>NC_016131.3:8927500-9552500 GCF_000005505.3 Brachypodium distachyon | reverse complement strand
TTTGACAGTCCCAGCCGTCGTGGGTGCGTGCGTGCGAAGGCCTTCCATTTCCGATGGATTTGAAAGACCGCTGAATTGACGGGACAAATTAGGGCGGCTTTTTGCAAGTCAACGGGTCTACGTACGCAGCCGTGTTGATCTTGGATCACAGGGTTGAATCCGGAACAAGAATTGAGATCTCACAAGAATTCAGGGTAACCCTCAACTGCCGGCGTGACGTGAGCCATGAGTTGCTTGGCTGGATCCTCTATGGCTTCGCTCGTACTGTGCTGTCCGTGCATATCCAATTTCCCCAAACGTACAGCAAGTTCTACATCAAGCATACACAGTTCGGTTAATATACTTAAGTCCGACTCTGGTATTCCTGGTTCACCATCACCCGATAGTTTGTTTAGTTCCATCAGCGATTCTTCTATGCGAATTGTGTCGCAATTCGCAAACAGATGCATTTTTCGTATTTGTCAATGCATGTCCAAATACCTTGGCATAATGGCATAGGCCAGCCAATGGGTCCTGCCTAGGTTTCACAAGATGGAGTAGTAACGGAGAAGCGAGACCGAGCAAAAGCGAGCCGTCGAGCGCCGATAAATAAGACGCAGACAGCCCTCTTCCTCGTCACCGCAACAGCCAACAATCAAGCAAACTCAAGATTTAGAATCGACCCTCGCAAAGGAAGAAGAGCTAGCGCTGCCCGCCAGTATGTGCTACCAGGTGAAGTGCGGCACGTGCGGCAAGTCCACGTGGGCGGGGTGCGGCCGCCACGTGGCGTCCGTGCACCGGCAGATCCCCGAGGGCCAGCACTGCGGCTGCCGCGACTGGCCGGGCGTCTCGTCCGACGCCACCGCCGGAGACAAGGCCGGGGATTCCGGCGCCGCCGCCGACGGAGACAAGGCCGGGGAGGGGGCGGGGGCATCCTCCTCCACCTGCGCCGTCCTGTGACTTCCCTCGTCATGGTCAGAGAAATAACGTCGGGGGCGGGCGCGCCGCCGCTTCTACCATGGCCGTTCGTTGAGTTCTACCTGCCTCTCCGTTCCAAGTTGCTTGTGGTGCTAGTAGCCTAGTAGATTCTCTCTGTGTGCGCCCCCATATATCTTTTGTATTGAGTAATTTTGGATTGGAAATAAATGGAAATTCTGGTCTTTCGTTTGGCATATGATTTTGCTGAAGCAAGGCATTCGGTCCTTGAACGGCCTCGTTGTGCTCACCGATTCCCAGGCTGCCTGCGTATACCAGCCAAACAAGAGCAAGTATACAAATACAACCGTAGCAATCTAACACGTCTGATCCAGCGCAGGCGAAACAATCCCGGTAGACGCTTCTTAAATCAGGTTGCAAATACCAATTGCAGTAGCGAAAGACAGATATATGGTCGCTCATCTGGTTACCAAAGTAGTCACATCACAATTGAACAAAACAAAGGCAGATATATACATTGATCGCTTCCCTTAACAAGAACTGGTTTAACCGAGGTTACACGAAAACTGGAGAACTGCATCGCCAGAGCATGCAAGGCAGCAAGTCTCGGGAAGCAATTGAAGAATCAAAACTTCTTTGTATGAACAAAACGATCTGAAAAGTTGCGCAGGCATTGATCAAACACAAAATTTTACCCTTGCAACTAAACAGCCTGTATTATCTCCATTTGTATGTATCTCTCTATGCAGTTTGTAAATTTGCCACGGTGGATGAGCGGCTGGGCTATGCTGATAAGCCTCTCTTCTGTAACCTGATCATGAAACCCAGTGATCTCACTGCACGCCGTAGCTGATTAACAGGGAGCCCTTGCAGTGTTGGGTGAGTCAAGTCATTATCCGGTTGATTGGCACTTTCTTTGCAATTAGATTCGCCTGAGCTGCCACTTCCATCTTCATCTGTACTGATGGTTTCAACTCCTTCCAAGGATATGTCATCAGCGTCAAGTGATTGACAGTAAGCAGACTGAAGACGCTGGTGAATGGCATCCATTCTGCCCGATTGTTCATCATCTCTGTCCATGTCAATCAAAACCTGTGTGTGTCCAGCAACCAATTATGAGAAGCGATAACAATGTATTTATAAGAAATTCCATTTTAATATTAAATGTCTTATTCAGAGTTCTTTACTGTATTCAGAAAATTAAAAATGCAAGTTAAGAACTCTCAGCTCAGAGCATAAAAATGTAAATAGGCACCAAGGTGAATAATATCGTTTAAATTCTAAAAACCGTTCAAGGAATTATACTAACCTGTGCAGGGAAAGTCCTGAATAATGGTAGAAGACGCTTTCTGCAATACTGGTTGAATAAAAGAGTGAGGATAATGAGAGGTACAGTGAAGCCTGCAGCTACTGGAGATTCTTTAAGGCCAAAGACACCAAGGCAGATGATCTGGGTGAGGACGACAGAGAATATTGTTGTATTGTATGCAATTGGCCAATATAGACCACCTGTGTCGTATTTTGTGCAATAAACATTGATGAACTGAAAATGGTAAATTACTAACCCATCAGGTTATAGGAGCAAAGAGGACATCTAGAAAATGTTTTGTTTCGTACAAACATAAATTCACTACCTAGGAAAAACGGTTTGAACTATTTTACAAATCAGATTACATAAATAAGAGATGTCTAGCTAAAAGGAAGTTTATGCAAGACCAGACCACAGAAGGCACAAAGGTTGCATTTTCACGTAAAAACAAGGTAATGCATTACTATCATCAAATTTCAGTTCTTATCATTCTAAAAGAACACACAATACAGACAGAATGATCATCTTATCATCTACAAGTTAATACATGTTTTTTCATTTTATCCATAGCTATGGGCCGAATTATGTACATGTACTTCAAATCAGAACTTCTTTTGCAAAGAAACTTCAAATAGAAAGTTTGTAACTAATGTCTCACCTGATTGCGGTACACGACGTAGGCAAGAAAAAAGTAAAGCAGTAAAAAGGGCAATATTAGAGGTGCTAGCACAGAGCATGTGAAGCCCAACAGTCCAAACAACAGAACTTTTGGTAGTTCCGTGTGATATGGAAACGAGGGAATGTAATCGCTATCTTCTTTCCTTCTCAGAATATATTTCCTTAGGAAGTTCCATATGAGACCAAAGAGTTGCATAACTTCTGATGATAGACTAGCCCATCCTGAAGTCAGAACATAGGTGGTAAAGAAGGTAGCCTGAAATGAAGTAACAACAAAGTGATTTTAAAACTGCAGCCAGTGCCTGGAGAAACTCACCCAAAAACAAATTGATAAACTGTATACACCTAGTTAAATGTTTTAGATTTTAAGTCTTTAAAACCACAAGAAAAATAATGTGACTCACCTGTAAAGGTACTGCTCTAGCAAGCTGCATTGGAATGTCCTTTGGGCTTGATAAGGCATTCAGTTGGCTAATTACAGAACCTGATAGGACATTTACAAAGAAGACATTCCAAATGGTGAAGTATAATACTTTACAACAGGCACTTTTCTTCCTTTCACTGTGAGAAATAGGCCCCTCTAATGTCGAAAATAGCATCATGGTTGGGGGGACAGTATATAAAAATATTTGTAAGATGACACTGGGAAGGTATCCAGTTACTAGCTGGGTCATGTATTTCCTGCAAAAGAACTAATAATTATTAAATTTTGCTATAATGACGAATAAAAGTCTGCAATATCTCCACACTTCAGTAGTAACTACAGAATTTCCCCATCTTTTTGAACCACTGCTTAATTTCCCCATCTCATGATTAGGTGTTATCTCAGTCTCTCGGGTACTCAACTCTAGATTAAATCATAGTAACTAACAAATTGAATTGTTTTGAATGTGATGCACACTGTATGAAAATTCTAAGTATTTGGTAACAACAGGTGAGTTCTAAGTAACATCACTTACCCTTCCAATATCCCTTTCAGGAAAGGGAGCCTTTGCTGCAGCTGTTCCAGCTGAGTTAGACCTTGAATAAATGTCACAGGTAAAAGAAAAATGAACATAAAAACAATAGAACCCAGAAGGGTAGCTATATGGCGAATCCAGATCTGCTTGTAGGGTAACCAAAGATTAGACCAATACATGTCGTCACGTTGTGGGGCAAGACTAGTGACCCATTTCATAGGATTGGATGTCTGAAGAATTTCGGATACAATTAGCGCTGCATACCGAGTTTTGAAAAATACAAAGGCAGCAGCACATTCCTGTGTTCAGTTATCCACAGTTAAATTAACAGATTAGAATAATTCAGTGGGGATAATAGTAAGAACAGAACCAAATGACTGCTAGTTTACCTCATCATGTAAATTCAAGTTTGAATCATCCACAAAAGGTTTTTCCCTCTTTTGCTCTTCACTGGACAACTGCTGGAACGAATTTGATGACACTCCACATAGACAACATCGATATGTAACGGATCTGCATGTCTGATCGACTGCGATACCCTTAAAAAGCTTGAACTTCCTATAAGCCTTCTTTGCACCCATCTGAGAAGTAAAGATAACATTACCACTACAAACAGATAGTACCACTACCATATGAACATGCAGTGAGGGTACTAATTAAAAAAGTCTGAAAATTGTTCCCTCAGAAGATATCGGAAAAGGTATGGCAGAGAAAAGGAATGACCCTGCATCATACAAGCTTATGTTGCATCTGTAATAATTTTGAATTAGCCAGCAATAAGTAATGCAGCGACACTCCACACCAGCAACATGTGTGTCTTCTTTCAGTCTAACAATGAAGATATTGACCACCTGTTGCTTGGTTGTGGTACCACCAGTATCTTGTGGAGCATGATCCTGGGTTGGGCCAAGATCAAGTAGGTTGAACCTTCCCTCAGTGCTCAGTAGTATGAATGGTGGCTAGAATCAAAGCAAGAGCTTCAGGAGATAAGAGAAGAGGCCTTAAAAGCCTAATTATCCTGGCCGTATGGCACATATGGAAGCGAAGGAACAACAGAATTTTTAACAATGCTTCCACGTCTCTTTATCGGATTTACGGTTTAGTCATTGAAGAGATCAAATCTTGAAAAGTGGCTGGGGCCAAGGGGATCTGTCATCTCCAGCCCTTGGTCGTTTTGGTAGTTCTCTGTATTCTGGCTGGGTCCTTAGGAGTTAGGAGATGCCCCTGCTGCCTAGCTCTTTGTAATACTTTTATCTAATATATGTATATTATATACATGCAGCTCTCTGACATGGTCTCGAAAAATAAAAACTTGAAAAACCCTATTCTGGATTACAGTTCAGTAGAATACATGTTCAGATGCAAAAGAGCTAGACTTCAAGTGTGGTCTTGTTCTTAAGTGCTTGTACTCCATCCGTCCCATATTAATTGTCGAAATATTATATGTATCTAGACACGTTTTAGGTATAGATACATCCATATTTGGGCAAATTTGAGACACTTAATATGGGACGGAGGGAGTATATGATATTGTGCAGTAGCACTACAAAGATTACACGCAAGAGCTTATCATGAGTTCTAGAGTTCCACTGTTTTCCATGTTACGACTCAAGGGAGGTGATAATAGAGCAGCATAAAAAAACGTGCTAGACAAGGCAATAGCAGTCTGCACAGATGGTGCTGATCAAACAGCACAATGAACTCTCATGGTCTCGTTGGCAATACTTTGTGGTGATTGTAGTCCTGCTTTATGTGGTTACATATAATCGTTTCGCATTGCTCTAAAAACTACAAAGATGATGTGTGTCGAAAAACATCACTGGTCTCACACTGACAAGTGGTCCCAGGCCCCACCTGCCAATCTTGTATTGGATGCTATTTTGTGCAAATGTTTGCAAATAAAATATGAGGATGTGCAGGTGGAGACGTGTTTCTGCTTTAAAGGAGAATGATGCTTCAAACTGACAAGCACAACCATTGCAGGTTTGCAACCTTGTGCTCTACCGCCGATCTATTTTTATAGATCAGTTGCCACAGAACGATTGATAAGCTACCCAAATGAGCATATCCTAATTTTGCATTAATACGATACAGTGAAAGATAAATAATTCTGGGGACTAGTGAGCTCATAAATAACAATATTTAATCAGAAAACATTTCCTCAAAAAAAGAATAGAAATTTGGTAAAATCTACATGGCACACAATTATAGATATTGCTTACCACTATCTTCTGAACTTTCCCAACTTTATAAACAACTTGATGAGATAGGTAACTTGGTGCATGGTACTTTGTAAAGAAATTCTCAACAGCAGTGCTGAATGATTCGTGTGTTGACTTTGGTATCCCACGAACAAGGACAGTAAAATGGCTAGGATTCGTCGTTGTTTGAACAAGATGAAGTAACCTCAGTCTAGCAATATGCTTGTACTCCTAAGACAACAGTGTAGAAGAAAAAAAATACAAATGAAGGTTCCTGAATATAAGGTAATGTAGCATTATAGTAACTTTGAAAGATCAAACTTGATCTTACCAAATATAGAAGAAAGCAAGCTACACAAGATATGATGTACAGCACGACACAATGGACCCAGAGCCTGCAGTTATAATCAATTTGTAAACAAAATGCAAAAGTTGTACTGTACGACAAAGATAGAACTAATAACTTAGATGATAGGTAAAGCCTGAGCACAGTCTAGAAGCACCTAAAATAGAAGATGAAATATACAAAATGGCATATTTAAGATTTAATAAATCAAGTTAACCTCCTCATAACCAAATAAGAGAACTTCAATTACCCACCATCTTGATTTCTCTTGCATATTTCCTATTGTAAATGTCTCCAATGACGCTGAAGGAATCCGGACGTGATGCATATCTTGTCCAAAATAATTCAATGGGAGAATTCCAAATATACAAAGAATGGCAGCTAATGAGAATATGCGTATGCTGTTGAAAGAAAAGAAAATAAGTCAGCTACCTGAATTCCCACACTGGAAGAAAAATGAAAAACCAAGGAGATATCAATAGATTTTTACATGTCACACCACAGTCACAAATTCTGTGTTTTCCCTTTTAGTCTGAATATCATACAGATGTTTCGAATTCAGTTATCAGAAGAAATAGTGCTTTGTGGTCATAAAGTAATTAGATTAAAGTAAAGTGAAGAAGACATCCCTCAGATTGTTCTTTTGATTAGTTAAGTCTAAGGATACAATTTTAATCTAGGAGATGTTTAAATTTATTGATTTTGTCGTTGTAATTCATGTGATCATGTCTACAATAGGATATAAGGCAACTCATAGGGAGACCATGTGAGAACAGACATGATGTCAAATGTTTTTATTATATATGTATAATATCAACCACGCATGCACATTTCCTGTTGTTGTGCAATTTAATGAAATTAATTCAACTTTCTTATTGGTGCTTTCATGTTTAAAAAAATTCAGAATCTTTTATGTATGAAGGAGGGAAGTCATGTCACTCCCATAGTCACATACCAATCAACAATTAGAAGTGAAAATCAACATGGCCTAAAAAGTCACATCAGCATGTTGCCATTTTCAGAAGTGAACCTTCTAAGCAACACAACTTAAATAATCTCTCATAAGTCATAAGCATCGAACAGTAACTATTGAAGAGGCAAAGAAAGTAAAAGTAAAGATGTATGGACCTAAATACGAGAATTCTGTTGAAAACCACAGCATCCAACCCAGCAGTAGCTAACATCTCTTCCTCTGTAATTTGCAGACTTCTCACGATCCAGCTAGGAGACGGAACAAATCTCTCCAAAATAAAAGCCCCTCGGAGCCGTTTATGCTCCTCAGCAATCCTTCTACCAAAATAGACCTTCACATTTTGTGGCTGCTTCCTCAGGATGGAATAGAATGACAGAAAAAGAACACAGAGCCCAATGTTGATTCCAGCAGAAGTCAGAAGAGCACCAACTTTCATCTCTCCTTATGTCACCTGAATACAAAATAGTAAAATACTTTATACTCCCTCCGATCCTAAATTGTTGTTGAAATATTACATGTATCTAGACGCTTTTTAAAAATAGATACATCATACATCCATATTTGGGCAAATTTGAGTCAAGAATTTAGGATCAGAGGAATAGCTCTCTTAGTTTCTGCAGGAAAGAATGAGCTTCAGAAATTTTATATACATATACAGAAGTTTTACAAACAAGACCTTGATTAGTTCCATGTGCATCAATGAAACTAAAAATGAGTATGCACAGTTGCACACCTAAAAAGTAAAAACAGTCACAAGCTGGACAATTCAAAAACATTTGTTGAAGGTAACCCAGAGTCCACAGTGCGATAGTGATATTGTACGAACTAAATAGCATTCGTGATACCCTCTCAAAACTTGAGAGGAATACTATCATTACTATTGAATTTTTTATTTATTCTGTTATACTTTCTTGTCATATCAATTTACAGGGAGTGAGAAATCAAACTCGAGTGATTGACTTAAAAATGAGCAGCTTTATATAGAAGAACTTGAGACGATGCTGACCGAAGAATAGAAAAATAAATTGCTAAGGAAATGCAAATATCCAAACGGAAAAGTAACACATTTCAGAGCAAAATACCTCATTTGGAAAGATATATACTCCCTCCGTCCAACAAAGGATGTCTCAAGTTTCTCAAAATTTGAATGCATCTATACATTAAATCACGTCTAGATACATCCAAATTTTGACAAACTTAAGACATCTTTTGTTGGACGGAGGGAGTACTAGAGAAAATATATAGTTCAGATCAAAATTCAAACAAAGCTCAACGAGTCAACGGATATTATTCAGATGACGAATTTGTTTCATTATTGGAGAACACTGCACAGTTCTTCAACCATATCTATCCCGACAGTGGCAGCAAGAGGTACAAACGTAACAAAGTAGTGCAGCGTAAAACTTATACAATACAGGCATTGCATTTGGGCTCCAGGATGAACAGTAAAATTAACAAAAAAAAATATCAAAAAATTCTGAGAATAATTAACTAAGCACATGCATATTTGAGCCTTTAACATGCCAGAAAAGTTTCTTGTAAAAGGAAATTCAGTGCTTAAAACAGCAAACATTTAGTACTCCCTCCGTCCCATATTAAGTGACTTTCTATTACATGTATCTAGACGCTTTTTGAATATAGATACATCCATTTTTTGGCAAATTTGAGTCACTTAATATGGGACGGAGGGAGTACTAAATTTGTCTTTTTGCATAAGGCACAAAACATTTTTTCCATGAAAATGTACATGCCCTCATAAGACTTGGGCACAGCACGTGTTTAAAAAATTGCAATATTTTTACAATAGAAAAATTGGACCCAAGAGCATGTGCTCCTGGGTACACATTTGAATTTATCATACAATATTCACTATTTCAAGTTTCACCAATTTGTTATTTTTGTACAGGACAAATATGGTCATATTTTTTAACCAAAATTTTCAAGTTTACATATTAAGCATGATGTATGTCCATAAATATTTCACAAATTTGATGGAGTGTGAAAAATGCATTTTGAAAATCAGGTGACATCCACCTGGGCAGTTTAAAAGCCTTTTCTACAGTAAGGGACCGGTGGAAAATGATGATTTTAGCTTCCAAGGTGGTAAGGTAACTTCACCTCCAACTTATATGTAGTGAGCGGAAATACATTAGTCTGCCATGGATGGAGAAGAGCAGGAGACATCCAAATATGAGACAAGAGTGTATTGTGCAAACGTGACTGCAGCAGCCTATAATCAGGTGTGAGCAAGCGGCTCACAGGTAGACATCATCCTTGATGAGGAGTTATAATTTCAGTGGTAAACTTAGGTTTCAGATGAGCCTGAAAGCTGTGGGATATAAATTTGAAACGGTTATAAATTTTGTCAAGTCATTATCTGATTAACTATTGTGGATATAAAATAAACCCTAATTATTACATCGTATATGATTGCAGTACAATCTTTTCTATCAAGGAAGGTGGAGTACTGAAGGAAAAAAAAAATCCAGCGTTTGGCTCAAATATGAGGGAGGGCCTGGAAAAAGGAAGAGTGTAGATAGCACAGCAGACTAGATCTATCAGTCTAAAGGCTTAAAGCTAGTATTTAAGTTTATGTATGTGTGTGCATTTCGCTAAGCTGTGGTTTGTTGTATCAGTGTTACTGCATTGTGACTCTGCACTCTGCAGACTATCATTGTCATTTTCTTGTTGGCGTCTTTCCTCTTTCCTAGCATGCATAATGTAGATCTGACCTCTTAAAAATTCATGTGGCAGAGATCCTTTTTGAACAAAAAAACGCTAACATGGGGCAAACACAGAAAATGGAGTGCTTGATTAAATAACGCATGCGAATATTAGATATACAAGAGGTTGACTTCAGTGTAGAATAAGCACAAAATGGAATATCTGACAAATCCCATGGGAAACATGAAGAATCTCAAGGTAAAAACAAAACAGATCTGGTCATTCTCAGTGGGCCACAACGAGTTAAGAAATTTCAATTAACTACCAATAAAAAGTTTAAAGCACTTCAGATATCATACTATTTGTTCAGCTTTGAAAGCCAGTTTTATTCTCCTTTTGGCTGGAATATAAACAGTCCAGAAGAGTCCATGGCATCTACTTTATTTAACACATAGGTTAGGCACTGCATCAGCTTGCGATATGGCATGCTAAGATTATAATAGAACTAAACTCCAGATCCTCCTCCTCTTCTTCTTCTTCTTTTGACAGAGATAACCAGTTTATCATCAGGGAGAGTCCATGGCGTCTACTTCACTCAACATACGGCCTAGGTTCCGGAATGTTGCAAGGTAATATTAGAATAGCCAATCGCCTAATCCACCAGATTAAGAAATGGCTTCCCCCAAACGCATCGAATCAAAATCAAAGACCAAAATTGGACTCGCCGTCTCTCTCTAATTGCCTACGCGACACACACTATCAGTAAGATTGGCAAACCTCGGATAACAAAACAAACACGGCCCTCAATCCGTCTACTCTCTCGACCGCGCCAGAAACTTCGAAAATTTAGTCAGTAATCCCAACCCAGAGAGTATAGACTCACCTCCCCAACTTGACGAGAGTGGAATCCAGCAATGCCGCTCGATTCCTCCAAACCCCTTTTTGATAAGAATTCCTCCAAACACTGCGCCATCAAACATCAGAAAACAAAAATCGAAAAATCAAACAGCGCGCGAGAGACTGGAACCATCTGCCGTGCGAAGCAACCGAGGCAATCACCTCGAGTAGGCAGCCTGCCCGATGGTGCCGCGGAACTGGCGATGAACAAGCAGCGCTGCAAGCCTGCAGAACAGCAGGAGAAATTAGGTGGGTTTGGGACAGGAGATTTGGGTGATGGGGGTTGGGGAATAGAGAGCGATGGTTGTATAGCAAGCAGCAGTTGTTGGCGATCGTGAAAGGAAAGGATTTGGTGGAATCCGAATTGGAAGTTTCGATGCCAAGGAAAGGGGCGGAGCGGATACAGAAAAAGGAAAGTGATACGAGCGCACGACTAGCATAGTCAAAGACACCAGAAAAAGTTTACGGAGTAGAAAATGGGGCGAGATGGACCCACTAGGTGGCCGGTGGACACGTGGCTATATATGAATGGTCCTCTCCATCGTCGCTGGAGGCACAAGGCGCACAGTGACAAAAAGGGCCGCACGGTCCAATGCATTTGCAACTTCGAGTCCGGACTTGCTAGGCCGTGGGAATTCTTGTGCAGTTCGGTTTCGGACAGCATTCACCCGCTTTGAATGCTTTAGCTTTCAGTTTTTGTCTATAACTAATTTGTAAATATATTACTCAATTCTTAAATTTAAAATAGTAGAGATAAACTTTCAGTTTTCTAAAGAAGATATTGATGAGTTGTCAAGTTTTCTGATTTTTTTTAATCTGGGACGAACTTTAATTTTCCTTCAAGGAGGGTGAATTTTGAAATCGTGGATGGGCTTTCAACAAATGCTGACAAAATTTCAAAAAAATTGGAGGAACTTCCAATTTTTACTTTCAAAGTCTCAAGGACATTTTCATAAAATTTCAAATTTCTGGGATGGACTGTGTTAGGATCGGGTTGTGCTTGGCTAGGCCGCAAGCTACCGTGCAGCGCTCTAGCGCGTGTGCGTTCGATTGTGTGGCACAGTGCTCCACGGAAGTGATACTTCGTTATTTCATAGGACAAAAAAGGCCAAGTTAATAACTTGAATGTGTGACAAAATAACATCAAATAATCCTCCATATGCTCGTAAATTTTTGTTGAAATATTTGTATTAGGCTCAATGTAAAAATAATAAGTTGAACTGTTAAAGTTTGTTTTTAGAGCATTTTACAAGATCCAGTGAGAATGATAAGCATGTACTAGAAGACATGAATATTTAATGTGTAATGATTTCAGAATTATTGGCACTTCCAGTTGCATTTTATAATATATTTTATCATTTTGGGAGCCCACCTCACTTCAGAAAATGTCAAAGTGGAGCTAACTTGCCTGATGGAAGGTAACAAAGTCATTCCACTCAAAGACTGGATATTATTTGTACCATCTTTTGAAAACATTGTGCATATCTATAAACTCTATAAAGTTGAAGCACACCAAGTGCAGTAATTTAGCAAGCTGCGCATACAGCCTATCCACGTCAGCATTTTCTCTATATGTAAGAGAGGGATTTCGACTTACACCATTTTTTTGTCACTCTTGCAGCCACGTCATCACTTTTGCTACGCAGCACGTTCCTTCACGCGACGCCAGCATTCAGTCATGTTCCCGCAGCAATGCCCGTCGTTTGGGTTTCCACAGGGCCTTCTCAGCCCACCATCAGAAGGGGAAGAAACAACCACGCTATGGCCTTTGCATGAGCCAGGAGGGGAAAAAAGTGCCCGTGCGTTGCGCTCGCTGCTTGGCCTGCGCCCGAGCTCCATCACCGAGTGCCGCTATGCGCCGCTCCCATGCCCGTCGCCTACCCTCCCAACCTTCTCCCATGTACCTCTCCGTCTCGTGCCACCTGCCCTCCCAAGGGAACGCGCACGCCCGTTTCTTGGGGCGGGAGGCCACGACCCTTGCGCGGGCGTTAGGCCAGGGATCATGCCCGTCCACCTTGGAGGGGAGAAGCCGAAAAGGTATAATTTAATTGGATCTACTGGCTTCCTCCTTGGTTGCTTATTCAGTTTTTCTCCTTATTGCTCCTCAATTAATTCCACTATGTTCGATCCACTTCCCTGCCCAGAAGTCTCTTTGCCCCTTCTCCTCTTCCACGCTCATGGCCGAGCCCCTCGATCATCCATCCACTCCTATTCCACTTCAGCGTTCTGGATTTTGCTCGAGAGGTTGGGAATTGAGACAAAAGTATTTGGAGTTTCTCATGAAGATTGAGAATTGGGACCATCTCTCCCTCTATTATAATTGAAATTTCTCATGCAGATTGAGAATTGGGACTCTCTCCCTCTCTTAAGTAATTGGAATTTCACTCTCAAGTTATTGGAATGCTCATGCAGATTGTGGGATCGATGGTTCATAATGGAATCACGTCAATTTTCATGGGGTTATTGTGAGGTATATTTCTTCATTAGTTACCTAAAACTGTAAAGTTTTAATAGCCTAGAATTCTCTTTGGTAGTTTGTTCAACACACCAGATAATCTGAGAACCTTAAAGTTGACATTATATATTCAGTACTCACATTCAGGTAGGGCCATATATGGATGAGAAAAGTTGTAGCAGATAACAAGTTATTGACCAAATCTCAATGTAAAAAATCTATGTATTATGCAGATAGACTACATACTCCAATGTCAGGAGGACCAAAGAATTTGTATGCATGAACTTTCTATAGATCCTGGTATCTTTGTGTGAAGCAATTAGTTTCAGTTTTGCGTGCTTGATTGAGATGAACAGAAGGTGTTCCTTTGTAAGAATACAATAGTTTCCTTTGTAAGAATACAATAGTTTACAATAGTTATCCCCAGATCTCTCTCTATATGTGTGTGCGCCTGCGCGTGTGTGATACTAAACTTGCAAATATAATCATGTCTAATAAGCCTTCTTGCAGGTTCTCCAATCTTGAGTTTTTCATAAATGTGTGGGTTTATTATATTTGTGTGTTCTGGTGACTCAAGCTACAGAGTAGGAACCATGAAAACAAAAAATCAGGTACTTGTTCATTCAGTCACTTAAGTACCCGATGTTCTAATAACTAGATGATGGCTCGCACGTTGTTGCGGAAATTTTTAGTTAATATACATGCATGAGTGAAATTGAGTACAACAACCAAAGAGTGTCCAAAACTCAAAACATAGAATAAAATTGTGTGATAAATTCTTCACATAGTGAGGATATCATGATAGAAAATATCATGCATGGATGTGCAACAAATATGAGTTTCTCACTAAATAGGTGTGAACATATTAATGATATGATGATGTGGCATGCTTGCATGTTGAGAGAAATCAAGTAGTGGGTTTCTCCTACTTAGATATAGAAGATTTTTCCAATTGCATTAAACAAATAATATTTTTCTTCAGTAAAGATGTTGTTCCATCCAGAGTCTAATGTGTATAAAAGCACAACATATAATTTAGCAGAAGTTCACCAGTAGGCTTAGCAAAGTGAAAATACAATCGGTAGATGTGCAATTTAAGCCCCACATTAGAACATCATGGCAACATAATGTTCTTTTACATGATTTCAGATCAAGATCATACAATATATAGTAGAAAATTGGACTTGCATTCTAATATGCAATGCGATGTCACTACTGAATTCTCCTATCAACGATGAAAGTTCTAAATCAGATTATAAATATTGTTACTATTTACTATTTTCTTTACAAAACTAATAGCATAAAACACCATTCTTAACAAGAATTTCCGGAACAACGAGCGGGGCATCATCTAGTTTCTTCACTTTTCATTACCAATACTAGGTAGTTTTCGTTATATAATGTTGACATCATCCTCAATGAGCAGTTATAATTCATGTCGTTATCCTCTAGAAATTTGGCATCGTTGTCCTTATTGGAAGTAATTGAATTATGATGTTTTGTTTACGAATACTATCTCATAAATCATAATTTCCAGCAATATCTCAATGGAAGTAACTGTCCGAGGGATGAAAAGTTGCTCTCGATGCGGTGCGGTTCTCGTACGTGATTTGGTTGTATGAGGAAAACCTCAAGATGCCTGTCAGACGAACAACGCGATTTTTCCAGATTCTAGCCCCTGTAAGGGGTAATAGTGTTACTTTTTCCTTGCTTATATTATCGTGAATTCAGAATACAAAAGTTTTTATAATGTGGGGTACCAAGGAGTCGGATGGATTCAGCCGGTTACGATATGGTGTACATCTTAGGTGTTGTTTGGTTCATGACAAAACTTGCCCTACTAAAAAAATTAGCAATCAATGTTATTTTGATGTTTGTTTAGTTGGTAACCAAAATATTGGTTACCAACTTTTCGCATCCTTCTTCCCGAATCTTGTCAAATTTTTATCTAACCATGAGTTGACAAATCCTTAACCAATTTTTGGCCAGCTAATAGTCGACAAAAATCGTCGATACACAGCTAGCCAAGAATCAAACATAACCTTAGACCCGTGGTGGTCTCCTCTCTTGCGGACCCCTGACCTATCTGTCCGGTGGAACTTTTGTAAATTGGTCGTAAGCATATTTTTTTCCACTTGCAAATAATATAGGACCTACTTCTTCGTACTAGGCTAGCATGCAGACCTGCCACCCTACTTGTAGATATAGGCATATAGCCTGTAGCATCTGATGCCGAACCACCACGGCGGATCCAGCACAGAAGATCCAGCAAAGTCTTTGCTTATTAAAGAGAGAAAAGGATATGGCAGAATTTGTTCATCTCACCAGTCACCGACGGCGTAACATGCATCCATGCTTCGAGTCATGCACACGCGCCAAGCATGCAAGCAATGCACCAGTATCGTCGGCCCGTCCGAGCCAAACATCATGAAGTTATGAGCACAACTCGTTCTACAACTTTTCAGTTCAAGCCCATTGCAGGCTTAGCAGTAGCAAACTATGAATGCATCTCAGTTCATATGATTTAATTTATTGTCAGCAATGTCGGCATCCAAGCACCTTTGAAAAGGTGACGGAGCATTTCATCTACATTCTTCATCGCTGCTGACAGCAAAACGATCGATCAGAGTGCCGCAAAATATACTCCCTCCGTCTCATATTAAATGATTTTTTATTATATATATCTAGACGTTTTTTAGACATAGATACGTTCATATTTGGACAACTCGAGTCACCTAATAGGGACGGAGGAAGTATTTATTTTCTTGCATTGCCTATCAATATAAGAAAAAACAATTGTTATCGGTGCTTGAAAAAAAATCTAAACCTCGACGGTGACTTAAAAAATATTTAGATTTTTTTTGTAAAATTATGTTTAGATTGTACATATAAAAAGTTATGCGCCTATTTCTCGGACTACACAAGTTAAAAAAAAAGGGTAACCAAAGAAACAGTGTTGAATACAACTATTCTGATTTTGCCAAGTCAACAAAAGCTTTTGTCAGGCCAAGATTTCACCCGAGTGGTTTTAGGTCAACAAGAAGTAGTCAAAGAAGTGAACAAGTCTCCATTTTGTTTCGCATGAGACTTACCATGCACAACCTTGGCTTCTCACTAAACCCTAAGGGCAACTCCATCATTTGGGCCGGACCGGTCCGTTTCGGTTCGAATGGACCAAACAACGGTCGTTCGGATTTCAGTCCGGCGTGACACATTCCCAATCCAAATATAAGCCGGGTTTGCGTCGCGTGCGGACAAGAAACGGAGCACCGCTCATCCGCCCTGGACATACACCTGGCCCTCCTGTCTGCGACCGCCACCCCATGTCAATTTCCCGCTCTTCTTCCCCACTGCCCTCGCCACGGCTAACGAAATTTTTCCCGCCACTATAATATTCCCACACACTAGCGGTCCAACCCCCGTCCCAGTCGATGTTGCACCAGCTCCAGACCCAGCTATCGCACTAGCTCCAGCTCCCGACCCCGCCCTCGCTGCGCCGCTCAAGAAGCCGAAGAAGGAGCTGACCCCGGAGGCGAGGGCCATCGAGTCCCAGAAGAGGGGGCAACGGCGGGTGCGGAAGGTCGAGCGTGACGTAGAGGCCGTCGCCGCCAAAAAAATGTCGGGAGGCCATTGAGCGGAAGCTCCTGGAAGCTGCCGCCGTTGCGAAAGAAAGGAAGGAGGCGATGTGAGCCCTCTTTCTCCTCGGCGGTTTGGCACCCGGCGGGCCAACGACGACGGCGAGCACAGAGTCAAGCGTAGTGAGCCAGTCGGAGTGGTCGGACACTGCATAATCGGCGTCGTCTGCGCCCAGAGGTGATGACATCGACCTCAACGCTTCTCCGGCAATGACGCCCGTTCTGCCGGCAAAGGTGCCGTATCCTTTCCCTGGCTCCTCTTTTCAGCAAGGCCGCATCCTGTTCGCGGCGAAACGCCAGGAATGCCCACCCAGCCCACGGACGACCGGAGCAACCCGAATTACTTCACGGAGCTGGAGCAGTTCATGGAGGAGCTCATAGGCCAAGATGGCCAAGCCTATGAGGAAGAGATCGTTGACCATTGGGTCGAGGAGACGCAAGACGACGTCAACATAAAGTCCGAGCCGTTGTACGCTGATGCCGGTGTGCATGCGGGCTGGCAACAAAAGAAGGAGAAGAGCAAGAGGAGGTCGGCCTAAGCCGAGTGCGAGGACAAGCTGCTATGCGAGGCCTGCTAGAAATTGGACAAAGATCCAATTTGCGGCGCCGAGCAAAAACGGCAAGCTTATTACTAGCGGATCTACGATTTCTTCCATGAGTAATGACGCTTCCCCCCTCACGAATTCGTTAGCGACCTAGGTGAATTGTCCCTTCAAAAGAGGTGGGGTTGATCCAACAAAAATGCAACAAGTTAGCGGGTGCGCACGATCATGTGAGGGGCAGACCGATGAGAGGCATCGGCGTCCAAAACTTGGTAGGTGTTGTTGTTGCCATTGTCCTCATGAATCCATGTGTGTTGTCCTCATGAATGTGAATGTCAATTGTTGGTAGACGTATCAAGCTTTGGAATACTTCAAGGAGGTGCATCAAAATCCATTTAGCCTGATTCATTGTTGGTGGATCCTCAAGAAGGCCCCGAAGTGGCAAGAGCTCTATGTGTCCTTCAAAAAGACCCCCCACAATGGGAAGAAGCGTGACGCGAGCACCATCGACCTTGAGGCCTCCAGCCACACCGAGGCAACATCCCGTGTTGTCCGGCCAAGAGGAAGGACCAACTCCAAGGGCAATGCCAACCGTGAGGCCTCCAACCTCGCCTTCAAAGAGACTCTCAAGAAGATTTTGACAGAGAAAGAGGCGGGAAGGGAGAAGGCCCAACAAAAGAAGGAGGAGAAATTAATAGCTACCTCGAGCTTTAAAAAAGGAAGCTCGCCATCGAGGAGGCCAATGCGAAGGCAAGAGCCAAGGAAGCCGAGACTGCTCCACTCGTAGAGGAGATACGGATCATGACGGCCGACTGGAGCCTCCTGGACCCAGGGACGCGAGCTTGGTTCGAGTCCGGGTGGAAGATGATACAAGATTGAGATACGCCCCCGCAGGATCGAGATGCGGCCTCACCATGATGTTGGTCGCCCTCATTTGGTCCAAATTTGGTTGTTTTTTTGTGTAATGAAATATGCTTTTGTCTGCCGGTGAGGTCTAAAACATTGATATGCTAATTTGGCCATCTAGTGGCCTCAATTCTTGCTTACAGTGGCCTGACGGTCAAAAAAACAAGGGAGAGGCCAAAAACAAGGGAGACATTTGAATTCGGAAGGCAAATATGGGTCGTGCTTTTGCCGGTCAAAAAAAAATAGGTCGAGCAGCGTTGGGGCGGTGCCACCCAAACGGACCGAGGCTGTACACGGAAGCAATTATCATCCGAACTGACCAAAAAGGTGTCCGAAATGGGTCGTCCCGCTGGAGTTGCCCTAATGTCTTGTTTGTCACTAGTGTATATTTTAGTCACACTAGTGTTTTCAAAAACCCTCACTCCAAAACACTAATACGATATGTTTTCAATTGATACAAAAATAATGTGGTTGGTGAAGGAGAACTAGAGATAATCCCACTATAAACCCTTCCTATCAAACATTCATTTGGGTTTTACAGTGTTTCAATTTGAAGTGGATACTACCCTAAAAACACTACTCCCTCCGTCCAACAAAAAATGTCACAAGTTTGTCAGAATTGAATGGCCAAGCAATATATAGAAGTGAGTGCGACCAATTGGTGACGGTCGCACATGATTTATTCCGCCGGTTTAGGTGCGACCGAACTTAAACGAAAGACGGTTGATTTATCCTGGTCTTTTATTCCAAGTTGCAAGTTTTGGGATGCACGTTTATTGAAACTTTAATAATTTAATGACCGTGCCGCTGTGCGGATCGGACGTATGGAATGTTCACTCCTTTAAAAAAACCTCTGATCCAAACATTAGTTTGTTTTGGAAAGAAAATAAAAGCATCAAATTTATCATCGCACTAAAATCGTATTTTGCCACACATTATTAGTTCCGTTACAATACAGTATTCTTTAGTACTCTCTTCCTGTTTTAGTGCAAACTTGCACTAATACCACAAGTATTTAGTAACCATGAATACTTTATATCGGTCAGATCAGGTTGGAGGAGCGCGTTGGCAGCGAGCCAGCGGTCCACGGACCCGCTCTACGGAAGCACCGGCACATGCTTAGATAGCCCATAAAATAGTCCACGCAACGCAGCGCAGGCGCTTTCAACAATTTCCCCCCAAAACGGAACTCAACACTCTCTGAGCCCTGGCCCCATGCAAGCACAGCCCCTGAGCCCCACCATACCTCGACCATATCGGCCCACTAGACGGACCAGCACGAAGATTCAAGCGCCCACCTGGCCCACATGTCATTAGCGTAAACGTCCCCACCTTCCACGGCCATGGCCACCCGTCGCTTCGCCTCCGCGCCCACGCATCCCCACCTCCTCTCGCTAGTCACTGCCCTTCGGCTCTTCACAGTTCACACGCTGCTCAAATAGCGAGACGGCGGAACTACCCGAAACTGAAATCGAGGAGGCGAGAAGAAGAGGAGGGAGAGAGAGAGGCGTGTGGCGTGTGGCGTGTGGAGGGAGGGAAAGCGTCGGGGGCCGTGGGCATGGCGGTGGAGTACCGCTGCTGCGGGGCACCGTTCTTCGAGCACATCGCCGTCATCGTCGTGCTGGTGCTCTTCGCGGGGCTCATGTCCGGGCTCACCCTCGGCCTCATGTCCCTCAGCCTCGTCGACCTCGAGGTCCTCGCCAAGTCCGGCACCGATCAGGACCGCAAGCACGCAGGTGCGCCATTCCGTCCGTCATTCGACGCGCTCCGTTTGTCTGGCCTTCCCGCTTTCTCCTGCCGGACTCCGGCAACCGTCGGGGCTTTGCTTGCGTACTGAGCCCATTCGTTCGCGTGCGGCAGTTGGCTGTCGGCGCGTGTACTGCCTGATCTGGATGGGTGGTTGCACTGATTTTGTTGCTCTGTTACCCGGATTGGCTTGTCATTTCGTCGAACAACTTGTAGGCGTTCGTTCCACTGTGGTGTCACATGGTGAATGTTAGACGCGCGTTGTTTAAGTGGGGAATTAGTGAATTGTCGCATTTTTACTATCTAAACGATTGTCAGAACTAGGGCCTAGGGGATTAATGACGAGGATGGATCAATTTTCTGTTTTGTTTTTTTCTTCGATAAGTTCATGCTATTCATCTGGAGGCCTTGGCAATCTGGTCTCTTTGCCTAGTGGGTTATCGGGCTTGATCACCTAGAACTGGTTTGGGTAGTTGTGGAGGAAGATAGTGACATGCTGCACAGGCTTGTCCTCTCGGAAAGTGAGAGGTCCAGGTGCAGGCATAGTACAAGGAAATAATTGTGCGGCACAGTTGTTTGGTAGTGCAATTTAGAAAAATACTGTACTCTCCAACCGATTGGAGACGGTCACACGTGAATTTTCCAACTGGTTTGGGTGGCGAGCCAGTAATAGACTAGGATTGTGTTCTTTTCCAGCTTGTTATCATTTTGAATTGTAATCTCTGAGATTTGCACGCTGCTTGAGACTTCAATAATATAAAGGGTGTGTGCATCGATGCAGAGGCCAGACCGCCAGAGGGACTCCCTCTTAAAAAAAAACAAAAAAAAACTCTGGTCCTCATCCAACTTGATTGTCTATATGCCATGCGATTACTGAATACTGAAATAATTGGGGAGATGAATTATAGGCTATTTCTTTAGTTGAATGACATGCAAAAGGCACTCCCTCTCCTGTTCTATGAGATAGCATAAAAATATTAATTTCGAATGTCACTCAAGCTACTGGAGGAGTAGTAATAATACGTCTTGCCTCTTCTTGCAGCTAAGATATTGCCTGTTGTGAAAAACCAGCACCTTCTGTTATGCACTCTCCTGATCTGCAATGCTGCAGCCATGGAGGTACTGTTCTTTATCCCAAGCTATTTTTAGATAACGCTATAAATTAAGTTGTCGGTGACATGCTTTCTGTGTGCATGTTAGGCTTTGCCCATATTTCTTGATAGCTTGGTAACAGCTTGGGGTGCAGTTTTGATCTCTGTGACATTGATTCTGCTATTTGGTGAGGTGAGTTATAAAAAAATCACTTGTGATGCTCAGTTTCAGGGTACCATATGCTAATAGTTTGTTATAAACAGATCATACCACAATCCATCTGCTCACGTTATGGGCTGGCTATTGGTGCTGCAGTTGCTCCATTAGTCCGCGTGCTTGTTTGGATTTGCTTTCCTGTTGCATATCCGATAAGTAAGGTACGAAGTGAATTTCCAGACTTGGTGCATCATCATTACAGGACGAGTTGATCAATGTACATGGATTGAACTTTTTTCCCTTTATATTTCAGCTACTGGATTATATGCTTGGTCATGGCAAAGCTGCTCTTTTCCGTAGAGCTGAGCTAAAAACATTAGTGACACTGCATGGAAATGAGGTAAATATAACTGATTAGACAATGCCAATGTCCTTTCTGTCGTATGTGAGACTACATGAGTCATAGACACCTGCCCTCTAGAAAAGATGACAGATAGGCCCGTGCACATTGCATACTGTCTACCTAGTAAATGAATTTTAGAATCTTCTATGTGAGGATTTTCCATATCATCTTGATTGAAGTTTGCATTCCTGTGCTGTCAAGTCGCGGTAGTTTGTAAGAATTTCAGTATTGAAACCTTTGCATGCCTCCCTCTAAGTAATCCTATGCATATCATCATCTGATCAATGATTGGATATGTTGGATTATCCCAATCAGAGACTACAAATCATGGTGGAATTCACTATTTGATAAAGAAAAAAAAGGCAAAATATACAAGGAAGACATAAAAGAGAACTTAGTTGAATCCACTAGCAAACTAGATGTTTACTTTGAGGGTCGTGGGTCTGGGATTTATTGCCAGAACTGGTATGTGAATTTTATGCACGTCAATCTGATCACCAATTAACCGAGGAAGGTCAATTGATGAAGCATAGTGTGAACGTGGGTCTGCCCTGATGAATATGGCTAAAGAATACTACCTCCTTTTTGGTACAGAAGACCGATCTCCAAAATCATCGTAACCTAGGAGGACCAGAAAAGTATTGGATCAAGCATTAAATCCCTTGTAATTATACCTATTTTATATTTTTCTTCACGCATTGGCTAGTCAAAAACATAGCAGAACATGCATTTGGTGCTTTAAGATGAGAGTTGGTGGGAGGAGAGAATGACCTTGAATGTTGAGATTTCAAGATTTTGAAGATGTGCCTTGTATATCGGAAAGGAGGTAGTACTTACCTTTTTGCTTATTACTTCTCCAAGCACAGTCTTTTGCCATGGAGCACCCCCTAAATAATCCATTTTACCATGTATTTTGTATTTTTGTTCACTTGGCATACCAACTTCATCCTCTTTCGCCTGCATTGCTAGTTTTGTAAACCATGTCACTTCACTTATAATTTGAACAGGCTGGCAAAGGTGGAGAGTTAACCCACGATGAAACTACTATAATAGCTGGAGCTCTTGAACTCAGTGAAAAGAAAGCTAAAGATGCAATGACACCACTTGATCAAACATTTGCGATTGATATAAATGCAAAGCTTGACAGGTATTGGGTTGTGTTAAAGTCTATAAAAAGATTTTCACTAAACATGGCCTATTTGTTTTAATTTAACGACATTGCCTATTGTTATGCATGGTTTTTTGTTAAACAGATGCATGAAATCCTGTTAAGTGTGTAGTGCAATCATTTGTGTTCTTTGTACAGGAAACTAATGCAAGAGGTCCTTGAGAAAGGTCATAGCAGGGTGCCAGTTTATTATGATAAGGACACAAACATTATTGGATTGATATTGGTAAATCTTCTGCTTTTGAAAAGAATGATACAAACTTGGTACCAAGTTTTTGTCTGGCTGCAAGTTTTTAGTATTTTCTGTTTCCTCGAAATCCACACCTTTATTTTTTCTGCCTTGTTACCTTGTTAGAGAACGATAATTTCAGCAGAATGGGATTCACAAAATTGGCCAAGACCATTATTTTCTGACCAAGTAGAAATCCATGAGTGATTTTATAAGTAAAAAGAAGGAAACTAGTCGCCACTAGTGTTTCAACCTCGGTAAGAGTAGTACTCCCTCCGATCCATAAAAAGTGTCGCCCATTTTGTACTAAGTTAGTACAAATTTTGTACTAAGTGGGCGACACTTTTTATGGATCGGAGGAAGTATTATACTATTATTGAAGTGCAGACTCAGATGGAATGGATTATTTGCAGTTTACTTGTAATTTAAACTAGAGTAACATATTCCATGCATAATTAGGTCATTGTGCATTAGGTGCATAAGTGAGCACAATTTAGAAAGGAACAACGCATTAAACTTTGCATTCTATCCTGGCCATCATGTAACGAAGCTGCATTGACCTGCTACTCTAGGAAATCGTCCAAAAAATTTTTAGGTATATAAGATATGGGCATGTAATTTGTAATTTAAAGTGGACAGCGCAACCTGCACTTGTATTTGCTGCTCTTCTTTTACAAGAAAAGCTGCAGTTTTCTTTTCTTCATTATCTTGTCTATCTGATCAACAATTCAACATGCTTTGTAAAGCATGCATTCACTAGACAAAGTTGTGATGTGGATATAAATTTTGGTGGTTATTTTATTTCTTTAACTTCGGTGATCTTTCAGGAGTGCAGTTATACTGTAGCCATCTAAATTTTGCTGTAAATTTTCAGGTGAAGAATTTATTATCTATCAACCCTGATGATGAAATTCCTATAAAGAGCGTAACTATCCGCAAAATTCCTCGGTACGAAATCAAAGTATAAGTTGTTATTTCTGTTCAACATTTTAGCAGATAAACCTGTTCTTCAATATAACTGAGTAACTCCCTTTATATGAACTGTTAATCACCAGTTTGTAACTGAAAATACAGAGGAATAAATGCCACACTTGGTTCAAACATCTGCACATACTCCCTCCGATCCATAAAGAGTGTCTCAGATTTTGTAACTTAGTACAAAGTTGTACTAGATCTGAGACACTTATTATGGATTGGAGGGAGTACAAAATACAAAGGTAGTACTGTCATACCTAGTTCATATATATCTATAGGAGTAAACTTGTTTTCCCCTTCTCTTAGGCAACACTTACATGAATGTGTTATATACTGGAGCTGCAGGCTAGTTTTGTTCTGCCCTTGTCATTTTACAGGCATGAATTGTATCTCTTAACATGTAGGGACAATATAAGTAGCCATTACAAAAATTGAGATAAACGCTTGAAGTGGAATACATTTAACATAAGGATGTGATTTGTTTTTAGTTAGAAATTCAGAAGTTGCATGACAAGTATTTAGATGTTCAGCTTACACATTTGCTACTTGCTAAATGTCAGTGTTTCAGAAGACATGCCCCTGTATGACATCCTAAATGAATTCCAGAAGGGCCACAGCCACATGGCAGTTGTCATCAGGCAAACCATTCCAAATTACTCGGCTAAACAACTCAACAATAATGGTGGAACTCTCGGTGAGCTCCAAGACAGTTATTCCTCCTTCCTAACTTGTATGATGCATATGTGATCTGCTTTGTTCTCTCAGTTTTTCACTGTTTTGCTTTCTTTTGGCATCGAAAACAGAGGTCTCGGTTGCTATTGATGATAAGCCTAGTGAAAAAAGTGTGAAGAATGTTACTCCACTGCGTAGATGGAAAAGCTACCCCAACACCCAGAACTCTAATACAGGTAGCAGGAGTAGAAAATGGTCCAAAGATCAATCAGATGTTCTTCAAGTACATGAAGAGCCATTACCCACACTGAATGACGATGAAGAAGCTGTCGGTATCATAACAATGGAGGATGTCATTGAGGAGCTGCTACAGGTTAGTGTTTGCAAACATTTCATTGTTGTCATCTGTAACTTCGTACACTTGCTAGCTTCATTTGTGTCCATTGCAAGTTCATGAAATATTTGTAAATATATATTCACTGTTTTCTAATGCTTGTGTCCCCACAGGAGGAGATATACGACGAGACAGATGTTCACGTCGAGGAAGAACAATAACACATAGCTACAGCCTACAGTTTACGCCACTTCCCATTTTGACCGGAAAAGTTGCGTGTCATGCCCAGTTTTGTGCCGAGGAGAGAGAAGTGCAGTATATGTAACAGCATAATGTTGTACTCCGTGCGGATAGACAACATACTGAAAATTGGTGCATTCTAATTAGGGGCTCCTTTGAACTGCTGATACGAATGTTCAGTAAAATTGATAAGAGAGTGTTGGATTATGATCGGTCGATCGGCCTTGAAGCTGCAGGATTGCAAGTCTCCTGGAAACCGTCCCGCACATCCTGAGATGTTGGTGTGCGCACATGCTGACACTGGTTTACTACGATGCCTCACATCACTGCCACGTCCGCGCCTCGTGGATCGAACATGGAGTTACGCAGTGGGGATTAAAGAATCGGCGTGCAGGCGTCTAGTCATCGCGGCGTCACGTACTAGAATTAATCGAGCCGCGGCAGATCATAGAGCCGTCACGTAGAATTTATCAAATCCGCCGCAGCCCGTACCCCGTAGGTTACTGCGCCGACTGCCACAGCGCGGTGCGACCCTGCGACGTCCGTCCGCTTCACTCCCGGTGGACGGAGGCGGCCGGGGAGCCCGTCAAACGCGACGCCGTTGGGCCGGCAAACCGCAAATTAACGAGTGCCCCGTTTTTCCCATCTGTCCGTATCATACGCGGTACGTACTCACGCGCGCAGACACAGTCCCATCACGACCCCGTCGGAGGGAGCAGGGAAACGTGGCGGGCATTTACAACGGGCTGTGGCCGGCCGGTCGACACTGTTCCTCCGGGCCTGTCAGTGTCAGAGTATCTATGACACAAATATTTAAAATAAACTTAGTACACCCTTGACATTGTGTAACCCGGTTTCAAATTACTGCCCATTTAAGCCCCAACCACGTACTCGGCCGGGCGTGCGTGCCCGAGCTGTCTAACCGTTTTTCGAAAGAAAAGGCTTGTACTACGTCGAGGCATTCAAACGAAACAGGAACCCGCCAGCCATAGATCAGCTGCTGTGTGCATGCATGACTAGCTTAGCTAAGCTTTGGTTGTCTAAGATATGGACGCAGCTACGGACTTACGGTCCTGTGAAAATTGACACCCAAGGGGAGTACGCTACAGTTGCATATATTTACGCGCGCTAGCTCCGTGTATTTACTGCTCTCCTCTTGTTACCATGCATCAATCTAGTGGGGAGAATGAAGATCGAGAAAGCCAGAGACAGAGAGGGCTAGCAGCAATTTAGTGTTGGCTCGCACACATGAGAAATCTAATTGCATTGATGGAGCTGTACGCACTGGAGTACTATACGCAATGTAATACAAGCATGCACGCCCTTGTACGTAGTCCTCACCTCACGTCACGTACGTACCGCCGGCGCCCGCCTGCCCGGCGCCGGTCCCGGTACGTACTGCCCAGCCAGCCGGCCGGCCCGGCCCGGCCCTTGGCGAAATAATAATGAGAAACCAATAGGAAAAGGGGCCGTGGCGTATCTAAAAGGGGGCCGTGCAAAGACGTACTCCCATCGAATCTCCCCATGTCCCAACACGGCACAAACACACGAGATTGAGACGGGGCGCGGAAAGGGCTAAAGGCCAAAGCCACATATAACACTCAGGTCCCACGTATCAGTACGTACCGCTCCCTAAATGCGCTCCATCCGTAGTAGGGAGCCAGCCAGGCGAAGCCACTGTATTTCACAGTGCACACAACCGGCTTGTTGCTACTTGCTAGCGTGCGTACATATCGAGTGAGGGTGACCCATGGCACCATGAATCTATGAGTATCGAGTGCCAGTGTGGCAAATGAGCGCGATGGCCGATGGGCAATATGGGTAGGATCCCCAGGCAGCGTTTCTGTATCTACAAGAAAAACATTCGTCCTCTCTATCGCAAAAATGGAGATGGGAGGAAAAAAAGAAGACATTCGTTGCAAAGCGCGAGGGTGTGGCAGATTTTTCCAGTCCAGGGTCGCTCGTCCACTTGCATCCGGTGGTAGTTCTGCACACCGCGCGCTCGAATAGCTCGATGCTCTATTCACGTGCCAATCTACTCAAGCACAGGACTAGTACTAAGCTACAGTCGATCGATATGCCAGGGAAGCGATCGCTCTGTCCTGGCCTAACTTTTGTTTCCCTGATTTGTCTAGCTTTTATTTGTTCTCCCGTTGTATTTACTTGAACCTTTTTTTTCTTTTTCTTTCACGTGGATTTGCTAGTGTTTTCTTTTGTTCTTGGACATGTGACATGTCTGTGCATTTATTCTTTTTCTCATTTTAAAATTTCTAGGCTATTTATCTGCACTAAGAAATTTTTATTTCTCAATTGGCCGATTAGCACGCGGATTAACTTGTGCGCGATTTGGGGTCTAGAAATGTCCAATTAGGTTATTGCACATCCAGACACCGAAAATTGCATAAAAAAATTCATTTGCAATTTTTTTTGTTTGATCATTATTCATTGTGTTGACTACTTTTTTCTTGTCCCGTTTTAAAGAAATTGTCGCGGTTTGTTCATGCTAGTTGATGCGATTTTTTAACGGTTTTACTAATGCTCTCGGTCGATTATGCACGCCATGCACCGAGGAAAATTATGGATGCCGCTAGAAAAATTACGGTGACAATCTCATGCAATGAGGAAAATTATGGGTGCAACTAAAAAAATTGCAGTCGCAATCTCATGTAACCAGAAATATTACGGGTGCAACTAAAAATATTGCAGTCGCAATCTCATGCAACGGGAAAAATTACGGGTGCAGCTAAAAAGAATTAAAATTACGGGTGCAACTTAAAAATTGCAGTTGCAATCTCATGCCTCGGGAAAAATTACGGGTGCAACGGAAAATAATTAAATTAAGGGCGCAATTAAAAAAATGGCAGTCGCAAGCCTGCAATGGAGAAAATTAAGGCTGCACCTAAAAAAAATACAATTGCAATCTCAATCAAAGGGAAACATTACAGGTGCAACATATATGGGGTCTCAGTGTTGTTTCCGAAATCCAGATTAGTTACTACCGGCATGATAACTTGACAGGCCCATCTTTACGAAAAAGCCCAACCAAAAAATAGAAGAAAAAAGTACCTACGATGGCTCCCGTCGACCGAGAAAGATTGAATCTCAGTCGACTGAGCTCCAGCCACTCCCTTTGAAGTTTCAGTAAAAACGAGAAAAAAAGTCGAGGCGTTCACTTTAGTCTTTTAACTCACAAATCGCCAACCGCGATCATTAAACTTGGCCTTCTCGAATCAGTTGAGGTTCAAATGTGGTTTTCGTTAGTTCATTCGTGGTTCCAAAACCCCCCCAAATCATAGAAATCTCCCTTCAATTATTTTTATCAAACCAGCAGGTTCCCCCGCTGTCGCAAGACTCCGTGCTAAATCCCCATTTCGTCCTCTTTTCTCTTTGAATCCCCAACCCTACAACTTGACGGCAAGCAAACCATCCTTGCCTACGACCATTCCACCATTGCCGGAGATGTTGCGCATTAGCAATTGATCATATTTCACCCTCCACACGTCCTCTTTCGCTCCTCTTTTCCCTTCTCTTTTGTTCGTTCCCCCGCCCACACTAAGGTGTCCCATCTGAGCAAAGGGTGACGCCTTGATGATGTAGTGGCTGCGAGATGACGAAACAAGCTATACCTCGGGCCCTAGGGTGTGTTTCCCCTTGTACACGTGGGGACTTATCCAAGGGTTAACTACCCAAAACCACATTTGGACCTTGGAAAGCCAAGTTTATTGACCGCGGTTCGAGTTTTGCGAGTTGGAGCACCAAAATGAATACCTATGCCAACATGGACCGCCAAAGTAAAAAATACCTTTGAAAATTAATGAATTTTGATCCTTTTGATAAGTGGTGAAGTAGAACTGATGTAAAAATTGATGGGGCCCTATGACATGCGGGCCCTCAGCTTTCAGAAACGGTGTCAAATGACTTAGTCTAGTGGATATGGGTTCTATGAAAACATCCGCTCGAAGAATCATGGTTCTAAAAATGTATCCACAAAAAGCGTGCTTTTCTGAAATGTACTCAAATATATTGATATAAGTAAATCATTGTTTGGTAAATATAGACATTTTAACCCACAAACTAACACATAAATTAGTGAAGATGCATAGCCTAAGGATCAAGCTAGATTGACAAATGCAACGGGGGGATCCATCTATTGAGGACAAACGAAGGGCGAATGAGAATGAAAACTGTGGAAAAAAAAAGGGATCAGTGACTCAGTGAGAGATAAGTGACACGTGGGTTTGATAACAAACCAACATGTGTTTTCTTTACTGACTGGAAATTGTTTCCGTGGACGGATGTTTAGGGTCTGTTTGGATCCTCAGCTGTCCTCCTAGCTAGGCTAAGCTAGGTTAGCTCGTACGGGCATAGCTAACACGAGCAATGCTAACTTGTTTGGTTCTATTTTCTCTAGCTCAAAAAGGCACCACGTTTAGCTGCGGTTACGTTTTATTTCAGCACAATCGATCGCTTGCCGCCGAAAGCTGGCCATTTTGGCTCGCCGCCAGGAGCAAGCTTTTACGGGCAGTTGTTGGCTAGCTTGCCACCAAAAGCAAAGATTATTTTCATGTAGCAAACACCCATCCTGTCCTGGCTAGGCTAGTAAATCCGTTTCCTCGCTGTCCTTTTTACATACCGCTGGTCGGCTCGTGAGTTGCTGGATACTAGTAGGCTCGCGCTTGCATGTGGGCCTGGCAAATCAAACCAAACCACTCTCTCCCAAGTCCCAACTTGCTTGTTTGCTGATGACGAAGGAGCGAGGTCGCTTGCAGGCAGGATACCATAATGGTCACATCGATCCCAAGTGTTCCATAAATCCGGAAGCGATGAGCCGGTTACTGCTCTACTACTTTGGTGGGGTTACGATATTACATGAAAAGATTGAAAGAGACCCGAGCCAGGCACCCGGCGGGACCCGAAGCACTTGAACTCACATGATGCTCGCCAGGAAGAGACACATGCATGCATGCGTACGTACGTACGCACGCATTCGCATCAATGTATATACGCGTGTGATCCTTGAAGGCGTACACGACAATAGAGCGCGGCCAGCGGCACGACTGCACCAAGACGCGCGAGGGGCATGAGCTCCTGGCTGCTGCAGTGTGTTTGTGATTCACGAACATATACGGACCGGGCGGGGATTCGTCCGGGGTTGTGCGGCGTACGCCGTCGCGTGCTGCCCACGGGGGAGACGGCCGGTCGAGCGGCGGGGGATGATAGTAACTCGATCTGGATTCTGGAGGACGGCGCGAGCGGGAGGCGCAATGAATGAATGAAGGCGGGGCCTTGAAAAGCGTCACCTCAACCTCGTGACCGCGCAGCGTCAGCCAGCCAGCGCGCGACGGGACGGGGGGCCTCCTCCTCCTGTCCTGCCTCCTCTGCCTCTGCCGGCCACGCCACGCTGCCCAAAGCGCCCTACTTTGCGTGCATACGTACGCGTATCGGTCTCGCTCTGCTTTCTTCCTTTCCTTTCCTCGCAATACCTGAGGTTTACCAGCAGGGTTACCTACCTGGAGTTCAGCAAGGCGTGTTCTGTTGCTCGCTTGAGAAAATTTTTGGATTAATGGAACGATGTGCCTAGGGAAATGAAATGACTAGCAGGTCGATTTCATTTCCAAGGGAGCGATCAGGAAGAGAGAGGAGGCGGCAAGCGACCAGACGATACGGTGTGGAGCGCTGGAGTCTGTCCGGGGGAAGACATTCACTTGCAAGGATACAAAGGGGTACTAGTGCTACTACTAATGAAGGTGCTTACAAAAGAGATTCATTGCGAGTGTACCACCACGTAGTTATGGATTAGCTATACTAGTCCCCCAAGTCATTGCTCCAGTTAATTTTCCAAGGAAAAAAAAAGGCTAGGCGTTGTGGGTGGTCGTAGTACAACGAGCTTTTCAAAAACTCATTTAAGGTCGAGACAAGTACCATCGTTGTAAACATTTCCAAATCCTATAGGAGGCTAGAGAGCCGTGCGCCCGTGGGGTCATTCAACTGGATAGCAATATCTACCAGGACCCAGAGTGTAGTGTTAGGATAGGAGATTGTGTACGAACAAGTCATTACGAGCGCTGGGTGGTCACAAAAGCATCGAGCTCTCTCACTCAAAAACAGCAATAAAGAGGGAAAACAAAAGCTAAAGAATGAAAAGACAGACTCTTACTATTTAAGGGCCACCCCTAGTCTCCCAAAGAGCCGCACTCCCTGCCTCCCAGAAAGCAAACCCGCCTTCTTCTCTCCCCCCTTCTTCAACCACACACTCCAGCAATGCTCACCAATCCCTCCTCTCCCCTCACATTCTCCCCCAATGCTTCCTGAGCTTCCTACCGCTGCCATGGAGCTTGGGCAAGTGCTGGGCTTCACGGTGCCGGCCCCCAAGGAGAGTGATAACAGCCTCATGAAGAGATCCAACTTCACCCAGGCTGCTGCCTCGTACCCTTCCCCCTTCCTTGACGAACAGAAGATGCTCAGGTTCTCCAAGGCTGCTCACACGCAGCCATCAGGTTCGGATTTCTTCATGCCGCTCCCATTTTGTATTTTGCATCTGTGATATAGTAGAAGAATGGACGATGTACTGGAGGTTCTTCGATCTGTTCTACAAGTCATCATAGAAATAGTGTTCTTTGTTCGACTGTTCCTATCTTCAAAATAAAAGGAAAAAGTCAAAAGTTGATCTCGATGAGCACTCATGAATGCTATAACTAGTCATGGGGATTTGCACAGCTATACCCATCCTCTGGGTCCCCCTCCTCAACCAAGGCTGTAACATTAAAATGCTTTTTTATTTTACTTTACACTTTTGTCTTGACTCGGTTCCCCTAATAGCAGTAAGAAATAAATAACTATGCATGAATATTCAAGATAAGGTTGAGCATTTCCTCATATACTGAACAGTTATATTGCTTTATTAGGTATGGGTTTTGGAAGGCCAAATGAACAGAGGTTCTTGTTATCTAGAACCAAGATGCCTTTCACTCCCTCACAGTGGATGGAACTGGAGCACCAGGCTCTCATATACAAATATCTCAATGCAAAGGCCCCTATACCTTCCAGCTTGCTCATCTCCATCAGCAAAAGCTTCATATCATCATCCAATAAAAGTAAGCACTGAAACAAAAGATATAATATGCTTTTACTTAACTCGCATTTACAAAAGCAAGCAGGTTTTACATATATTAACTGTAGGTGCACAGAAGCATCTGTTTCGATTGGGAATGTGAGAAAGGACAAGCCTCTATACAATCTGAAACCACCAATCAAAAGTTCCATTTGCATGTCCTCGAAGTCTACTTGTCAATGAAACCTACTTCATTTTTACATATATCTGGACTAACATTTGTAGATAGAAAATACTTAACAGTAAAAATATCATTAAGTGCTGCATATAAGCCATGTCAATGAAGTTGCACATATTATTTTTACACATCCACAAATTAAATTTGCAAATCAGAATATTTGGTAAATATAACATAAAGTGCTGTATATCTGTTCTCATCTTTTTAGATTTACTACATATGCATCAAGCACAATCATAATACCATCTACTGTAGGATATGAATGCAACAGAAATAACCTACTTCTCAATAATGCAGTGGCTTGGAGGCCTGTCTATCAAGGATTCACAAATACAGATTCCGACCCGGAACCTGGAAGATGCCGTCGAACAGATGGCAAGAAATGGCGGTGTTCAAAGGAGGCAATGGCTGAGCACAAGTATTGTGAGCGGCACATCAATAGAAACCGCCATCGTTCAAGAAAGCCTGTGGAAAACCAAACTAGAAAGACTGCGAAAGAGACAACTGCTGGCTCATTATCAAGCCCTGTCTCACAGGGTAACTCGAAGAAAGCAAAAGCTAGTAATGAGCTGAAGCCAGGAAGTGACAGTTATTGGACAGATAGTTTAAGCAGGTTAATATACACACTGAAACTTGTTTAATCTTTTTATATGAAGCAGAACTATTTCACAGCTATGGATTGAACCACACGATACCTTTCTGTTACTTTTGCATCACATAGTAATGGGACAATACTTTGTATGTGTATGAAGAAAAGATCTAGTTGAAATGAAAAAAACAATATTGCTGCTATATTACTGAAGTAAATGCCATATGGTTAGGGTCACAAACAAACAAGAACGATCATTGATATTTTAGTAGAAAGCAATCATAATTCTTATTTAATAAGTTTACTTATTGCAGGACAATGGTGAGCAAAGCACGAGCAAACAAACCTGAAGAAGGCAGTACTGTCCCACCGCTAAATTCTACAAATCACACATTGTCCCTACTATCTCAACTGAAGCAACAGAATAAACAAGGTAAGTTCAGTCCTACAGTAGACAGTGAATCGATCTCCTCAAATACAGTATTGAAGCCTTGGGAGCGAAGCAACCAGCAGAGCAGTAAGGACATTTCTTGCACACAGCTGCATGATCGGGAATGCCTTCAATCAGTTCTTCAGAATTTTAGCTTGCACAAGAATGACAAGATTGAGTCTCATAAAAACAAAGCTTCTAATCATGTACCAGTTACATCACCTTTCTATTCATGTCCAGAAGGTTCAGGCAACAGCCGCCTTACATCTGACATGACACGAGTCCAGGAGGATTGCATCTCAAGCTCTTGGGAGATGCCTCAAGGTGGACCTCTAGGGGAGATCCTAACAAATTCCAAGAATACCGAGGAATTGACCAATAAGTGTGAATCAAGATCATATGGTTGGTTATTGAATCTCGACGACCATGAATTATGAATTCACAGTAAACAGGGAGCTAACATAGCAAAACTCACCATGCAACGGAACAATGGTGATACAAGCAGGATGAAGTAGTTTAGATGTGTACCCCAGCTATGCTTGTTTTTCTCTCCTTTCTATTTTCAGTATTCTGTTTTGTAATCTCCAGCTAGTTGAACTTTCAGTTTTTACGAACTTGGCTGTATCCTAAAAACTTGTAGCTTGCCTTGTATTAGATCTTGTTAGCTACATCTTTAACAGGTGAATTATAAGGATTCAGTCCTGCATATACCAAATTTAAAAAAAAAACTGATGCCCAGGCAATAGAACAAGTAGAAGATCAATCCAAATAGTACTGAAAAGCATTTAAAGTGATTTGAATATTTGACCTACAAACAGCTTACTATGAGTTGGACGAACCCACTAATGCAAATGTTTCACAACCCATAACTGTTTAGCACGATTGTACGCTACGGTCAATTTGTGAGAACTTCCATCATATATCCAGGATTCTCAGCATGATATGTTAATTACAGTTGGTCCGACTAACGTGAATGACAAGTTTCATAACCCACAACTGTTTAGCACAACCATACAGACAACTTCTGAAAACTTCTATCATATCCAGGATTCTAAATGTAATATGTTCAGTACAACTTTTACAAAAAAAGGGATACGTCTCTGGCATTGTTATGATCATTAAATTTCATATTTTAGAAGAGATACTTATGAATAGGACACCAGGCGGACAAAGGACGGTAGCTAACTACCTACACAGGCAGATGTTATATGCGATGGATATGTGAGTGCCTATTTATTATACTGTTAGGGTCTCTTTGATTCACAGGATCCTAAAACGCATGAATGAAAAACATAGTAATAGGATAGGAATGCATGTGCAAGACAGAGGATTGAAAAACACGGGAATTTTGTAATCTGGTCATTTGATTCATAAGAACAGGAAAAACACAGGCAACTTAATAAACACGGTCAAATTAAGTCAAACCACATGCAAAATAAAGTTCTGATGTTATTACATCACAAAATACTGATCTTGTTTTTCATGCAAGGGAATACGAAAATGCGGTCCAAGTGGATTGTAAAAATCCTACGGTTTTTCTTCCTTCATTCTTTTGAATCAAATGGATAAATAGGGTCACCAAAGGAAAATTTTCTATTCCTACATTTCTCCTCTACTCTTCCTACAAATCAAAGAGGCCCTTATTGTATTTTAACAGTTTCCTGTTATGAAGCATGTTCCTGAAAAGAACATCATTCAGAACAGCACTTATGATCTCAACCACAATGAAACTACAATGAGGATATGGCAACTGATCGGATTCATAAAATCACCAAATCTAGTTTAGAAGCTCCTCCAAAAAAAAGCTTGCAAGATGCTCCGCTGTCCAGGAACAAAAACCTGAGTAAAACAAAAAACTAAAATAGCACAAAACTTGCCACAAAAGAGCACAAGAGAATAAGGTGCATCGGCTCAGACACGCACAAAGCTCATCAAATTTTGGGTCCTTGAGTAGATCAAGTATCAGCACCGAGAAACGGAAGTTATTTTGTCATCACAGCCAGGCAAGAACACTACAAATCAAAGAGGCCCTTATTGTATTTTAACAGTTCCCCATCATGAAGCATGTTCCTGAAAAGAACATCATCCAAAACAGCAATTATATATGATATCAACCATGATGAAACTGCAATGAGAATATGGCAAGTGATCTAATCCACAAAATCACCTAATCTAGTTTGCAAGCTCCTCCAAAAAATCTAGCTGCAAGATCCTCTGCTGTCCAGGAATAAAAACCATAGTAAAACCAAGAAAACTCAAATAGCACAAAACTTGCCACGAAAGAGCACTAGAGAATAAGGTGCATCGGCTCAGACACGCACAAAGCTCATCAAATTTTGGGTCCTTGAGTAGATCAAGTATCAGCACCGAGAAATGGAAGTTATTTTGTCATCACAGCCAGGCAAGAACACTACAAGCACACAAAAAGACATTTAGCACAAATAAGCACAGAAAGAGTAGGCTGCATTGTCTCAGGCATGTAATTCTCATCAAAATTGTGTCCTTGAATGAATCACGTGTCAGCATCGGGAAACAAAGTTTTTGTCATCACAATCACACATAAACTGAAGATGCTGAAAACAAAACCTAGTTAACACACTAGGAGCACAAAAGGAGCACAAAAGGAGCAAATTTGTAGATGTCGAAGGCAGGCCTAACCCAAAGCCCAACTATTTCCGTGGAAGAAGGGCTATCTTTGCCTTGCATCAATATGGGAGTAACTGAAGAAGTAGCCATCGAATGAAGATGCAATGGCTTTTCAGATTTGTTGAACTCCCGTGAACAATCGTTGGAGATTTTCAATAAATCCCAACAGATATCCTCTGCCTCAAAAGAAGAAGAGACAAAAATCAACATAATAGAGTAAGAGAAAGTTAGAAACCAAACTTAAGCAACCGCATACGCAAACAAGTGCGTCGGCTCAGACACGCACAAATAAAGTCATCAGTTTCTGTCCTTAATTGAAATTAAGGTATGAATAAGTGATTTTGTTGTCATCACAGCCACGCAAAATGCAGAGATGCTAGGAAAATAAAAATACTAGAATATCCCTTGAAAAGGAGGTATCAAGGAAGCAATCCTTCAAATGAAGAACAATCGTATGGGCAGGGCTATACGCAATCGTAGAAGCAACTAGCGAACCCAAGTTAATACTGAGATTAGAAAAGAGAGCAAAACGCAAGAGCAATTAACTTATCGATGCGCAAGGGTGCGTGACAAGCACAAAAATGTTTTTGGGGCTATGGCTATTAGAGCCACAGCTTATACGGGAGTAACTGGAAAAAGAAAGGTATGGCCATCGAATCTGGAGCAGCAGCTCGTCGAAATGACTAAACTCCCGCGAAATTATCAAGATATACGAAGAACATAGAGAAAATGAAAGCGCCGTGTGGATAGTTGTCGAACAGCGCAAGAAATTCGTCGGCTCGGTCTGCCATCGTGTTGGGTGCGTATGTAACTGGGGAAAAGAAATTAGAGACAATTTGCTCGGGATAAGGCAAAATTGCAGGGTCGGGCCGAAGAGTATCTTGTGGTCGAATCAAGCATGAGATCTGTTAGATCTAGGGTTCCTGCTCGATTGAGTTAGCAGCTGCATCTGCAGGTCTCTATCACAGGGGAACCCTACTAACCTGGTGCGCTTCCTCCTGTGTTGCCGTTTGGGCTCGTGTTAATGAGATTCGGCCCAATGAGCCCAAGAGCTTCCTGTATTACTGTCTTATTTCTCGTTTCTAATGTCATGGACGTCCGCTTAAATTGAAGTGCTAGATTTTGCTATCACCTGAACAAGTTAAAACCGAGTAGTACTATTCTACCAAAACGTTGTCGGTTTTAAAATGTTTTAGAATTGTATTTGTCATTTCAGAGATTGTATTGAATCAGTTAAATTCACGGAGGAGAGTGAGCAATCGGGTGCATGGCACTCTACACTACACTGATAGAAATAGCAGAACATTCTGCATATTTCAACAAAAGGAACTATTTGAGTAAAACTTGATAAACATTATGCATTCCATCGAGGGGTCTGTTTTCGGGAAATAATTTGTATTTGTGTCACTCAGGATATATGTTTCAGTTCTCGGTACGAACTAAACTTGGAAGGAAAGATCAAATTTTACAAATGAGGCGTTTATAGATTTAACACAGAAAGTAGCATGTCCCTGTTTTAGTAGTACGATAGTGGGTAATGGGAAGAGAACCTGATATCTAGGAAGACATATGGATTGGAGATACAAACTTTTCAAAATAAATTTTCTCGTGCGTATAATCTTACCTTCAGGAAAAAAATGGTTTGCCTGAGCATTGTGTTCCTAGTGAAGGAACATAATTTGGTTTGCAGGCACTTAAGTGTCCAAGAGTTCTTTGTATCATTGTATGTCAGTGTGTTTCAAATCCATGTATTTGTTGTTCACTTCGGTAGGAACTCGAAGTATGACTAATTGTATGTAATCAATGGATTTTTCGGACAATAGTGGTTAACGTCATTCACGTATAAAAATGGTCGTACCAATAAAAATGTGTCTTACTGTTCTAATCACTAGCATGGGTGTCCGTCACAATTGCACGGAAACATCTTACATATTTTTATTCACGGGCTAGGCCCGCGCTAGCTAGGGATGTTTGTGGTTCAGGGTCCAATTCCAGTCCACTGCTTAAAGAAGCATACAAGGATTTTAAAGATAGATTATTGAAGCCCAAATGGCGCAGCATCACTTGGCTCATGATAGCCTCCTCCATGAGCCAAATTTATTATTTATTTATTTATTTATTTAAAATTATCGCTAACTATTTCTCATCCTGTCCATGTCTTTATTTATTTGGCTCGCATAATTGTGTGTTGCTATATTATTTAAAAAAAAGTAGTCGGTGCAAAGAGAAAAGTTATGGTTTTTTACTTAAAAACATGAGGCAACGTTTTATTTATACGTGACTTTCAATCGCATTTAGCAACTAAGAATCAAAACGTGAGCCAGTTGGTCAATCAATTCTTCTGTCGAACTAATTGATTGTTCGGAGATTCTAAGTGGGGCACGTGCCCCACTTGGTCTTATCATACGGCGCCCGTTGGTCCGTCCGATCACATTTCTTCCTGGATCTCTTCTCTCGATCCCCTTCTCCCGGTAGCGAGCGCTCCTTGGTTCTCCACACGATTGGAATAGGGCGCAGTGGCATAATCCTGAGCAGGGGGCAGTGGCGAGCAGGGAGGCCACGGGCGGGGGAGCAGCGTGCGTGCGGGTCGGCGGATCGGGTGGTGAAGAAGGGCGCGGCCATGGCGGCAGAGCATCGTCGAAGCAGGGTGGCGACCACAGCGGCCGAGTAGACGCTGCCCCCAAATCCCGAGCAGGGGGTGGGCGCTTCGGCGGCAGGGCATCGTAGCCGAGGTGCAGGTGTTTTGAACTCCTTTTCTTCTATTTCCTTCCCTTCTTTTTGCATCCATGGTGCCATGGATGAGGTTGAGTTAGCTAGTGCTGCTAGGCTCTTGCGTGGGAGCGTGTGAATCGGAGGAGATCGAGGAGCGAGTCGACATTATGTGATGATGACGCGTAGGAGATTTGCAAAGCATCTCTCTGCAGAGCTGTCCACATGGAGACATTGATTGTGTATCAACCGTGAAAAGCTCATCTAAAAACTAGCTCGTTGTACACGCAGGGTGTTCGACGTTTTGTCTCACCCAAATGAGCTTGCATGTACCACCGTTGGTTTATGCCATCTTCAGATTATTGTACATGCATACAACTTTGTTTGTTGTATGAATTTTGTGAGGCCGTAATTTGCTTGATCGGTTTACCATCGTGTCAAAAGGCCACGACTGTCATGACTGTAGGAACAAATGGAGTTGGAAAGATGATTTTGTTTTGTACTGACGATCCATACACTTCACTGTGATTTTGCTTCATCCGTGGAATGTGTTTTATTTCTAAATAGTTGTCTTCGAAAGTTACATATAGAAGCAATGCCGTAAATTTTTGCCCCCATCGACCACGTTATTTGATCATAATTGCCAAATTGTTTAGGGCCGCTCAATTGCCATGTTTTTTGTCCCTAGCGATCAGATTATTTGATCCTATTTGTCATGTTGTTTACCACCGCTCAATTGCCATATTTTTTCCCCTAGCGACCAGATTATTTGATGATAACTGCCATGTTATTTACCACCGTTCAATCGCCATGTTTTTTGTCCATAGCGACCAGGTTATTTGATCCCGGTTGCCATGTTGTTTAGCACAACACAATTGCCATGTTTTTTGTCCATAGCGATTAGATTATTTGATCCTAGTTGCCATGTCGTTTATCACCACTAAATTGCCATGTTTTTTCCCCCAGTGATCAGATTATTTGATCCTAGTTATCATGTTGTTTACCACCACACAGTTGCAATGTTTTTTTTCTCTAGCAACAAGATTATTTGGACCTAGTTGCCATGTTGTTTACCACCGTTCAATTGCCATGTTATTTTGTCCCTAGTGACAAGGTTATTTGATTCTAGTTGCTATGTTGTTTACCACGACACAATTGTCATGTTTTTTGTCCCTAGCGACCAGATTATTTGATCCTAATTGTCATGTTGTTTACCACCTTTCAAATGCCATGTTGTTTGTTCCTAGCGACCAGGTTATTTGATCCTAGTTGCCATGTTGCTTAACAACGTTCAATTGCCATGTTTTTTTGCCTTAACGACCAGGTTATTTGACCCTAATTGACATGTTGTTTGCCCCTAGCGACCAGGTTATTTAACCGTAGTTGCTATGTTGTTTACCAGCACGCAATTGCCATATTTTTTGTCTCTACCGACCAAATTATTTGATCCTAGTTGCCATATTGTTTATTATTACTCCAATGCCATGTTTTGCTCATAGGGACAAGATTATTTGATCTAGTGCATTTGTCAGTACTTCTCCGTAACGTCAGTTGTCATGTCTGACAGAACTTCTCAGGCCAGTGAAGAAATTGAGGTTCATGGGACAAGACTAATTATCCGTTGTTACCTTTGAGGACCAATCACGACAAAACAGAAGAACTAATCACTGTAAGCTCATTTTCATCGAAGGATGACACAAGTACAACACCGCCACCAAAAGCATAAAAAAAACGTAGGACATGCAAAGACTGAAGCAACGAAAACCTGTCCGGGCAGTGCATTTGCAGAATTTGAACAAACGACGGAGTAGCTAGCTAGTTGCGTTGTGTCTAGCCGGTTGATTCCTGGGGCCTTTGGGCCGTGACTGGAGCAAGAGCTGGCGCGGGTGGTCAGGCCAACGGCTACGCGGCCTTCGCGCGGCAGATTGCTAACACGTACGAGGCGTTCGGGAGGCCGTACCGCAACCGCCGCTAGCTAGCCTTAGGTGGGACACGCCACTGCGTAGTCTCGTCCTTAATTGTTATAGAATGGTGGGGCAATAGATCATTTAGGCATCCCTCATTGTGTTTTTAGCGTATATAATAGATTTGATGGCTATGCTAAAAGGTGGTACAATAGAAGACAACTAAATGTATACATAAAACACCCAAAGCAAGCTTCCTCGTATACGTAAGAGAAGAGAATTTGAGAGGGCATTTTGGTTGGTTCTTAAGAGATTGTCAGCAGCCGCAAGCGATTGAGTGATTGACTTAGCTATCGGTTGGTCCAACATGTTACATGTGTGTTGCATCTTGGGTTAAAGACTTCTGGGAGCATATCATACCGTCTGTCATGTGGAGGGCAAACACATCCATGCGGGTTCATTGTGTTGATAATTTGTCTTGCTTCTAACCAGACCGAAGGACATGTAGGACCAAGACTGTTTCCCTCTCTCCGATCCATAATAACTGTCGGTGGATTTAGCACAGATAAACCAATCAGATTACTTGATTATACCGGTACTGTACTTTATTTTTCCCTTGATAAACCAATCAGAGTACTTGATTATACCAGTACTACTTTCTTGAAATACTGAAGAGCCAACGTCAGAGGTGAACATATATTGGACTGAAGGAATGATCCATAATAAGTGCCGGGAAGGCCACAGACCAAATGGACTAGTACTACAACTTGTCACTGTCAGCTAAACCTAATTGTGCAGAGCACCTGCAGCCGAGACTTCCGAAAAGACAAAAGCAAAATGTTTACTGAAACAGAACCACATTATTAAAATCCAATACAAAAAGTCCAGCAAAATTGGCATTTCGCTCTTCCCTCCGTCCAAAGCTGGACAGGATTCTGAAGAGTTCCCGGTCGCATGCACCCAAATCGCAACTGTAAATTGGCATTGATGGCGCTTTCGAAGGTCGGCCTGTGACATCTCGAACTCTTCATAATACAATACGGAATACTCTGTACGTCTCCGCTCTCAGCTCCCGAAATATTCTACACGCACGCACGGAAGTCACGCCCTGCGTTTTGACTCCTGCGCTGTAACCTAGCGTCAAGGTCATGACATGTTTAATCGATCGGTAGCATTGTCACGCAAACCACGACGAGATCTGATCCGATCTGCCTGCTGTGTTGACTGCTGCAGTTAGTAGTACAGCCACTGCTAGGCCAGCCGGCTAGATCAAGTTCAGATAAACGCACACCAGACGAAGATAACGATCCGCGCCAGACAACAAAAATCTGCGCTGACACTTAGCTGCAACCGTATTGCTGGTACACGGTTAGCCGCTGTCTGGGCACATGTTGCGTTGTTCTGTTCGAGCTTCCTGTTATCATATCCCCCATTGTCGAAACAAAGGCGAAACTGACGGGGATAAGGACGCGCCGGGCAATTAGACATTGTGCACCAACCGAACGCCGGCCGCCGGTCACATCGGCGGATCAAATTACCGGCCCTGCCGAACTAACCTGCCGCGGCCGCCGTGGCGCGCGCTATATAAAAGGCTCAAGGAACCCCGTCCCGTGTCTTGCCGGCCCATGTAGCCCCGCATACCACCAAACCAAGAACCAAACTCTTCTCTCTCTCTCGCCTCCCGATCGTGGGCATGCGCTTCGCATGCACACACGGCACCACACACCACTACGGCCTCCTCTCCAGTCTTCTTCCTTTCTCCGGAGTTAAGCTTTTATTACAGAAGACAAGAGAGAGTTGAGCTGAGCTAAGCGTGATTCGCTCTGTGGCTGGAGAAGGGTTGCAGGCATGGAGCCCGGAGCTGTAGCTGTGACGGCGTGCAGGACGGTGGCCTTCGCGTGGGAGCACGAGCCGGGGGTGTCCAAGCTGCAGAGCCCGGTCGTCGAAGCAGAGAAGAAACCCTCCGTCGGCGGAAGGACACCGGCTTCCAGCCGAACGAAGAAGGCAGAGGCGCACGTGCCGCACCGGCTGCGCGTGCCGCCGCCGCCTGGAGGGCCCGCGTCGCCGCAGGCCAGGAGCAGGCCCAGCAGACGGGCCGTGCGGCCGGAGGAGGACCCGTTTCTCGCGGCCTACATCGCCTGCACCGCGAGCGGCAGGAAGGCCGGGAGGGGGCAGCTGGAGGCCCAGAAGTTGCTTGGATGGGCCGGGCTTAGGCTCAGGCTTGGGCTTGGCCTCGGCCTTGGACTCTCTTGCAAGAGCTCTTGTGGGGTCGCGGAGGAGAGCGTGGTCAGGCTGGGGGCAATCCCGGAAGTGGATGATCGTCAGATTATACGGAGTACAGACTAGTGTTGATGTTCTCTAGTACAGTGCTTAGTGCTGTATGCTACAGATCGTATATTCGTGTTCGTTTGTGGGTGAGAAGCACCGGACGTATCAGAGTTCCACGGTCGGAATGAAAAAGGAACATAGTGATTGATACTCGTTGCTCACTTAATTGGATTTAATCGTGGATGTAAAGTAAGCTGCGCAGTTTGATTTCAAGTGGCGTCAGTCGAATCCTTAAACTCGAGGCTTTTGGTTCAAATATTATCTTTATCCGAAACTGAATTTCGTTTAATATTAGATGCGGAAGTCAAAGATCGATAGGAAGGTGTTACCACTTACCAAACCTCCACACTCCTGTGCACAGTAGCTTCTCTTTCTGTTTTCTTTCTTTCTTCATCAGTTCTATGCAACGATTTGATATGCAGCGAGCCTAGGTTTTGTTCCATTACAGCGGAATTTGGTTGCATCAGTAAAGGATTGCCAGTCTGCGTATATATGTCCGAATCTAATCAATTTGTAACTCCGTAACCCGTTCACATTTCTGACAGCCACTGCTGCCTGCAAGAAGTGTGAATCTGCCTCGTCTTTTTTTTACTCCCTCCGTCTCATATTAAGTGACTCAATTTTCTCCAAATATGGATGTATCCATGCTAAAAAACGTCTAGATACATGTAATAGAAAATCGTTTAATATGAGATGGAGGGAGCAGAATATACTAGCTTCGTAGGATACTACTGGGATGAGCCATTGGTTCTGGCAGACAAGTTCAGACAAATGAATCTAGGCTGTATTACAGCCCACTTACCGCTCCGTTATATTATGCGAAGGAGATGGGCTAGCCCACTGACAACCACAGTCCAACAGCCAACAGGCCAGAACACTACGTTACGGTCAAAGGCGCTAAAAAGGGTTGTTTGCTAAACTGCCTGGAGTTTTCACAAATCTCAGCCCTTTCACCATTGACATTTCGATTTCTATTCGTTGACTGCGAATTGTATTTTTATGTTTTGGGTTTTAGTTTGTTCCACATGGACATGTAGTGAGCTCTAGGCTTCTATTGTCTGTTTCAAGCACTGACCGGAAATATATTTTTTCGCTTTCGCATACAACAAAACCTAGAGACAGGATGTTTCTATTGAACTTCCGTCAAGGAAAGTTGGTACAGACAAAATGACGTACAGATTAACAATAATAAGTTGCAGCCCACGAACATCCATTTTCATTCTTTAAGGCATTGGGAGTGAATATACATATGAGATAAATAAAGAAAAGATAGGATCGATCTACTACCCATGTGGCGACGAGGAGAAAGGGGCAAAATAAACATAAGACACCCTCACAATGCGGTGGTCTGGCACTCCCGTATCAGATACATAAAACCATTATGCATGATGCATGCACGAGCAGTTGCAGCACGTAGTAGTAGCTACGAGGGCATTAACTGAACATCTAAACCACAGTTTGCTTTGTTTATAGCGCAGACGGCTCGGGTGTTTTGTCGCTCTCGTGTCTGCACGTGTAGAAGGGAGAGGACAAAGCAGGGGCCGCCGGGTTGCATGCTATGGAAAAGAGCATCCAAGGCCCAGGCTCATAGAGCAAACAAACTGGCCGGCCGGCTGTTCCACTTCCACCGGAGGAGGTTTGGAAGGACTCTGCCTTTTGCATCCGCGTGCAGGTGCAGCGCAGCTGTGCGTGTGTTTGTTTTGTATCAGATGGCGACGTCGTTCAAAATCTCGCCGCAGATTGCCATGTATGTATGGTTCTAATTTTGGATGCGATTTCGATAATGAGCACTTAAACAGACTTACAAAAAAGACAAACAATTGAAAGAGCAGTCCTATGTATATGCGGGCAAGTATAATTTGTACGGACGTTTTGGAAGGACCGCCTTGCGGTACAATCTTTTTTTGCATGGCAGAATTGAATTCATCAAGGCGGAATCAGGGGCCGCATCATCAACAGTTTCTTCTTCCGGCTCCATGCATCACCACAGTGGCGCTAGCTTAGCGTTACTGCATGTAAAGACATGCACAGACTACAGAATCGCCGTCGTAAACCACAATACGGGTCCCTGCATGCACAACGTCTGCCTAGCGCCTGTCACTGCTGTTTTTTCTGAAGGGCTGTAAGCCAAAGCCTGTAACTGTTGAGAAGACCTGTTGCCAAAGACCGGATCGGAGCCACATAGCCTCACGACCAACGAAATTATCACTTGTGTCAGTTGACATGTCGCATGTTTTACTGCACTGATCCCTGATTCCCTGATAAGCTGGAGATAGAAGTAGAACCGCCAGTTAACCATCTAACACGCTCGCAGCCTCGCTTTCGGTACACGTACATGTAGAGATGGATGTCAGACGTGGACAGTGGCGGCACCAATACAATTAATCGAGCGCGATCTGCATGCCCAATTAAGCCCGGTAACGGCTGTTGCAAGTGGCAACTGTTGGAGCACATGACGCTGTTGCACCATACATGCATACAACCTGATCAGTCATCCTTGGCAGGCATGCATCATGCATGCCATCCGAGTTGCAAGTTTCGAGACATATGCATGTAGTATTTCGTCTGCATAAACGAAATGATGCATCCAGAATTTGCTTTTTTGCTTTTCTTTTTCTGGGGACCTTCGTGTAAGTACTCCACGGATCTTCTTAATGATCGATGGTCAGAGCTAGAATAGTCTCTTGCCCGATCGATTGTACCATTCCATCTCTGATTATATACGACCGTACCCAGGCCGGCCGTGGACGAAATGCGGTACGTTGGTGGCGCACCTCACGTACAGGGGGTTGGGTTGGGTCGGGTGGTTCATCGGTATCACACGTACTAGTGCATCAGATGTGTTGTGCAAACCGTGCAACCAACCAGCTGCCATCACCGCCGGGCCATTAATGGCGCACATGGCGTGACGCTGGTGTGCATGCCCTGGACCGTGACGGCGTGACCCTCCCTCCTTGCTCGATCACCTGCTGTTCCGTTCGTCCCTGCTCGATCTCTCATGGGATCAGGCCACCAGGGCCATGGATGGCCGTCGACCCCGAAAAGCTAGCAACTGCTGCTTCGTCAGGCCCAGCTAGTACGGACGACAGCGATGAATTTCGCGTGTCCTTTGGTCGACGGTACGTGCGAGCAAGCGCGCCTTACATTACAACCCGCTCCCGTGCTCACTAAACTCGATTCATTAGTTCCCCATGGCGGTCGCTGCTGTGCAGCACTGTGAATTATCAGTACATCAACTATTTATCGTGCTAGACTGCAACCAAAACAGGGCGCGTACGTACAGATTCGGTGACTACTGAACTCCTGCGCGCGTTTTTGTTCTTGATCTAGTAGTGTTATTATCTGCTTCTCCTAGCCAGTTACTTACTGCTAGTAATCGGACCATATGCATGTACAGCTAAATTACTTAACTGGCATTTCTCAGAGCGCATGCATGTTCACGGTGGTCCAAGAGAGGAGACAAAATTAACGAGGATGATCACGCTATTAAATATTCAGTAGCCGTCTTCCCGCGGTGATCGAACCAATGCCGGCCGGCCCATGCGCCCACCGCATGTGCACGTTGATGGCGAAATGACAATGAATGGCTTTTGTCCCCTTCTAACTGCCGTTTGATATGCGATGATCCATCGCAAAGGGTACTCCGGCGGCCTCCTCCTCGTCAAAATAGGACAAGGTTATCGGCTTATACATTAGGTTTGCAAAAGATATGTACTTTCTGTAATGCTTGTTGTAAATTTCAGTTTCTCACTGTACTTTCCTTTTTTCTAAAGAGTCCTGCTTCATACTGATAGTATATCAGAGTAGGGCCAAAAGGCGCCCCCCCCCCCCCCCCCCCAAAATGATAGTACAATCCATTGTTACAATATAGACCTTAGAAGTATTTTTTTTACAACCAAACCCTTGGAGGCGACGCTCCAAAGTTCACAAGAAGATGCAGACGCATGCCCTCTTTATCACCACCGGGTTTTGCGCAATTTAAAACCTTTTTCGCTACCGACCGGAGTCCGGCCTTCGACTAGCGAACTTGGACTTGGATTGGAGGATGTTCCACTAATTCTACAGGAAGAGGTCCCCATCCCATTGAATTAGGTGATCTCCATTAAATCATCGAGGGAATAAACCCATGAAATGGGCAATGGCTTGCAAGCCGAACTGCTGAAAGGTAGGGGGCCCTGTCGTCGTCGTCGTCGTCGTCTTCCGACCGTCCATCCAAGAACGTCAATGGAGGTTGAGCCGAGCCACAGCTGTTTCGCGACAAGAACAACACATATGGTTTGTGCTATACCGGCGCTAGAGATGGACTAAGAAACTATTGCCGCAGCAAAAGTGGACACACATGACTAACATCAACCTGTTCTAACTTCTAGAAAACTAGGGATGCAAGCGGATCCCGCATATCTCTAGATTTCTGGTCAGTTTTTAGCAAACATTTTAAACTAGTAAGGTATGTTTGGATTGATGCCAAGATGTATGAAACCAATTTATTTGGTCATTGACTAAAATTTGAACTTTGTTTGGATCGTTTCCAATTATTTGTCACACCAATGCTCTTTAAACAACTCTAATTCTATATTTTGGTTAAAATTGGCCAACTCACGGGCAACCAAAACAATGACCGGTTTTCTAGCAAGCCAAAAAATTTAATAGGGTAAACTTGGGCTTTCGCAAACCAACGCACCCTAAATCCTTAGCGGCCTAAAAACAGGACGTTAACATGTTATCGTTTACATCTCTAAAAAAAAACTACAAGTGCCTAAACACCTAAACGAATGGAAAGAAAGAAGAAGATGGGACAAGGAGTACCGCAGAACTACTAACCGACGCGATATCATAGTCCTGAACTTGGAAACAAGATCCTAACCTGCCTATCCTTTTTCAGCTCCCGTCTCCACGAACCAGAACCAGATCGGCAACCCAGTCGTAACAATCGTACCTACAAGAAGCACTAACGAAATTCAATATGCTGCAAAATATTTTTTTTCCCTGCCTTCGTGTGATGCATATGAACACAGCTGCACAAGTCCACATTTCGTGGAGCATTTCCTTGACTAATTCCCGGGAGACATGACAAGCTTGGTCTGTATTATTTTTCTCCGAGTAGAATCATTTCACTATCTGCTCAATTTTCAGTGGTTAGTACTGCTGCTAGTACTACTAGTCTCCTTAATCTAGGAATTAATTAATCTACTATTACTGCATAGCATGGGGCGGTTCAAAGAAGGTACTGCTCAGGCCTGAGGTACTGCCAATGCCAGCCATGGGCTACCTCTTTGACCCACTAATTAAAGATCAACTGGTCTGGTAGTGGTACTAGCTAGCAACGAAACGAAGATGCAAGCACATGACAAGGGTTTGCTTTTACCACGATGCCTTGTCCTTTTTTGCTTGCTTTGCTTTTCTCCCCCATTTGGAAGCCCACCCCACTCGTCGATGCGATGTTCAGACTCCAAATGCGGTGTTGTTAATTATTATTTTTCTGCGAGATGGAGACGAATTAAATCCCTGAGAGAAACAATGACGCCCTTTTCTTTATTTGGCCATGCATCTTTGATCTTCTGACTTTCATGCCACATATTTGTCCACTGATGATGCCCTTGTCTGCTGCGAATTTAGAATGGGAGCAATGCACAATTAAAGTCTCCCCCTCCGGTCATGCTCCAACTAAAACACCTTGGAAGTTCAGGGAAAGTGTTCTTCATAAATAGTACTACTCCTACTCGTATTCCAGTACAAGTCTACACATTGATTTTAGTTGTTAGGCCAGGTTTTCTGTCCTTGGCTGGAGAGTTTACGAAGAACAGAACCTGTCCTTTGCCATCCACTGTATCGTCACTTTGCAGAATAAACAACATGGAACCCGACGCACAGCAGAACAGACCAAGACTTTGGAGTTGGGGAAATAATCATTTCCACATCAAGCCTCAAATTACACAAACCCTCTAGTAATATTTTTTTTTAACCACCCCACTACAACCTCTCTCTGTTCTCTCTCCCCCTCTCTCTCTCTGGTCAATGACAACGAGATGCTGGTGCCAATGTACAGTGTGAGGCAAGCATGTCACAGACGGTCTCCCTCCCGATCTCCTCGAAGATGAGGGTCTCTATCCTGGCGCCGATCTCCCTGACCTCAGGCCTGAGCTCCCTCCATTGCTGCATGTACTGCGACAGGTCCGACTCCACCATGCTGGGGATCCTGGAGATGTCCCCCGCGATCCTCTCCCACGACGAGATCTGCTCTTCGATACGCTTGCTGCGGCCGTTGTTTCTGACCGTCTCCTCATCGTCTTCTTCTTCCTCTGTCTCCATTGCGCGAGCCTTGTCGTGGACGTCGTAGGCGAAGCATGGCGAGGTAGGGTCCTGGAGACGATCTTCCGATGGAGGCGAGCTCCCGGAGGTCGATGGCTTCTCGTCCTCCCCTGCAACAAGAACAGGACCGACAGAAAAAAGAAGAGAAAATCAATCTGAGATGTTAGCATGCTGGGTTGGATTTTCAGTAGACTGTAGAATGTAGATGAGGCCAAGTCAATCGCGTGATCAGTGGAGAGGGCTGCTTACAGCGGGAATGCGCCGGAGAGTCGTCGTCGGAGTGCAGCTCCAGGTCGAGGACGGAGACCGGGCTGAGCTGCCGCGACGAGTCCACATCCATCTCCTCCATGTCCGCCGCCTTCCATCTCGTGTCGAATTCCATGGCGCGGACATCGCATTCGCCGCTGTCGCCGGCGGACCGCCGCAGCCGGCGGAACTCGCCCCGGTCGGCGCCGCCGCCGCCGCCGCCAAGATTCTCCCAACGCAGCACCCTTCTCATGGCCTTGCTGCACAGCACCTTGCTCAGCGCGGACCTCAGGCCGCCGCCACCAATGCCGCTGCTGCTGGCGGCGGCCGTGGCACTGGCGCCCCTCCTCTTCTTGAACCCGTGGTTGCAGAGCCTGAGCAGCCGGCGGCACGCGGCCACGGGGCAGCAAGCTCCTCCTAGACGGCCGCGCCGCAGCCTTCTGGTCTTCTTGGCGGCCTCGACGAGGAACGGCTCCTGCTGCTCCTGGAGCAGCTCCGAGAGCCTCCTCCCGGCGGCCATTGCTGCCGGCTAGCTCCGGCCTCTTCTTGGCGCACACAAAGTCAAACACACACAAACAAAGCGTGTCTCGATTAAGAAGAAATGCAAGGCATCCGGCACCCCCGGTGTGCCCTCATTGCAAGGAGAAGACGGCCCCGTCGTCGTCCGTTGAAGCGGCGGCGGTAATTACGGGTGGGAGGGGAGAGTATTAGTGCGCGCGGAAAGCAGTGCGGTGGTGCGGGGTTCCCTTCCCTTTGTACGCACGCGTGTGAAGTGAAGCCAAGTTGGAGTGGAGGTGGAAGAAGGGGTCGATCATCATATCATAGTATTCTCATATCCTGGGGATGGAGAAGGAGGTGTCTGCTCTGTGTTGTGCAGTGCGTCTGCTCTGCCTGGCCTGCTCGCTCGGGGGTCCCCGGGAACGGTTGTTGGGTAGTGGAAAGGGAGGGGGAGTGTCTCTCTGTGCGCGTGTGGTCATGCGCGGCGGTCCGAGGCAGCGCGGGTACAAGAGGAGCCGGAGAAGAGAGGATTGATCTGACGTGTCGCGCGGCCTCGCAGGAGTGGAAATGAGCATGTACCATTTTTTTTTTCTACAGTCAAAATATGTTACCACGGGGATCCAAAAATACAGAGATAAGACAAATGTAGAATCACAATGTTGCTATGACATCATCATCTTGATTTTTACAAGATTTTCTTGCAGCGATCGACGATGTTGATGGAACTAGAGCATCTCCAGTAGGTCTGACATTTTTCTTTAATTCGTATGACTATCACTGGAATTTTGAAGAAACAAATCAATTTCTACAAAAATCCCTCGATTATAAACGCCCTTGTGTCGAGACTTACCATTGCTCCGTTAGTGTTCCATTTTTTTCTACCTGATAGTATGTTGCATAATAAAGAATGCAATGAAAAATCTTGAAAAACACGGTACAAACGCAGACGCTGACAATACTCAGCCCTATGGACACCTCCGAAAAACTGGGCTGACAGATCTTGAAAGATTGACGAAATCACCGCATGCGTCTTGCTGTTGACGGACACGTCATCTGTCACTGAAAGAATAGCGCCGGTTAAATTCTGAAATAATTTTGGGTGTGCGTTCGACAAGAAAACAGACCACCTAAGTTAAACTCGGTTCACAATGAAAATGAAAATGGTGAATGAACACATGAATCGGGAGAATTCACAAAAAAAATCTATGGGAAACTTTTATACGTATACACATAGGACGTAGCGAGAGACCGGTGCAACTTCAAACTAGTCTCGCAGTTGCATCACTGGCACCCGATAGAAAGCCATCACGTCCTCACTGAAATACGTCAACTTTTGTTGGATTGGATGGCGCCTGAATATCCTGCGGAAGGGTTCAGAGCAAATCTCGGAAAATGGCACCTATAAGAGTCCAGGAAACACAAACACACTCTGAGGTTGGGATTGCAGGCAGTACAGGCGTGCATGCATCTCTGCGAGTTTTGCGTGATGGTTCCCGAGAGATTCAAACCTAATACAGAGCGTGCACTAGCTTGCTCTTTCGCCCAGCCTTTCCAATTAATCGGTGGCGAGTCCCACCAATCAGTCAGTAGGAAGCCGGTGGTACTCCTCCATAAACACTAGATAGAGCCTAGAGGGGCCATTTACCGCTGACACATGTTTGACCTTAAAGTCTCTGTCCTAACGAGACCTTGCTTTGCATCAAGCTTAACCTAACCTTCATAGGAGTAGTACTGCTTTCTAAACGTGCCTTAAAAAGTTCATTGGTGTCCGAATCACTTTCTCATTCCTTTACTCTGCTTACATTCTGGTTTATGACTTAGTTCACAGCCCAATGAGTACATGTGGAGGCCCCCAAATCTCTCATCAGTGCTGCACTCCAGAGAGACAGCGCCGGGGCTACTGCTCCGTCCCACTACCCTTTTCACGACCTACTGCTAGCACAGGACAGGGGCTCCATGGTTCCTCCATCAGCTTGCAAATTATGGTACTGGCACTGCTGCCCTATCTCTTATTGTAAACTTTTGCGGTAGGAGTAGAGCGCGGCCATGGCCATGAAGCCTGTGAGTCGTGCCCAGCCTCCATCAGTGTTTCAGAGTCCCCCCCCCATTGGGGGGGGCTAGGGGCCCCTTTCTGTTGCTGCAAATTTATTGCCAGTAGGCAGCTGAAAGTTCCAAGGAGTCATGGACACACAGCTCAACGAACGGGGTCGGACACATGAGTGGCTGCTGTTTGCATCAGTTGGGATGTGTGTGAATTTTTCGTATAAAACCTGCAACATTTCAACAGTGACCGGCTGACATTCCATTTATGTGATTTTTTTTGAAAAGGTATGTTTGAACAGATGATTGTTGTGCAGTTGCCAGCGGTCGTCAAGCGCTGACTAGCATTAATTGCTCATTAGCGCTCCGGCGTAGGTGTACGTAGCAGAGGACTTGTAGCTAGGGATGTGAACGAGAAACCACAATTTCATGCATCAATCTGAGAACTTTCCCCGCCTAAAAAAAGCCCTTTGGTTTAGCTACCTTGTGAACAGTTCCCAGACTTGAAACAGCAGGCAAAATAGCTGCGTAGCGCCGAGAGGCCTAGACTGTAGAACATCTCGACAGTTTGCTGCTGCTACTACTACTACAGATATGGTATTGTTGACAATAGAACTCATTTTTGTATGGCTGGAACGACTCCCATAGAGCATCTCAGCTCGAAGCCTACTGTGGGAGTGCAAGAGCGGAATGGAAAGGCGCGTCTTCTTTTGGGGCGGTGATCTGACGGTTGACAAAGGTTGAATAATTAGGTAATTTTTATGAATATTTAATTTAAAAAATAATGTGTAAAACATGTAGCATATTATATCATGCAAACTAGACAAATTAAATAGCAACGTACAGAAATAAAACTCATCTAATTTCACGATATGAATAATAAAACTACTAATCAAAATCAACAAAAAAGAGCAGATTACGTACGGTGTTGTACTCTTTTCTTGTGTTTGTTTGTTGAGGTCGGTGACGAGTCCGGTGGCGTCGATGTTCACGCCGGCAGCAGCAGCAGCCTTGACTACCTCCTGGGCAGTGACTAGCGCCTGCGCTTGCGCCTGTGCAGAAGCAGTTGCCTGGGCTTGGAGTTGGGCAGCCTGCTGCTGTTGAGTTAGAGCGGCAGCCTGAGCCACGAGATCTCTGAGGTCGTCGGGCATCGGTGATGAAGATGCCGACGAAACAGGGATGTGAAGAAGCGAGCAGTCGCGTGCGAACGCTCCCCAAAAACCTTATCGACCGTCTCCCGGGCAGGATCTCAAAGGTCGGGGTTTCGGAGGCCTGCTCTCCCGGCGATCTGTGCACGCAGTCGACGGGATGGAGTAGTAGTTGGCGGCGAACAGCGAGATTGGATCGGGGGCGTGACGGCTAGGGTTGTAACGTGGTACGTCCGGAGGCCGCGGTCGTCTTATTATATAGGCACGCATGCGGACTTCGGTTCGGTTTGGGAAACCAAAACCGACTCCGCAATTATCGGGATTTGTTACGCGTCCGCAACGGATTCCGACTATGAAAAAGATAAGCATGACCCCGCCCCGACCCGGCTCAAACTCGAAATCGATCCACGAAAAGCTGCGCGCGCGTCGCGTTGCGTCGTGACGAGGCGAGCGGAGGAGGAGGAGGAGCGCGCATGGGGATTTCCCTTGCTCACTTGCTCAAGAGATGAGAACCAACATACCTTATATATTGGTCCAACTCCCCCTAAACTAGGAAGGTGGGACTATTCCCACTTTCTCATCCCACTCCATGAATCGGCTTTTGAGATTTTTCAGGAATTAATTTCAGATTGGCCCTTGGGCTTAACCCAAAATTCCAACAACGGAAGCGGTGCGTGGCCGCGGCCGGGGTACCTACGAGGTTACTACTAGTCTTTATTACGGGTCTGTTTTGATCATTGACCAAATTTTGGTTCTTGTTTGGATGAAAGCCAACTATTTGACAAGCTATACACTCCATTATCAACTCTAGTTCACAATGTTGGCCAACTCATGGACAAGCAAAACCTCAACCAAATTTTTGACATGACATTTGTGGGCTCAAACCAAACACACTGCTTCTTTCCCTCTCCCCACATCTGTTTGTACAAGCACCTGCCCGTACACATGCCTGCACTGAAACCAAGAGATCAGACCATGTTTGCTTGCTTTGCACACCAGCTTGTGATTGTCTGCCTGCGCAACAGGCAGCAGAGAGCTTCCTTTTGCCCCCTGCCACGGCCACTGCCGCGTTGGCACACGAGGGCACTGCAGCGTGGAGTGGTGTCAAGGCAACCACAGTATATGCACCAAAAGGAGAGAAACTTTGATTTTTCGGACAAAGCGTTGTTGGTGATCGATGATGCAAAAGGCTTATTTATTGCAGGATTGCAGGTGTTCATCAGAAGTTGTACTGTACCACTATTGAGCAGAAAAAGGAAGAAGAATTCATCCTACATTTATTTATTTTTGTTTTTGAATTGATCCTACATGGGCTTGGCATACGGAGCGCCCGACTAGAGAGCCCGGGGTATAAACAGAGCTCGTCGTCTCAAAAAAAAAAAAAAAACAGAGCTCGTCAGTTGGCCCAATCACACAGACAAATGTAAGCGGGCCATGCCCGCCAGTTTTTTCTTACGGAAGCCATGCCCGCCAGTTAAAACGACAGCTCCTCTAATAAAAAAAATAAAATTAAAACGACAGCCAGACCAGAACATCCAAACATCGCCCCTTAAAAAACTCTTAAGACCGAGATTAAGTTACGACCGCAAGAGCATACTTAGGGGACATACTTAGATCATCTGAGAAGGATGGTTACCGAATGTAAACCACGACCTGAAGACGCAAGGGCGCACATCTGCTGCTTTCCACAAGGCGAGCGTGACCGCCCACCCGCAGAATACAAACCTAATCCCGCCCGAAAACGATATTAACGCCCAAAGCAGACAGCTTTTAATTCGGACGCTGGTGGATTAACCTGGAAAGGAACGCATCTGTTCTGCCCCCACGCTTTGATCAGCACTAGTACTACTACTAGTACTCTAAACAAGGACGTACGTCGAATGTACACGACCAATCATCGCCCAGATCGAATTGTCGATGGATCACTCGCAATGCTAGCACTCATGCGCACAGGTTACATTATTACCGCAACGACGGTCAAGATGGCAAGATCTATATGTCACCGTGATTTCATCAGTCTGCACTGCACACTGCACAGCGCGTCTCATGAGGAATTGAGGACATGGATCGACCTGACTTGGCTATTGGGATCATGTCGGAAACTCAGAATACGGTACACGATCATGGAATCACACACGCACAACGAAGAATTCGCAAAAGAAAACAGGGGGGTGGGGGGAATAACTCATATTTGGATACATCATACTACATGGTTTAGATTTTGGTTTGGTGACTTCCCAAATATAGTTCTTTCTTTTTGTGCGCGCGTCGTACGTACTTGCGTCGCAAATGAATCCTGTAATTCTTTCCCATTCTTTCAAATCGATGATTGGTACCCACACGACTATGTCTAAACCCGGCCCATTACCTGCAGGTTAACTTCAGGACCGAAGCTCCCACACCTACACCCACACAACGCATGCCTTTTATCTTCAGAGTCTTCACCGCACGTTACGTTGGGCCAATCAGAGAAGTACATATATATACGTCCACCGGCCGGAGAACGCCACGCACGTAAAGGAAGCGCGCCCGCCTCACACCATCAGCGAAGCCATGGTCTGCTCGAACGCCCCGTGGCCGTGGGCGGCGGCGTAGAGCTGCCCGAGCGCGAGAGCCTGGCGTGCCGCGGCCTCGAGGCGTCGGCCCAGGGCGTCGGCCTCGGCGCGGAGCTCGGCGTTGGCGAGCCGGACGAGCGCGACGCGGCCCCGCGCGGCGCGCGCGCGCGCCGAGAGCTCGCGGTTGCCGTGCCGCAGGCGCGCGGCCAGGGCGCGGAGGTCGTCGAGGTGCCGCTGCTTCCGCGCCCGGGAACGCCGCGCCGACTCGCGGTTCGAGATCTTGCGCTTCAGCCTCCGCTCCTTGTTGAAGACGCCATCCGAGGCCTCGTGGTCTGGGACGCCGCCGATGGCCGCCGAGGCCGCTGCGCACGCGGGGTCTTCGATGGGAAGAAGCGGGTGCGCTGTTAGCTCGGCGTTCGTTCCGAACCCGTTGTTGCTCTGCGGCGCGAATGATTGGAACGCATTGGATCCCTGGGACGTCGTCATGACGGGAAGGATTATAATGGAGTGATTGCGAGCTTGTGATTAAGAGCAAGGTAGGAAGGAGAACGGGGAAAAGGGAGGGGAGAAATGAAGAGCCGGGGTATTTATAGAAGGATTAGGCGGGGTCATTTTGGAATTTTTGAATCATTCGTGGGTCCGTTTTGTAGTGATTAGTGACCTGGATGCCTTTTATTCTTGCATATTTTAATTTTTAAGAAAACCCAAGAATGGGCAGGCAGATGGTACAAACCGTCCAATGCAAGTTTATAAATATAAATCGTATTTGGAAAAGTATGAGGACAATCTTTTGCTTCTCTTTTTGCGAGGCGAATCTAGCTCTTGAATTACTTTAATACAGGTATAATTTATACAGCAGTACTTCAGTACTCTAGTTACATTAGATATGTGAGGATAAGGTCAATTAAAATTCTGAGATGCCTGTTAGTTTCTTAAACTATTGCCACATCGCGCAAAGTTGAAATCTATAAGGCTAAGCTAGATTGGTACGTTTAATTGTCTAAAACAGTTGATATCTATGACCAAGCTACAAGGGAACTTTAGTTAAAGTCAATCTTTCTGAGGAAGGGGCAGGCATTCTGCCAACTGTAGAAGGCGAATTCTCCCGTGCCTGCTACTCCAGCAAGACTAAACGGAGTATTAGAAATGGGCATTTTTGTCTTTTTACATTTTTTTAAAAATAATTTAAAAATTGTTCGAACCCCTCTCTTGTAGTCCTGGTTCTAGTCCGCCGCCATCCTCGCCGGGAGCGCTGCCGCCTTACCAGCCCGTGCCTATCCTCGCAGCCTGCGCCGCCGCTGCTCTTCCAACGGCACTGCCGCCATCGCGACCATCACAGACCCTTGTGCCCGCAGCCCGCTGGACGAGGGCGACGGTGCCAGCGCGGAGAGCCTCACGTTCCTCCAGCGTGCAACAACCGCAATCCACCCAGCCCACGCCGCCAATTCTGCCCTCGCCGTCCTCGCCCCCCAGTGCGTCGCAGCCGTCCTCCACCCAGCCGTGTAGCGTTGTGACGTCGGCGCAGCGGGAGGTGGCCTCCGCCGGCGGCGTAACCTCCTGCGAACAGGGTAGAGGAAGGGCGTGAGGTACTTAGGTGTGTGTTCCGGGATTTTTGGGGGGGGGGGGGGGGGGGTATCAGAAAGTATAAAAGAATCTGAGCCCTTAGATCTAAAAATAGACGGACCAAATTAATTCTAGGGTACTGTAGAAGAGTATGGAAGGGCCAAATTTACAAATCGACACCTAATAATAAAGGGAATAGTGTTTCCTTCGTCGGTCGTCGTCTGTCGCGCGATTTGGGCTTCGGCCTGGGCGCAGCCCAATTGGGGGACTGGTCTGTTCAGCCGACCGAACCATGAGTCCAAAAGAAAATATCGTTTCGTCCCTCCTTGACGCGCGTGCGAGGTGCTGAGCCCGACCTCAAATCCGCACGCGTGTCGCCAAATCTGCTGCTGCACTGCCTCCCCGCGCCTTCGGTGGCCCCCACAAGCCTTCGGATCGGTACTGTTTCTCTTCTCTGCTAATTAGCTGGAGTAGTAAGTAGTTTTCATGATCTCTTTGTTAGTGTAGGATGTTTATGTTTAAAAGTCCGTGGCAACGCATGAACAATGTACTAGTATTTACGGGGGAACGGCCACCCGGTCAAAAACCTACTTCCACTGCAAAATCTCATTTTGGATCAGATGGCCTGTACGAGGATCCCGCTGGACCTCCTACGCACAGGGAGCCGCCCCCACCAAGCACCAGGTCAGATTGATGGTGGTGTCCATTGTAGGAGCAGATCTTCCGCCAAACCTCTATGGTGAAAGTGCATTCTCAGCAGCGTGAAGAACGGATTCAGGTGAAAGGCCAACGCTTAAAAACTGATATTTATGACCAGTAAACGGAATAGATGGATCTTGGGTTAAAGTTAATTAAAGAGGATCGATGGCTAGCTATGCTTTAATTGCTATCTCGGCAGCTCAGCTCGTAAAACCCACGATGCTGCAGCTGTCGACAAGCTCAAATCACTGAAGAAGATAGATGGCACTGGAACCATATCGCTGAAGTTTCTCCGTGATTTTGATGGAATATGACCCCCGCCGCAAAGAGTCGGAGCTTTGTCACGAAGATCGAGAGCGATATCATTGGCATGTCTTTAATGATTTCGATCCATATGTTAAAAGCAGAATTGGCCCGACCATATCTAGTTAAAAGAGTATTTGTTTGGCTGTAAGGCATTAATAGATCTGTTAATCTTGCCAATACTGTATGAATCTGTTGCTAGATAGTACTGGTTCTCCCATAAAACAATGCTTTGAAGTTGAACTCCTCTTCCTTGTGGAAAACTAGAAATGGCATTTTGTTTACCGGTGTTCCTTGGATATCTATTAGACAGGTCCGTGACTACTCGTTCTGAAACTGTCAAGAAAGTGGAAATCGGTGTTTACAGATCCCTTGGATCTGAGAATAGAAGATTTCCTGCAAACATCTGGCCCAGGTGCTGAACTGAAGGCGCCATTTTCAGCTGGGTTGGGTCTCGGGGGTAAGTGTAACTGCTCGTCTCACCTTCTTAGTTTTTGTCGCGAAGTGCGTCCGACGACTCTAGCCGACCGACCGATTTTTGCGGCGGCGGCGTCCGATCCTGCGCGCGTTCCCTCCCGTAGGCCCTGGGACGACACGTAAGTACACGGTGCAGTGCGCGGTAGTCGGCGGATTGAAGCGGCGGGGGCGCCCGGAGGGAGCTGATCCAGCAGGGAGCCCCGCCGCGACAAAAGGGTCGAGATTTGATGGGTAGTCGGCGCCGCGTACGTAGGGCCGCGCGAGAACGCTGTGCTGCTGCCGACGGGAAAGCTAGGGAGCTGCGACAAGGGCCCGGCCGTGGAACGGAACTCGGTTTGGATTGGGGGTTTGGGATCGCTCGGACGCCGGACGGCCGACAACGAGTGAACGCACGGAACATGCATGTTGCCAATCACGGAACATAATTTATTGTGTTTTCGTCCATGGATAATAGGTACTCACTCCGTTCCAAAACACAACTCGTATAGATTTTTCTCATTTGTTTCACAACACATCTCGTTTTTTTCTTGGTACCTGCGTCTGGCCAATAACTACTCATATCCGTTTACTATTAATTCAATATGAGTTATCATGCACTAGAAACGAGAACTGCATTGGTCCAAGTGCACAACTTTATACGAGTTGTGTTTTGAAATGGAGAGAGTAATTTGTAGCAATAGTTGATACTTTCAGGGTCATTTTGATCAGTATTAAAAGAAGAAGAATAAGTGAATTTCACTTTTTACCTCATGTTTAGCAATTTGTAACAGTGTTTGCTCCATTTTAGAATCTATGCTATATTTTAGCCTCTATTTGCACATATGTGACAGATTTAAGGTTTTACCTTATAATCAGTTCGCCTGATTCAGACGTGTTGAGCTCACTGTTCGGAGTGACGTGGCAAGGCTAAGTTGGATGTGTATTTTGCAAACCATTTTCTCTCTTCCCTTTTCTAGATCCGATCCATTTTCTCCCTCACCTACTGTTCCTTTACGATAGCACAAGGAGGAAGATGACAAGAGCCCATCATCTGTCACTTTCTCGTAGGTTGCTAGTCGGTTCAGCTGTGTCATGCTATATATTTGACCGTGCGCAGTAGTGAAGCCTCCGATGCAGTCATGGTAAAGTTCTCGAGAGGAGAACGGCTTGAGAGCTAGATGTGTGTGGCCGGCATTTTTTAGTTTCCTCGTAGGGAGAATAGGGTGATTTGCCACGTCGCTTTGAACACTGAGGCCGACATGTCAGAATCGGACTGATTGGTTAAATGGGATACAACTTGTCGCGTATGTACAAATATAGGGTAAAATGTGGCAACGATTTTAAGATGGGGTAAACAATGTCATAAATTGCCAAACAAAAGGTAAAACATTTCACTCTAAAAAGACATTAAAATATAAAGACACGTGATTACAATGCCATGTCCACTCAATTCTACAAGATTGTGGTTTAACTGAACACCAGGAAAACAGATGATTCTTAACAAGACGTTTAAGTGGATGAAACATTTACTATGAAATATTGCAAAAGAATCTTTAGAAAAAATCGTTATCATTTGATCCTGCAAATCAAATAACTCATAAAAAAATAAATATCTAAGGATTCCAATCCTTCAAAATCCCTATAAGAATCCTTTGAATAAAAAAGAAGGCTCTTGGTACAAACAAATTAATAAACATCCTATGAATCGAAGGATATGGCGCACCACTGTCCGTCTGACAGCATGCTTGATGCTTGCATGACCCCTCACACTCTCGGCTGTCTCACAGCCACATGAAAAACCGATAATAACACCTGATGTACGTAGGCAATTCGGTTGCTGGCTAGTCACCACCGCAGTGTCACCAATCATTTACGGAGAACCGGGGAAAAGAAAAGAAGAAAACAGAACTTGTACTGGCTGGTATCAATGCCATCCACAAGTTTTTCAATCTTGAGGCAACTGTAACAAGTATCTCTTGTCTCAGTCTCGCTAAAGCTCATGCACTCGCTCCTTTTGGATAAAGCATGCTACGCCTCTGTGCACGCCCATTCCTCGCAACTTAGTGGGTGGCAAGAGAGATCAGGCACCAAAAGATGAAGATCAGGTGCATGCACCATTCATTTTCAAATGTCGTCCATGTTTTCGAAATTTTGCGACGAGTGTCGCTAGGTTGGTGAGTGATGCATCTCTTCTCTCTCTTTGTTTCTTCAGCCATGCTATACGTACGATTAAATTTGTACAACATTTTGATACGATTAGACTCTGATCAACCTGCTGTCAGTCAGTGGGAACATCACCATGCAGTAACTTGTGAGTCTGGTCGTACGCATATCGTACGCGATATGTCGTACGCAAGGCATTTGCGTTGTTTCTTTGAAAAGCCTCTAGTGCTAGTGCTAGCTCGCTGCAAAATAAAAAAATAAAATGCTAGTCCTAGAAAAGGGAGATGCGTCAGTAATGGACACCCTAAGTCTCCCCCAAGTCACAGATAGAAGTACTTGCCAAGCTTGCAGAGGACAGATGGCACGGCATCACTCCAAGTCTACATAAAATACTTTGTCTATGTAGAGTTTGTTAGTTTCGCCTTGCATGCATCTGTATGCACGATGGATTGATGGGTATGCTACATAGCTCCATGGCTTTACATAGTTTTAGGGGCAAAAGGTGCGCGGAATGTAGCCAAACACATGGGGTGCATCAAGATTTTGAGGATAAAGCTTTGTGTTCGTACTTTCGAAATAAGATTGTTCTAGTCGAGCGAGAGAGCTTTTCAGGGCAGCATGTGAGCTGTTTTTGGTCCCGTCTGCGAGACATGGGGGTTGCACTAGATTGGAACAGGTGTCCGATTGAGGAGCACAGTTTTTGGACACTTTGGGCCGCTTTAGATTCTCCTTTGCCCCTTTGTCTGCTAATATGTTTGCTCTTTTTTTGGGGGTTATTTTTCCCGTTAACATAAACATACCTGCAAATGTGAATTTATAGATTACTTGGACACTCGTACAATTATGGTAAATACTAGCTAAATGTATGTGCATTGGGAAGGAATTAAAAATATTATTGTATGAGTTGTTTAGATGCTTGTGTTTCCATATTTTACATTTTTTGCCAAATAAAAATTACGCCAATACATATATATATATATCAAACCAGTTATAATAAAAGATCACGACAAATTTATCTACCGCATAGAATAAGTCTCAGTTACTGTGATTCACTAGCAACTTAGGTACTCCCTCTGATGCATAAAAAGTGTCATCCATTTTGTGATAAATTAGTATAAATTTTGTACTAAGTGGACGACACGTTTTATAGATCGGAGGAAGTAGTAGTTTTGGTAGAGCAAACAAATGATTACGAACTCAGGTTACTATTTTTTTCAAAACTCAACTCAATATGATAAAAAAGATAATTAATAATTAAAAATGACACGAATAATGCATATCATTTTCACATGTACCATAGCCGTTGCTGCTCAGTATCAGGCACCTCGACATTATTTTTATTTTATTTGAGACGTTTTATACTTATGATGAACATTTATAATAGATACGTATCTTTTCTAAAAAAATGCCTCTTATGGATGAAAAAGAAGGTAAAAACAAAATATATTTAGCGAAAACCAAAAACACGCAAAGCAAGAACGCTGGACTTCAATTTGGATATTTGTACGGATGGCCCATAGGCCTTTTCCCCTTCGTTTGCTCCCCCGTTTCGGGAGGTCAGCTGAATAAGGCCGTAGTGGGCTGGGCACCATGCTCGTAAGGAGACACTTGTTTCGGCAGTCCAAGGACCAATTTTCGCATCAGATTCCGATTCATTCATCGTACTGATCCGATCCGTATATCATTCCCTATAAAAAAAATCTATAACGTGCTACATGCCTACATTTCGTAAAAAGAATCAATAACGTGCTAACAAAAGCTGTCTATAACAAAGTAAAACATTGTTGCAAACTCCTGGGTACATACATGATACAACATTATACCATTTCAGTGGTGTAATTTTTTTAGCTTTGCTGAAAAGCAAGTTGCACTTGCTGCCAATCGGCCATCGCCCGCACGGTGCCGAATGATTCAAAATAGGAGTAGTTAAAGACACAGCAAAACAACTGCATGACTGCAGGTGGGCTTTGTTTACGAAGATGCATAAATAAGAGTTGACGAATGACTGGTTCTGCATCTGAAAAACAATAAAGGCCACTAGCTATTTACTTAATGTAAGCAGTAGTGGCAGCGTGACAGCGCTTACTCTAAAAGCGGGCACTGTGCGCCGTGCTCGTAGATGCGTCAGTCCACACCAATTTATCACATCGGGCGGACATTCACCACATTGTGTCTCTAGACCCAGAAAAAAATGGCAGTCCCTTCCCTGAAGTAGTGAAGTGAAATCGGAACAAAAATTAAGTTTTACTTATGTTTCGTTCAGGTGACACTAGGATTTTTATTTATCAATGTTTTATTTCAGTCGTGAAATATGAGTGAAACTGGAATGAAAATTTCAAGTTTTATTATTGTTTATTTTGTTTTCACTAAAATTTCACTGGATTTCAGAAATTTAGGAAGGGGCCTCACAGGGCCTCCATGGTGCCCTAAACGTGCCCCAGTTAGATCATGATCATCTTGCCTATCAAACCGTCGTGCATAACAATAACAATTCATCTACATGGAGCACTTTGTTTGAACATTGCAGTATAAATTTCTATCACCGTTGCTCGTCATATGTATCGTTTTGTTTAGATATCACGGCAGAAAACATTCGTTTTGAGTACAAGTAGAGCATTGCAAAAAGGACAAAAAGGTACAATTTTTTCCGTACGATCATATGACCAAGTTCCACTATCCAGTGATAACATAACAAATGTTCACATGCCCATGTAGTCCAAAGTATACTTGCCGCAGACAGATTCTAGTAAGTAGCACAAAAAACCTTCGAGCGATTCGCCTAACTTGGATTTGGATGAGCGGGGTTCCTCTTTTTGGTCAAACGGATGAGAAATGGATAGGACGTTTGAATGGACATGGTGGATAACATGTGAAAATATTACTGTTTGAAACTTTGAATGGATATGATTATTGACAGCTGGAGCGTGGAGATGTGTGTGATGCAGCCTGGTACTTAAGCGCAGTGGGTTGGAGGAAATTAGAGACGTGGTGGAGGAAGTGAAAAAAAGACATTAGTACCATTTTGAGTTTGGAAAAGAGGGTGTACACCTTATATCTTGAGAAAGAATGAGTAATATCAACGTTGGCTTTTGTGTATGGAAAAAAAATTAGAGCACTATCACTAATTTATTGTAAAGCGTCAGTGCGCGGCAGTGTACTATCCGCAACGATCTGTCGGAGAATTGAGAGATGCCCGTTCCAAATTTCTAACTAAAACTTAGCCACTCAGGAATGAGTACGTACATTTCCGACAAAAATGGAAGGGATAAATTGACATAGTAAAACAACAGGGTATGAAACAGGAAGTCTGAGTACTCCTAGCTAAATCATCTTCTTTTTTGGCAGTAGAACGTTAGCACGTAATTATAGAAGTACCAGTACTAACATCAATTTAGCTGGCCGACACGCAAATAAGGAGTTCAATTCACAGCCACTAAACTTGTAAGATTGTTGATGCAATTAAACATTCGTACACCATTAACTGAACTTAATAGGAGCTCATATGGTCAAAACTATAGATGGAAGTAACATCAAGAACTTTTTTTCGAAAGTAACATCAAGGACTTGAACAAAGGTTGAGCTAGAAAATATTACTACGATCGATCGATCGTTCGATCACACATTGAAATCACCATAGCAACCAGCACCACCACTCCTCCTGTCCTTGTCGCCTCTCCTGCTCCCTCCCCTCCCCCTCCTACCCACAGGGTCGCCGTTGCCGTCATCCAACATCAGCGGCGCCACGGAGTCCCTCTGCTCGTCGTCGAGGTCGTCGTCCGTGCGGACGTTCACGCAGGAGCACCGCTCCAGGGAAGCGAAGAACGCCGCCGCGATGCCTCCGCCGACCCACCCGGCCACGCGGTCCAGCGGCCGCCCGCAGCCGCCGCCCTGGCCGGACGACGATGACGAGGATGGGCGGCGTTGCGTGCGCGGCCAACCGGAGCCGGAACGGCCGCCGCAGAAGGGGGCGGACGACGGCCGCGGGGACGAGGTAGCGGCGCTCGACGTGAGGGTTGCCATCAATCAGATGGATGTCATGAAGTGAAGGGGAAGAAGGAGAAACGAATTAAGGCCACTCTTTTTTGCTACCACACCTTTGGGGTTTGGGTGTGTTGTTTAAAAGCGGGAGAGATGGGAGCGGCGCCGCACGAAGCTTCTTAATTGGCGCCAATGGTTATAAAGGAAGGCTTAAAGCTAGCTACGCACTCTCCACTGTTTTTATTTCTGTTCTGCCCTTGATAAACTTTGTTTAAGAGCTGTACACATGACTATCATACAGCAATTGTTGTACTGCATCTCGCTCCACCGATCCGAGGACACACAGAAACACCAAACATGGCACGATATTTGTTCGGAGGTTCGCCATTGTCGCTATGTACATCTCTGACATAGAACTAAGGACACTTTTCTCTAATATATTGAGACTACTGTCTAGGTGACATAGCGGTACATCCCTTTATTTTGAAGGAGTTTAGGCTACACCTGCTCGATTGAAACATCCCCCTAACCTAACCACTATACAGTATACAGTAAGTTCGACTATAACTCATACGTGCAATACGACAATATTCTCCAATATAGATAATTTGTTGGTAGGCAGGGAATTGAAGACCGAGCACAAGTAATTCGGAACATTTCATAAGCAACATGACCTGAGCCTTAAGAGACTTTGAAAGCGGACGATATATGGAACTGAGAAATCTTGCTCCAGAAGGCTACATGTAAGTTGAAATCACAAATTCACAATAAGACTTTGCTAACTTCACAAGAATCGGCAAGTTGTATTCTTTTCGAGAAGAGGTGGTATACTGATGTTTGATTGCACCGCGATTATCTGACATTGTTTCACAGCTTATTTAACTACGGAGTACTTAAGTTAATCCTTTAATTATCTCTGAGTGGTAAAGATCGTAATTCTGTGGAGAGCTTGTCCGCGCACGAACCAGTGCATATGCTGGGCCATTTGAAGTAAACTACTGTACTGCATATCTTAGCTTTCCAAATTTTCCATAGATTTGATAGGTAGCCAAAGGGCCGGCATTGAATTAGGTGGCCACTATAAAAAGTTTGCGCATGTAAGATTGCAAAGCGGCAATTAGTTTCTTTGCTGTCTCTTTTTTCGTTGTAGGAGTTGCACGAGGTCACATTATTAGGTACTACACATAAATAATGTCACGGACGTGAATTATGGCTGGACCGGCAATGCACATGATGGTGTCCAAAAGAAAAGGTGCTGCTAGCTTCCCATCATGGCGTGGGTTTATGCACTTTTGCTAGTGGGCTAAACGGTTTTTGCAAGGAGAAGTTTGTGATTTCATTTTGTAACGTTGGAAAGACGAGCACAGGGCCGTCCACTGGCTAGCCGGGTTTTGAGCATTACGCTGTTAATGAGTTTTATTAGTCTTTCGCCACCAGAAGTTTAGCATTTCATAGCAGAAATAAAATTACCGCGCCGCAGCTGAACCGGGTCTAACACAGATGCTCACAGCATCTTAGAAATCAGGGATTCAGGGTAGGCAACAAATTCCTCGGCATGTTAATTAGCATCCACACCACACACTGATAACTGCTAGACGCACACCACACACTGATAACTGCTAATTATACCAAATTACTCTGTATATGGACTTGTCACTACTCTTCCGCGTGCCATGCCAGCGTTAATGATCTTGCACACTTGGAGCTTGCTAAAAGACCTTAGTCTTCAGGAACATACAAAACCTTCTCGGAAAGATACTGTCATCTTCTTTACCACTGTTGCCCACCTGAATAACTGTTGCACAAATGCAGCTTCATGTTCAGTTCCTGTCAGTTCCACGATTTCTACTTCTTGGAGGCCACCCAGCACAAGTTCCTCTGTTTTCCAATTTGGTAGCTGCTCACAAATGCAACCTGATGGGCATACTGTTTGCGGCTGAAATGGCTTGATGACATAAAAGGAGAGGAAACATTAACTTACCAAATTGCCTGAATAGTAGAGGACATGCATCAACAAATTTACAGAAGAACGTCAGGAAATTACTTTGAACTCAGCCTATTGGAGAACATATGTTCTATGCAAAGAGAAAGTGGTACAACAAACATTATTATATAAGTTATACAAATTCAGGATGCTGAATAGATCTTAAACTCGAACATTGCTATCAACATTGAGCCTGCTATGCTATAAATGCCATATATTCTAACAGACTGACATCTTCTAAAAATGAAACCTATATTAACAACGATTCAAATGTCATGTTGTCAAACTTGAGGAGAAAAGTGTTGTTCAGTAGGAAGTAGTACATATATTTTCAACTTTAGTGGGGCAACCAGCAATCAAGCCTAGGTGTGCCAAGAAATACTAATTAGATAACGCATCACAAAAACCAAAGGGTGTTACATAAAAATATTAAAGAGAGCTTTACCTCCAAGTATTCCAGCGCCAGCTTCCTTACACCAGTGCACATCCTGAGGACATGGAATAAGGTGGCTCCAAAGGAATGTCCGTTCGCCATCATGAGCAGGGACAAGAATGTAACGCCAGGGAGTCTTGTCATGTCTTCTATCAAGTACCTATCGTTACTGAATATGTCCTGTAGGTTCATAGGAAATCACAAAAAAGGATTATTATATGTAATACAGTCAGCCATGTCATGTTTTCCATCAAGTAATGTCAGTTATCTATGTCCCATAGGTCTGCAGGAAGTCACAGAAAAGAATAGCACATACCAGCTGAAAGGGTTCATGTGTCCTTGAATATACTAGTCCAACAATATGTATCTTTAGTGAAAACTACCCAAGGGCAGAAGAAAGCAATGCAATCTAAGATGATATCAAGATACTTGGAAAGAATGAAGATCCAATAGTGTGTATCTTTAACACTAATGACCTAAAGGCAGAAAAAAGAAATACAATCTAAGAGGATATCAAGATACTTGAAAAGAATGAAGATCAGGGACGCTCAGGCTCAGCATAGCTTTGCTTGATGCTTCAGGGGTTTGAGCAAATAAATGTATAAAACACCTGAGAATTACATGTTTCCCTTGGTATCAATTGACTTGCTCGTGTGTTACAACGATAGCCATAACTCACACCAGCATAAGAGAAAGAACTCACCGGCATATAGGCCAGGTTAAGGTTTAGATGATGAATGGCCTTGAACTGTGACAACATCATTAGGCAACTGGCATTGCTTGCAACTTCATCAGGTCCATATACAAGAAAATAACTGGTGTCCAGACTTTCAAGATGTGCCACATTGCCAAGCTCAACAGAGCTTGGATTGAAAGCATCACTCCACCTGAGCATGACCAACTGGGGCGCTGAGATATTCACAACTGGCTGACTTGATCTACACACATTATCAAAGCAGGAGCTCACAGTTAATTCTTGGAGTGCCGGTGCCACGACAGTTAGCTGCTGCAAGTCATACAGACTATTTAGCTCCATTTGCAGGACTGACTTGGAGTGGATGGTCAAGTTGCCCAGACCCCAGGCATCGCGCACGGCGAGTCTACGCAAGACTGGGCAACGCGGCGACGAGACAACATCACCGAGCCTGCACGGACCATATAGCTGTACGTGACGCAGGTAGAGATTGGTGAGGCAGGAAAATACACCAGAAGGTGGCAAGGCGAGGCCAAGCCACCCTAGGCCCAGGTCAAGCTTGATTGAGCTGGCGCTCTCAAAGCACGGCAGGTCAAATGGGCCAGCCTCGTTCCTCGTGGTCGCATCATTCCGCCCCGATGCAATGTTGACGAATCTTAGATCGCCGGAGAGACGGCGCGCGGCGACGGGGAGCCAGGACGCCACGGAGTCCGTTGAGGCGTTCACGACGATGACGATGAGGCGGTGGAGGGCTGGCGCTTCATGGGCGGCGAGAGCGCAGCGTATGCTTTGTGGTTTGGTCTCACCGGAAAAGTGGAGCTCCGGGAGGAGGACCCAGAGCGGCGCCAGCGGCTGGAGAGGACGCTGGTCCGAGCGGCAACGGCGACGTTGCGGAGCTTCAGAAGGATGTGGATAAGAAGGTCGTCGGGCAGCGCGCTGATGCAGTCATGGCCGCTGCTGGCGGCGGCGACGCAGTGTTTCGGTCGTCTCCATGGAGGAGAGATTTGGGGACTTGGGGTTGGGGTCAGGCGGTTGGGGGGTGTCTCAAATCGGGTTCAGACTCTGGAGACCGGAGTAGATTTGGGCGATAGGGTTTGCGATACGAGATGACTCTGTCTGAGGCCTGACCGCCTGAGCGCGTGATTGGAGAAATGGCCACGACCATGGGACCGTTCGATCGATCTTTTATTTGGAGTATCTTTACCGTCGTCGGATGTAGAGTTTGGTTGCTACCCCGAGAACAATTTGCCTGGCCGGACAGAAGCCTGAAACTAGCCTGCGTGTTGTTTGGTTGCCATCCTGAGTCCCATGTCCTCTAGCCTGGCCTGAGTATATGCACCCAGTAATTAGCCGGACTCAGCCCTCCGATTTTGGAGGCCTGGCTCAGGCACGCACCGTGGAGGCTCATGCTTGAGGATGGGACCAGTCGTTTGCCGAACTCCTAAAGTTCATCGCGAGGAGAAGGTTTGCTAGCGGCAAGATCTCTTTCTTTCGTTTTTCTTGTAGTTCAGTACAAAAAATGGATCGATCTCTTATATTCTTGCGCATACAGGTCGTCCTTTTCTCTTTCCGTTATGTGGAATTGAAAAGATCAATCTCTGGAGTTTTTGTTCCTTGAGGAATCGGCCTCGTGATACTAGAATTTGAAGAATCACGGTTTCACGGAGAGAGATTCAGAGGAGAGAGAAAAGGAGAGGAACAGAGAAAGAAGAGTTGTATAAAAGCCAACATGTAGACTTTTAATCCTAATTAAGACTTTCAAACACAGGCGCCAACCAAACAACATATTCTCAAATTTGCCTAGTCAGGCAAAAATTGCAAAGTTCTCAGGCTATTCTGCACGAGTTTTTCTCAGGCGCATGTATCAGAGTAGCAACCAAATAGACCCGTAATCCATTCCTGTTTCTCCTGGTTCTGTTGTTCACGGCTTCACCGGCTCCCAACAATTGCAAACAGGCAACAGTAAAAAACCGCAGCGTTCGGTCATGCTTTGGTTCCTACGAGATTGCATTTGCGTCAAAAAAATTATTTGACCCAAATCCCACTTGCGGGTAATGAAAAATTTCCTCTATGTTGTTTCCAAACAAAATGTGGGATGGAATACGATGCTGACGGCCGTGTTGAGTCACAGCTTTATCACTGCATTTATCTTTTTTCTGTATGAGATGAAAACATACGTTGAAAACAACGGATGCTATCAGTGAAATATAGAAATAACCGTCATGAATGTGTCATCTAGATGGATCTCCTAGTTCTTTTCTAGACAAAAGATATGAACTTCATGTTTTGAAGTGCACGTTTATTACCGCCTATTAGTAAATCATATAATAACACATTTTCTTTTGTTTTTATCCTACGATAATTTGTGACCGTTCCGTATGTTGATTCTGTCTGAAGGTGGCCCCAATTGAGTCTTCTTCTGCCGAGCAAAGAAAAAAAGGAACAGATAGCTTTAATAAAAAAAGAAAAAGGAAAAAAGGAACAGATCGAGAAGACAGCAAAGGGGAAAGAAACTGGAGCAGAGAAGAGGGGATCAGGATGCGGCTCTCCTTCCCGCTCGTGGCTGGCGCCGTCGTGTGAGTCTGATCAATCCCCTCTTGTTTCTGTCCGGAACATGTCGTAGATCTGTTTTGGCGTCGCTGTATCTCAGCAGCCTTATTCTAACTAGATGCGTTCTTGAGTGCTTCCTCTGTATTCTGCGCTTTCGGTTCTTGGAGCCCTAATTAAGTGAATTGCTCTCTGCGCTGGACCACAATCTTGCTCCTCTGGAGAGTAACAAACTTGATTCCTGCGCAGGTTTTGCAGTTTGTGCGTATAGCATGAGAACGGTAATAGGCATACATGGTTGTGCGTATAGGTTTCTTGCATGTATTAGATGGGTCTGAGAAACTACAAATCTGCACAGGAGTAATACTCCCTCCGTTACTTGTACTAAATCCGTGTCAATTAATATAGAACGGAAGGGGCAGGGTTGCAAGATCGAATCGCCATTGGGAAGCTTGATCCTCGAACTCTTTGTTGCAGGGATAAATCATCACAACAAAATCTGTAGTTGAGAACCGGGGCTTGAATAATGGTGTTACTAGAAAAGTATCAGACCCAGTCTAGTCTGGGGATGCACATCTGCAGAAACAAATCATAGGTATTCCTATTCTCCGATTAAGAATTTTGACCTGAAATAGGACTTTCCTTAGTAACAGCATCAGTAAGCATCTCTTACTGGAAGCTTTGCTCTTGTGTGGGGAATCCTGTACAGGCACCACATGGCCTAAGAGACCCAGCATTTGGTGCTGTTGCACAGGGCGGTAGCTCCAGCCCGTGCAACCGAATAATCGTAGGTCTCTATGGTATCGTTAAGTAAGGAAGTTTCTTATCTTTTACTTTGGACCTTAAGCCAATAAGAGAGATAATTTGGTTTGTTACATGCCAATTAAAGATGTGATCTGGTTTGTTACATTTACTAAGATATGATTGTTATGCTGCCTCTGTTGCAGTGATAAATCATCACAACAAAATCAGTGTTTTCTCGAAATTTGGCTGCTACTCCCTCTGATTGATAAAAAGTGTCACTCACTTAGTGCAAAATCTGTACTAACTTAGTACAGAATGGGCGACACTTTTTATGGATCGGAGGGAGTAGTATTTTACAAGTAACCACTGAACTGTAGTTGAGAACTGGGGCTTGAATAATGGTGGTTCCCCCTTTTTAGTACAAAAGTATCAGACCCAGGTACCCAGTCTACTCTGGTGATAAGAAACAAACCATAGACATTTCTATTCTCCGGTTAAGAATTCTGTCCTGAAATAGGACTTCTCCTTGTACCGGCATCAGTAATCATCTCTTACTGGAAGCTAGCTGTTTTGTGGAATCGCCTATAGGCACCACACGGCCTAAGAGACCCAGCAGTCAGCACCGTTGCACAGGGTCCCTAGCTCCTGCCTGTGCGACTGGATATCTCCTATGATATGTTTAAGTTAGGAAGTTTCTTATCTTTTTGTTTGGACCTTAAGCTGACAAGAGAGATAATTTGGTTTGTTAGATCCCAATTAAAGATGTGATTTGGTTTGTTATGCTACCTCTGTTTATAGATTTGCATTGATAAGAAACAAATGAAGTGCTCTAAAGTCCCTATCCTCCTCCTATATCCTCTCCCCCTTCTCCTAATCATGTGACATGGCTGCCACTACAGCATCTGGTTGCCAGAATTACTGGCTGAAAACCCCATGTTTACCACAATTACGACCGGCGAGGCATCGGTCCCAACAAATTTCTGAAGGCTGCAAATACTCACTAGCGTTCAGGATATTCAGCAATTTGATTCCAAGTTGTAACCCAAGATTGTGCTTATTTGGTAAGATGATAACAGCTTGCCAAATGTCACCAGGCTTCTGAAGCCAAAATACAATAAAAAGATAGTAGTGCTAGACTACTGTTGGAGTGGATAAATATGTTTATTTGGTTTTTCATTGAAATACAAATTTTGCTCTAAAACTGAGCTATGAAGCTTTGAGATAGATGAATTATTTCATGGTTGTTGAATAAAAAATAATAATCTAAAGTTGGTTCTAAGATTGTGAACTACAGAATACCTTTCCTTTACAATCAAGCTGTGCATCATTGTACGGTTGCTTTGTCCAATGGCTATTTTGATAGTGAAATCCATCTTTTGACTGATGTGGATACATGTGATAAAAACTGCTTGTGAATTGTGAAAGAAAAGTTGCTAGTGGTTACATGATCTAGTGGCTGCATCTTACATCCTTGATCTGGCCAGATGCTGTTATGTTCTCATTATGGCCTGTATGTTCTTGTGGCTATTCTCTTACAGCTATTGAATTGTTATTGGTCAGTGCAAGTGCTGTTTCCTGGTGTGCTGTTCATTCATTATTGTCGCATACATGCTTCTAAATTGATCTTCATACACAGGGTTGGAGTGATATCTGGGAATGTTATATTTGGGCCACCGCTTCAGAAGTACTGGGCAGAGAAGCAGCAGCAGGATCAGGCAGCAAAAGAAGGCCAAACTGGGTCGACTTAACAAAGACATCTTCATTTATTTATTTTTCTTTTACCAATTCAAGGCCAAAAGTGCTCTTTCAGTCGCAGACACAGAATTCTGAAACTAACACAATGATGTGAAATATTGAAATGTACTTGGTTGCGCGGTTAGTCTGATAGCCCCAAGCTTTTTTAACATTGGTTACTCTGATACATTGTTCGCTAGCTCCATTAGCGTTTGTGCTGGAAGGTATCATTTGTTCTACCATACACATAATGAATTACGAGTCCTTTTATGTACTCTGATTCTAAATTCTTGACTCAAATTTGTTCAAATATGGATGTATCTATTCATAAAAAACATCTAGAAACATGTAATATTTCGAAACAATTTAGAATCGGAGGGAGTATTTAAATTCAGTCTTATCTGGTTGATTGAAACCCAGATTTTTTTTAGATCGATGTGTTCTGTTGTGTTTTTGGGTAGAGCGAAAACAGCCAACGTGCCCTGTCGTGACTCGCGACCAGCCTGTTCCATTTGGGGGTTAACGGCCTGTCACGGCCCAGCCTGTTCCATTTTGCTTTCAGAATTCAGAACAGGGATACGGTAGACCATCAGTCCATCACCATGGTAGGATTAGGAATCCCCCGCGCATTCACAAGCCCCAGCGCCCACTTTGCCGCCAAAACCAGAACCGTGTCTCCTCCGGCGATCGCCGCCGCAGCCCTGAACCCTCACACGATGCCGAAGAAGAAAGCTGCCCCCACCCCCGCCGCCGCCGCCGCCGCCGCCAGCAAGTACTGGCTGCTGAAGACGGAGCCGGGGGAGTGGTCGTGGTCCGACCAGGCCGGCGCCCCCGGCGGCGTCGCGCCGTGGGACGGCGTCCGCAACCGCCAGGCGATGAACAACCTCCGTGCCATGCGCCGCGGCGACCGCTGCCTCTTCTACCACTCGGGCGCCGGCGCCGCCTCCCGCCGCGTCGTGGGCGTCGTGGAGGTCGCCAGGGAGTGGTACGAGGGCGAGGAAGGGGAGGCGGCGGCTGGCGGCGCCGTGGACGTGCGGGCCGTCGGGGAGTTCCAGAAGCCGGTGGCGCTCGGGGAGGTCAAGAAGGCGGCGGGAGAGGTGGAGGGGATGAAGGACTTCGCGCTGCTCCGGCAGGCGCGGCTTTCGGTGATGCCCGTGCCGGAGAAGGTCTGGGATTGGATTTGTGAGATGGGAGGGGGATTTGTGCAGGACGGGGAGGAGGAAGAAGAGGATTGATGCTACCAGGTTAAGGAACTACTACTAGTGCTATTCGCGATGCAATCGAGCCTTCATTGTGCACTTGCATACTTAGAATTGTTTGCTTATCTTTATAATTGTTCTGGATGCAGGTAAGATGGCATTTTGTGCTAGGTTTTAAACCTTTAAGAGCTGGTACTTCGAGGAGCATATCGGAGCTATTTTGTTCATCCTGTTTGATGCCTGCCTGTTTGGCATCTCTGCACCGCAGCCTGATTAATAGTGCAGCCACTAGTTATGTAAGTTCGGTGTTCGGTGTCGCGAGAACAGTTGTTTTGAGATCAATCAAGCACTCGTACATGCTGTTCTGTGTGGCTGTTTAATCTACTTAGCTTGTGTCTTATGCGAGTTGCAAGTTTGCAATCCTAGTCGATCTACTTGCCTCTCTGTAGTATGATGTCCAGTGAATTTTGAACGGGGGGTAAACATTTAGAAACACATATATGTCACTGATATATGTCAGATGTGGCGGAGCAGAAACAACAGTACGGCGTGTAATTTCATAGATTCTTATACAGATCCACGTCATTTATTTTGGGACGGGGGCATGTGACGAAAAAATATTCGCTGGCGCTGGGTTCAGGGGCAGCTGGGAGCCCGGCGGACGACGGTGGATTTTTAAGCTTTTTGTGCAACGATTGAATGTCATCCATCCATTGTTCCAAAGCTTAAGGCAATAGTACTACGATATTCGGATTTTGCTTGAACATTAAAATCTGTTGGCCAACCTAGACAGACTCATCAGTACTGAATCACCCGTCCATCTATCCAGATCCAGAAAGCCTAATAAATGTAGCCAAGACCTGAAAGGCCGAAAGCCTGTGCCGAGATCGCGAGATCGACCACGCAGGCCGTGCCAGCACCGCGTGCAGGCGCGGCGCTCTGAACCGGCCGTCGTCTGTTCCGCCCTTCAATTCCTCCCATGTTCCCTGTCGGCGACTTTGCACGCTCCGTTTTTTCTCTTTCGGAAGAACATTGGTAGTGGCACAAACACGAGAGGCGGTGCTGCGTGCGAACTGGGCCGTGTCTGCGATGGACAAGAAGGCGATGGATGCGAAGGTCGCGAGCCTGCGAGGGACATAAATGTGCACATGCCAAGGAGGGGTTTTCTGCGTCCCTGAAGGCCTGAACAGGTGTTGCCAAGGGTATGCAACTATGTATGCCCAATTACCCATCCATCTCGAAAGAAAAAGAAGTACTACTCCGTATTATCGCTCAACTACGATCAATTGTTTACTGCTTGCGATGTTAACGACGAATGTTGTCAAACGAAAAACAGAACCGCGGCGAAACAGCGTGCACCCGGCAGGCAGCGTACTGCGTACGTGGTGGCGATCATAACTCTCCACCTCCGCTGAACCTGCACTACTGTGTACACTTGCTTCTATACCACTGTTGGTGCTGTGAGTGTCCCAACCTCCCTCTTCCCCTCTCATCTGATCATCTCTCTCACGGCCGCCGCTCCTTCAATGAACTGACGGACCCAATCCATTCCTCCGGCCCGCACAGTCCCGATCATCCCCCCCTACTTATTAATACCGACCTGAGAAGCTAGCCCACATGGTACCATACCACCACCACGCCACATCAAAGCAAACGCCAACCCAGAAACATGGCCATGGCCGGCACCCGCCGCGTCGCGGCCTTCCTCCTCCTGCTCGGCCTCGCGTCCACCACCGTCCTAGCCGCGCGCGACGTCGCCACGCAGCTCAAGACCGCCACCCCAGCCGGCAAGAAGCCCAAGCCATACGCCCCACCGGCCACCAAGCCCGGCTCCGGCTCCGGCGGTGGAAGCGGCGGCGTTGGCATCCCTACAATCCCGGGCTTCGGCAGCATCCCCGGGATGGGCGGCGACGGGTTCAACGTGCCCGGGATAGGGGGCGGGTGGGGCGGGGGCTACGGCGGCCCCGCAGGAAGGTACTCGCGCGGCGGCGTGGCGAACCCCACGGTGGTGTGCTCGGAGAAGGGGCCCTGCTACAAGAAGAAGGTGACGTGCCCCAAGAAGTGCTTCGCTTCCTACAGCGGCTCCGGCAAGGGGTACGGCGGCGGCGGAGGCGGAGGCGGGTGCACCGTCGACTGCAAGACCAAGTGCATTGCCTACTGTTGAGTGCTGATCGATCAAACATATCGAGTTTGATCGGGCCGGCGGTGAGTGAGGGTGAGTACGCGCGCGCCGGAGTATATGCAGGGGATGGGAGCTACTCCAGATAGTAAGATTATACGGTGGTTTAAGAATTAACATGTATCTTTCCCGGAAGTTGATTAGCTGTTGCAGAGTGCGTTATTGCTTCTACTGTTAAGTTTTAAGTTAGCTGGCAATACTGTGGTCTTGTTGTGTACTTGTGTGTGTGTGTGTGTGTATGTGTGTGTGTGTGTGTGTGTGTGAATCGATCTGTACGAAAACTATGAACCCAACAAAGAGAGACATATGAACTTTGGGTGTATGGTATGTTCGAAGGAGCTTGCTCAGGCCTCAAGCTGGAGCAGCATTCTGCTTCATTTCGTCTTCCCCGTTTCGGGGGCGCTTTGCTTCTTTACCGATCACCAGTTTTGAACAATGTTTTTAACTAGCGATCGTTTGGAAGAAAAGGCGAAACATATTTGAACTAAAACTGCCTATCCTGGCTATCCAGCGATAAACCGAGATATTATAAAATCGACCAGTCTTCCGCTCGTGCCATACTCCTTCCATCTCCGGTGTCGATATGGCACCAGAGAAACTCATAAATAAAATGACGAAAAATGTCCCGAGGCTTATCTGTAAATTGCAACAAGTCATCTAGTAAATCTTAGTGTACTTTGAAACAACTTTAAAAAGAGATTCTCTATTGTACAACAATATTGCCGGATCCAAACGATAAAATGCGGGCATGGGTTTATCACCCGAAAGTAGGAGTTTCAAGCCAACACATTTAACAAGAATGTTGTGCGCACACGCCGAGCTTCACGAGTTTTGCTCGTTAATTAATGAAAACAAGATTCTATACAAGAGAAAACTCCCGGACCACCAATGTGACCAAACCCTAGGAACAATAAGGACTTGGCCATGACCGTCGACGACGAAAAACATTGCATTACCCCGGCCCAAATGTCCTATTCACCTAGGCTACGAAACCATCAGATTCCTACCGTGTCGTGCCATCCCCAAAGGGCGTCCACCACTTTGAGAATGGGATTGAAGGCAAGGGTGGCAGGAGGCCACGAGCGTCTGCTCATTTGCCCAGGAGGCGGTCGATCTCCAAAGCTATCTCAAGAAGCTACACGAAAGACAAAAGGTTTCACACTGAGGACGTGTTTCACGATATATGACAAGTGTGTCGCTTCATCACCGGCTTCTTGTTATGCGGTGTCTTTGAAGATGCAATTTTCAACAAATGCCTCTCCAAATATATGTTTTGATAATTATTTTTATGTAATATAAAATGTAAATAAATGGACTATAAGAGACAAAATCTGAAAATATAATTTTCAAATAATTTTTTAAGTGGTGATTATATTTTTATTTTTATTTTACCAATATGAGATGGAAATTGTCAGTGCCACATCTAAGATGCACAGCCCACAGAATGTAAGTGGTCTCTTAGTATTCTTAACTTCTCTAAAATTCTGAATAAAATCCACCAAATTGATACAACATTCATGCCTGTCTCTAGTATGTTGTAAAATTTCAAACCTAAATACAATACGTAGATTCAGAAACAAAAGAAAAAAAATAAAGTCATCGTCTCAGAACAATAGCTGATTCAAACTGCGTTGTCAATTTTGAGTTTGGTCACACGGGAAGATGAGCCCAAGCAGCTGCAGATTTGGAGAGCGGAAGATAAAGTCATATCTGACGTACTCCCTCCTTCGCATAATTCTTGTCGAAATATTACATTTATCTAAACATTTTTTAGAAATAGATACATCCATTTTTTTAGCAAATTTGAAATTATGAAACGGAAGGACTACTAAACAAAGAAAAGTGCTAATTAAATCAGCAAATAAGAATAAACGAGAAAGTTGGAGCCGCCAACCATCGTCACTTTTGGGCACAATTCTCACACGCCAAATCGAGGCCATCTAGTATAACTAATTTTTGCATCTGCGAGGCTCAATTAGTCTGTGTTATCTAGCTAATGATGATCGGAACCTCAGGGAATAATCACAAGCTTGCAAAAAGCAAAGCAAAGCATACTGCCATCATTTTTTTTTTGAGCTGGCATAGTGCCATCATTGGGTACGAAGAAACAGAGAATCTGTCTGTCAAGTTAATTTCTTGTTTTCTCCATCGCAAACTATTTCATTTATTCACGGCAACTACAGACTAATTATAACTTGAGCCTTTGAAGAAAAAAAAACATTTGTAGTTCGAAATTCAATTCGCGACAACGAATCTTCTCGATCAGGAGGGAGTCCTACAGCAAAGCACCGTGGTGGCCGTGCGTGCCGGGCGGCATGGCCATGGACGCGGGGCTGAGCAGCGGCGTGTAGAACCACGAGTTGTAGTCAAACTGCTCCGGCGCGGCTGCGGCAGCCTCCATGCGCCCGCCGTGAGCTGCCGCAGCACCTTGAGCCGGCGGCGGCACGTGCATGGCCTGCTGCGCCGGCATCGACGGCGCCGTGCCAGAGCCGGTGAGCCTCTGCACGAGCTCCCGGAAGCCCCTGGGCTCCACCCGGTACACCTTGGGCGGCGCCGGCGGCAAGCTGCCGGCGCCCGTGGCACCGCGCCACGGCTTGGCGGGCGCCCTCTGCACCGCCCTCAGCGCCGCCTCGTGGGCGCCGTTCCTCCTCTCGCCGTGCTCCATCTTGAGTAACCAAGAGCTCCTTCCTTCTAGTAGTTGTTTGTTGGTGAGAGATCGCGATGGACCGGCGCTAGCTGCTGCTGCTGTGTAGAGGCAACGAGACACGGAGCAGCACGGTGCGTATGTATAGGGGTTTGGGGCGGGTCCGCGCGTGCGGTATGTTGTGGTCAGAGTTGACGCCGACGGGGACTTGGCGGCTTTGGATGGATGTTGGGGCGGGTGCAGTGCATGGAACGAATCGCTTGGAACACGTGGAAAAAAAAGGGCGGTCAATGGGTGGTGGAAGCGAACAGGCCGGTCGTGCCTGCCGTGCGTGCCGAACCGGGCCAAGCCCGACACGTACGCCCCCCTCGTCTCACGCGTGCCCTTTGCCCTGCCCCATGGGTCAGTGAGGTGGAGCTCGGCGACGCGCTTTGGCATTTATTTTCCTTTCTCTTGCAGTCCTTTTTTAACTGCTTCCAGTCCTTTTATAAGTTGTTGAATTTCTCTCTGGCTCGTACTCGTACAGGACCAATAGTCCTTTTAAAAAAAAAATATCTGCCTTTGATCCAATAAACAGAGTACAAAGTATCGAGAAAACTGAAATAAAAATCCATAACAAAGATCCCTAAGAAACTATAAGTTACATCCAGATTCTTCGAAGTAAAAAGTTCTAAATCTGTCGTCCTTATCTTGAAATCTCTCCATGTCTCTAGTGATGAAACTGCAGAAGACCAGACCTGTACAAGATGGACTAATCTTGTAGGTTTTGAATAGCCGCATGAATCGAGTCGCTCACCGCAACCGATGAAAACTTATGATCGTTCAACGCAATTTGGTTAGGGACACATCATTTTCAAGTCAGGTTGTCGAAACGCAGATTCGCCACTGAACCGACGAAGAAGAAGACTAAAATAACGAAAATACAAACCGCGAGATCCACTAGTTTCATGGAGTAGATCGTGTTGACTACACCATGAGACGAGGATGAAGCCGGGAGACCATTATTCCATACGCTGCCGCCTCCATCACCAGGACGTCGTCGCTAGGACACAAAAACTTATAAAGAAGGTACGCAAACTATCGTCAGACATTGATCTATGGTTCCCCTCGTCGCCCGATGCCTAATCAGCGGTCGAAGACGAGGGAGAATCGACGCTTCGGCGGTTCCTGTCTCCGGCGGCTAGGGCACGAGAGAGCTCCTCCATGAGATCGATTCGTCGGTTTAGCGAATGGCGCTACCACGCCCTAGGACCAATAGCTCTATTCTGGGTTATCAATCTTCTTCTCGTTTATTCCTTTGGTTTTCCTGATGGGACATGACAACAATATGAGATACATACTGTAGCAGGTAATGGGAATAATTACCTCTCGGGTTTTGACGACATCAACCCCTACGGTGGATCCTGGATTATGGAAACCACCTAGTTCGTTTGTCTCAGGAATTGTTCTGATGGCACAGACAATATCAAAGCTCTTCCATGCTGCGTTTATAACAACATCTCTAGGAGATCCATTATATAGGTCCGGTGATTAAAGTAATCGTTTTCTATAGCTTGTGTCAGGAAAAACAAACAAGATCAAATCTTTTATATTTGTGAAAACCTTAAAAAATAATCCAACTATAAAACGACATGCCCAAATCCAAGAACAAACAAACCAGTGGGATTTTTTTTTAGGAAACACGGACGCTCGCAAACACGCACACTGTTGCCAGATTCTAACACATGTGGGGTTTTGGTTCCGTGGTGGTCGGAGACGGAAGCGGCGAGGTTGGAACAAGGCTATGGATGGTCGAAACCCTAGGTCCGACTCCATGCCTTTGCTGAATTCATGAAATCATCCGCCAGGATAGAAGCGCAAAGAGCTGAGCCTGGTGAGGAGCAGCTCCACCATCGCCATCTTGAACCAACTGTGCGCCCCAGCCCCAGCCCCCCGCCCCCTTTTTTTTTTGAGGGGAAAGGACATGGGAGTGGCTTTTTATTAGAGAGAGAGGACGTGGGAGTGGTTCAGTGGGCAAAATGAGAATGGAGACTACCATGGCAGATATGGGACAAGGACCAAGAAGTTGGGCGCCCATGGCGGGCCAAGCAAACGGGCCAAAGCCCACACAGTTAGGCCTAGAAACCCACTGACGAAAGGCCGAAAACTGAACAAAAAGACACATCACGACACAACACCCCAGCCAGACTTTGAGATTGCCGGAAAAAAATTCGAACGAACCAAAAACAAATGGCGTCCGATTAGAAAAAGCTAGCAACACTACAAATTTCAAATCGGCTAACTACTAACAACGTCGACAATTTTAGGATAATAACACGTATGAGTATATGACTTACTATAAGTTGGGTAGACAATTTTCCGGTTTATTAACTTTTACCTATTTCGAAATGGGATTGTTAACTTTTACCTATTGAAGGACGGGGACGTGTTTGACGTTAAAATCTGGAGCCACTTTGTCCTTTGTTCCTTAGCAGAAGTTTCGGTACCCTTTCGCGGGGTCTCACCGAGAATTCAGCAGCACAAACCGCCGTGAAGGCGTCCAGATTCTGGAATCTTCGAAGCGTGTCGCGCGCCCTCCCCAATTTTTATACGGGCGGGTTCCATCCAGGCCATCGTCGTGGTTTTGCTGTCGGATCGAATTCCTCCGGTCCTCCCCCCTCTTCATACTCTGCGCTCGCGGATCCACCTCGGCTCGCTGCTCGCAGGTAATGGTGCTTGCTTGATTCCGCGTTCAATTCTGTCGTGATTTAGGCCCTAGTTGTTTTGTGGGGCGGCCGATTCCCCTTCCCCCCCCCCCCCCCCCCCCCCCCCCTTCTTCCCGATTTTTCTGCCTCCCGGAATTTTCTGGAAGCTCCGCGACCCCGGTCCGCTCGGCTCCCTCCCCGATTCAGCGTTCACCCCCCGCCGATTTCCCTACCTGTCCGCCCGACCTCCCTGCCCGCTCGCCTCCCTAGCGTCCCCCAATAACATCGACTGCAGCCTCCGACCACCCCCGCCTGAGGCCACAGGTGCGGCGGTACGTCCGGGCCCTCAGATCCGAAGGAGTCGTGGCGGTGCGAGTGGCGGGACCAGCAGGTGCGGCCCCTCTCTCGTCCTTCCTCTCTTCTCGTCGTTTAGTCTCGGTCCCTCACGGTGCGGTGGCTAGGAACGGGTGTCCGTGGTGGTGGAGACAACGTTCCGTGGTAGTGGTGGTTGGCACATCGTCGGATGAGGATTTCAGAGCCATCGGAGTTAGAGGAACGGGGGAGGGATTTGCTCCCGATGGATGATGAATCTGTTGGAAGCGTTTGTTTACGGACATAACATTTGGGAATCTTTCTCAGTTTTGTGGTTGCTGAGGAATTTGTTATCACTATAGAAAAATAAACAAAAACAGGGAAAAAATTGTTAACCAGACAATAGTCAAAAGCAGGTGAGCAAACAGGTTACGAAAATCCACAGCAATACCAAATGTCTTGTTAGATTAATTTTCTCATTCTAATTGGTGGGATTTCCACATTCACCTAAAACTATACCCTTCTGATTTTGGCAGGTTTCATAGTACTGACTATTGAGACCGGAAAAAATAGGTGTTTGTCTGTTGTGTTAATCAACTCTTTCTGCTTGTTTGAAATATCTTAGTGTTATACAGTACATTATCTTCTTTTCATAGCTACTTCTAGCAGTGTTGGTGATTGTTGTATCATTGGAAATTGCAGCTTGTTTCGCCTCGAAGAACTGCAAGATGTCTGCCAATGTTGGGGAATCGACGAGCGTTGGCAGCGGTGGTGACGCAGCTGGGGGGAGCTTCGAGTGCAATATCTGCTTTGAGTTGCCACAAGAGCCAATAGTAACTCTATGTGGTCACCTGTTCTGTTGGCCTTGCCTCTACAGGTGGCTGCACATGCATGCGCACACACCAGAGTGCCCCGTGTGCAAGGCCATTGTTGAAGAAGACAAGCTTGTTCCCCTTTATGGCCGTGGCAAGGACCGTGTTGACCCAAGGTCAAAGAACACGCCTGGAGCTGACATTCCTCACCGCCCAGCTGGCCAGAGGCCTGCAACAGCTCAACAGGCTGATCCTAACAACAATTTTATGAATGCGCATGCAAACCAATGGTTCATGGGCATGGGCACGGGAGTCCCGTTGGCAAATGCACGGTGGGGCAACTATGCGTTTTCGGCTGCATTTGGGGGCCTGTTCCCTATGCTTAACTTCCAAATGCATGGATTTGCCGATCCAACTGCTTATGCCCAGCCTGCTGGTTTTCACTATGGGTATGGCCATGGACATGGATTCCATGGTGGGCATATGGGGCATGCCCATGGCGTCCCCCGCCAAGGTCCGCTTGGACAACAGCAGCAAGCAGACGTCTACCTAAAGGCCCTACTCCTCATGGTTGGAGTTCTTGTGATTGCAAGTCTCCTTGCATTTTAAAGTTGTGGGTAGCTTCACTTCATGATGGTGTTTGGTAAGAGCTGTCAGATTATCTTCTTGGTGCCGTGGCTTATCTTTGGGCCAAATGTGACATAGTTGAATGTTCGTATGAGATGTTTGTTAAGTATCTGTATTTAGATCTAGATAAGGCTCTACATACAGCATTTATGTGCTATTAGGATAAACCTGGCATAACTTTTGTAGTTCTCGCGTGTTTGAAGAATGCGATGTACAATTACTGTGATATACAATTATTTGGAGGTCATCTCCTTGTGTATTTACCTGTATCCTGTCATCCTGTGGCCTACAAGTTTGAAAAGGAAATGGGAAGACAATTTTAAGTTTCAGCATAGGAATCTTCTGCTTGGATACTTGCAAACCACAGTTTTTCTGAATGCTGGGCCGCATGCCCAGTTCTTTTCTGACGGGAGGCAGCAGTGCTCCTTTAGTTCATAAGGAGAGGAAATAAATATAAAATACAAGGTCACATATTTACAAACTCTACGTCAGACCTTGGGAGAATTTTAGATCGCCAAACACCAGGAGAGGAATTCGTCGGTGATAAGGTCACACGTTTGAAGTTCGCCTTTCCGTTGAAAATTCCGCCGTTTCTTTCCTCAAGCGTAACCGGACCAGCATCAGCATACGCCAAGTTCTCCATGGGTGGATGGACCACCTACACTATCTCTTCCAGTTTTTCTGTCTACCGTTTCTCAGTAAGAAATGTAGACTTTGGTTGATTGCCTATTTCAACTTTGTTGGCTATTTCAAAACGACTTGCTTGAATTATATTTACAACGACCGTATGACGGCACCCATGCCGTTTTAGACTTCCAAAAGAGCATCAGCGGACACAAACGGGAATACCGAATCCGGGATCTCTCCAATGTGCAACGAAACATGCAACTCTGGCCGGGTCAAGCTATTTCTGCTCTGCTGAGTCACCAGCACGAAAGGATTAGCCATCTGTGCCAACTGCCAACCTTTGCCGATGAACTGAACCGAGAAAGCAAAGCAAGGCTGACCCGTCCCGAGGCACATGCTGCTTGATTCCCAATGTTCCGGGTCGTGTAAAACGAAATTTCTGAAACATTTGTACAGTTTTGTGATTGAGAAGTTGACTAATTTTTCGTTACAGATCAGCCGATGTGGTCGACCGTTGGATCTTAGTTCCAACAATAGCATGTGTGAGGGGAGATAGCGGGATGACCCACAGATATTAATCCAACGGATCTGATTCATCAACTTAATTTAAAACTCTTTGCTTAAAAATCAGGCAGCTGAGAAATAGTCACACCCATATTTGTATTGTTACGTACCTCAAAACTTGCAAAATTCCTGCATACTTCACTACTTAATGTATTGGTTCATTTTCTGAAAAAAGAAACTTAACATATTGGTATCATAATACACGTATGAAAGACTCAATAGATGACATCCGTCATCTTTGGACAACATTTTTTTTCTCTCGCCGCTTGTTGATTTCAGCACAAATTATTAAGACAGAAATAAATACTAGCTTCATGATCTAAGATAATCGATAATCAATAGCACAATATTTTTTTTAAACATGATACTACTCCCTCCGACCCATATTACTTGTATCAAATTTGCTCAAATATGAATGTATCTATGTTTAAAAAACGTGTAGATACATGTAATATTTCGACAAGTAATTCCAGCCGGAGGGACTACTACATTTTAGCTAGCCGTAAAGAGGCACGAGTACAGTGCTAGTCAGAAGAAAAAAAAATCCTTGATCGTTTATTATTGTCAATTAAACAAGGAAAAATAAAGAGAATTGGTACGTCACCTGCTCTTCTATGCACCACATGGTGCCGAATTTTTGACGGAAACATGCTGTGGAGTTTTGTCTGAACTTTTCCGCGTACGATCTATGGATCTTCGGAAGTTTTGCTTCTAATTTTGACACCACCCATTCATGTCTTGGCCCAGAGTTAATTGTACGGTGGGTCACCCATGCATAAGCTTAGCTGAATCAGAATTATCTCATCGAAAAGCTCTCCGTGGTTGTTGGCACACGGAAGAAGAAGACACGTACGGAAACAAAGAGGGGCGTCGACGGAGTTAGCATTTTTTTTTTTTGCGCGGGGACGGGGTTAGCATCTTTGTGCGCGGCGCGAGGAAGCTTCACGGCGATGCAAGTTGCCGGCACGGCGGCACTGTACGGGACAGGTGCGGCTGTTTATCGAGTCAGGAAGTGGTGGGTTGGTTGGGCAAGCAAATGATCAGTGGAATGGCCACCGTCTCCGCCTGCCTATAGCTCGACAATACTTCGTAGATCAGACTAGCGCGCTAGCTACTGACTCTAGTAGGTACTAGTTACCTGTGTGCTGATGCTTGATCGATGCATGTGCAACTAATTTAGCTGGTCCGATCGCGGCCTGTCCGGAAGGGTCATGGTCATACACTACGGCAAAACCTCAAAATATCTAACGGGTATCACGGTGATGGTTGATGAACCAAAATATCATCGGCTTTGTTGACATGAAAGAACAGAAGAACCATGGTTTGTTGACAACGTACAAAATCGGACAGAAACACTGCAGTTTGACGGTTTGCTGCATGAGTGCCTCGGTCTAGGCCAAAGTGATCCACAGGCCACAGCCCACCTAAAATTAATGACTCTGCGCGATCGACGGGGCCCGGCCTCCAAAATTTGACGCACTATTTTGTCCGTGCTTTTGTACCAACCAATGTTCCACTGCTTCCGAAGGGACATTGCTTGTAGGCAAACTGTTTGTATGGATCTAGGGCATGTTTGGTTGGAGTTTTGAACAAAATGCCTGATAAAAACAGTTGCCTGGTCAGGCAGATAGTGAGGATGAACTCAGGACAGCAATTTAGGAGGTCTGACTCAGGCAGCTGCTGCCTGGGCGGACACCAAGCAAACAAGCGCGTGCGCACGTCCGGCTGCCCCTCAGGCCAGGCTACCACGCTCAGGACGCAATCCAAACACCCCCCTAGATATGGACTCAAAAAGGTAAAGGAGAGAAAAGGTGTTGAATGGACCAAGAAGAACATCAGCTGTACATGCCTAACAGTGGCCTAAAAGTTGACGGCCGGTTTACCTGTCTGACCTGCTCGTTAGGCTAGTCATAGTGCAAGTAACTTGGGTAACATAGATGCCAACTAGACATTTTGGTGACATGGCATGACAATAAATGAAAAAAAAAGTGAGGTGGTAATTAGATATGTTATCATAACATCACACAAATTAAGACAAGATGACTTTACAAAATAATTAAGAATACAATGCATGACACCACACATAAGTTACTACCTCTATGCAGGTAGTAGCTTAGACTAGTAACATATGCATGTTACTACAGTTACTCCCCACTATGTTCAGCCTCAAAGTCACCTTGGACTTGTTGCCTCTGTTAGACATGTATCAAGAGATATCGTCAAAGTATCAATGTATGCGTATATAGGACCGTTGTAGCCTCGTAGTACAAGCGCAAATACTCACAAATACGCACGCACGCTCCTTCTTATGAACGCACGCAAATCATACACCTATGAGTACCTCTGTGAGATTGAGCCGGCAGGATCTTTTTTTTTTTTGATGAAACAACCACCAGCCGGCAGGATTTTGGAATTGACGAAGTCATCACAGACACTTCGTAGTCGGCGGGTACATCACTCCCACGGAAAAAACAATGCCGGTTAAATTATGAAATAAATTCAGGAAACGTGAGCAGCCGAGCACCCACGTCAAGTATAGAGCTTGAACCACATGAGCTACAGTTCGCATCACGACAACTTTGTTGATTGGTATAAATAAACTTACATCGTTCACGATAATATAGTACCATATACATGTTGCGGTGATTGCGGAGACGAAATGCAACCTGCAACGTCTATCGGCGCAGGAGGCAACCAGACACGATGAAATCATTTTTTGACAACACAAGCACACTGAAGTAATGGTGGGAAGAAGTTTGAATGCATCGACCCCACGGCCACAACGTTCTATTTTTGGAAACCTCCTCAGAATGGGTAAAGATTCCTGCAAAAGGAAGAAGCTCACATAATCAGGAATTTCTTTAGCCTGTGAAGTTCCTTTGAAACAATCTACGATCCCAAACACTATTACTCACTCCGTCTAGGTTTATAAGGCTACGTTTGTTCATAACTCATCAATTTAACTAACGAGATATAAGTTATATGACCTCTCAAAAAAAAAGTTATATGACCAACAAAATAGATCATTAAAAAATTCACTAGATGACGAATCTAGCGATATACTTTTTATGCAATATAATGCAATATAAGTTGACGGCCTAAGAACCCTTGTAAACCTGGATCGACAGTACTCCCTCGTTCCGGTTTAATTGGCTAGGCTTTATGAGTTCAAATATACGGATATTTTAAAAAACTTGTCCTGGTATTAAATAACTGATACGAAAACCAGAATGCGTAGTAGCACAGGTACTCCACGGTACGAGTTCTTCTACGAGGGCGACGACGCTGAAATAGTGAAATCGTGCACGCCGACAGTTGGTATAAACTTCGACTGCCGCGCCGCATTGGCAGTGATGATAACGCCGCATGCATAGTCCAATGCTAATTTTTGAGATCGCTGCTCGTCACATTCCTATTTTCTTTAAGCAGAATAGCAGATCCCTACACAGCGCGTCTCGGGTACACACCACGCACCCCAGAAACGACTCGCGTCGACAGATTCGCGCTGTCTGCAGCATGCTACCACGTCCACAGCCACAGACCAGGTCGACAGATGGCTACAGCTACCTTGCTGGCACTAGTTCTCCTGCACAGCCCTCACCGACAAAACAAAATAGAATCATTTCAACGCTGCCAGTCCCTTGTGCCCATCGATCTTGTCGTACACGATGATCAATGTTGAGGGAGCAAATGCAAAATCCGTGGTAAACTGGTAATGTAGCTACACTAGTCCAACAAGCCAGTTAGTTCAAAGTTTTGGTTAGGACCATTCAAGAAAAAAAATGCTGCTACTTCCATTTCATAATTTTTGTCGAAATATTACACGTATCTAAACACATTTTATGAATAGATACATTCAGGTCAAATTTGAGAAAAGGGGAGTAGAAACAAAACAAGAATTCGGTTGTGCAGCGTGCTGCTCTATTTACCAAGGTTTGTGTGAAGCAATTGAATATCCGAGCGCCAATGTGCTAAGCAATACTCGCTCCGTCCCATATTAAGTGACTTTCTATTACATGTATCTAAATGCCATTTAGACATAGATGCATCCATATTTAAGAAAATTTGAGTCACTTAATATGGGACGAAAGAGTAACTTGTTACGGGAAATCGCATCAGCTTATACTTTTTCTGTCGAAAATATCAGTGTATATCAGATTATACTAATATCCTAGAAGTTCAGTTGCCGTCAAATAGTCTTGTACTCCCTCCGTCCTACTCACTCCGATCCTAAATTGTTGTCAAAATATTACATGTGTCTAAACGGTTTAAGAATAGATACATTCATATTTGAGCAAATTTGAATCTAGAATTTAGGATCAGAAAGTATATATTAAGTGATTTTCTATTACATGTATCTAGACGTTTTAGAGGTATAGATACATTCATATTTAGACAATTTTGAGTCACTTGACGGAGGGAATATATATATGTTGGTCTGGGAGTTAAAGTAGAACATAGACTCAAAGTCTCAAACACAGACAGGTGGATGAGTTTGCTTCTCTACGTAGCCACCAGGGCAAGGTCAGAGGAGTGTCCTGAAATCACGTTTATGTATTTGACCGACATTTTTACTCTGTTTATATTATTTTTACCTCGTCATCTTTACTGAGTTGCTCGCAGGCTCCACATTCAAACACGCTTTCATTAGTCCTAACCCTCCCAAGCCTTTGACCCAAATTTGACACCTCGTCGTCCCCTGCCCCGCACGCAGCATGCGCCCGTATATAAACACGAGCGCGCTCGCACCGCACACAAACGCAGCCGCACAAAAACACTTTCTAAACCAAGCTAAAAGACATGTCGCGTGCCCCCATCCTCCTCCTCGCTCTCCTCCTCTGCGCCGCCGGCGCCGTCGCGGCCGCGGCCAAGACGACCGTGCCCAAGTTCCGCGAGGCGCCGCACTTCACCAACTCGCCCGCGGCACGGTGCCCTCCGCTGCTAGCGTCCTCTGGCGCGGACGCGGCGTGCTCGCCCGACGCGGCGGTGCACGTGGCGATGACGCTGGACGCGTCCTACCTGCGCGGCACCATGGCCGCCGTGCTCTCCGTCCTGCGCCACGCCTCCTGCCCGGAGTCCGTCTACTTCCACTTCCTCGCCTCCTCCTCGTCTGGATCAACGCCCCCGGCCGAGCTCGCGGGCGCCGTCCGGGGCTCGTTCCCGTCGCTGGCGTTCCGGGTGTACCCGTTCGTCGACGAATCCCGCGTGGCGGGGCTCATCTCCGCCTCCGTCCGTGGCGCGCTCGACCGGCCCCTGAACTACGCGCGCTCCTACCTCGCCTCAACCCTCCCCCACTGCGTCCGCCGCGTCGTGTACCTCGACTCGGACGTCATCCTCACCGACGACATCGCGTCCCTCGCGGCCACCCCTCTCCACGCGGACGCAGCGGTCGCAGCACCCGAGTACTGCGGGGCCAACTTCACCGCCTACTTCACGCCGGGGTTCTGGGCGAGCCCTTCGCTGTCGTCCACGTTCCGCGGGCGCGGGCGCCGCGCGTGCTACTTCAACACGGGCGTCATGGTGCTCGACCTCCCCCGGTGGCGGCGCGCCGGGTACACGGCGCAGATCGAGGCGTGGATGGAGCTGCAGAGGCGGGTGGTGCGGATCTACGAGCTCGGCTCGCTGCCGCCGTTCCTGCTGGTGTTCGCGGGCCGGATCGCGGCCGTGGACCACCGGTGGAACCAGCACGGCCTCGGCGGGGACAACTACCGGGGCCTCTGCCGCGGGCTGCACGCAGGGCCGGTGAGCTTGCTGCATTGGAGCGGGAAGGGTAAGCCGTGGGACCGGCTCGACGCGGGCAGGCCGTGCCCGCTCGACGCCGTCTGGGCCAAGTACGACCTGCTCCGGCCGGACGCCGGGATCGAGAGCTTGTGATCCAGATCGCGCTCCACGTTTTTAGGTCGGTTTAATTAGGAGAGGTCTGCTTCCAAAAAAATATAGGAGAGGTCTAGGGGATGGGTTCGTTCTTTTGTTGATGTTGTCATCATCATTTTGACACGCTAGAATGTATGCCAAGTGTACATAATTCTGTGTTTGTTAGACGAACAATAGAAATGGATTAGCTACTTTCTCAAGCACTCGAACAGTTTTGTACTCCCTACTGTGACCAAAATGAGAAGAGCACATCTCAGATCCAAGCTAATCTAATAACAATAGAATGAACACTGGCATAAGCATAACCCACAAGCTAATGCAAGTGCACATAATGTTTTCTACGATGGATAAAAATGAATCCTTTACTCTCTGTTATACACGCAGAGTTCCTCGACAGTTGTACTGTGACAAGGATCAGACACGCGCATCTTAAAGCTAGATCTATTAGCCGAAAAAATCACTAGCATAACTCAATGCAAGTGTACATAATGTTTTTTAGCTTCGCTTTAGTTAATTTTTTAGCGCGTCTTGTCTATCAATTTTTGGTTATATTTTAATGTAGGAGTAAATGACTTTGAGCTAGCTGAAAACGGCGCCCAAAAAGAAAAGTAGCGGAAGCTGATCCGGATACTGTATTGCAACTTGTCCACCCACCGGATCGCTACGCGTAAATAGTGCAATGTTGGTAAAAATCCTACGACGACCGGGCCATGTCGCGCGTAGCGGGTGCATACGGCCGTTCGGCCTGCACTTTTGGTAGCCAGTAGACTTCTTTTTTCTCATTCTCTTTTGCTCTTTTTCCCAATTGCAGTGTCACCTCCACTCGCGAATTATGCCTCATATTTTCCTTTTGCTAGACTGGACTAGGGTGCAGTGGGACCTCTTGCGACCTTGATGTAATAGCGGGATGCACTGCTATTTCGTCTTTTGAAATTCGGTATTGGTCCACATGCTCCGACGGCAACCTTCAAGTAGTACTCCGTACTTTCCATGTGCCCCGTTTGACCGTGTCGGTGGGCAGATGATCGCCGATCGGGGCCGGGTTGGACAATATGGGTGCGTGACGTGCGTCTAATCAGGCAATAGGTGATTTTGATATGACCATCTGTGATATGTGTCCCCAAGGAAAAAAGATAATCAAATTTGTCTTGCATTGTGTTTGTACTCTCTTCCTAAATACTTGTCACTATTTTAGTGCAAATTTGCATTAAATCAGCGGAACGGAGGAATACTCCGACACGATTCTACTTCATAATAGCATGACCTACACTTGATTATGAAGTGCTGCGTATTTTTTCTTCGCAAGCATTTTCAAAACTTCTAAAAATAAGTATTCCAGAAGAAAAGTACTTCTAAATGCAGATCGGGGCACTACGTTGGCAAATACTGAACCCATCTTCCTTCTAAGATATCATAAAGTTTTAAGTTTCTTTAGGTTAACATTTTTTTAAGGACAAATAGCTTCTTCTATTTTAGAATTTTAGGACAGATAGCGTCTTTTTGGCAAAAAGAATTCAGGACAAATAGCTTTTTTTTGAGAAGGTGCAGGACAAATAGCTCGGCGGAAATGCCTGTCGGGCAGCCAAAGCCCACGAAATCGACAGAACCACCAGCCCATCCTACGGGCCTATTTGGCCCAAACCTGGAAACTCTACCGGCCGATTTACCTCACCAGCCCAAAGAGGCCCTAGTCGTCTCTCGCGACAATGCCGCCGCCGCCGCCGCTTAACACGCCGTTATCCTCCTCTCAAAAAAAAAAACACGCCGTTATCCGAGCACACGGTGATCCGCTAAACTCTCCTATTCGCTCAAAAAACAAAAGAAGGTAAACTCTCCTCCACTTGTCTGCTAGAGCCATTGTAATTGTGAGTGATCACCTTTTCTTCAGAGGTGGACGTGTGTGTGATTTACTTCTTGACACTTGAACGAGAGAATATCTCGCGGACAGAAATATCTCGCTCCGGTGCCGCGCGGTGGCCGTCGGGCCGTCGCCGTCGCCGTCGCTTTCGCATTATTTGGCCACCCCCATTCGGCTGTCGTTTCTTCTCCGCTGCGGCGAGGTGTGGCCACCCGTGCTCTATCCTCTCCACTCTTCGCTCCGCGCCTGCCTCGCGGCGATCGCTAACCCCCCTCTATAAAAATCTCTCTCTCGCTCGCTCCTTCCTCAGGTGTGCACTGCCATTCCCGACAACGCCTTCGCCTTCCCACCTCTCGCAGGAGCCGCCGTTTCTCCTCAGGTGAGAGCCCTCCGTCCCCAGATCGAGCTTCTGGTAGCTGATCGTGCTTGCTCTAGGGTTTAGGCCTCATGTTTGTTTTAGATCGGAATTCGTTGGAATTGGTTTCAGACTTCCGGTGTTTGCTCGGTTGTAGTTGCAATTGTGCTACTGTATGAGATTGTGAGCCGGTATGAAACTGCGTATCTGGAATTGGCAGCTCTATTAACATTTGGTCGTCATCTTGTACCGCTGTTCATAATTGTACGCCAACCTAGAGCTTTCATCTTAGTTTGCATGGAGATATTATGCAAAAAAACAAAAGATTTGCATGGAGATACACTGTACTTTTCGGCATTTCCAGTTATAATATTTTTTTGCATGATTCAGTCTATAACAACATGAGGTTTGCAGTCACTAATCTGTACCTTGAACAGGAAATGGCCGCGCTGCAACCCTCATTCTCGTCAACCATGGCTATGAATAATAGCTGCAGCACTATGAAGTTCCCCAAAACTGCACTTTTGCCTTGTTTTGGTGGTATTTCACGTCCTCAAGATGTGCAGGACAGGAATGCTGGCTTCAATTCTTCAAGGCCTAAGGCAGTTTCACTGGCTGATCAGTCAATACAAGAGCCAGCAAAACCCAGGCAAAAGAAACAAACAGTTGATCCTACTGCTCCAGAATTCCTGCCACTCCCATCATTTGAAGAATGCTTTCCTCGGAGCACCAAAGAATGCAGGCATGCCTCTGGTTTTCGTTTCACCTAGCAACTGTACTTGAAGTGCCATCATTCCTATGTTCTGATGTATATTACAGCTCTCTTTTTTTACTGTGGTTACACTCTGCAGTGAAATTGTTCATGAGGAATCAGGTCATGTCCTCAAGGTTCCATTCCGGAGAGTCCATTTGACTGGAGACAATGAGCATTTTGATACATATGACACCAGTGGTCCACAAAACATAAGTCCAAGTCTTGGTAACTCACTGGCCTTATCTCTTTTGCCATACTTTGCCTAGCATCTAGACTGCTTTTACTCAGAAGTCATAACACCTACATCTGCTTATATTCTCATTCTCATTTAGCTATGCTTTTGTGCTAACTTTTCCTTGCTGGAATTGTTCTGATATTCTTCCTTTTATGTATGTAAATAAGTTCATTTATAGTCAAATAGTAGGTTTCAACAGTCGGATGGTATGCAATGCTTGATTTTGGAGTTGAGGGTTGATATCGAACTTGAAAAAGAGTCGAGGGGGCAAAATAGGCTTGTTCCTTTTCATGGTCATATTTCTGATATCCCTTTAGATATTTTCTTGAGAAAACGGAAAAGCATTGGTCTCCTTGTATTGAAAAGGTGGAAGAGTATTTACAGGCCTAGAGAGGTCCAGTACAAACACATGCAAGACACAATTAGTGCACACTCCCTTTAGATATTTACCCGTGGTTACTTAGTTATCTTATTTCATACTGTTCCATTCCTAAGATGCGAAGTTTTCTTAGTTATTGTATTTCATACTGTTCCATTCTTAAGACTAACTAGCTGAATCCCCGTTCTTTTTTAAGGATAAAAGTTAATATAACCCTCGTTAGCACATTGAGTCATCATCGTCAGGCTACGGCTTTTCCTTTTGTCGTCAACTTTTTTGTTAGATATTTTGTTGAGAGGTGGAGGGATGAATGAACTTCGAAATCCAACATCCGTAGTAGTAAAGATTTACCTAATTAAAAAGACAGGAATGTTGGTCGAGCGCAGGGTTGTGGTTGTCGAGGTCTTGGGTTCTCCCACTCTCCTTCAGAAAAATAAATGGTTCCTCCTATCTTTCTCTTTTAAAGTATCCTGGAAGAAAAAAAAAAGGACTGTAAGATGATTAAGTATCCTGGGAAAATTTGGTATATAAGATCCCCCAAAAAGTTAGATATCACTAGGACAGAAATACTGTCCATCTGAAATAAATGAACTGTTTTTGTTGTCCCAAACATGCAATTCAAGACATCTAAGATTGTTTGTTTTAACCATGCATTTAACTTCTTTTACAGGACTCCCAAAGATAAGAAAAGAGTGGATTGACCGGAGGGAGAAATTAGCTAGTCCTCGATACACGCAAATGTACTATGCTAAGCAGGGAATAATAACAGAGGAGATGGTGTACTGTGCCAAACGTGAGAATCTCACTCCTGAATTTGTCCGGTCAGAGGTTGCCCGTGGACGGGCCATTATTCCTTCCAACAAGAGGCACCTGGAATTGGAGCCCATGATTGTTGGAAGAAATTTCCTTGTAAAGGTAAATGCAAACATTGGAAACTCAGCTGTTGTGAGCTCCATTGAGGAGGAAGTCCACAAGCTCCAGTGGGCCACAATGTGGGGAGCAGATACTGTCATGGACCTTTCAACAGGGCGCCATATACATGAGACCCGGGAATGGATTATTCGTAATTCTTCAGTTCCTATTGGAACTGTTCCTATTTACCAAGCACTTGAGAAAGTTAATGGTATTGCTGAAGATCTGAGCTGGGAAGTCTTTAGAGACACTTTAATTGAACAAGCTGAGCAAGGTGTTGATTATTTCACCATCCATGCTGGTGTGTTGCTTCGTTATATCCCTCTTACAGCAAAGAGAATGACTGGCATAGTTTCACGTGGTGGATCTATCCATGCAAAATGGTGCTTAACCTACCACAAGGAGAACTTTGCTTATGAGCATTGGGATGACATTCTTGACATATGCAATCAGTATGATGTAGCATTATCAATTGGCGATGGTTTGAGGCCTGGTTCTATTTATGATGCAAATGATAGTGCTCAGTTTGCAGAACTGCTGACTCAAGGGGAACTAACACGCCGAGCATGGGAGAAAGATGTGCAGGTGAGATACTATGTGTAAAGTTCAGCATACAGAGTTATTCTATTTTTTACAATATCAAAATATTCTAATACATACCTTAGTAGCTTTGTGTTATTTCTTTTCGAATAAATGCATGCAATGGAAGTTCTAATAGGATACCAAGGGTGCATTTGTCCTAATAGAATAGTATGAAAATGCTTATTTGGGACCTAAAAGTATATAAATGAGTTACCACAGGTTCTATCTGAGCCAAATCAGCTCTGAATTGCCCTCTGATGGGTTGGCCGCTGCTACCTAGGTAGGCTGATGGTCCATGTAGGCCTAACTAAAAGGCCGAGGGTCCACTACAGGTCATCGAGCCTAGTGCTCGCCTGTTTGCTGCTGATAAATTTCTCTGCCTTTTAGTTAGCTTATGTAGGTCCTTAGTCTATGTGGCTATGGTCAACCCGGGACACCGGCAAGTAAACTCTAATTTGGTCTGAGTAGGCCTTGTGGTGACACGGAATATGCATTTTTTTTAATACTATTAGGACTTACTTGACATCCCAGAAATAATATTAGGACTTCCATTGCATTTTACTCTTCCCTTTCCAATAAATCAATAACAGGGTGTTCTAAAATTCTATTATGCTATTAACATCTGTTGTAAATTTTACTGACAAGATTTTTAACTATGTTACCCATTCAAAACGTTTAGCTTGGTTTAACATAAGATTAAAAGTGAACATTCCAAATAACTGATAACTAGTAGAAACAAGGTTTTCTTTTGCGCTTCAGTTGAATATGATTACCAGATCGGCAGATTGTATTTTAAACGACTAAATGTAAAGGACACCAGTTTTAATAGGACATACATTAGCTCTTTAACATCTAATCATTTCTGCAAGCATGAATGATGACTCGCTTGTTTTGTAACAGTCCATATTCATTTTGACTGCGATGTGGCTTACCTGAATGAATAAGCTTATCTAGAATAAACGACATGCGAGGAAATGTTAAAGATATGGTATTTCAAACCCATTATTTGTGAATTTGTCTAAATGATGAATCATTTTATAAGCCCTAGTGGCTCAAGAGTTGAAACTTGTAATTGTATTATGTTCTGAATGATAAATTATTTGTCTGCTATGCAATTCAAAAACTGAAACTTGGGAGTTTCTTTCCGATAATTCTCAACTTCTAGGTGATGAATGAAGGTCCAGGGCATATTCCGATGCATAAAATTCCTGAGAACATGGAGAAACAGCTGGAGTGGTGCAATGAAGCACCTTTTTATACATTGGGTCCATTGACAACTGATATCGCACCTGGTTATGATCACATCACCTCAGCCATTGGCGCTGCCAATATTGGGGCTCTTGGAACTGCACTTCTTTGTTATGTAACACCAAAGGAGCACCTTGGGTTGCCTAATCGTGATGATGTTAAGACAGGTGTGATATCCTACAAAATAGCTGCTCATGCTGCTGACTTGGCAAAGCGTCATCCTTATGCACAAGCATGGGATGATGCACTAAGCAAGGCGAGGTTTGAGTTTAGATGGTTGGACCAATTTGCTTTATCGCTTGATCCAGTAACTGCTATGTCTTTCCATGATGAAACATTACCGTCTGATGGCGCCAAAGTAGCACATTTCTGTTCAATGTGTGGTCCCAAGTTCTGTTCGATGAAAATCACAGAAGATATTAGGAAGTATGCTGATGAACATGGTTACGGGACAGTGGAGGAAGCTGTGAGACAAGGAATGAGTGACATGAGTGCTGAATTTTTGGCTGCAAGGAAAACAATTAGTGGTGAACAACATGGTGAAGCTGGAGGGGAAATCTATGTTCCAGAAAGCTATGTAGCTACAAAATAAGGTCAGTTTCTTGTGTATCATGTAATGATTGCCTTACAAGAGATCACACGTGAAACTTTTTCTCTTTTTGAAGATACAGGCTTGTTCAAAAGGCGTGAAAAAAAAGTAGATATCTAGAATTAAACTGACTCTAGTGCCCTATTTTGACTTTTCGATCAGTTTCACATAGATAAGTTACCAATATGTTTGCACTGTCTTACAGCAGCGTTGTCAAGATTGTCCGTATGTAGCATGTTTGTCTGTTTACTAATTATCAGAGTGAATAGATACGAATAGATACTTAACAGACACTCTTGGCTCTTGAGTCTTTCTTTTAACCATGCTGCAAGTCCTGTTAAATCTCAAATAATTCACGATATTAAGCACACGATTAAATTTTGAGCCACATATGTTTTTTCCTCGGATGAATTTCTTAACCATGGACATCCCCTTTCTGACCTCATGAACTTGAACAAATCATAATTACATTGCATGATCTTCTTGCTTGTAGTTCTTCATTTCAGTGTCACAAAACAGGCATCGATTTCCTTGCACGACATGTCAAACTTCTCCAGTATGAGCAAGCTTTTACCTATCTTTCAAAATGCCAGTGTCGAATTAAAAAACAATGTGTTGGAGTGGTTCTAAAGAAGGAAACTTTAGCAGCATGATTTATGTGGTTGAATGATCTATTCATTAATCTGGAACCAACTATATGGCAGAACACTTTGACATCTTATTGTAATTCTATTGAAGTAATAAGTGACATTGTTTTCCCTTTCTTTTGGGATCATCTTTCACTTGTAATTAAGTGCAATTAACAAACCATTAGTGATTAGTGTCATAGACTTGTATTCTTTACCATTGTGAACACGTAAGATTGTGTATCAATGTAATATTTTCTCAGAATTCATAAATAGAAACTTCGTGCAGATCTCCTCAACAGGCATCTGCTACACGTGATGCAGATTTGACGGATAGGCCGTTTGTCAGCAGCACTTCTACCATCCTTTGTTAGGAGGTGGTAAGCAGGATATATGCCTTAATAAAGCTGGTGTTGCTTAGCTTCTTATTTTTGAATGTCATCATGGATTGTAATAAAAGAAAACTCTATATTGTGCTCAGTTTGTTATATTTCCCTTTCCTATCATGTGGGATTGTTAGTGATGAAAGATGCACCAGGGGTGCCTGTATTCTCAACAATCTGAAGGCTCCTAGGCCTGGATTGTTGTGATATGGGCTGAGAAAGTCCCTTTGAACCTGCACAGGATAATGCCTGCGAAGGGAGTGTGCAATTCTATTTTCATGTTTCCCAGGACACACTCAATCCTCTCAACCTTTTGGAAACTGAGGAACCAAAGTTTCCTGATTGTGGTGCTCGTCAACTGGATATGCACGTTTCTTACCCCTGAGGTGACCAGCTTTCACACTGGCATTTCCCCAAGTTGAGAGAATTTATACAGGTATAGCTTCATCATGGTATGTATCAAGTTTAATCATACCTCTGGTCAATTTAGTCAAACTTGAGTATGCCCATGATATCTTGCAAAACATTCACCTTGTCCTATATAATCTTCTTCTACACCTATCTATCTACATATATTGATATTAGAAGTACAGACCAACGTAATCAACACTAAGGTTGGAAATTTTAGGTGCACTTGTCAATTGAGAACAAAAGCACTACAAATTCCATTTGACCAATTGACCTGATCATGACAAAATCTGTCTATTAAGCATTGATTTTGTGGGACTGACTAATCAACTACTCCCTCCGATCCATGATAAGTGTCTGGGATTTAGTGCAAAGTTGTATTAAATCCAAGACACTTATTATGGATCGGAGGGAGTATAATACTCAATACCATAGCTCTTTGTGATTCTTCGCACTGGAATTATCAAATGTGGCATATAGGGACGGATTTAGGGGGGGGGGGGGGCAATTATGCTGCAAGTGGAAATTTACCGGTATTTGAGTGTAACAATTGTAAAAATATTAAGATCTATGTTTAATTGCCCCCTTCAATCGTCAATATTCAATTTTTGGCCCCCTTATAAGCAAATCCTGCCTCCGTCCCTCTGTGGCAAGTGCATCGAATGTCCAATACACTATAAAATTTTCCCCATGAATGGTTGCAAGTTAGTCATTCATGCATGCATTGATGCATAGCTGTCCATGTAAATTGTAAAACTCGGCAGCATTTTGTTAGTTCTGGACTGCTAGACCTGCCTGGTTTATGACCACAAGTCTCCTCCCCAAATTCGGCTGTAATGCTATGGTGTTCCATGAGTTTGTTTTTTACAATTTTGTTCTTAGAAAATTTGGTACGGTCTCTGTCCTTTTTGCTGTTTTGAATTGGAAAAGAGGTTGCAGGACCAAACTTGAGAGTAGCTATGCTTGTCGTACTTGATACTATGCTGATGATTTGTAACTGGTAGAGTGATCCCTTGTGTTTATGGAATATGAAAGTTTCTGGTAATTTCATGTGCATGTGTGTATGCATTGTGTATGTAGAACTGATGTACTCTTGCTAAAATGCAGCACTTCATTACCATGTTTGAAATTCTATTATTGTTGTAGTAAAATGGTCAAAATTCTTACTATTGTTGTGGTGAAATATTACAATTAAACATGAAACAACTGAAGTCTATGGGCATTATAGGATTTTTCCTACCCAAATCTGACAATAAGTTGTGAATCTGGAAGCCGAAAAGAAGGGGACAAGGCAGTTTCTCGGGGTTCTTGTGGCAACAGCTTCTCCGAGAAATTCAACTGTAACTAACTTCTGGAGAAGCTGAAGCTAAAAAGAAGGGGGTCATATAGAAAAATTGTAAAATCATATAAGGTATACCTAAAAATCGTTTTACGGTTTGTGTTAGAAGGAACAGATCCCATAAACTAGTATTGTTTTATGGTAATTGCACGGGGTCAGGCAGATTTGACCGGATTCAGGGTTGGCGGACATTGGTGGACATGTGGTGTAGGTGAGGAGATGAGTTGGATCCTTAAACGGTTGCGAGAGCTCTAGATATACCATTAAATTTTTTTGCAGGATGGACTGTTTAAGGGGGTCTGTTTGAAGCATTTTTCGCACAAAACTCATTGTTTATGAGTCGGGAATATTTTTAGGGATCTGCTAGAGATGCTCTAATATGTGTGGAAATGGGATCAGACTCTTTCGAAACGAGCGGGTCAATGTGTAACACAGCAGCAGGCATCAAGACAAAGAGAGGCTGAATTGCGTGAAACTCTGATCAGGCTAAATCTTCCCCAATTGCTCATTTGGGGTCATGGAAAAAACATAATCAAATGAGGACACCACTACATACGAATACCTAAAAAGAGTCTCTCCTACCACAAGCTACAACTGACAAAACAGGACAGTTCATAAATCTAACTAAATTTCTACTCAACGTACCTGACGTGTGTGTGTGTGTGTGTGAATATGAGCAAGTGGGTGGAGTCATACGCCTCTGAGTCGTCAAACTTTGATGCCAAACCATGATACGGTTTATCTGATTCAATGGTGCTGTTAGAATCTTGCTGTTTTATAGTGGAGTAGTACCGATCAATATAGCCTGTATATGGAATTGGATACACATTATTGACCCTTTTTTTTTCGAGCAACATTATTGACTCTTTCAATATAGTTTGCAGTGTTTCAACAAGTAAGAGATATTATTAAATTATACAAGTATAATGATCCAAGTATTTACAGATGCACGTTGACGTTTAGCAAACTGATAACCAAATGATATTACCGAAAATCAAGTGACTATAACCTGTTTTTTTTTAACCCGCTCGCAAAACTTGCGGCCACACTCCATTTTAAAGCAGAAACGGAGCAGTAAGTTCATACAAACTATTTCTTGAAAGGTAAAAGAAAGGAAAGAAAGACTACTCCCCAAGGAAGTTAGCCTAAAAAAAAGAAAACAAGGGTAAACTGAGGCCGCCCCCGGGCTCAATCCTAACTTCAACCATTTTACAGATAGCAAAAGCTGCAAGCTCGATTTAACAACGCAAGTTATAGCTCGGGACTATAACCTGTTAACCAGGTGATATTGATGCTTCTTATCTTGAGGACCTGGAAGAGGGATCGACATGGGCTGTTATTCAAGATGCTAATGGTGCGTTCGTGGGTGCTACAAACAGCGTGATTTCGGTGGTATATGATCCTACCATGGCTGAAGCTTTGGCCTTGCAGCGTCGTATCCTGTTCGCGCAAAGCTTAGGCTTCTCGAACTTGCTTATAAATTTGGATTGCAGTGAAGTGGTTCAAGAAATGACAAGCGGCAATTGGCCCACGTCGGCGGCATCGGCAATTTATATCGATTGTTTGGAGACCTTGAAGGGGTTTGGCAAAGAGCATTGTCCTAGAGAAGCTAATAGAGTCGCTCATGAGCTAGCTAGAGTCGGTAGGGTCTATCCACCGAGTGTTTGGTTGGATGGTCCTCCTAATTTTGTTTTACCTTTACTCATTGATGATGTGACTCTTGTTTAATCCTTAATAAAGCTAGCCATGATGTCCTTTCCCTAAAGAAAAACCAGGTGATATTTAACATGGTAACCACATGGTCATATCTGGGTAAACAATGATCATAACATGCTAAGTCCTGATGGAAAAAAAAAGTCACCAGAACATAGCAACATGGAATCTAGTTTTGTGGTTCTCACGACGATTGACCTAAAGGTAAAACCGGATCGTCCGGATGGACCGTTTGAGAGATACATGATTTTGAGATTGAAAAGCAAGGAGATATAACTAAACGCTGCATACTAATTAGCCCGGCCACATGTGCTCCATATAGTCCGGTCCAAACTTTTTTTGTATTTTTTAGATTAATTTGATATATGCCATCCTATTACCGCATATTCGAAAAATGTCACTGCAATCTTATCTTTCAAAAAATGCCACTACAAATTCTTCTAAAAGTTGTCATTGTTGTTAATGGTTCAAAAGATGCCAATGCAATGGCATTTTCAAAGGACGAGAATACAGTGCATTTTATGAATATTCAAGAATTACAGTTGCATGTGTCAAATTAACCCGGTTGCCGCCTTAAAACTCTTTCGTTGAGAATTCTACGCCTACTTGGTACTTGTTACACGAGGTGGTGTCCGTGCGGGGCAATCTCAAAGAGGCTTCCTTCTTTCGTCTACGAAGCTTGTTAATTGAAATTATATTGTCATTGACATGTTAGTCAACTGATTGACATAAGTTGATGCAGGCTTCATGCAACCGTCTGAAGTCGCCGGCTCGAGAAATGATATCATTGGTATCTTCTTGGCGGCCCTAGGAGCTGTCATGTTCCATGGAACCACCGGGAGCTATCATGTCCCATGTTGGCCCATAAGAATGTTGTAATGGTTTTTGTCAATTTTTGCTAACTAATCAGACATCAAACTTCTAATTAATGAGATGAGATGGAACTTTGGCCTCTGTTAAAACATGATTTTTCTAGTACTTGATGAAAATGACTAGATAAACATAATTTTGCTCCTTTCTCCAGCACAGTTATTTATCTACTCATCAATTATGTTTTCTGCGTCATTTCATAGAAACTCATCGCGCCAGCATAATCTAGTGAGATGAAGTGTATGTTGGAATTCCGGCCCCTCGTGTGGGCCTGTAATAAAGAATTTTGGCTGTGAACCTAGATGCTTGGCTTTTTGCTTTTCATTGCGTAGAACTTATTAATGGTGGCAGCAGGTTTTTGCCCCATAGTGCTACAGCCGAGCGGTTGTGGCACTATGCGTTTACTGCTGGTGTTCGAATCCGTTTTTCTTGTTGTCATTTCTGCTTCTTGCTGCAAGAGACATTGTTGTTTCCTTTTTTTTAAATGGAAAATGGGAAGGCTCGATTCGAAAATAAATAAAAAATTGTAGAGTTACTAAAAACTGCAATACAATAATAAATGGTGTTTGACTTCTGATGATTTCTTCGCAAAAATAAGTAGTACTTTTGAATACAAATGCAATGATATATTTTTATTTTTTGCAAATATCAGTACTCCCTCCGTTTCATAATTCTTGTCTCAAATTTGCTCAAAAATGGACGTATCTATTCCTAAAAAGCGTCTAGATACATGTAATAATTCGACAAGAATTATGGAACGGAGTGAGTACTTTTGAATACGAATGCAATGGTATGAATTTTACAATACAAATCATAACCATAAACAAGTACTTTTGAATACGAATGCAATGATATAATTTTTTTCCGCAAAATTATATTAATGGATTAAACGCTCGGTCAAAGGAAACAAAATACGTCCTAATTGAAGAAACAGATGGAGTATCTAAACGAGCTCTCAATTATTATGCTTTTATGAGAGAAATTATGAATTTCCTTGGTTTAGCGCTAAGAGTTGTTTGTTTCTAAATTAAGATATCATAGCCTTCTCGTTCTTCATTAAATAGGGTGTCACATCAGCTTTTTGCCTACATGACATGCTTAAGATACGGTACATGGTGGAGCATTGGGAGTGTCCTGAGGGAACTTCAATAGTCAGGTACAATGAGGATAAAAGGTATAAAACAGCAGGGATAGTAACAACTTTTCCAACAATCGACATTATGATTTGTTACCAAGATGTCAGTAGCCAATACATGCAAGTAAAATGTTGGGTGCAGATTGATCAATAACTATGGTGGGCCCCGCTGATATGCCTTTCTTCGTAACAATACAGTTCCAACAACAAACTCAATAGATACTTTGTCTTGGTATTGGTGAAGTGCCCGTTTTTCCCCTCATATACGGTTTCTCTGTTTCTCTCCTTAATTGACTGTCCACGTCATCTTAGTGTTTAGATGTCAGGCTTTAGTACCGGCTTGCAGGGCCCGTTGGAGATGCCCTTAGGCCTCTCCCAGTGGGGGTCTCTTAGCATGCTATCTTAGACACTTTGCTGCCCTTATGCTAGAAACCGTCTCTTCACGTAAATCAATACAAAGTCATTAATCTTCTCTCACAAAGCTACTAAATATCTGTTTCATTATAGAGATGGTCTCTTAACATTTATTATAAACTAAAGGACAACACCTAAGAGACGATGTATTAAGAGCGGTCTTATAGCTAAGACATATTGGAAAGAGAAAGAATAAATATCAAGTTAATGTTGAAAAAACACTAATGCGAACTCAAAATGCTAATACCAAATCAAAACACTAGCACGGAGACAACAAAATGGTTCAACACATATAAAAATTGATGTTAAAATAGAGATAAAGGGATTAATACATAACACACAAATCATGTAATATGAAATTTCTAAAATTTGGAAAAGTGCGTCATAAATTGGAACAAAAGTGAAGAGTTTTACGCACCGAACCAATTCACCAAAAAGTTCAAGCTAATTGAGGAAAGCAACCAACTTATACTTCAACGATTCTCCTCACGTGTGACTCTCACATGTCTCACGTGAAGAGCTTCAATTTATTGCGTCAGTGGGGTCTCAAATTTGACATTTTTTATCCTACGAAAAGTTATGTAATATTCCTTCCGTTCCATAATTCTTGTCGAAATCTTATATGTATCTAGACACTTTTTAGGAATAGATACATTCATTTTTGGACAAATTTGAGACAAGAATTATGAAACGGAGTGAGTACTATGCAAAACCAAAGGTTTCAAAATACCACTCGAATAACCACTGATATTTTGAAATGGATGGTTATTTCAGTGGTATTTTGAAACTTTGGTTTTGCATAGTGATATCTTGTCAATTATTCCTTACGCTTCAACGGAAACAATTACTTCCTCCAACCCATTAAAAATGTCACGCATTTTTTACCCATACAAATTTTGTAAGCGGAGGATATTTTTTACTGACAGGAGGGAGCAGGAAAACATACCCCGAACCGACGCACCTCCCGGATTCTCCTTGATCGAGCCTTGACCATGGTCCTGGCACGACGACACCGATGTTGCATGGCCAATATCGACCCGCCCGGCGCGTTTACATCCCACCCGTCCATCACGCGTGGCCCAATTCTCTGCTACAGCCTGCACATACGCATAGCCATTTTTCCCGTGAAAGCACGCGCCGCGCCCCTTCCGCCCTCTCTCTCTCTCTCTCTCTCTGCACCGCCATCAAATCAACTCCCCGCTTGGCGTTTGCACTTCCTTTCCCTAGAAGCAATCGCCCCCAACCCCAGAGGCCCAGACCATCCATCTGCTTCTAGAGTGCTCTCGAGTTTTCTATGGCGAGGGGGAGGCGTAACCGCGGCGGAGGTGGCGGAGCGGGAGGTGGAGGTAGAAGGGGACGCGGGACGGTGAGCACGGACGATATCCAGCGAGTCGCGGAGACCGTGAGGGAAGCCGCCGCACGCCATGGTATTCAGATTACCGACATGGGTACGTGCGCAAACACGTTTGCTCCGCCATTTTGGGCGAGTTTTTGCTCTACGAGCGTCGATCGAGGTCTCTAATCGCGGCCTGTGTCGTGCGTCCTCTAGGTACCGGCGGCTGGTCGCCGCAGATGCAGTTCCTCTTGGCCTGTGAGGATGGCGACATCGACCGCCTCAAGGGTACGGTAAAGTGCTCCCTGTAATAGCATTGTTAGAACACGCATGGGGTAGTACTAGGGTTTTAGCCGGGGGGTTTCTTAGGCTTTGCGCGCGCACGCTCGTTTGGGGCTTTGGAGTGTGCGCTCGTGTGCCCGTTCCGCTCGAAGAAATTCGCATGTGGGTTTTCAGCTTTGTTTCGGTACACCGCACATCCCCTTCTTAAAAATAGTTACGGATCTTAAAGCAATTTGGTGAGAGGTGTAATTATGTACTTTTACTCCTTGACTAATGGAGTACTCGCAGTAGTAGTAAACAGGTTTAAAATGGATAGCTCTCAAAAAAGGTTTAGAATGGATAACTTAACAGCGGGCCTACCAAGGGCCATGCGAGACCATCATGGAACTAAACCTAACAGTTTCTCTTGGCGGTGCGCTGCTTGCTGATCCAGGACAGCAGAAACTTTTGACGTGCAGCTGTTGCTTGATCTTTCTTGTCAACTGCAATAATTGAATTGATTTATGTTATGCTGATCTGAAAATTTTGTTTCTCCTTGGTTTAATGTCGGTCTAGTGTAATCTAATATATCAAGCCATTGCCTTTTCTGTTGTGAAAATTTGACCGCATCCCATCTATAATAGTGTGCATGGCACATAGTTTGCTCTTTGATTTCTAGTGAAGCCAAAGACTGGTACCAGTTAGGGCTGGATGATTTACCGGAAGCTGTAGCCGTAATTGATTAATCAATATTGGCAATCAATTAGCCAATTATCAGAGTCCGATTTCTCGAGTCTAAAAAGTATATAATGCCAATTATCAGACTTAATTATGCTGAATATTTCCTCCCAGTCAAAAAGACTAAATTACACTTTATTAATAAAGGATTAAGGTTTAATCTCCACCGCTCATTGTTATAAGGGGGTGTACCAGCAAACCTCTTGGGCTTTCTTTTCACTTTTAAATGCCACTTTGTGATGATCTGTTTGCTTTAAATTATTTGATTCTTTTGGAGTCGGTTATTCTTGGTAAAGTTGTATTATGTGCATTGGAAGGTACCGATTACCCTCCATGTCTTGAGGATTTTTTTTCTATTATTATGCCGTGAATTTTGGTAGAAATTGGAATATATGAAGTTTGTGCCTTACGGTGGTTCTTTTGAAATTGGGTATTCAAGTCGTGGTAGACAACATGGATGAGGATGATAGAGAGTCACTTGCCTCTGTGAGGATGGGGGGCTCTGGGCCATTGCATTCAGCAGCAAGCTCGGGTAATGTGGAGATGTGCAAGTATTTGGTGGAGCAACTTGGATTTCATGTTGATTCTGATGCTGATAATCATGACTCTGGTACGTGATTTCCAAGTGATAAATTAAATGCTTTCATGTTTTTGACTAGTTTTGGCTCGTAGGATGCAACAGCTTTGTCAATTATCCATAATTTATTTGATAGGCCTTGCCTTTTTTTTTCTTTCCAAACTAGACCTTCTGTTTTCTTGTACTTTATGATTTCATTGTTTATGGAGTGTGGATATGTTCTAAACTTATTGCTGAAAAATACCAAATTAGCATGCCAACACTGATGGGGCCCTTTACTATAAATCTGACTCTTATCCATCTATCTATATCTGTATCTATGTATACAACTAATGTACTAAAAGCACGACTGATGGCGGATCTGAAAGATTTCAGCCATCCAACTGGCTAAATCCAACGTCCACATTGCTTCAATAATGTATGTTGTCCAACATGTTTTAATCACCCACCATCCATCAATGCTACCGACCCATTAATTATGGAAAGCTAATTAATTACAAATCAATCCATTAGTTTCTTTTCCGATTAAGAAATCAATCCATTAGTTTTACATGTCGTAACTAATGGAAAGTTTTCAATCAATTGTAGAAACACTCATTTAATTACAACCAATCTCATCAATTCAAAATTACTACAGTTACTAGTCATCCATGATGTGGCACATTTTCTTTAGGAGGAACGGTAGGGGTTCTGCCCATTTGCTATACAATAAAATTAATGTTCCACGACAGATTACATGTCCTGTTGAAAATAAACAGAGACATCAATAAACACGTGACAATGACGAGTTGTTAGTGGTAATAGACAGAAAGAAACCTGTAGCATGGTGATACACCGAGTAATACTTAAATATTACTCCGTATCTCTTGTTGTAAGCACCATTGATTCCGTTGTTTTTGTTCTTATTTTTAGAATTTTACTCTTTTCAATTTACACTTATTTACCTTATACAATGTTATGTTGGTTGGAAAGTTATGTCCGTTCATAGACCCTTCTGTTTCATACATTTTCTCATGTCAGTTTATGAAACTCTTTACATCCATTTTCTTACATGTTTTCCTGTGTGTTCCTATGGCATGATGCAAGCAATGCTAGTGATGAAATTTGCTTCTTAACAGTAAGCAGATAGCTGGTATGTGTGTGAATGATAGTTTGTGTTAAGAGTATTAATTTCAGTGCCTTGTTTATACGTGATGATACCATGTCCTAATTTGGGGGAAATCCTGGAACACACACAGTTCCTCTTCTTCCTTTGCTATACAGACAACTCCACTTCCACCTTCTTATGTTGATGTCCCACCCTTAGTTTTCACAATCTCTCGGGGTGTCAACGCTTAACTAAAATGCTTGATTGTAACGCTTTTGGCAGGCGTGACACCTTTGTATTGTGCGGCGATGGAGGGTAAAGTGGTTACTGCAAAGTATTTTCTTGATAAAGGTGCTGATCCTAATAATAAAGACTCTAAAGGCTTGGCACCTCTGCATGAGGCAGCAGCGGCAGGTTCCATTTTTGCACCTTTCTGTATTTCTACTCTCATGCTAAATGATTACTGACTTCTGCTGTATAAAACCACAGTTGGCGTCTTATATTCTATTTTTACCTATTGAAATGCTGTCCAATCTGGTTATGAGGATGACCATCCCTACTTTGTGTCTATGATTGCGATGCCAGCTCAGAACCTCACATGAATTGGGAGAGTGATAGTACATAAGTGTGTGCTATGCTATACAACTTTTATGATATGCCAAAATAAACTCTTCAGAGCCAAAACTTTTTGTCGACCTGTTTGTGTCCTAACAGGACAGATAGATTCAAAACTGCATTGCTGCCTTCTTCTACGTAAAGCATGTCATTTGCACTGGTGGACGTGTGCCTTTAATGGTTTCGCTTAGCACTCACGATGAACGGCATGCACATGATCCATGAAGAGAGATAGCGAGAGGGAGGGAGGTTCTTTCACATTCATATTTGAGTTTTATGGTTTTATGTTATTTTCTTTCTTTCTTTCTTTCTTTCTTTCTTTCTAGGATATGATGCTATAACAAGACTGTTGCTATCGAATGGAGCTGACGTTGATGTGTCGTCTCCGGAAGGGACACCTCTAGTTGTTGCTGCGGCTCATGGGAAGTTCAGTGTTATGAAGATTTTGTTGGAGCACCATGCAGATGTAATTTGTAAATTGATGTTCTTTTACTTGAGCTTACTCCTTTTCTTTTGGCAATAGCAAAGTTCCAATTTGGGATGGCTCAGAAACAATAATTTCATGAGCTGATTTTCTTAGAGATCCTTGGGGAGAGGAACAAACTTCTTTTTGATACACACTGGGTTTTTAGTTCTGCATTTATGCCCGAACCGCATTGGTCATAAGCTAATGGTTTATGGCCAAAGCATACCAAACAGGGTTCAATGTCCTTTGTACATGCTTTCATTTTACTATAGTTATGTTTTCTACATATGTTCGCTGCTTCGACTATTCTCTGTTCATGGTTGTTTTATTATTTTTTTGACCGAAAACTGTAGGAGAGACTCCGTCAGTATGGTTGTTTTATTATTCATCTCTTGTGTTTCTTCTATCTGATACTTGCTCAAAATCATGGCTGGTGGATTGTTAAGGCAGCATATATTGCCTTATATGCTCTGGTAGCCAACTAGCATATGATGGTACCATAGAACATTGCATTTTCCTTTTAGTCATTGTGCCAGTAAAGCCAATTTTGAAATCTTATGGGTGAATTGTTTAGGCACAGGAATTCACACTGGAGATATATTTCCATCTGACAAATTTATAGTGGCACGTGCACTTACGAACTTATCTAGCTCCTTGGATGTATTTATTTGTATCTCTTGAATTCTGTTTCTTTTACATGGGAACTGGAAAGACATTTTTCAAAAACCAAATTGCAGCCAAATAAGGTATCATGGAAGTTTGGTACACCCCTGACTACAACTCTTTATGCCACTTCTGAAAGAATGGATGAACCCACTTGCTTAAAGTGCATGAAACTTCTTGTCAAGGTCTGGTATCCAGTTCGCATTCTTTTGTATTTTCATTGCTGGAGGAAATCTTACGTGAAAACACATTTGGTACCCAGTTCACGTTCATTGTATATTTGTTGATCCTCAGGCTGGTGCTGATGTCAATTGTACAATTCCTGAGACTCCATTGGTGATAGCAACTAGCAGAGGCTTAACTAAATGTGCTGAGTACTTGCTGGAAGTTTGCACAAAGGCCAATGGTCCAGTTAATGATGTGAGTTCCTTAACCTTGATACTTGATGTTCTAACATTGTTGCTGTTCTCGTTCGCACTTGTTGGATAAACTTGCCAGCATCTGTATTTTTTTATTTAATTTCATTTAATGATCTAGGACAATACAACTGACAAGGACAGAAAGGCCCGGCTGAAATCAAGTGGTGCAAAAGCAGTTGAGAGAAAGGACTATGCTACTGCATAAAAATTCTATACTGAGGTATATGTTGTTGTGCAATCATTTTCGATACCATTGCTACTTAAAAGCTGTTACAAAGCACTGTTATCTCCATATAGCTATTTCACCAAGTACTCAACATTAGCTAGAATAGAACACTTAACATGCTGCCTATGTACATGTTCTAAGGGCTGCTGCTTTTTCCACTTCTAAGAATCTTTGCAGTATTGCTTATGGTTTAGAATGCCTTTTGCAAATTGGAGCTGATACGCCTGCGAATGCACAAAGTTCTTGTTGATTTGTATCTTTTCCTAAATATTTACATGATTATTTCTTAAAAACTTTACGTCAATGTTTTAACTTGTTCACAGGGCTGTTTGGTGTCTGATATTCTGATGGGTTTCAGCTATGAACTTTCTACGCTTAGCATTTTAACCTTGGCATTCAGTCACAGGCTAGTTTAGCTTCACTTAAAGTGTACATCAAACATCAGTGTACTCATATGTTTTGAACACACCATACAATAATTAATTTATAAAGGGTGTATACATTCAGGTGCACCTGCTTGGTAGACATGAAGTCACTAACAATGACATCCCAACTCCGATGAAATTGCGAGCATAATTTGGAATCTAATAGAATATGGTGTAGGTAGTGGTGAACCACAAGAACTTAAATTTAGAGCTATGGGTAGGAATCGTAGAAAATAGCTAAAGCGTATCACGCCTTTGAAGCAGAATAATTCTAGTTTGATTCTGGAATATGTGCTTAGTCCTTATGTTTGGCTTGATGCAGGCAATTGAGCTGGATCCTGCCGACGCAGTGCTATATTCAAATAGGAGCCTTTGCCATCTAAAGAGTGATGAAGAACATAATGCTTTGCTTGATGCCAATGCCTGCATAAGTCTGTTGCCTGGGTGGAATAAAGGTTGTTACTACCGGAAAGGAGCTGCCCTCATGTCGCTCCTGGTAAAATGAAAACTTGCTACTCCCTCGGACCCATATTACTTGTCGAAATATTACATGTGTCTAGACGCTTTTTAAACATAGATACATCCATAATTGGGCAAATTTGAGACAAGTAATATGGGTCGGAGGGAGTAGTACAATTTACTAGTCTCCTGCTGATTCCTTTATTCATCACCTCGTAGATAATCTCTGCTTTATGCTTTTGTTCTTAGGAGTACAAAGAGGCATCTGAAGCATTCTTGGCTGGCTTGAAACTGAAACCAGGAAATAAGGAGATGGAGGAAGCGTATCGGTAACATCGGATAACATTTCCTTTTTAGCACAATTTCTCAATACCTTTAACATTAATGATATTATGGACCATGTTTGATGGACCTTAGCGATTGCATGGTGTCAATGTTTTTTTTTATGTGAACCTTTCAATGGTTATCTGGAACCACCATTCTGAATTCATTTCGCTAACACTTTCAGGGCTGCAGTTGAGGCGATGAGGAAGGAACAGTCTGAACCAAGTCTCTACGAACTTGATTAGTGCTCGGGGTGGCCGTGACTGCACACGGTTCCAGTAGAATTCCCTTTCTGTTGTACTATATATCTGGAAAACGCAGCACGCAAGTACTTGTAATAATGGTTTGCATGTTACTCCAAAGAATGCTTTCCTTTTGGTCTCGATATGCAGTATTGTACTGTAGTACTGGTGTGGAGCAAGGCTCGATTTACCGCAAGAGTCCTATGCATGTATGTGCTCTTGAATGCGGTATGGATACGTTCATCTAAGAAAAATGGGGTATCGATACCTTCACTGGTCTGCTAATTTTCATACGAGCATTCCTTTCTCCACGTCTGGGCTTTACGCGGCTTTCGATTCGAGATTTGATGCATACATGGATTTGGTCCCGATTAGACAAGCAATGAATGCGGATCCCGAATAGATGAGCAATGAATGGCAGTACTCTTAACTAGTTACCGAACATGCTCTTGTTAGTTTGGTAGAGAGATTTCAGACGAACAATTAATTGCTTTATTTCCAATCTATAATATTTATAAAGTTGATCTCCACAAAAATGCATTTAATTGTTAATATCACCATTCACATCATGTGTTATAGGCCACAAGTAATTCATTTTGACGGCCCTACAACTCAACCTTTTATCTGTTAAGATTTTTTTTACCTTAACTTAACGTTGTATGTAAATATTTTGCGAAATATAATATATATAAAGTTCCTCACTAAAATGCATTTTGTTTGCAAGCTCCACATGCTAATTGTACACATCATTCACGTCATGTAATGTAGTCCATAAGCAATTTATTTTGGTGGCTCTTACAATTCAACCTTTTATCTCCTAAGACTTTTCACCTTCATGTTGTATGTAAATATTTCACAAAGTATTCATATTTTCATGTATGTATGTATGTATGTAGTTCTTTCTAAGAACTGTGAATATCCAAGTTTTTGTCAAAGTTGTTAATGTTCATGTACATCAAAATTGTTGCTATTTTGTTTGGATGATGAAGTCATTTGGTCATATATTATTCATATTTCTTTTGTATTCGATCATATTATCATCATTTGTCCCTAAAATCATGTTTAGATGTGCAAACAAAATTTTCCGTGGCAACGCGCGGGAAATCACCTGGTTACTAACCTTGTGTCCTCGTCAACGCTCGGGGCCGGGCGGTGCCTGGCCATAATGCTGGCGGACGTGACGACATCCATCCATGCCCACACGGCGTCTGACATGTTCCGCTCTTGTTCCAGAGGAAACTCGAGAAGAACCTGATGAAGAAGAAAACCAGGACGCCAATTTCCTGTCCTACGTGGCACGGTGGCCTACGGCATCGCCGTGGAGCTACTGCATGCTACACGGCAACATCATTTTTTTGAAACTTAAGGCGATCAAGCGTGCAATCTGTCTTCTGTCTGGTTTGTACATGGTCTACGCTTTTAATGAATGGGGACGGTAATTTGGCCAAGAGGTGTGTGTCTTCGGCTCGAGCGCGTGGTCAGGATACACATGAGGCGTAGAGTTGCTTCTCTTCTCTTGGTAGATTACCATGCGATTTTTTATTTGTTCTACTACCTTGATGAGATGTATATACCTTCATGCGTAGAGGTCAAGGGTTGAATTTTTGTGTTTGTATCGCTTGATGCCACATTAAGATGATTGGAGTTTGCATTATTGATTTTAGAAACCTAATCTTACAACATGAACATAGGAGTTGCCATCGCCAAGGGGCTAGATGGTGACAATCTAATCACGTGATAATCGGGGAAAGTGAATGAAAAAGTAAGGTAGCCACTTGGCACCTGATGAGTAGTGAGCCTTCAAGTTTAGAGAGGCACGTCCTGGCTTTACGTTGCCAGGAGGAGTGCCTCACTAAGGAGGGAGGAGGAGCATGGTGCGACGAAGAGAAAGAAGCGAGGTTTGTAGGCAAGTGTGATACCTTTGCTCTCCCTTAAAACCTTCTTGAGCAGGCTAGCTCTTTCAAACTGCTGCAACCGGATTCTGTCATGTGCATTATCAAGGATGAAGCGGCGGCGTGGCGCCTCGCCGGGGCTGGGCTTGGGGAGCTAGTTTCTGGGTCGGATGATGTACCCTAGACTTTTATTTTCCCCCTTCCTCCCCTCCCTTCTCTAGTTGTACCTTGTTTTTCCGTGTTTCATGTGTACTCTTTGGGTCGATTCACTCGACTCTCTATTGGCAATAAATAGTTCGTTGCGGCTGTTTCGTAAAAAAACTAGGTCTTTTTTTAAGCGCTTGCTTCAGGGTCTAAACATTGAAGATGGCCTTGTGATTGGCTAGCATTGAATTTAGAGAAGAGTACATCTTCCGTCCCTCAACTTGTCGAAAAGTACGCAAATTTTCTCATATTTTTTCATATACTTTTTATCCGGACACGAATGGTCCCTCATCCCATCCAAAGCGGTTTAGTGGCATCTTATCATGATTTTAGCCCAAGAATTGTCATGTTACCCTATCAAATTAGCATCACTTTTCGTTCAATCCCTCAAGTCAACTTGTTTGCGTCAAAAGAAAAAAAAACAATCTAGTATTTTGAGGCCAAAACCATGACATATCAACAATAATACCACTTCAAATGGGGGAAGGAACCATTGTCCGGTTTCAACAAATGCGGAATTAAAAGTATAAGAAAAAGAGTTGAGAAAACCATTTACGTACTGTTCGACAAGTTGAGAAACGAAGAATATACTTTTCTCTGAGCTAAATATCATCCGAGTCAGAATTTACGTTCGAATTGCTCTCCGGTCAAAACTCAAATCAAATCATGAGTGCTACTGACCGGTATAATTTTTCGTTTCAAACCGCGGCAGGCTTCCAATGCAGGAGCCAGCATTTGTGGTACGGCCCCGGTGCCGCGTAGCCGATACGCCTTCCCAACTGCTCCCCGCTCGATCTCGTCCGTCCGCTTCGACACGTTTCGGCCGATCCGCTACACCCCGCGCTTCTGTGTCTATTCCTCTCCCACTTTCCCGCTCCCTCCCATTCCATAAAGCAGGCTGCCAGGATTCAGCCGGAAGCATCGGCCTCTCTCCAAAATCAAACTCACCCCAGTCACAACTCACAACCAAACCCACCCATCGCCTCGTTTCTAGGGTGTTCTACATGGCGAGGGGAAGGCGGCGCGGCGGCGGCCGACGGGGGCGTGGGAGCGGGCCCTCGCCGGGAAGCAGCGCAGACATCGCGGCGAGCGTGGGTCTCATGGCAGCCCAGCTCGGGATGTGCGGCCTGAGTACGTTGCGGAGCCCCGATCCGTTCCCTTTCCCCTTCTGCTCTTGGGTTTTGCCCTTCCATCCGGTCCGGCCTAGCTAGTCGAGGTCTAATGGCTGTGGCACTGCTGTCTTCCTTGCTGCGGTGCAGGTTCCGGGCATGCGGAAGCGATGAAGCGCGTGATCGCGTCATCGGACGTCGACCGCGACCACGCGATGAGTGAGAATCCCCCACTCTCCTTTCCGCCCCCTCCCGAAATGGCCTTGCTTTTTTTTAAACAGGGTTTAATGTTTTACTAGGGTTTTGCCCCCCTGTTAGGGATTTTTTTCGGCGCGCGCTCACTGTATTAACTTTATCTTCGTGGTCACTGTAACGCGTGGATGCGGTTTCTTCTTTCTCCTGCAGAAAATTAGTGAAGAGATAATGATAGTTACTAGGTTTGCTTGTTCCTGGCTTTATCGGTTTTGTTTATGTGGGGTTGTGTCATGTCTCTGCTCGAAATGCCCGTGATTTTATTTGGTGAATCTAGTTATGCTGGTCAGAACTCGGAACAGAAGCCTTTTTTTTGTTCTTGTTTATACTGTAATTTCTGTATGCACCTTCTTGATTATTATTTTTCGAGGAAAACCTTCTTGATTATTGCTCGTTCGGATCATTGTTTTTTTATCCGGGAATGTTATAATGCTATTTTCTGGTTTGGCAAGGTTGAAAGGTGCCATATTTCCCATTTCCTGAGTGCTTTAATATTGTTTCACACATGATTCGTTAAATCGTTATAGGAATTATAAAAATATGAGTTGGACTCTTTTACAAGTTTGTACCTTACTGACGTATTTTGGAAATTTGGGGTTTGAAGGGATGGTGGAGGACATGGAAAGGAATGAGAGTGATTCTACTGGCTCTCTGGAGATGGAGGACTTTGGGCCACTGCATGAGGCAGTCAGCACAGGGAGAATGGAAACGTGCAAGTACTTGGTAGAGCAGCTTGGGTTTGACATAAATGCGGATGCTAAAGATGATTCAGGTATGTGTGTGCTGTTCTAGATTAAATGCTTCATTGTTCTCATTAACTTTATTTTTGGCTGGTAATCCTATGTAAATCTTTAATTGGGGTTCTGAATTGTCAGCACACCATACTAATCTCTGACCTTAGATTTCCAATACGTACGATATGGTTTCGTTTGTTGTACTCTTGTACCGTATAGTCGTATAGTCCATAGTCTATGTTTGCTATTGTGCAGTGTTGGCATGCTAAACTGTCTGCATGCACAATTACTTGTTGTATGCATCCTTTTCTCCATTGTGTATATTTTTTTATTGCACAATTTCTCCCTTTATTGCCTCTTTTTCACACTATGATTAGACATGCATTTCCACATGTGGTTTTGGACTGTAAAGAAGTCCATGTATAGGTCCTATTGTGCATGCATTTCCACATAATGTGACCATGACCTTCTGTACTGCTAAATGCATCTTAATATTTTTGTTTCCTCCTGTACTTAATGTGACCATGACCTTTCAAATCTGATTTTAAGAATCCGTTGTAACTGGATGCTTCATATGCTCATGATTTCTGAATGATCCCTTTTGTTGTTAATAACAGGGTCGTATCCATTACCTGCAAGTGGATTTTGCTCCTAGTATTGCACCTGATATGCATTTCTTGTAAATTACTGAAAATTTTGTTGTCATACTTTGGCTTTGGCTATGATGCACATGCGGAAGTTCAATGCCTCGCATTATGCTGTGATAATTTGGCCAGACATTGATCATGATCTGATCAAATTGCTTGTTTGTAACGCTTGGTAGGCATGACACCTTTGGCTTGTGCGGTGCTGCATGGTAAAGCAATAGCTGTGAGGTATTTGCTTGACAGAGGTGCTGATCTTGATAAGCAAGACAACAAAGGCTTTACTCCTCTGCACTATGGGACAAAAGAAGGTACTCTTTGTGCACCTATTTACGTTCTGCATATTTACTACTAGTAATTTGTTGCTGCTTAAAATTAAGTTTTCAAGTATTGCTCATTTTTGTATGTTGAAGTCCTGCCGGTCTGGTTATTATGACCACCCTCGGACCCCCATTTTATGTTTAGAATTTAGATGACATATTTACCTGAAGCATTACCTATTTACCTTCCACGTGTGTAACATTCCTTATGGATTCAGTTTTCCTGCCTATTTGGCTCTCCGTGCTCTCCAATATGACATTGAATTCATTTTTTATTTTTCTGTTTGTAGTCTTGTGCATTGGGGTATGTGTGTTCATGAACACAACACACGCCACTTGAATTCTGTAGTCCTGGTCTATGATATAGTTTTGGATTTTTCTTCCTAAATAAGAATGTATCAGGTGAAAAACTCTATTCAATGAAAACTTAGAAAACTTTCAATCCTAACCGCTATATCTTAAATAAATGGATATGGATCAGATGAAAGGTGGCACCTCTAATCACTTAAACACATTTCATGAAATAAAAACCTAGTCCTCTAATCATGAGGGGGTGTTCCATAAAATCTGTTTAAGTGATTTAGCGGTTCCACTTTTTATCTGGTAAGTTTATTTGATATGTATTTGCTAGGATTGGAAGTTTTTAACTTTCCTCTGAATAGATTTTGTCACCTACCAAACAAAATATTCTTGTTAATGCCACTCCATACTTCTTTTTCTAGGAAAGGATGGACTTGTACGGCTGTTGCTATCTAAAGGCGCTAGTGTTGATGTCTCCTCTTGTGAAGGGACACCACTACATATTGCTGCTTCGTATGGGAAGTGTGGCATCATGGAGATTTTGTTGCAGCACAATGCAGATGTAAGAAGTAATTGTTTTTTTTTATTCCTCTTTGCAGTTGAGACCATGTATCTGTAGAGTTAATTGCTTTTACATGTCAAATGACCTCTTTCTCTAAAAACTTGTAGCCAAACAGGGTCTCGGCAGATTTGGGTACACCAATGGCTGTAGTTCTTTGTGTTGCTTTTACTCCTGGACAAATGAGTGAATCTGTTGCTTTAAAGTGCTTGAAGCTCCTTGTCAAGGTCTGGTAGCCAAATCACATTTCTTGTGTTGTTACTGCTGCATAAAATCCAATGCTGATTTTACTGGATTTCTGTATTTTATGTGGATTGTAAATATACACGGATTCAATTTGATTAAATTGCTTGTGTACACAGGGTGGTGCTGATTTGAACTGTCGAAATCCTGATACTCCACTGGTGATTGCAACCAGCAGAAACCTAACTGAATGTGTTGAGTACCTCTTGGAGGTCGGTGCAGATGCCAACATTCCAATGAATCATGTATGTTCTTGACTCTTGCTAGTTGCTGTTGTAACTTGATTGGTATTTTCCATGTCAGTTCTTATACTGAAACCGCTGGTGGTGGTGTTGTTTTGCCAACTCCTGAAGCACGAGGGAATGATATATCTTGATTATTTGCTTTAGTGTATCCTGTTGTTTTTAACATGCTAGCTGGATATATCCTATGTATTCTGTTAACACATATTGTGATGATGCTCCATTAATATCATCCTCTTGTTCTTTTCTTACATAACAGGGTGGTATGACGCCAATAGAAATCGCTGCAGACTCTGGAAGAAGAAAGCTTGTTGAGATTCTATTTCCTTTCACTTCACCAATTCAATCGGTATCAAACTGGAGTGTTGAAGGAATCATGGTCCATGCAAAATCAAGTAATCCAAAGAACAAGGTACAAACCAAACTCTTCAGCTTAGTTATTTCGATGTTTTAATTTGTGAGACCTATGCGTGTAATCTGTTTGCTCTAGTATTGACCATAGTTTTCACTAAAACTGCCTGGTGACTAAATAATAAATATGTAGAAATAGAAATAGATGGGTAGAAATATCATTCAATAAATATGTAGAAATAGATGGGTAGAAATACCATTCACTCAGACATGGTTTGCCTAGTTCCTGCAAGGATGCAATGTGGTAAACAAAGCCAGTAAGTCATGAACAAACATTAGAGAGAAACCCAAGCACAATAGGGAACCCAATATGACCGTTGAAACAGGATTCTCATAGCTGCCTGCAGGAAAACTGGAGAACAAAAAAGGTTTTTCCATGCAGATGACATCGTGATATTCAGTCACCATTCCGACCAGTTTTGAGATTTTTTCTATTCCAAAATTTTACTAACACTGGTGGCTGGCTTGGAGATGGAAGAACTGTAATAAGCGCATTCCAATTGTTTGTAACTAAACATGCCCGTGGAGTTGAAGTGTTAAAATTGTTGTTCTCAGGAGTGCTCAAATGTTGCTAGTTTGTGTTTTGTTGTTAAATTAAGCGTCTCCATATCTGTTAAACCTTACATATTTTGTATGCCTCGTGACTTGTGGCCTACTTAATCATTATGGTTCAGGATAAGCAAAGTGATAAAGAAAAAGCAACCAAGAAACTGGACACTGGTCCATCAAAATCCTCTTCCAAGGTATATAATCGCACATCTCAACCTTACTGGAAGTTACGTTGGATGCATACTCATAATATGTAAGTTCTCTTAATGATATATGACAAGGGAGGTGATAAGGATAAGAAGGCTGAGCTGAAATTACTTGGCGCAAAAGCAGTAGAGGGAAAGGACTATGCTGGTGCATCGAAGTTCTACAATGAGGTATATTGTTGCGCCATCATATCTTCCTACCAGAGCGCTCTGTTAGTTCCGTATTTCTAGTACATCAACTACTTGGAATGGATGTAACGATTGTCTATTTGATTCTGGGATCATAGATTGTGCTTGTGATTTGGTTTGATGCAGGCCATCAAAGTGGATCCTGCTGATGCAGCGCTGTATTCAAATAGGAGCCTCTGCCTTCTAAAGAGTGGTGAAGCACATGCTGCTCTACTTGATGCTAATGCTTGCATAAGGCTGCGGCCTGATTGGCCAAAAGGTTACTACCGGAAAGGAGCTGCCTTCATGGTGCTCAAGGTCAGATAAAAAATATAATTTGTTATTCTTTGCTGTTTTACACGTCACCCCTATGTATTCATCTGCATCATCTTTTTATTCTGCAAGTAGGAGTACAAAGAAGCATGTGATGCATTCATGGCTGGAGTGAAACTGGATCCTGCAAGTGTGGAGATGCATGAAGCATTTTGGTATTCTTTCCATCCATTGCCCTTCTTTTCTTGAACATACCTTATCTTCTAAGGATAGCTTATGTAGAACTGGTATGACTTGTGACGGACCATTGTCATTATGCTACTCCCTTCATTTGGGTATACAAGGCTCCTATTGAAGTTTGTGCCACACTTTGACCAACAATTATTCAAATTATATTTACTATATGTATATAAAAGTTATACATTAGAAAGAGTTTTTCAATATGAATTCAACAATATATCTTTTGCGCCGCAATAATCTCATATTACCAATGTAATTTTTTTCTCAAGGTTTGACATAAAATTCCGTGTGGGACTTGTAAACCCAAACGGAGGGAGTTATTATGCTGCTCACAATCAATCAAGTGAAGCATGTTTTTTATGTGAATTCTATTGCTTGTACGCTGTATGTTATATCGTTGCAAAATTATGTTGTGGCCTCCACATGTTATCTTGTTGCTTGTTCAGAAACTTTGAAACAGATTGAACATGGCATCCACATGTTATCTTGAGTCCCACCTTGGATGCTTGTTAACAGCAACATTTAACATTTTCAGGGACGCAGTTGAGGCAATGAAGGAACATTGTGATGAACAAAGTGACGACTCATCTGATTAGAGCGTGCTCGAGTTCCTTTGCGTTCAGTTGTGCCTTGCGGCCTTACCGTATGCGTCTGCTTGTCGACGACTGATGAAGTAGTGGCTCATTTGAAACGCCCGAGTGTTACGCTACATCGCTTCTTGTGCTGGCGCTTTAATTAATGTTTGTGTTTCTGAATATTTATGTGCTTTGTCTACCATGATTGGGTACAAGTTAGCTACTTGAATCTTTAGCTTGTTCATGGTTTTTGTTTGTTAGCTATCTTCAAATCGGTCGTTAGCTGGTTTTGTTGGATGGTATGATGCCTGAAGTGTACATTCTGAAGCTTCCCATTGCCGGCTGCCCTTTCCCCAGCAGCAGTTCGCCCGTTAAGAAAAATTCGGTAAACAAAGGTTCAGCCTAACTAAAAAATGTCTTTAGGAGTAATACGGTAAAACAAAGTTTTGACAGACTGTTACTCTGAAAATATTGTTCAGTGATATAAAGTTGTGTGCATAGCTAATGTTAAATACGAACGTAATGCAAATGTCACGTAAATTTTCTACTAACAAAGTAACTGTTGGTCAAAATTGTCTTAATCAATCACCTATAGATGTGCAAGTGAGGGCCTATAGGTTTTAGTGGCATTGGCGTACGGACCACCCCCAACTCCCCAAGGGGGAATGAGTAGCGGGGCGAACACTGATTGAAAGTTACACAAAACCTTTGAAGCTAACTTTTTTAGTTATGTCATTCACAACTTGATATTTTTCTTAATCTCTAATGACGAAATCGTAAATGACCAAATTTGTATGAGCTAAACTAGCCTTGTAGGTTTTACGTAGCTCTGTGGGCAGTCCATAACGGTTGAGAGATTAACATCATTGAACGAAATGTGGCCGAGGGCATGCCCCTCGCAAGACAGGTTGTCAAACGGTTGAATCACGTCCGAAACGGCGACGAAAATGATCAAAATCATGAAATTACGAACTATGGAATGCACAAATTCTATGGAGAAGACCATGATAATCACACCAAAACGAGGATGGAGTCAGGAAATCTTTAGTCTGTGCATCGCCACCTCCACTGTTAGCATGCCGCCACCAAGAACACACAAAGCCTTACATTGAAGGTACTAGAAAAGCAATAGGACAAACGTTGATCCATGCTTCAACCCACCTCCTGCGTTTAATAGGTTGTTGGATGTGAGAGAAACCGATGAAGATTGGAGCAGTGGCTTTTCTCTGACAGTTAGGGTTCTTCTCGGTGTTTAGTATGTAGCATTAATATACTACGAATTGGTAAATAGGCCCAGCCAAGTTGATCACTTATGTTTCTGCTTGACTATTTGTCCACCTACTCTTGGTTTGAATGGATCTTTCTGTACGCCTAGAGATCGAAACACAATATGCGTTTTGAGATGAATATGATTTTTCATGCTAACCTTCTCCAAGATTTTCTAGATATATGTTTTTGAAGAAAATTTTCTAGATATATGTAACTTGGCGAACCAATATTTCCGAAGCAAGATGCTCAAGTTGTAAACCTAAGAAAAAACAGGTTTTATCCAAATCCTTCATCTCAAATTTTGTTTTTAGATGACTACATGCTTTTTCAATATCTTCTTTGTTGCCTATGATGTTTAGATCATTAACATATACATAAATAATTCGTTTGGATCTCTTAATGAACGCGCATGGGCGCTCATCATTGCTACAATATACCTTTTGTAAGGAACTCACTTAGTCGGTTGTACCACATTCTTCCTTTTAGACCGTATAAAGACTTATTAAGCTTTACATGATACGTGTTACGTTTTGCATTGGCATTTAGAATTGGGATCCCATGGCGAATCTTCATGTATATTTCTGAATTTAGTTTTCTTTTCTAGAAGACATCTAAGCGGGGTGTATCATCGATATTTTTGAATTAAGTGATCCGTAAAAATATGAAGTCATGATGTCCATCAACATCATAGATAGATGATTTTGAATAGATTATGAAATAAAATATCAAAAGTAATTCTACTCATAGTCAGCGTATGAGTTTTATTGAAGTCAATGCTACTCCTAAATCTCTACGCTTTTTTTTAGCGTAAGCTAAATCTCTACGTGAACCAATGTCATTGTTTTCGTTTCATTACTGTAGCAAGACCCATTTGAATCCAGTAGAAAAACCTTTGTAAGATACACGAGGAGCCCTGGCCCAATATCAGCGGCAAGTCGTGGGCTCGCGGCCCGACGGCACCACGAGCCAGTGTCACCGGAAAGCAGGTTGGCTACTTGGCTTCCCCGGGAAGCATCCGCCGCCTCAAACCAAAAACCAAAACCCCCGCCCTACGACCCAAACCGAACCAATTCATCCTCTCAGGCTCTCACTGCTTCTAGGGTGGTGTGTACATGGCGGGTGGGAGGCGCGGCGGCTGCGGTGGAGGTCGAGGCCGCGGCGGCGTTGGAGGCGGAGGCGGAGGCGGCGGACGGGGGCCTCCGGGCGGGTCCGAGCAGGGAAGCAGCGAGAGCATCTTTTCGGGCATGACCTACTTCGCCTCCCAGAACAGGATGGGCCAGATGAGTACGTGCGGATACCACTAGCTCCGATCCTGATTTTTTTGGGGGGTTCTGCTTCTCGATCCGTTCGAGTCGACGTTTCTAATGGCCAGTGGTGGTACTGTTGTCCTTGTTGTGCATCCAGCTTCTAAGCAGAGGGAAGGGCTTAATAGCTTTCTGGCGTCGAGCGTGGAGACAATGAATCACCATATTGCATCGTCGGGCGTCGACCCCAGCCTCGTCTGCAGTGAGAATCCCCCGCTTCTCGTATCCGTTTCTCCTGCCGAATTTGTCTTTATACTTTTTCTTTTTTCTTGCAAGCGATCTGGGTTTTGTTAGGGTTTTGGCCTCGGTGCTTTGTGCGGCGCGGCCTTTATTATTAACATGTGGGTTTTGGTCTTGTGGGAATTATATGCATGTGAGGTTTTTTTGCCTTCTCCCAGACAAAATTAGGAGAGTGTTTTTTCTACTCCCGGGCGTGGTGCTCCAACAATCCAAAATTAGTGAGTACTAGATAATTTTAACTTGTATGTTTCGGTGTTTCCAATCTGCTTTTTTTTGGTTTGGTCTCATGTTGCGTGTCTTTGCCCGAGGAGCTAGCATGTTTGGGAGTCTCCATGTATTTATTTGTTGAATCTAGTAATACTAGGTGGAATAGGAGTTGTTTCTTATTGGTTCCTAGTCGTGACTTATACAATAACTAGCACAATACTCATGTGTTTGCTACAGACTTGTATATAATTTATTGTGATCTCGGATGAAATAATTCATACCCCCTATTGTCTCAATTGGTTTGAAGGTGATGGACTAGTGCCACCAATTGAGGTCTTTATAGCAGTAAATATTTCTGTAGGCTCAGGACAGCTTCTTGACACTGCCCATCTTATGTGCTCATACTTCAGTACATGCCTTCCATTCTGGAGTCAATCGGCAGTACTGTTTCGTGATTTGGGAATGTATCAATTTTCCCCAAGAAGCTTTGATATCGTTTCATGCATTGTGAACATATGAATTAGACTTTTAATAAGTTTGTGCCTTAGTGAGGCTTTTTGGAAACTGAGCTTTGAGGGGTTAGTTAATATTGCTGGAGCTAGGAGCCTAGGATTCAGATAAGGGGTGTACAGACCTAAAAATAACAATTTCAACCAAAAAAAATAAGATCCAATGGATAGCAAGTGACATTTCACAAGTTGATGCTATAGAAAGCATACCACGGTAATTCTAAATACTGAACAGAACTACAACACTATGATTATCCGTAGTCGACAATATTTGGGGTAACCGTAGAAGTCCTGAGGCAGTAGAATTTTTTTAATGATGGCACATGGCTGAAAAGTAATAAGTTCAAAATAGTGGAGCCAAAAATGGAAATCTCGGTGGGCAGTCCAAAACAATAAGAGGCAAACGTGAAATGTTTATTTACCTACGGGTTTCGTCTAGGGGAAGGTGCCACCATGGCAGTGATTTGAAATATGCTATTGCTCTACCTGACAGCTTTTCCTACGACTGTAAATGAGCAGTTGGCAATGTTTTCCTTTCCCCTGAGTTTTACAATCTCACCCAAGGTATCTTTTCGTTCCTTAGGATTGCAATTACATTACAAGCGAAAGATTTAAATGGTAGGGAAAATGGGGATTTCTAGAAGTGAGTACACGTGATTCAGTTCAGTTCATTATTGTGTCTTTATCCCTGCTATCCAATACTAATAGCACAAAATTAGCAACGTGTTGAATAATGGAGAATATAGAAGTTGTCAGTGAGGCATCCAAGTAAATTACCATCGTCTGCTGCATTCCTGATTTTTCCTACCCAATCGCCCAAGTCTGCTTCTCACCGCTGGTTGTGGTATTGGACATGGGCTCTGCCTTGTTGACGTGCTGTATAGCCCCAGTGTGTTGTCAGTTTTTTTGTATGTATGTATATTATACATAGTTAATCGCTGAATTCTTGCCAAAATAATGGGTGTCCTACAGTGGCTCCACCCATGATATTGGATGGCATGGATGGAGACCCCAGTGCGTCGATGGAGGACTCTGGGCCACTGCATGAGGTAGCAAGCACGGGGAAAATGGTGACTTGCAAATACTTGGTGGAGCAGGTTGGGTTTGACATCAATGCTGAAGCTAATAATGATTCTGGTATGTGTGTAGAGTGTACTTTTGCTAGATTAAATGCTTTAATTTTTCCATGAGTTCGTTTTTTGTTGGTAACATAACGTTAGCTGGTATACCTGAAGTAAATCTTAATTGGGTTTGAATTGTCAGCATTCCATGGTATCTTTTCCCTTGGACTTACACAACTGGATGCTCTTGTTTCTTGTACCGTATGGTCTGCTATTGTGTAGTGTTGGCATGCTACCATTATAAATGGATACACATACTGTCAATGTGGGCTCATTGCTTGTTGTATGCATACAATTTCTCCATTCTCTTGTGCTTATTTAACAATTTCTCCCTTTGTTGCCTCCTTTTTACACTGTTTTATTACCCTGATGTAATGTGGTTTTGAGCCTTAAATAAGTCTATGCATAAGTTCTTTTGTGCACGGATTTTCCCAGGTCACTTTCCAGTTTCCAAAGCTAAATGCATTTTATTATTTCGATTTTTTTTCTGTATTTCTTTACAGGATGTGACTATGAGGTATCCTACCTAATTATAAGAATCCCATGTAAATGAATTCTTGCTTCTGACTGGTACCTCTTATTCTCCATGTACATCTGAAAAGTGATTTTTGCTTCTAGCATTGCATCCGATATGCGTTTTTTTGTACACGGTCCATCTGACGGACAAGGCCCCCTTTGAGATATCAATATTTGTGTTCATGTCATCATGTGTGGCTTTTCATATGTTGAGGTTGTAATTGTGGTCTGATCTACTATGATGTGTTGTAGAACTTTTATGCCTCACATTATGCTGTGATAGTCTGGTAACATGTCCGTGTATGATTTGATTAATTACTTTGTAACACTTGGCAGGCATGACACCTTTGGCTTCTGCGGTGTCGCATGGTAAAACAATTGCTGCAAAGTATTTGCTTGATAAAGGTGCTGACCCCGATAAGCAAGACAACAAAGGCTTTACTCCTCTGCATTATGCTACAAAAGAAGGTTCCCTTTCTGCACCTATTAACATTTTCGATATGTACTAGTCTGTTGCTGCATAAAAGAGAGTTGCTAGTTTTAGTCAACGCTCTCAGTATTGGGATCTTAGGTAGTATCATTTTTTTGCAAGTAGTATCGTATCATATAATGAAATTATAGTATCACGATAATATGAGATTCTTATTTTTCCAGTATAATTATTTTGCATATTATAAGAAATACCTAAAATGGAGTATCCAACCTAATTACACAGACAAATAAAGTAATTTACTACTGCCATCAATTAATTTCTGACACACTTAAAAGTAATTATCAAATCAATGCACATATATACTTTAGGATAAGTTCTAAGCTTTGTTTAGGATAACATGTTTCACTTTATTTTTGTAGAAGATGTAATTGAAATGTGCTTAACTAGCTAATGTGGTCCTTGGGCTTTCCACTCAGATCATACATGCACTGTGAGCTTTAGTGCGGACAGGAACTAATTGGGCTTTGAGGACTTGTTTGGATCGTGACCTGACGTGTTTCTAGCCTGGCCTGATGTCAGCCGGACATGTGACGGCAAGATGTTTGGTTCGCATCCATCCAGGCAGCATGCGTCTGAGTCAGGCCAGCAAAATCGGTGGCCTGAGCATGCCTGGTTCGATCGCCGCTAACTCGCCTGACCAGGCAACAATTTTCGTCATGTTCTCCAGGACTCCAACCAAACAGCCCCTGGATCCCATTTAAGCTTTCAATAGTAGTATAGTACCACATCGGCCACGGACAGAGTCTGTTACTTATTTATATCCTTCCGTGCGGCACTAGGAGCAGCCTGTCCTTTAAGTGTAATTTAGCGAATCTTGGTTCTAGATGTTTTGCACCTCGGGTGGGATCCTTATCTGTATCCTGATTCAAGTGATAACATGATACGTATTGCGATCCCACAATGATACTACAAGATACGATTCATCCTATGGTAAGAATAGCCTATGTCTGGTAGAATCGTAATTTCGCATGATACTAGGATCCGTATCGCCGATACTGATGGTTACTAATGACCATCCCCATTTTTGCTTATAGACTGCATAGTGACCTGTTTGTACTTAAAGAGTGATAGTACTAAATCATACCTAACACATGTATAGCTTTCCTCATTGATTTAATTTTCCCCACCTCTTTGGTTCTTTGTACTCTCTGGTATGACGTCAAATTCAATTGTGTATTTGCCTGTTTGTACTTAAGGCTGTCATGTTCATTGGGGTATGCCGTGTGTCTTGAACTGAACACACATCACTTGAATGATATAGTACTGATCTATTTGGTGTTGATGCTTCCTAAAATAAGAATGTCTAAAACAAATATTATCTTTAATGCCACTGCATACATTTATGTTTTTTGTAGGGAAGGACCGACTAGTGCGACTGTTGCTATCTAAAGGAGCTAGTGTTGATGTATTATCTTGTGAAGGGACACCACTACATGTTGCTGCCTCGTACGGGAAGTCTGGCATCATGCAGATTTTGTTGCAGCACAATGCAGATGTAATAAGTAATTTAATTGTTTTTGTGCATCACTAATTATATGTTGAATTATTTTACTTTGTGTCAAATGACCTCTTTCCCTAAAAACTTGTAGCCAAACAGGGTCTCGGCAGATTTAGGTACACCCATGGCTGCAGTTCTTTGTGTTGCTTCTGGAAAAATTAGTGAGCTTACTGCTTTAAAGTGCATGAAGCTCCTTGTCAAGGTCTGGCAGCCAATTCACTTTTTTCTTTCTGAAGTGGTGCAGGAAACAGTGCGGATTTTTTTACTGGATTCCTGTATTTTATGCGAACTGTTATTCTGTAAATACATTTATTATAGATATGACTTGTATCCACAGGCTGGTGCTGATTTCAATAGTGCAAATCCTGAGACTCCATTGGTGATAGCAACTAACAAAGACTTATCTGAATGTGTAAAGTACCTGTTGGAGGTCGGTGCAGATGCCAATATTCCTAGCAATCATGTAAGTTCCCAACTCTTGCTAATTGCTGCTGTTAGTTGATTGTATTTCTCCTTGTTAATCTAAACTGAAACTTATGGTGATGATACTGTGTTGCCAACTCTTGGAACACAAGGCAATGCTGTATCTTGATTATTATTGCTTTAGTGCATCCCTTTGTTAGTTCTAACATGCTAATTGGATGGACCATGTCTTCTATTGACACAATATTAGGATCTTGCTCATAAATATCCTTCTTTTGTTTTTTTACATAACAGGGGTGTATGACACCAATAGAAATCGCTGCAAACTCTGGGAAAAGGAAGCTTGTGGAGATTCTGCATCCTTTCACTTCACCCGTTGGATCTGTGTCAAACTGGAGCGTTGAAGGAATTATTGCCCATGCAAAATCAAGGCATTCAAAGAAAACGGTACAAACTAAATTTTAAGCTCAGTTATTTTGACATTCCAATTTGTAGGACCTTTTCTTGTTCCAGAGTTTAAGGGTGAAGTAAGACGTTTGTCGTTTATCTTCTTTAGTCTTGACTCCTGACCATGTTCGTTTTCATTAAATCTGCCTAGCAGCTAAATAACAAATTTGTAGAAATATAAATATAGAACTATCATTACTTGGACACGGCTATCCTATTTTTTTGGCAAAGATTCTAAGCAAGGATCCTGTCAGCCAAAATATCCAACTTGAGTGTGGCGACCCAGACCTGTAAGATTAAAGCATCGAGCCACACACAGCCCAACAATACTCAATGAGAACCCAATTCAGAAATTGAAACAGATTTGTAGTTACTGCTCGCACGAAACTAGCACATAAATAGGTTGTTTCATGTAGAATTGTAGATAACGTCGTGGTATTAACTCACTGCAAGCCTGTCAAGTAAGTTTTGCTGCACATTTTCACTCATTGTTCGTTACCGATTTAGTGTTATCATTGCAATTTTTGGCCAAAACTGTGGAAAGTACCTCAATGGCTCATTCAGCGCGTTCCAATTGTTTATAACTAACCATGCCTATGAGTTAAAGTGGTTGATGCTCTGAAGAAAGTGATTAGATTTGGATAGTTTGAGTTTTTAAAGTTGTTAAACTTAAGCTTCTTCATATTTGTTAACTTTACATACATTGCCGTATAAGTGTCATGGCCTGCTTAATTATCATGATTCAGGGTAATCAAAGTGATAAGGATAGCAAGGTCCAGCTGAAATTAAATGCAGAAGAAGCAACCAAGAAACATAACTCTAGTGCACTGAAGTTCTGTGCCAAGGTACATCTTTGCGCATTTCCCCTATTTGAAAGCTAGATCAGATGCATACTGCTAATACATTTTTTTAATGGTTTAGGACGACGGATGTGCTACAGATAAGAAGGCTGAGCTGAAATTACTCGGTGCAAAAGCAGTCAAGCAGCAGGACTATGCTGGTGCATCAAGAATCTATAGCAAGGTTGTACGTTGTTGACATTTTACTAATGGAGCGATCTGCTAGTTTCATATTTGTGGTATATGATTAACTACTGGGCGGAAATGAATAATTTATGATTGTCTACTTTATTCTGGGATCATGGGTTGTGCTTCTTATGATTTGGTTTGATGATGCAGGCTATCAAACTGGATCCTGAAGATGCAGCAATGTATTCAAATAGGAGCCTTTGCCATCTAAAGAGTGGTGAAGCACATGATGCTTTGCTTGATGCTAATGCTTGCATAAGGCTGCGGCCTAATTGGCCAAAAGGTTACTATCGAAAAGGAGCTGCCTTCATGTTGCTCAAGGTGAGATGATATTTCATTTTGCTGGTCTTTTGCTGTTTTACACGTCACCCCTCTATTGAGATAATCTGCTTCTTGTTTTCATTCTGCAAATAGGAGTACAAAGAAGCATGCGATGCATTCGTGGCCGGAGGGAAACTGGATCCTGCAAATGTGGATATACATGAAGCATTTTGGTATTCTTTCTATCCATTGTCTTCTTTCCTTCGTAAAGAGAAACTGTAGGGGAGGCCCTTAAGCATTTTGTTGTTCCTTTTTTTTTGTGAGGAACTGTATGGGAGGCCCTGACGGCGAATGCATTTCTTTTCTTGAACATGTCTTCTAATGATTTTCTTACATAGAAATGGTTGTGACTCCAACTGTCACTTTGTCATTATGTTATTATGCATATTATCAAGTGAAGCATCTGTTCTGATACTGTTGCTTGTACGCTTGTTAAGTATTTGTATGGTGTATATTTCGTTACATTATTTTTGTGCACAAATGCTTGGTCGTAAAAACAAATACTCCCTCCGTCCCATATTAAGGACGTAATATTACATGTATTTACACGCTTTTTGGATGTAGATACATTCATATTTGGTCAAATTTGAGTCACTTAATATAAGATGGAGTGAGTAGAAAGCTTTGAGACAAATTAAACACGGCAGCCGCATATTACCTTGAGCCCCAGCTTTGAGTCTTCTAAACTGTTTAAGTTTGACATTTTCAGGGAGGCAGTTGAGGCAATGAAGAAAGATCATTCGGCTGTACAATGTGTCAACTCATCTAATTAGAGCTCTGGCGAGTTCCTGCTGGGTTTTGTTGTTCCTTTCCAGGTTCTCGTTATGTATTTGTCTGCCTGTTGACATGTGATGAAGTGGTGGTCTCTTGCGGAAATGTCTATTAACGCCACGTTACTCGATATCTAGTCCACTTGTCTGGGGATCAAGAACTTGGCCCTCACATCAATTTGTATTCATACCAACCCATTATGTGTCGTACTTCCTCCGTTCCATAATACAAGGCACGCATAAATTGCAAGATTTTGTTTTGACCACCAATTAGACCAACAAAATATGAATTATGTATTATAAAAATTATATCATCGGAAACTTCTTTACATGAATCTAGCGGTATAATTTTTATAACACATAATTCACATTTTGTTAGTTTAATTGATGGTCAAAGTTGAACCTCGAAATGCGTGGACGTTTTATATCATGGACGGAGGAAATAGCAGACTCGCATTGCTTTCATGTTTTCCATCGCATTTGACCCAATTACCAGCACCTAGAAAGCTGCTCTTCCATCCTCTTCCATCGAAAATACAAACAGTTCGACAACCAACCACATATGTTGCAGAACCTTCAGGGGGGAATTAAAAGGATTCATCAATAATGGCTGGTTCCGCTCCGTAGTGGTACTAACTAATACTACCTCACTCAAGCTCTGACAAAAGGTGATAACAGTTCCATGTAAGCGTAGACCAAAATTGCATGGAACGAAAACTAGGTCCGGTTTGTAACACACAGGGGAATTTCACACGATAACCGGTCTTAGGTCGTCGAGAATTTGAGATGCACTAAGAGGAGGAGGCGTCGTCCATGGAGACGGAATCCTCGGAGAACTCGTCGTTGTACATCTCCTCGATCATGGGCTTCCACAGCCGCACCCGCGCGTTGATGAACCAGTTGGATATCTGCATATATACGGGTCCATCACAACTCGTAAGTAAGAAGTTTTGCTTATGCATACAGGAGCAACGCCATTGAGACTACTATCCAATAGATACTCACCTGGCCTCTGCTTAAGCCCGTGCTAACGGCCAGCCTGAGCTTCTCGTTGTCGCTGGGGTACCTGCTTCCCGGTGCAACAGCAGAGTGGAGGTGGTAAGTACAAAAGCAGCATATGTTCCCCCGTATAGAAAATAAAAAAAAGAAGCATATGTGCATAGTTGGGTTTTGCCTCTTTGATGGGCAACAGTGGAAAATCCCCCATTGAAATTACATTATGCGATAACGAGTATTATGTACAGCCAAAATTGCACTGATCGTCAGTTATCTAGAATTTTTTTTAAATCTTAGTCACCTGGCAAACTTAAATTGCAGACATCGTCCTCGCAAAGAAAGCAGTAATAGAAGGTTTACATCTCTGGCGAAACACTATTGCAATTATTGGTTTGTAGGTTATACATTGATTTGGATATGAAATGTGGGTGAGGATATGTATTGGATCAATACAAGCTTCCATTTAAAAAAAAAGATAAATAGATGTTGATTTGATATGTCAGTGAAACTTTTGCAAATCATGAAAATATCATGACATTTTCATGATTTTTGGTTTGTATAATATGGTGATTTTGCAATTGATCATTATTCATTCGTGTGAAAATGTAGGGTCATGGTTTTCAACTGGAGACCGTGACCGTGTCCAGTGTGCACGTGTGAGAAAGCAATTTTGGAGTAGTAATTTCTCGATTGCAGAGCATTGTTATGATACAGAGAGAGAGGACTTACGGATCGAGGAAATGGTCGAAGAGCCATGCCCGGAGCACTGCCACCGAGTCCTCCGGCAGGCCCCTCATCGGCTTGCACACCTGCTCCGCCGCCCTTGCCGCCGCCGCCTGCTTCTTCCGCCGGACCAGCCTCTTCACCATCTCTTCCGTGACCTCCTCCTCCTCGCTCTCCCCACCACCATCCCCGCCGTCGTCCACCCGCGGCGGCCTTCTCGCGGCGGCCGCTGCGTGGAGGAGCCTGAGCTTGCGGAGTATGGCGCGCCGCAGGTTGCCGAAGTGGCGCGACATGGCCCGCGACATGAGCGAGGTGTACCCCGCCGTCGCCGCCGGCCCCAGCGCCGGCTCGAACGACAACGCCACGCGGCCCAGCTCCTCGAAGTATTGGTCCTCCCGGCTCTCCAGCTGCAAACGAACAGAACAAACGCCATGGATTTGATTTACTAATTCATTTGGATTTGGGGAGGAACAGAAATCAACAGATTAGCTAGCTAACGAATGCCTAATTTTACGCTACGCCGAAGGCCGAAACGAACCTCGCTGAGAAGGCCGAGGAGCTTGGCTTGCAGGCCGTCCTTCGCTGCCCCCTGCACACGCGTCTCATCAGCCGCCTCGTCGTCTTCGTCGGCGTCGCTGTCTCCTCCTCCTCCGGCGCTCGCCCCGGCCATGGACACCGCGTCGCGCAGCAGCTCCTGGGCCGGGACCAGATACCGGGATCCCCGCACCGCCGAAGGTACCACCACCATCTCCGGCGCCGGCGCGTCGACGGCGCGCGCGCGGCAGCACCGGCAGGCGGCTTCGACGTCCGTTGCGGCCGAGGCGCCGCCGAGCGTCAGCGCCAGCGGGCCAACGGCGGCGGCGTCCTTCTCCCCGCGGTGGCCCGGCGCGTGGCAACAGGGGCCGGCGCGCTGCTCCTGGGGATACTGGAGGGGCAGCGTGCCGTTGGCGCTGTCGGCGGCGGCAGGAGCTTGCTGCTTCGGCGAGCCGCTGCTTCCTTGGAGGTGCGCGGCCACCATGTCAGCGATTATTCAGTTGGGGATGCGGGTGTCCTGTCTGGAAACAATTTTTCAGTTTCAGTGCAGGTATTTCGGCAACCAGAAGCAGAAAGCAAACAGAGAATAACAACGCAAGATGAGTTGCGTGATGAAAACAGTACTTATTACACTGACATTATTATGCAAACCGGCCAAGAGATGAACACAGCTAGGTAACCAAATTTTTTTATCATGCTCCTACCTTGTGGCTGCTTGTGCTTCCTTCTTTTCTGGTGAGTGATGGTAGTGGTAGCACTGGTAGTAGAGCAGAGGTAGCCAAGCCAAACCAATGTCTATCTATCCTTTAATCCTTATGCACATTGATTCTATACCAGTACTCCACTATTGCAAGTGCAAGGGTCTTGACAGCTGAAGATATATTTATAGTACTAGTACTCCACTAGTAATAGTCCATACATGTACACAAGTAAGAAATACTCCTATTGGGCATGTACTGTAAAGTCTGTACTCCACTGTATAGAGGAGGTTGGACTACACACATGTGTTTGCATTCAAACAACACCAACCAAAGGAAGGAGCTTAATTCAAACTCTGCAACTTCAGCTCTCTTTTGGTCCTGTACATGTCCTCATGTCTCCCCATCTCCCTCCCTATCTACTCTACAGCTCCATGCTCTCATGCTTCTGCTGCTTCTGCTGGGTAGCTAGCCCGGCCGGCCGGCCAGCCTTTCTTGGGGAGTGCAACTACTGGCTACTAGCTCTCTCTGTGCTGGCCGGCTGCAAAGGCATACACGCATACACATGCTAGTAGGGGACCTGGCCTGGGTAGAGGTGGTGGTGTGTGTAGAATATCAAGAAAGAAAGAGAGAAAGAAAAAAAAGGGAGCAGTGTGCTGTGCTGCTTTGTGTAGCTGTCCTAATCTATGGAAAGACCAGCAACTTTATCTGGGTGCCTGCAACTGCAACCTCTGTTGTTGATGCATGCTTGGAGAGTTGTCCATGGGATGGATGATGTGGAACCAAGCAAAGCAGAGTAGCAATTGATCTTGCCTCATGCACCTCTGTGCTTCGGCATCATGCATGCATGGCATGATAAAGGTGACCAACCTGACAAGTGTGTGATGCACATAAATGGTAGCTACATCAAACATCAACAAGTCCTCAATTCAGAGTGAGAGAGGAGCTTTCAATAAGATTTCAGAGAGAGGGGGAAAAAGCTTCAAGAGATTCCAGAGAGAGAGAGAGAAAGCTTTCAAGAGATTCGAGAGAGAGAGAGCGAGCTAGTCTGTGTGGGAGGAGAGAAAAGGAGAAGGTCAAAATACAGTTTTGGGAGGTGTCAATGTCATTGGGGAGTAGTCCAAGTGATTGATTGGACTGATCCTAAGCTAGGGGTAGTGTGGTGCTGCTGTTTGTGTTTTCTTGGGGCAGAGGTGCCTTTTTTGGGTTCAGGCGATCCCTACAGTGGCGTTCAAACTGGGCTGTGAACTGACCGCATTTGACCAATCAATGCACGCCTTTGATCACCTTCCATTGTGTTGCATATATACACATGATGCCACTACAGTATACAGTATTGATTCAACTGTATATCTTGGTTAAATAATCATGTGGAAAGCCAAATTGAGTTCGACTCGGTGAAAACCATCTGCACAATCTAACAAACTGTGGATATAGGGAGAGGGAAAATATTTAGGTACGGCTATGTAAATTTTAATGCCCAAATTGGCTCATGTTTATGAAGATATGAACAAGGAAATTCAACATGAAAAGGACAGAAGTCACAATACAATAGTCATGCACATCTTCCAAATGTGATCGGTTTTCATTTTGATCTTTTTACATGGATATGTAATTGGAGACCCTCTTATAGATATAGAAAAAGAAAATAGTTTATTTTAAAAAAGCTTACACACATTATTCTCACGGAGTAGTTAACTTGGGTCTAACACATTTCTCAACGTAGATATTGCAAATGCAATTGTCTGCAATGAATCTACTGCGAACATTTATTAGATTTGTTCTGGTACACATAAACACTGACCACTCTTTGGATTGTAGTGCCTTGTGGGCAGCTAGCCTCTCCATCAAAAATCAAATAAACAAATGTGAATTTAACCATTGGACAAGGGCATGTGTATTGTATTTCTGCAGTTGTGCCTATGCGCAGACAGGTCGGGTGCTACATATTTCAGCCTTTATATGGACACTAACAGAGAAGAGCAAGAGTTAATTGAAAGGACATATCAAAACATGGTGTACTCCACCATTATTCTTCGCAAACAGAGCAGTTAAACCACAATTCATTGAGCCTCAAACTAAACAGTACAAAACACAATTCATTGATCCAATGGACAGTTGGTTATGTGCTTTAGGGCTGACTAGAAAAATCATCACTAAAGGTAAGCCGATTTCATGGCAAACTCATATTTACGTCGAGCAGAACCTAGGCTAGAAGCCATCATCTGAGCCATAGCCCATAGACATACGAACCACACTAGAAAAGTTTAATACTCCCTCTCTAGATTATAAGGACATCTTTAATGGTTGATACTAAGCATAAGCATGTACTAGTCCTATGTGGCGTAAAGATAGGTAAAAAAGAATAGTACTTGTTACTTGCAGAAGTAACAGCATCTACGCGGAAACCAAGAACAAAAGGAGGATGACGTGTGGGTCCATTAGGAAAGAGAAGTGAATAAAAAAAAGAAAGAAAAGAGAGAAACCGTAAAATAGAAATTAGTAACAGCTTTGTTGTTGAAGATGCCCTAAGGCTCATTGGCTCAAGTCCTAACTCATACTCCACTAATAACTAAGGAGTTTCTTGTAGGTGCTAGACTAGGTAATAATGAAGCATGCATGCACACCGATCTCCTTCATGTATTAGTTGGTTTTTTATTGGGAACCAAAGTTACATATTTCCTCATATTCATAAAAATGTCGTTCATTTAGTACCAAAATTTGTAGTAATTTAGTAAAAAATGGGTGATATTTTTTATGGATCGGAGGGAGTAGTAAATAGCCTAGTTGTAATTAGACAAATAGGCTTGCAAACTAAAGTTTGAGATTTTTTAGATATGCCTAATAAGCTGAAAAGGAGAGAGCAACAATTAGCTTTAATTTGAATAGTAAACTTAAATTAGTTGTTCATAAAACAGTGCTAGCATAAGCACTCAACTGAATTTTATGATGCTGGCACAACCTTGTTTCATGCATCTGTCTTTTTATAGTTAAATTTTCAGTTAATTCCAAGAACGGTGACTAGGTCCAGCAGAAGATAATCGTACTTTGAATTAGGACTAGTTATGCCTTTTCTTGGAGTTAACTGAGAATTTAACTATAAAAACACAAAACTTTAGGAGGAGTTTTCATATAACTTAACCATACCTACATCAGAAAATTATATTAGAAATAGATAATTGCACATATACCCCTCACTCACTTCTCTAAGTGTTCACTTTAACCCCTCTACTCAAATAGGGTGGCTTTGACTAAATGGCATCTATTTTGCTGACATATTGTCCACATAGAAAAACTTTAGGAGTACAAAATTAGTACAACTTTGTACTAAAGCTCCGACCCTTATTATGGATCGGAAGGAGTAATAATAAAAAAGAAAACATATAAGTTAGGAAAAATGTGAAATCTAAAGAATTTGGTGACAATTTTTTGAAATAAAATAAAATAAGAGAAAATACTAAAAACAGAGAGTAACAAATAAAAATAATCTGGAAAACAAAAGGGTGGAGAATTGGGTCACTTTTAAGAAATTGGATATTTTGCTCACCATGTTAATCTATGATTCCTTTGAAACAAATCTAGTGCAAGACTATATGAAATCACTAGCTAGATATCTAGACATTTGACCTATATCATTCTCTTTCAATTTTTAACTTGTTTTTTGTAGTTATTTTTATTTTGTAATTTATTTATTCCCATTTTAATATGTTGAAAAATAACCAATCGTCTTATTATTATTTTTGTATCCTTAGAACCATGACGTACTCCAAACAACATGCTTTAATAATATTTCTGGGTTTTTTCCTGATTGATTTTAGAAAAATTCCTGATCGACTTATGTTCGTGATAATCCGTATAAGTTTCGCATTTGTCGATGTGTCCAAAATATTTGTATGGTTCAATTTATTTATTTTCCAGCCTTTTCTATTACCTTTTTTATTTACCCAAAAAATTGTCTTGTGTTGAGCATGTTGTCCACGTGGGAATGAGTGCGTAACGTCAATAAAAAGGTATCGGGTGTTGACTTGTGTCTCCTGTAACCGATATTGGAGTTCAAGGTTTGAAAATTAAATTCACCATGTAGTTCGGGGGTTGCTGTCATACATCCATGTACTTGGGGATAAAACCTGGTCAACTAACTAAGGAGTTCAACGCATGTATTTTCAGCGGAGTGAACACATGATACGCTAAGAGAGAATGTGAGGTGAACATTGCAAGGATTACACTCCAATTTAAACTCTTGTTTGATTTCGGAGGGTCCAACTCTTACTTACTTGACATATAGGGCCTTGTTGATTCAAAAAAAATCATAGGAAATTTAGGGCTCCTTTGATTCAAAGGAGATCCTATGATTTTTGTCGGATTTGACTCCTTATGAAACTATCCTTTGTCAGTTGTTTTATTCACATGAATAGAATCATTAGCAAATTTTTCTATGGATTCCTTTGCAGTCTATTTTGGGGGAAACATTTCATCCACTCAAACCTCTTGCTTGAATTCCTTTTTTTTCCTGTGATGTGTCAGACACTCTTTGATGATAATTCATGTAGTTTTTCAGGAGTACATGAGTCGCTATAACCTTGTGTTGTTTTTCTTAATTATGTGCTTTAGAAATCCTGAGAATAAAAGAGATCCTTGAAGATCGTACTCCTAAGAAATTTTTCCTATGAACAATTTCGCGTACAGTTTGAAAGGATAATTTTCATGAGGTCCAACCTAATGGAACGTTTCTTCTTTTTTTAGGACAACTATGGCTAGCGCATAATTCTTCCTGTAAGTTCATGTATTTTTATATAGTGTGATCAAATAACTCTATTGTATATTCTTGTGTTCTGAATTTCTATAGAATTCAACATGGCATGACAGTTTTTTGTGCGCATGGATATGAAAACTTTTCAACAACCAGGACATTAGAAAACAAACTGCGCCTAAAATACTTGTACTGTACTATTGTTCTCTGGCCCATCTGGCAGCAGAGCGCATTTACTCGTACAAATACAAATACCCGGTCCCCGAGCGGCATGCCACCGCACCGACACGGCCTACCAGGCTACCAGGTCAAATTGCAATGAAAATGACCAGTGGCCTGTAAAGCCGTTTCCACGGCTAGACAGGACAGCAATATGTCAACGACATCTGGTATTCTACTCCAGTAACATAAAACCTGTAGCAAACTTTTTTTTTAAATGGAAATTTTCCTGAAATACATTCACATTTTCCCTCCTTTCTGTTTTGGTTAAACCGGCTGCACAATATATAACTGGACCATAAGTATCCATTACAGGTCTTTTTGTTTACAGGATGGTTCTTCAATCATAATATTTCACATGTATAATGGCATTTCCGTTCATCTCTACAAGATTATTTACTCCACCAACCTAAATTTTATAATACATAATACACTTCATGCTATACCCTCTCTTCTGTACCAACTGCAACTAGTGCTACAATTTCAATGATTTTTAGGCATGTTATTCTGGCACAATAGATTACAAATGATTATCATCCAATCTTTGTCAATGAGCATCTAGGCCACAAAATCATGCAGTAGAGGCGACTGTTTGAACCGTTGGCGTTGATCCATTTGGTTCGTCGATTCATAGTCTGTAGAGGCAGTGGCAACACCTGGAGGAGCTGTGGTGTTGTAGATGTCCTCTTCCCTGACGGCAACATAACCTGGCTGGTGAGTGTTTGGGGCTGAAAGACTGTTCTCGGTATGCTGTAGGCCCAGCGTCAACGACACATTGCTGTTTCCGTTTCCCCCAAGCTCTGCCAAATGGTAGGCCATGAACCGCGCGCTCTCATCGGAGTGATGAGCAATGGCATCATGGAGGAGACTGGCATCCGTCTCGCCAGGTCTTTGGTCCTTCAACAATAGGTTCATGAAGCCGTCATCAGAGTTCACCTCATTGTGGAAGCTGGTCGGTGCTCCAGTTAGATCCACCATCCCAAAGTTGCCTTTAGATTCAGCCAGCATAGAGCATTTCAGATCTTGCATTTCCTCAGAAGATGCCACTTTGTCCTTACTTCTCGGTACATTCTCAGAAGAGGAGTTTGAGTCAAGCTCTGCATCCCCTGTCTCTTCTTTATACATGTCTTCGATCATCGGTTTCCAGAGGCGGACACGAGCATTTATGAACCAGTTCGAAATCTAGGACAAGGAAGAATATAGATAAGTTGAAGTTCAGCAAACTGATTTGATTTATTAAGTTCTACAGCGAGACAGGTAGCCTTCAGAAATCATTTTGTGCACATTCAAAGCCAAACACCCTATATGGTTTTTGTGTCTTTTATCCCAGAATAGCATGATGCAGGTTCAATTTACAAGCTATTCATTGATGGAGCAGGATACAAATTTAAGATGGCCTATCTGCAAACCATGGACATACATGTGGATGGCCTGTTATGAGCAGTAACCCTGCAGCATGATTGTTAGTTTATACCACTTGGATACACCAACATACATTAGTCACCCCAACACACACATGTTGATTTTAGTACTCACAATAATGTCAATGATTAGTGAAAAAATAATTGTGATAAATGTAACAGATAGCTTGGTAGCATAACAGAATACCTGACTTCTTGTTAAACCAGTTTGCCTCGCTAGCATTAGCTTTTCGGAATCTTTCGGATACCTGAAAAAATTAACTATGTAATGAGAAATAAAGCAAAAAGGGGCAAGTGGAGGTAAATACATACTAAGTAATAAGTAACTTACGGGTCAAGGAAGTGTTCAAATAGCCAAGCACGGAGAATTGATACTGAGTTTTCAGGAAGCCCCCTCTGTGGCCTCCAAGCATTTTGCTGTAACATACCATACTGTTGAAAAGCTCGCTGTTGCCTTAACTGCTGATCAATGTAACGGAGGCGAGTTAATTTGCCCTCTCTGCCGGATGAATTCTCCTCCTCGCCAAGTTTCTTTCGGATAACATTGACCTGGTCACTGATAGCATCCTTCAGGCATCGGAAATGTCGTGAAATCGTCTGAAGGGCAACTGCAGTATAAGGTTTGGCAGCTCCAGATCCAGCAACCATATCGAAAGATGAGACTACAATTTGCATTTGATGATAATAATGCTTGTACTTTCGGTCCACCTGAAAAATAACAGCTTGATGTCAGATAGCTTATTGAGGATAAGCTGCACTAGACACTGAATACTGTTAGCTCTTTAGCTTGCCAGTAAACCCTATTCCTCCTGTTGAGTGATGTGGATGTTAGTACGTTGCATCAAGGCAGTGGCAGTTCAGTTGCGGATGGCAAGAAGGGCAATGCCATGGCCGTATTGTAGCAGCAGGAGGTCACATGTTGCGGAAGGATACGCATCAGCAAGCAAATGAAAGGGAAGAGAGTCTTTTCAGAAATAGCATTGCATTACAAAGTTTAGGATTAGAAGAGTCTGTTCGTTAGGAGTTTGTATTTTAATAGAAAAGGTCAAGGACCTAACAGTCCAATATACGAGGATGCCATGTATTCTGTTTGTATCACGTTTGAAATATTCTGTTATCTCTGAAATATTCTGTCATCTAGTCTATGTCTAAATATATGAGGAGTTTGTATCACGTTTGAGGGAAGTAAAAGAGAACCAATCTATTATCTCTGAAATATTCTGTCATCTAGTCTATGTCTAACTAATATTCTAATTCCTCACAGCCACACCTTCTGGCTATCTTCAACACAGTACTTAACCAGTTGTGGATCGAGGTTTGCATCATTGAGCCTGTGTTAAGACCAGTTTGTTTTGTTGAGGGGGAACCTTTTAAGCTCTTGCAGTCACTTGGCATTTTAATAGTAAGCATGACTTGCAAACTTGTTGGTGATCTATTGATCAGCACTGCAATTAGATACACAGCAGTCGTACTCTAAAATATGCTTAGCTCTTGTTTGGAGGGGCTTGAGTTAAAACTTAAAACTTCCACAAGCTTAAGCCATGAAAATGTTGGTACATAAGCAGCTAAGATTTCTTAAGCCTGGACCACCAGAAACCTTTGACCCATCTCTCCTAACTTTTTTACGGAGCCCACATCTGAATTCTTGTTAGAAACCAAACCATTCTGAACAAACTCTGGATCATGATCCATCTATTTTAGTCTAGTCAATATTAAGGCCATGCCTCCTGATTGGGTCGGTATTCCAATTCCAACCACTACTTTTTCTAAGAAAACAACAGGACATGCGGTTGACTTCAGAGATTTAGGAAACTCTGAGCTGCTTTTTCTCGAGAAGAAAAGGAACTCTTTGTTGCAATTACCACATGATCAGGTCTATGGAACTTTTGGTTAGAGTATCTAAAATTAAGTTTATTTTTGTCAGTCACAAGTCTATGGAACTATGGATATTCATGCGCATTATACGTATATCATTTAGTCAAGCAAAAGATGATGGTTGTCATGGTACTTCAGTTTGGTTTCAACAGTAAATTACGTGGCAGTAGACTTACACACCTCATCCAACATCGCCAAAAGTTTCGCCATCTTATTCTGGAGCTCTTGTTTCTCAGCTGCAGAGATCTCAGCTGCCGCATTGGCAGTTGTCTCCTGTGGGTTGGAAGATAATCCCTCGCTTTTTGACACCCCATGAGCCTCTTTGCCATCCACTTTTCCTGTTTCAACCTGGTCTTTCTGTGCATTCTGCTTTATAATCTTCCAAACACTGACGATTTCATCGAGCAATTCTTGTGCTGCCTTCAAATATTTTGAGTTCCTGATTGCCCGTGAGGCCTCTGACTGCATATCCTTCGTAATGTTGTGATCACCCTGGTAAGACTGTGCTGCCATTAAGTCTGGCTTCATGGACCAGTATGGGTATGAAGGTGCCAGGATATGGGTGTGGAGGCCCAGAGACAATCCTTGGCCTGGTGCTGATGGAACACTTGTCGAATTGTGGCTGTTCAACAGGCCAAACTCGAGCTGCGCACCGTTGTGGGTATCATTGTGGAGGAGATCACCACCAGTGCTGTGTGCGCCATCCATGAAATGTGTTAACATTTCATTTCTCATATCTTTGGCAGGACCAAAGGAGTGTTGATCCGTAAGTGAAGTGACCATGTTAGGTTCCGTTGACGATGAATGGTGTGAGATTTCTGAAGGATGGCCAGACAGCTCCATGAAATTCTGATGAGACTGGATAATGCCATTGAATTCTGTATATGGTCCAGAAGATGCATTGTTTGAATAAATCAAGTTCCCTAGGGCTGCTGAGGACACAGGATATGATGCACTGCCCGAGTCAGGCGAGTACATGGTTTGTGAGTCTCTTTCATTGCCCGGGCTCGAGTAATAATTGGACATTTCACAGTTATGACTGCACACTTGTCAAGATTACTGCAAAGGCATGGATATCTATGTAGAAGCAACTGCAAAGTTCCCGAATCAAATTTTGATTGACCTTCCTGCAAGGGGAAACAGAAGTTGAAGATAACACTTAAGCAAAATATTATCCGCAAAAAAAAGATTAACCGAACAAGGAATAATTTCTTCCCTAAAACAGTAAGAGTGGAACAAACTAACAACATTGCAACCAACGCAAAAAAAACTGTTTCTGTTTTCTTCTGAAGGACACAAGATAACCACAATGGCCATCACGAGTGATTAAAGCCCAGAACTTCAGATCCTAATTTTTTTGGCAGCAGTTAGCCAGTTACCACCTCGCGTAAGGTTACCACATTTTGTTCTTTCGTTTTTAACATTTGTAGAGAAGAAACAGACATTATGCTCAAGAAAAAGGACAATACAAAATGACAAGGCAAGATGCTTGTTTGCAGGCTAAAGGTACAGGTGGTCCTTCATCTATGAGCTCAGCTAAGTTCTTGGCTTTTTGCCCCTTCCTTACCAAGATGATGAGAATGCGGTTGCAAATTCCTTCTGTTTCGCCATTCAAAGGAGCCAAACCAGATAATCCATTCTACACCGCATAATTGCAAGAGCACGAATGCTTTCTATTCTTGAAAAATGAATTGGTCTGTACTTAAATACAATTATATTTCGGTGATACCTGGTTCAACAGATGGACGGCCGAGGAGGCGTGCACACCACTCAGCGCTCCTTCACCAGCCCAGGAACAGCCCAGAAGATATGAAGGAGTACTGCTTGGGAATCAATCTGAAAGAAGAAATGAAATGGCATGAGATTACTATTGAGAGAGCACCTATATAGAAATTACTTTCCTCCTTGTTTGCAGCTCAAATTTAAAGTAATTTTTAATGATATGAAAGAGGTGGGAGTGAAACCAGGAGAAATCTCCAAGGCGAAACCTTGTCGTCAGTTGTCACACACAATAGGATAACTAAATTCTGGCGAGAAGAGCCAAGAATTTCCATTGCATAAAAATTTAAAGATAGCAATCCAAACAAGAACCACCAACAACAGGGTTTTCAAGAAGATGGATTTAATGCAGGCACCCAAGGAAAGAAATAATTCAAGAATGGGCAACAAAATCAAAAAGGATTCCACCATAATCAAGCTCGGTTCTATCATTGCGCCCATAAGTCTCTACTGGTAGTTGGGGGAGCAACTAGAAACTCACAGCCCACCGATACCAAATGAAAATTCAGCTCCCAAGACCACCAGGAAACCCAGAATTCAAGAGGACAACCACGAATTCAGAGGCAAGAGGTGAAGAACGGACAGCTTCTTCAATCCCCAGCACCAACAAAACCAAGAACTTGAAGTGGGGAGGTAAAAAAAGACCATCGATTAAGCTGCCCAAAACCCCAATACCTTCAGTTCCTCCAGAAAGCCAACTAAGACTCCACTAAAATCTCCAGACAGGGCTCGCAATCTCCAGACCCCCCCCCCCCCCCCCCCCCCAAGTCGAGCCCAGCCGGAGACACAGAAAAAACTCAGAATTCAGAGAAACCAGCCAGCCCTATCATCTATCGCCGCCCTCAAAAACCAAAAGGACTCGAAGAGACCAACCAATCATTGAGAGCTCATAACAGCACCGCGGAAAAACAAAAGGATTGGTTGCACCCACTGAGATCAGGCAACACAATTTTCCGAAGCAAAGAAGAAGCAAGAACCGGAGCAACTAAAAATCGTATGCCCAGCCAGGGAATATGCACCAAGGAATTTCTGTTGAGCAGGGGCCAATGATGCAGAGAGGGGGGTTTAGAATATGGCGGAAGGGGGGAGAGAGAGAGAGAGAGAGACCTGAGGGTGGTGTGCTCCTCATGGGAGGCAGCAGAGGGTGCAAAGCGAGAGCAGCCGAGCAGGCAGGGATTGCTGTCACGAGACCCAAGCAAGCTCCTTGCTGATCTGGGGAGACGGGGTCGAGAGGCGAAGGGAAGGAGGAAAAAGAAGAAAATCAATCCCTCTCTGCCAGCATGGGGACAAAAACAGATCCCAAGATTACAATATCAAAACCGCAAAAAGGAGGAGAGAGAAGCGCTCTCTCTCTCTCTGCCGCCCTCCTCTTGTTGCTTTTTTTTTCATTGTCTTGCTTCTTCTTCCTTCTTTTGCCATCCGAAATAATGAATAAACAAAACAAACACCACCAACCACTAACAACTGTAACCAATATAAAATAACCTAAAATAATGGGGGGGGGGGGGGGCAAAGAAATTTCTCTTTCCCTCACTCTTTTCTTCGTCTTTATTATTGGTGCTGTTTAGCTGTTAGGGGGTGGATTATTGGGTGGGGTTGGGGGGTTTGGAGGGTTTAAACCTAATCCGGCTGTTGGAGAGGCATTTGGTTTGGCGGTGCGTGCGTCCACCACCACAGCTTCCAGTTGCTTCTGGTCTCACGATAACGCGTCTCGATTTATTTTATTTTCAAATCAAACGTGTGTTTGTTTGATACTGTGGAGTATGTATGTGTGCGATATAAATTGTACTCCTACTTTGTCAAGTTTATTGTTGGCAGGAAATAAACATGCACAGAAATAGGGTCGGTACTCCATGGCATTAGTAATAGAGTTATATATGTTGACTGTTAGATTGGAAAATGAGCGTTCTATATTGACTCATGTATTGTAGAAAATACAAAGCACCGACGGACCCAGAGTAAATTCTATTCGAGGGCTGCTGATCCGGCAGAAGATGAGGACAATCATCAGGCTTAATGTAAAGAGAGTGGGCTTTTAGCTGGTTTTGCTGTGAGATGGTTTCTGGGCAATGGGAAGTGCTGGTTTTAGTTCCGTGGGTTCAATGGCAAGTTCCTTGGGCCAGAAAGTTTTGAATTTTTTTTGCTTATTTATCATTGACAAACTATCGATTTGTTGATATGTCACGGAATGAACACATCTCATTTATGTAACAGACCATTTTTTGGAGTTCTTCAAAACCTTTTTCCTACAAATGACTACCGAAATTTTTCGTTGAATTAAGCTTCGTTAATTCAACATTTGCTATAAGCTGCGGCTTTAAATTGAATTAACATCAACTAGAATATAAATTTGATTTATACTGGCTCTTTTGGTTGGTTTATATTTTATTTGGATTCTAAATATTCAAATTTGCACATTTGAATTTTCCAGGATTTTAAGAGTTGATATGATATATATTATAATCCATTTGATTTGTCAAAAAAGAAAGCTTTTCTTTTTATGTTTAGCCTTGGGCTGAAATGCGAGCCCATCTTTCCTCCCTCTCCTTCGCTAGGGCATCTCTCCCCTGGCCCAACCTTGACCGAGCCTCCTGCCCTCCCACCCCCGAGTGCACCATCTCTTCTTAGGCACTGTTTGTTTGGACCTTTAAAAAAGGCACTGCTTGTTTGAGCTTCTATTTCAGCTTTGGGTGCTTCTAGCCCTCTAAAAAGCACGTGAAGCTGACACCTCCGGACGTGCTTCTCAACTTCACGTGTAAACGGGGAAGTGTTTTTTTTAGGGCTAGAAGCATCAAAAGCTGAAACAGAAGGACAAACAAACAGGACCTAAGGGATGATCTCACCCACTCACTAGAACCGTCGCCTCCAACAACTGAAGCCGCAACTCCTGCAAGGCAAACCATCTGCCGCAGCCACAAATCCCGATGGCCTCCTCCCTTCTATCGCCCTGCACACCGCGTCGTCCCCCCTGCACACAGCCACGCCACTGCTCGCAGCTGCCACTCTCCTCCCGAACCTAGAGTAATCTTGGCAACTGGGTACACCAGACTTGGATACCAAATAGGAAAAATGCATTGAAAACCACAAAAGTACTAATATATTAACGTTGTGCAAAAATTAACTAGAACAGGTTGGGACTCAAAACCCAAGTATCCATAAACAATATGAGCCCCGAAATTAGAAATCACATATGTGTAAATTCAGATCCCAAAGATGAGAAACACGAAAAATTAATGTCTGGTCATCTGCAGTACACTACTCAGAAGTCAGAACACAAACATGAGCAATACATAAATTGCTCTGAATATAGCAGAGCATTGGTGATAATTAACACATGTCTCATGCTATCTGAGAGCAAACCTGTGATTTTCGGCCCACAATTTTGAGATTTTACAATGTCGTTGAACAAGAACGCAAGTATTTCAGTTTTATAACCATCACTAGACAATTGAACCCGTAAAAACTTGCTTTTCTAAGGAAATTCCTTCAATTAAAACGTCAACCTCATTAGTCATTAGTTTTACAATTCATCCAAACCAATGCACATCACACCGCACCAACAACAACAAGAAAAAACAAGAGGCAGAAGGAGGGAAAAATTGGTGCCTCGCCCATGCATACCTTGATGTTACGCTCGAAGGGAGTAAGAGCGCAGCTTGGGGTCAATCCCGTCGCCCTCGAAGTCGTTGATTGCGAAGTCAAGGTCTGGCCGCTTGCTTCAGAAGACATTCATGGTGCACATCTCGCGGGGGCGGCTGGTGGCATTGATAGTCTCCTCACGGATCATCTTCTCGCCTCATCGTCGTCCTCCACCTCCTCTATACACCATCGCACGAACGATGCCGGCTCTTTCTCCCCATCCAGCCACCGTCCCTCTTCCTCTTTAGGTTTAGTCCTGTGAGGGGGAGATGGAAAGGAGAGGGCGTGGCGCGGAGTTAGTGGGAGGAAGGAGCAGGAGCCAACGAGTTGAGAGAAACGGCCGTCGATCGAAGCAGCGGCTGCCACCACTGGATCGAGATGAGTGGGCTGGCACTGCACCTGATCTAGAAGAGGGGGCGGCTCTGCACCAGATCGAGAAGAGCAGACAACTAGCAAGGGAGGATGGAGGCCCCGGCAGGAGCTGGTGGAGGTGAGGAACGCCGGCGAGGAGCGGGTGTAGATGAGGAGAGCTGCAGAGAGAAGGAGTGGAGGGAGACGCGGCGCTGCGAAGAGATCGAGGGGAGGCGCTGCAGAGAGAGGCGAGCTGGGACGACGAACGGCCCCGATCACATGATAGCAACGGCAAGGATCGGAACACATTGATGCACTGAAAGGGCCTCAGATTCTCCATCCTTTAGAGAAGAGAAATGTTATATGCTTTGTTGGGTATTTCTTCCCAGTGTGACGATCTATCTAAATCCTGTGCATGTTTCGTTGGCACCCATAACACTTGTGGATCAAAATTTCCATGCTTGTTCATGTGGTCCATGCATGGTTGGCTTTTTTGGCACCAAAAGCGCTGGGCTTCAAGGGGGACCTCTTCGCCTCGTTCGCCGGTAGCAGCAGGTTATGGGCGCCTGAATAAATGGAGTTGGATTAGCGTGAGTCGGTCTGCAGTGCAAACATTAAGACAGGGAGTGGGCCTAAATAGTTGGAGGTCTTTTTGATTCACAAAAAATCCCAAAATAATGAAAACATATGATACCATGATCGATAAAATCTTTCATCAACTTTGCAATACTTGTTACTGCATTGATGCTCACGCATGTTTTTTAGGGGTCTTTTTGCTTCACAAAAATCCCAAAATAATGAAAACACGGGGATATCACGTATGATCCGATCTTTCATCATATTTGCAATACATGTTACAGCATGTCTTCTTAATCAAAATAATATATTGTGGATTTTTTTAATATCCTATTCCAGCTCATTTCTCTACTTTCCCATCTCTCTTGTTAGAACCATATGTGTACTGACCAGTTACAATCTGTATTTTTGTACACTTCCTTTCGTAGGTGCAGATGTGCTCCAACTAGTAATAAAGTGACAATGCCACCACTTATGTTTTTTTTTGTAAAGGTCCCTGACATATATTATTAAAGCAGTGGAGTGGTAACTCCACGGGAGAGTACAGCACGAGAAACGTGCAAGGCCAAAGCAGAAAGTAAAATTACAAGCAAGCCTCCAAGATACATCGTGGATAGCTCCTAGATGAAGCAAACAACACGTGTGATGAGTACAGTCTCGAGCTGCCACGACGGAGGGGACCTTCGTCCACGCGTCAACCCAGCTTTTTCTCCTCCGACCAGAGTTGTTCTCGCCGCCGATGAGCCACAGCAAGGACCACCGCCAAATGCAAGGAGACGCCAGGAGATTAGCTTCTCCAGCGGAGAAAGAAGAGTCCTACGGAGTAAATGTCCAGGAGGATGAAAATGCCTACACCGCATCTGATTATGTAGATCCTCTCGGCGTCGAGCCATATCCAACACACCTCGAATGGGCAGAGATCTCCAAATCCCGATCCAGGGCGGCCGATGACAAAGAGCACGAAATCTCTGCTCCCCGAAACCGCCAAACGGGCCTCCGAAAAGGAGGTTGAAGGGGGAGGCAGGAGATATATGCCAGTCATGGCTGCCAGAGCCAATTCTTTTCCAGTGCATAAGGACATGTAAAACATCACCGGAAAAGAAACAAGCTCCTCTAGACCAAGAAGAAGACGAATATGAAGCACTTGGAAAAGTAAACCGGATCAAATATCTGGGGGTGAGATTCACCGGTTGCTGAGGGACACTGAACACAAACCAAAAGGAAAAGCTAGATAGGGGAAACTCAGATCCAGAGCTGAGTGGAGAAACACCAGGCAAAGCCTGCTCCAATCGATTCAGATCTGAGAGGAGGTGGAGATTATTTAGGATAAAGGAGGATGCGGGGAAAGAGATCTGGCCGATGCTATCTTTGTTAGGCAAACCAACGAAGAAAACGATGGCCAACATCACTAACCCGCGGTGTCGCCGGAGCCACCCCAATGGCAACGAAAATCCTCCGAGAACCGCCTCTAAGGCAACACTAAACATATACAAGAGGAGACGAAGGACCGGCCTTCCTTCCCCTCCCCTCCCTCTCCAGACGGCGAGGCCGGCGGAGACGAAGGGGAGAGGTGGCGGCAGATCGATGGACTCGGAGCTGTAGCAGCGGGGGACGAGGCTTAGAGGAAGAAAGGGGGGAAATGAGTCCTCTCCGCTCCCGCCACCACATATGTAAGTGTAACGAATCCTATATGTATCCGCAGCTAGAGTGAGAAGTCGCCGGTCGGTGCACCGTGCACGAGCACACGGAGTCTGTTCCATGTCTCTGAATAATCTACACACGGATCTTTCAAGAAAATGATATCCTTCGGCTCCTTCTTCGTGTAACTGTGACGCCTGTGGATCAACCACAACGTCATTGAAGCAGCTTGCTTTCTATGCCTTTTTGAATCTAGCCTAATATTCCAAAAGATTAAAGAAAAAAAGTCTAGCTAGCAAGGACTTTTCTGGTTGCCATATGATTGTATTTTACGACCACTTTTGTCGATCTGTTGCATCACCGTTTTCTATAATTTTGCCATTAGGTGACTTCAGCCAAGTCTGCTACTATGTGGCTAGAAATCACTGGTTCACTAACCTTTGTGGTGCCGACGCGTTGGTTTGTCATGAGCTCGGTCCAAGTGGAAATTCATCGGTCCAAGTGGAAATTCCTAAATAGGAGCCCACACTAGTGATTTTCCTGACTTGTGGTGAAGCCATGTCATCCTGAATTTTTTACTCCGTCCGTTCAGCCCATCTCTGGTAGTTTCAATTCATGCTACTCCTTCGTGTAGTACATATGTGCAGCCCAACTAGTTTATTATCTTTACTATTCCTTAATTTGCAGTTGCGTCCGTGGTAGGCTCGTACATACGTCCGTCCGTCGCTCCTCCCCCCGAAACGTTTCCCTTCGCCCCTTCGGTCCGCCATCCATTCATCGAGCCCCTTCCCCTTCCCCTTCGCTCTAATCTGCCGTACGTCACGACGAGCAGCCGCTAGGTTTCCTCACCTCCACCCTTCCCATTCTTCTCTCCCGCACCTGATTCCTCCATAGGGCCGGGTCTACCCACGATTAATGCCCTGATGGCGAAGCACATTGATGACGACCTCGCGGCCATCCCGATCGAGGTCTCTGGCCGTCGTCCTGCACCGGCGATGACAGGTTTGGGGCGGCCTCCTCCTCCTGGTCCAGGGGCCTGGGGATGCGGCCTCCATGAGATCTGGATTGGAGAATGCATGGAGGAGAGAAGGGTGGAGTATAGATGAGGGAGAGGGAGCAGGAGGGGCGCTGTGGAGGGGATGCGCCACCAGCTTGTCACGCTGTCTCGCGCTGGTCCTCCATTCCTCCGGCGCCGAACCAAGACCTCCCCATCCTCCTGCCGCTCCGCCATGACTGCCGCGACCTAGCCACCCACGTCTCCACCACCGTTGCCGCGTCCGCACCCCCTCTGGCCACCGCAGGCATGCACTCCCTCCTCTTCTCCCCGTCATGCCGGATGTCACCGCCCGATGCATGAGGTCAATCGACCATGGTGCAAGGCGGAGTCCACCAGTGTCACGAAGTGTAAGAGGCGGTTGTTCTTAACCGTGAGCTTGATTTTGTGTTATAGAATGGGTGCTTCGTTGCATTGTGCTAAATTACTGCAAGTGAATATATTTTGGCGTTATGAATAGAATCGAGGGTGTTGTTGTTCAGTAAGGAAATGAACCGAGTGGCCAACTCAGTGATGAACTAACTGTTTTGGCGCATTACCATTTACCGTAATATTAGTAATCTGGTTAGCAATGACATTTGGGAAGAAATTGTTTCATTTGGTTTACTGGAATGAACATTAATTTTAGGATGTTACCATCTGAACATAGGCACGATATGGTAGTACATAAATGTTTCCTTCGGTTAGATGCTCAAGTAGTACCTAATCTGCCTGGGGTGCTTGCCGTACTGGTAGAAAATTTGAACAATCATTATTTGACAAAGATGAAAGTAGAATGCTCATGTTCTTTATCCTTATTCATTCATGCTTTCCTTTCAGTACTTCACTTGCACAAAAAGTTTGCTCCAGATATTTGACGGTTGTGTTTGAATTTCTGACTCAACAACAACTCAGTGTTGAATTTTCCCTCTCTTTTCTGCAGTAAAGGCTTTTTTTTTGCGAGGATGCAATACAGGCTTTCCATAAGGTGGTCCGCAGCTGGGCCTCGAAGCAGTTCGTGACCGGGTGGTGAGTATTTCTTTGTACCAAATAAAACCCGATGTACACATTGCAATATGTGTTGAGAACTTGAGATGGTATCCGACACTAAAAAAGTCAAATTAATGAATGGTAGAGCTATATGCTCTGTCAGCATTTACTTTCACTGCTTTCTTATGCAGTAGTGTCATGAGCTATTTACTATGCAGTGATGTCTGTTCTTTGTGTCTAGGCCTTGCCTCTTTATTTTCAAACAATCAACTTTAGATATTGTGGGGACATCAAGAAGGTTGTGCTTGGTGGATGATCTAGTGGAGATTTTATAACTTATACTTTCCTGATAGCTTCATTTGTGGTCATCCAATAACTGAAATTAAGATTATGACCCATAGTGCAAGGCCCTTATCCATCCGCAGGAGAAGTAAGTCCTAATTATATCTTTTGCAGTGCTGCTTAATTTGTAATTCACGTACCTAATTTCTCCAGTTCTTAATTCTCTCACTCCCTGGGAGAGACCCACCGCCAATAAAAAATGTATTCTGCATATACGACATTGATTCTAATGTTGAGGTATAGTTGTGGATTCTTCCTTAATTGTAAAAAAATCATGTCACTTAACGTTGCTGCAATACTCATTGTCATTCATGACTTTTTATCAACCAGGTAGGATACTACTGTCCACCAAGTGGCAAACCATATCTAGATAATGGGATAATAACTGATCGGGTTTATGTATTTGAATGATCCCTTCTGTCATGGCTGGTATCGAGATCTTAATTTCCAAAGTTCCAGTTGTCCCAAGTACATGTTATCTTTCTTTGTGCATGGTTACTTCTGGAATGTGTTTCCCTAGAAGTGTTTTTTTTACTGAACTTGATTTTGTTTTATCTAGAGTGCCTTAACATTACTTTTAATTGAGGAATATTTCTTTGGTTTCTTATCTTTTGTTTTGAAAAGAACGTACGCAACCATTCCTTTAACTTGTAGGCGCGGCAATATCACCAGCCACCAGACGGATTACATCCTCCGGAAAGGAGTCAAGCCACACATAATTTTCGGCTTGAGACCCACAAGACCCTAAAGAGGCTAAAGCATGAGCCGGCCGAGGACAAAACATGACCGAAGAATACACGAAGAACATATGGAGAATATACTTGACTTCTCTGAACAATTGAACATCGCTCCGAGCGGCGCCGCATCATAATCCGACGTAGATAGTGCCCTTTGCAGGACTTGACAATATGTCGAGAAAACAATGTTGATTAACATCTTCGACATGAAAAGGACGTGTACTTGAGTCTCACATGTATCATTTTTTTTTCTGTTGCAACGCACAACGTTGAAATTTTTCAAGGAAGCCTATCAATAAATGATCTAGTTTTGAAGGTCTCATCAAGAGTAAACCAACGGGAAAATATAACGTCATTTAGATGCTTGACTTAAAATGCACTACACACGCTCCAAAACCACCTACTAGGCCACTCTTTGGCATCCTCACCTAGGTGCACCTCTAGAGTGTATTCTGCTTTAGCAAAAACGAGAAAAATAAGTTGCACGGAAAATAGTATCGAGAAAAGAAAGTTGCACCGAAAGAATTATCTAATGAGCACCGGAGAACATGATTGTCTGTGTCCTATCAATTTTGCCTGCCAACGGATAACGGTTCGTATTCATCTTGTAAAAAAGGTCATATTCTTTAGCCTATGGTTGACCAAATATTCAGCAAAAAATATAAATGAAATACGAGGTATATATAGTACGCATGTAAAATTTCATGAGCAACCAATTTTTTTCCTGCGACTCGGCCTTGTTTGGTTAGATTTAAATGTGACTTTTGACTTTTGACTTATATATGTGCTTTTTGTTTTGACTTTTTGCTAGATCAAGTTCAAAGCCAAATGGCAAAGCCAAAAACACCTAAATAAATGCTTTTCTGATTTATAAACTGAAAATCAAAACCACTTTTAAATTGAGCACGTCTGGGCCGTCAAAGAGCAGAACCAAAGGAATCCCCCGTGGACCAGCGGCTCGCCCATCTATATATCTTCTCACGCACTTCTCCTCCCTTTCTCTCTACCATCGTGGCGGCGGCGGCGGAACCTCCACGGCTATCACCGGACTCACCTTGGTAATACAATCCTCTCTTCCTAATGCTCCTTCATTATCTTTGCGTCCTCGCGAGCGTGCTCCTATGTGTACGTGTGCTTGCGCTGCGCGGTGTTCGCACTGAAAACCCTAGCTCTGCGGCTCGGGCTTAGATCCGCCGGGTAATTCGGCAGTTTCCTTGTCGGTGTCGCCGAGAATGAACTACTCCGTATTAACTAGGGCGACATCTTCAATTTTGAGGCCTGAAGTTTTCTCGCTGGAAGGTGCCGTTCCCGAGTTATCGTGATAAATCAACCGTACTAATGCGCCAATCGCGCCGCAGTGTCTCGGCAGCGAGGTTAACTGCATGATTCAACTCTCTTCAATTAGGTGGTGTTTCAATCTATGTTTCCTGCTCTGCTTAGGAATTCAAACCACTGCCGAAATTTTGAAGGTGCAACTTAATTTGTTCAAGTTACGTGCTTTAATTACATTACGAGTGAGTATATGAGGAACATGTGCTAAGGCTTAAGAGTATCTGATGGACTTTCTTTTGTTAGAACTTATTCACCATTTGTTTTGTTCCCTTGATCCTAGTCCTAGACTTCTAATTTTCTAAGGGTGGAATAACTTAGCTCTTAAATGTTTCCAGCTATCCCTGTTATTGTTTTGTTGGCAAGCTGCATCATTAGTGTCACCTAGTCAAGTTCCAATGTTAATATGCATCTTTAATTTTGTTTTGCTATTTTGACTGGTATGGAATTTTTATTTCTTAAGCTTGTAATCTGAACAGTGTGGTAGGTCTACATGGTTTGTCACATAGTCCCATGTTTTGGCAGCTGCTCGTAGGATACGTTGTATGTGCTACATTTGCCCTTTTCAGGCTCATAAGCTATTATTATTCCCAGTGGATAATCCATGATAGCAGAATTTGCAGGTTTTGTTGTAAAATTTTAGAGTTGTACTAGAACCATATATAATTATTCTGATAAATCCATGGTGAATTGGTGATAAACACATTTGCTTGTTTGGTTGCATCTGTCTTTGTGTCATTAACATTCAAGTATTTGCATGTAATTAGAGACATAGCAATGAGGAGGTACAGCCCCCCATATCGTAGCCCCCTGAGGAGGGGATATGGCGGCAGAGGAAGAAGTCCTCCTAGGAGAGGATATGGAGGACTGAGGGAGCAGGGTTCAGGAAGTCTCTTGGTTCGTAACATCCCATTAAGCTGCAGGTAGAGGAAGTGGGACATCGATTCCACTTTTCTATTATGATGAACGTATTTATCATGAAAGAAATTTCATTGCAAGCTATTGGCTTCTTAAGTTCTGTTCTCTTACATGTGGCAAAGCTGAGGATCTACGAGTTCCTTTTGAAAGGTTTGGTCCTGTTCGGGATGTGTATCTGCCAAAGGATTATTGCACCAGGTAGGTGTTATGAAGTAGCGGAAGCAGTTTTGACTTTGTTTTGCTATAGTGATAGAAAATTTAAGTTGTTTGGAGTTTGAAATGTTGCATTGTCGTGCAAGAACTTACTCCCTCCGATCCATAATAAGTGCCTCAGATTTAGTACAAAATTAGTACACTAAGTCTGAGATCTGAGACGCTTATTATGGATCGGAGGGAGTAGTAATTTCCTTAAGTTAGCGACTCCACGAAGATTATAATCTTCATTTTATGAAGAGAATTTGCGAGCATCTCAGCTTTAGTGTGATGTCTATCTCTGTAGCCACTTCTGTGCTTTTAGGTTCCATGAAAATGCTCTAGTCACTTGGTGCTGACATACATCACTGATTATTTCCTGTCACTATGTAGTGAACTAATTCGGAAATGCTTATATTACCTTCTCCTCATTCATCTGTGCCCTATGAGATCTTTTTCTGAAATTATTCCCAGGGCTCTATGGGTTCGACATAAATACATGCCCTTGCTTTGTTGAAGAATGTTCTTTTTTAATATTCCTAACTATTCATTTGCTTGGCAAGATAGTGTCTTGTCTGAATGAAGAACTTCTTCTATGAAGACAAGATTTGATATTGAGAAAATTAGTTTCATGAAGAGAAGATAGGAGAGTTGTACTGGGTGATCCATGAGAAGATAAAATGGAGCCAAGTTGACTTGAAGTACTTCTGTGACTTTTCAAACATTGAGGAACTTGAAGCAAATGATTTTACGAAGATACTCTTATGAGGATCACGTACTTAGTCATTATACAAGAAATTCGTACAAGAAACTCAGATACTAGAGCCTGGACATGTAACTGCTTTTTGCAACATTTGCTTCCCTTTTGATGGAAGTGTTAGTAAGTTGTTGACTGTGCTTCGCCAGGAATCATAAATGGCAAACCGCATTTTGAACTGTGATGGTAACATGAGAGGCACACAATTCTGTGAATACTTTATACCCTCTTATTTGTTTGCTGTCTCATCAATTTCATTTATCCTACTTTGTCTAATGAAAACGGCATATAGAGGGAGCCTCGAGGGTTTGCATTTGTTGAGTTTGTTGACCCTTATGATGCCTCTGAGGCCAATATCACATGAATCTCCAAGTATTTTTTGGCTGAGAGATAAATGTTGTTCTTGCTGCTGAGTCATGGAAAAGACCAGAGGATATGCGTAATAGAGCTAGTGTCAGGTATGATATTTCTATTTTCCTTGTGAGTACTGTTATGTGCTAATTTGAAATGACCCTGGTTACTTTGCAGGGGGTATTCTGGTGAACATGAAGGGCGCCGTTTTTCTCGTTATGGTACTTCTCGCACCTGTAATTTGCGGTCCTGCGTGTTGCAAATGCTATTCCAGAATTCTGGAAGCTTGATTCTTGCATTCTACTCCGAAGTGTCCTTGTTTTCTTTTTACTGTGCTGCATAGTGGAGGGTTTGGCTATTTATGGCTACCCTCCTTTACTGCGGTGAAGAATGCTTCAGCTCTACTACAGCTGACAGACTCTGATCCAATTGAAAGCTATTTGTTTCTGCTCAGCTTTCAGATAATCTTTTTTGATTAGCTAACGGATAGAGCATATATCCTTGATCAATTTGCACCGTGTAATTTTTGGAACTTATACATTCAAGATAAGATCGAGTACTTTCGAAAGAAACATTGATGCTACAATCAACTGAGTTAGATAAGGCCCCATTATGTACAAAATCTGCACTTTGCTTTGCTTTGAATATTCATATCGTTGCAGCACCAGTTACCAAATTACTTATAACCCTATTATTTCAGGGAGGTCTCACTCCCGTTCACGCTCCTACTCTCCTCGTTATCGGGGCCGTCCTCGGTCAAGGTAGGGAATAGTAGGTTGTGTAGTTTTACTAACTTGTGACATGCCTGAAGCTATTCCCCTTCCATATTCGACTCCTTTCTCTGCTAAAAATTATATTATTTTTAAAAGATCGAGCTCTCCAAGAAGGCGAGATGACTACTCTGCTTCCCCACCACTCAGAAATGGGTCACGTCACAGACAATCTCCAAGACGTCAACCAAAAGAGTATGAAGAAGACAGGCGGAGATCCTATTCTCCTGCTGGTAGAGGTGGCAGCCTGCGTGGTGCTGATAATAATGCTCATGGAAAGTAAGTTATAGTTTTCTTGTGGAAGAATACATATTCTAGGCTTGTAGTGATTCTAGTGTGCTATGCTCGCAGTATATTAGTTTTGTTGTTGTGAAAGAATAGATATTCTAAGTTAATACTATGCACCTCTGCCTTAACTGCTTTATGAACTCCATAGCCAATTGTCAGGGTGCGAAATTCTTGTTTTGTATTCCTTTATCCTTGCTCTTCTGCAAAAACCTGAGCTTTTCTTTTGATTCGAAATCTCATTTGAGGAAATTGGATTACAAAGTAGTACTAGATCTGCATTCATCTCTTCTAACAGCTATTTTTGCATGCCAATTTGTTATCTTGTAATTTGTACTACTGCACATACTTGTCTCATACAATGTCGTAAGAGTAATCTTCCGATCATGTGGTGAAAGCCCTTCACATTGGTTTATTGGTTTATGTTCACAGGAGGTCACCACCAGCTGACAGTGACGGATCACCTCCGCACCAGAGCCAGAGGTCGCCGGGGCAATCCCCTGGATCACCAATGGGGTCGCGCTCAAGGTCCCCTGATGCTTCTCCTGTCCGCAGCGACTGACAGATTGGTGGTTGGTGCTAGGCATGTTGCTGCCTCTCCTAGCGCATCCATGAGTTCATCTCTAGCTTCTTTTGCTGGGCCGATCAAACTGGTTTGAGTAACCCTTCCGGGATGTGTTCGCTAGTGTTGTCCTGACTGTTAGTGGATATGACTCGTCAGCTGTCTTGGTTTTGTTGAACCTTGTACCATGGTAGTATTGTGAACCGGGTCACCGTCCTTGTCTGGGAAAAAGCTTTTCACTGGATTCACCGTCTTCTTTAACCAGTTGCTTTTCTCTCCGCTGAACTGAAAGCCATACAAATACGGATAAGTAAAGCGATCGGATTTATGAATGCTGGCTGCTACTGCGAAGGATAGGATTTTTATAGGAACATTTCCGTTTGGAACACGGGATTTTCTGTTAGGAATTTCAGAGGATAGGATTTTGAGAGTAAAAGTTCCTTCGGTGGACTGGTACCATTGGGTCGGACTTAATGAGGGGCGGGCCGTTTGGAATGAAGAGATTCTAGTATATGAATTTTACCTGCAGGAACAATTTTGGGCCATTTGAAACAAAGGATAGGAAAATTGCAATTCCATGAAACACCGTGACACTGTAGCTACATACATTACGATTTCACAGAAAACAAAACAAAGCAAACTCTCTGCTGCTCTAGCACATCAGCTTACCTCCCGATGAAGTCAATTTTGACTTCCTCTTGAGAGTAAATCCGTCTACCATTGTACCGTCGCGGCTGGTCGCCACTGGCGATCGCCTGAGCACGGCCATACTCGTGGGACTTGGCCACGGACATCTTCTCGAGACGGTGGTTTTATTTTTTGCCATCAATGCCACTCATGTTCCTTGGTCTTCCCTTCACCGGTGTTCTGGAGCTCCTCTACCCAATTAGTATGTTTTTTTTCTCTCCGCCGTTTCATCTTTTTATTACAGCAATTTTTAGTTTTACTTCGTCCGTCCCAAAGAAGTAACGGAGATTTGTATAAGAATCTATAAAAATCCAAGTCACTTGTTTTTTAGTACTACTTGTTATACTTGTGTGACATCAATGTTGAAAGCGGGCCTCGTTTATCAGATTAGTCGCCGAATGCTCTAATCCTAGTGATCAGTGTCCTTGGAACAAATTTTCCGGAGGTTAGTGTTTTTCTCCGAGACGAGGTGGATCTTTGGTCCTGTTTGGTTGGGTTTAAAACTGTTTTCCGACTTTTGTCTTATAAGTCACAAAAGCATCAAATTAGGTGCTTTCGGCTTTGACTTTTAACATTTGACTTGATATTGTTAGATGATGGTATAAACAAAAAACCAAAATCAAAAACAACTATTTATGTGATTTTGTGACCTATAAGACAAAAATCAAAAATCAGTTTTAAGTCCAACCAAAATACCTTTGCACTTTTGTCTTTTCCTACGACGACCATCGTGCCTGTTTCGTCGAGAATTCCCAAAGACGAGAAACCCAAAGCTCGGCATACACTAGACTATAGCACTGCTACTTCTCTCTCACCCCATCTCTGACTCTGACACATCCCCCAAGGCAACAGCGCTGCATCTCTCGACGCGACTCCCGACGAGAGATCGCTCCCTCCCCGGCATCCGCCCCCCGCAATCGCGCGCGGCGCCAGCGAGCGAGCAGCCTGCTCCCCAAGTCCCGCCTCCTCCCCGGAGCTAGGGTTCCCGTCGGCCGCGTCGGTGGAGGCCATGTCAGCTCCCGCGCTCCCCCGGATCCCGGTGGCCTGACGCGGATCCGGCGGTGGTGGACGTCTCCGCCCGTCAGAGGGGCGGGCATGGCGTCCTCGCCGGTCAAGTTCTTCTCGGTGTTCCTCGCCGTCTCCGTCATCGGATGGGTCGTCTTCACGTAAGTCATCCTCGCCGCACGCTGGAACCGTTAGGAACGGAGATAGGATCCCCCGCGCGCGGAGCTGCCTTTTGAGCTTCGCGCGTGGTATTCTAGAGAAAAAAAAGCTTCGCGCGTGGGGAATTCGGGCCTTGGTATTCTGGCATTTCAGTCCGTGCACCGAGGCCGTGGGCTGCTGCTTAGTGCTGCTTGTCAAAAGTAGGATTTTGACTTCCGTCCTTGGTTAATTGAGCGTGGTTGGTGTTTCGTGATCCAAGACTGGAATGGCTAGTACTAACTCTGCTAGCAGCTGCTGCACCATGGAGGGTTGCTTTGGTTGGGGGAGCCGTCCGTGGTGTAGGTGTGGGGTTTTGCACTGGTGAATTTGAGGTCTTCAGTGGCAAGGGTGTCTGCTAGTCATTTTGTGGGAGCAGCATGAGTTACTTACCGAGCTACTACTTACGGTGGAAAATTCTTAGTGAGATTGGTGCTTTAGTCTATTTGTTGTTCCATTTGGAAGTTGTCAATTGTGAAGTTCTACCTATTTACCCTGTTGGTAATTGGTAGCTAGTGGGCAACTGGTAGCACAAATGCACAATTCTGTTCTTGTCTGATATATAACTACAGTAGTTATGTTGTTCTTTTGGTTTATAGTGCATTGCAAATTTGGGCATTAAGTGCGTCCATCTAGCAAAAATCATAGTGCTAGCAGACTCGTATTACAAGACTATGTGCTTGCTTGTGCTTTCTTGTCTTTTGCATGCTTTACAGTGAATTGTACTATTGCAGTGGTATGTTCAACATTCAATATGCTGCCTGTGGATACTGAGCTTCAGCCCCAGTTTCTTAATGACAGGGCCATTTGTAGATTCTAGCTTATTCAGTTCGCCTATTAACATATTATTATGATGTCAAACATCTGGTTAAACTTGGAGGGTGTAATCTGTGGCTTTCAGTTTTGTATTGGTTATTTGGTTATTCCTGTTGGCATTTCTGCTACTTCTTTATAATGGAAGAAGCAGGTGACATTTCATCACAGAGGATTTGACTGATTTTGACTGTTCAGATCTCTTTCTAGCCTAATGATTTAGCTCTAGTCTCGCACAAATAACAGATATGCAATCAAACTGATTGTCGTTGCTCCTAAGATCCTTCCATGCAATCAGGAACCTTATCCTAGCACTTGAATACTTCCACATTTAATCGTTTCGTGATAAAAATTTCTTCAGGGAAGTGTATGCTCTGCATTGATCTGTATTTGCATTCCTTGCAGATTTGCTGCGAGATTGTTAGCTTGGTTTTTGAGCCGTGTATTACGTGCGTCCGTTGCATTCCGAGTTGCTGGGTTCAATTGCCTGCGTGATGTGACAATAAAGTTCAGTAAGGTTTGTCTTTCATCTCATGCTGCCAAGTTGCTTGAGTCCAGAAGTTCATGGTGTCTGTTTGATGCTTGCTAGTTCAAATTAATTTGAGCAACTTGGTTTGGTGTATTATATTCTTTTTATGCATGCTATCTGTTGTTATTCCTTTTGCTACTCCATCGAGGCTTTGCGAATTGTCATGCTTTGTTGCACTTTCGAGCAGATATTATCATCTAATGCTTTCATGTATGTGTTTTGGTCATTTGTGGCTTGGTTGCTTGAGATCACTTAGGCCTCCTTTGATTCAAAGGATTTCCATAGGAATTTTGAAGGCTTGATAGGAATTTTTCCTACGTTGGTCGTTTGATTCGTAGGATTAAATCCTATAGGAATTTTTCCTAAGGATTCATTTGTACTACATTCCATAGGAAAATTTACATCCACTCCAACCTCTTGGAAGAAATCCTTTGGTCCAATCAAACAAACTTTGATGCAAACAAAATCCTATAGGGCTCAAGTGGACATGACATTGCAATCCTACATTTTTCCTATTCCTTTACTTTTCCAATCCTACGAATCAAAGAGGCCCTTAACTTGTTGATGTTACATAACCTCTTAAAGAAAACAAATGATTAACCATTGTCAACACATATTAAGTAACGGAACACTGTTAAGGAGATAACAGACATGGGTGCCTATATTAATGAGGAAGTAATTTTTTATGCTGGTTTTTGTGTACTTGTAATGGATATGGAGAAGTGGGCATAATATTTTCATGTTATGAACTATTTATGTGCTTAAAACTCAAATCATTTGACATTTGTTGAACAATATGCATTTATTCCTTGCTTGCTAATTGATGTGCTTACATTAAACCACCTTTTCTTCTCAGGGTTCTCTTGAATCCATTTCAATCGGTGAAATTAAACTGAGTTTCCGCAAGTCACTTGTCAAACTAAGTTTCGGTGTTATCTCGAAGGACCCAAAGGTGCAATTGCTGATAAATGATCTTGAAATTGTAACTAGATCATCTTCTCAAAGCAAAAAATCTAGCAAATCCACAAGGCCTCGTTCTACAGGTAAAGGGAAATGGCTGGTAACATCAAGTATGGCTAGACTTTTATCAGTTTCTGTCGCAGATCTGATGATCAAGGTAACTATATTTTGTCTCGAAGTTTCTTATCTTCCAAAATTTGATGTGGACATTCCGTTTGCTCGTTTTAATTTCTGTACAATGATAACATATTTCGTGTGTTTAACTTGTCGATAAAATAAGGTTTAGCACAAAGGATAAAATGCCCTTTTACCGCTCCACTTTATTCTCAAATCCATTATTTGGTCCATTTGCATCAAACAGTGCAAATGAGCCCTTCTACTCTCATACTTTAGTTCAAATTCGTAGCTTAGTTGCCACAGCACCAAGTTACCTAGTTCGATATGGATTTATATGTAACAGAAATTCACTCCTATTATCCGTTGTTCCTTACTAATCCCTAGTCAAATAGGTTATTCCGTTGCATTGGAAATAATTCCTTACTATTCCCTAGTTCAAATTGGTAATTTTGTTGGGAAGTATGGTGTGCGACCAAGAAGATTAGGATATAAATATAATATAGTTAGTTAGAATCATGGATGAGGAGGTTTCCCAGTTAGTATATATAGGACTTAGGAGGTTTTGTTGTTATTGATGCTATGTTGCATGTGCATTTATGCCCATTTAGACCACCTGAATTGTGTAGTTCCCACCGTATGGTATGATTGTCTTGTTAGGAGCTTCCAGGTGGTAAACATTGGATTCATGAGCATGGGTCACTATTTGAGCATGTAGCATGATAGCTGTCTAAATAGCATACCTTTTCTGGTCATTTGTATTCAGACGTAAACATTTATCCTTAAAAGCATCTCAGCAGAAGTCATCATCCCACAAGAGCATGTCTAGTGCTCCCGTGGCGTGGGTCAAACCACGATAGCACAAGCAGATGGTCATAAAAAGCCACTAAAACGCAAGCCACGGTATTAAAAGCAGATGGTCATAAAAGCTAAAAAAACTGAGTAGTTCAGACAGTGTGTATTTACTATGTCAACAAAGTTTCAAATTCAAATTCCACACACACGTGAGAATGAAAGAGAAATTTTGCAGTGAAGAGTAACCAAAAACTGTTTACAGGAGATGGTACTATTCACGGCCTGATTTCCTTTTTTTTATTTCTTGATGTGTAGATTGAATCTAAACCTGACATTTTGTGACATGGTAACAGACATTGTGTGAATCTACTCAATATTTTTCAGACAATGACCTTTTGGTTCCCGCGGTTTAGTAGCGAGGTTGCACCTCAAGCCATGGGAGCAGTAGATATGCTCTCGTCACCTAATCACAGAGATGTGCTGGATGTACCTTTTGCTGACTGAAACTTGCATTTTCTTGCGTTTACTATTCTATACTGTTATTTATGAACTATCTTTGACATCAAATGATGCAGGTACCGGATGGTGCCGTTGACATCAAAGAGCTAAAGGTGGATACATTTAAAATTGCCGGACCTAATCATATTCTTGGTGTTAAGTTGCTCCTATTACCGTTGAATGTACACCTTGGAGATTTTGGGTTCACTGCTGATCCAGTGGGCAACTGTAATCAGCTTGATGCTTTCCAGTCTGATCAAGCTTCTCTAGCAAGTTCAGAGAAATTCTTGGCTCCATTTGTTTTTGAAGATTTGTTGGTTACTTGTGAGTTTGGTCATGAAAAGTGAGTTCTTTTGCTCTTGGTAACTGATACATAAAATATCGTTGGACAAGTCACAAACAAATTCTGAGATACGGTCAATTATTGTCAAATTCAGTTGTCTAAACAATGTTTTGTATAGTCACCATATTTGAGGTTTCAATAGCATTTAACTTCTTTTGTGTGTATTTACAAATTGAGTTTTCTTTTTCAGGGAAAGAGGTGTTAAAATTGTTAATCTCGAATTGGAATGTGGAGATGTTAGTGCCAACATTGATGAACGGCTCTTTCACAAGAAACACACAAAGCTAGGGAATAATAGTTTATCTGAGAATGCTGAAGAGGCTATTCCGGGTACTTCACCAACCAAACTGTCATCAAAAAGCAAATCCATTCTACCAGCACTGAAGAAGCAGATGCTTGCGTTTCCGGATAAGGTTTGTTAGCATTAAATTTTTCGATTGTGGGTACTTCTTTGATGTATGTGACAACCATTTAGTTCATTTTTCACACACTCTAGTTTGTGTTGGTGCTTTCAACATCTGTGATTCTGTAAGATATCATTCGTAGCCTCGACTCACATTTATAATCTCGCTTTTCTCTTCTCCAGTTAGTCTCTTGCTTAGCTAGTATTCCAGTCTATTAGAAACACAATCTCGTTCAAATCAGTGCTTAATATTTGCAGCATGAGCAATAATCATCAGGAGAAAGGAGGGCTAGTCATGCAGTCTTAACTGTTACCTGATTTTGTTGCCAACTGTTTGTCACTCATCTGCATTTGATTCAGTCCACTTAATTCTAGATATGCAGGTAGAACTGCTTTGCATATTTCTCTGTGCTACTATTGGAAATGGCTACTGGCTAGAACATGCAAAACTTATATTTACATACAATCCTTCTGTTGGCAGCCCTAAATAAATGACTTTTAGGCAGTTAGGAATTATGGTTCTGTACCCATCTATGTTTTGGCTGTACCTGAAAAGTATTGCTAAATATTATATTTGTTCTTTGGAAGGTTAGCTTCAGTGTGCCGAAGCTTGATGTGAAGTTCACACACCTGGGTGAAGGGCTTACTGTTCACAACAATGTTATGGGGATCCACTGTACTAGTGTGAAGTCCCTGCCACAGGATGATTTAGAGGAAGCTACGCCACACTTTGACGTTCAAGTCGATCTGAGTGAAATTCATGTACATCTCTATTACTTTATCTAAGACTCATGCTATACTTATCAGTAGCAATCAGCAGACATGTTAACTTTTTTGGCCTTTCAGTTAGTTAGAGAAGGCTCAAGCTCTCTGCTAGAAGTTCTTAAAGTTGCTGCGGTAGCTTCTTTGGATATTCCTTTGGACGTAAGCATCCTTATTTACTTTTTTTGTTGATAATATTGCGACTACCTTTTTAAAGTTGTAAAATATGATTTCCTTTCAGCCATTTCTTCCAATCAGAGCTGAGATCGATGCCAAGCTTGGTGGCACTCAATGCAATCTTATGTTGAGCAGATTGATGCCATGGATGCGCCTTCATTCCTTGAAAACCAAAGGAATGAAGCTTTCCAAGGAAAACTCTCATCTGGAAGTTTCTCAAACTAAGGAGATCAAGCAAATCATGTGGACTTGCACAGTCTCTGCCCCAGAAATGACTATCATGCTTTACAGCTCTAGTGGATTGGTATTGTATCATGTAAGTTCCCTTTGATTCAATGTAAGAATAAGGCTGTTTCTGCTCAGAAGAAACTTCTTTATATAGATGACTCCCGTTGGTTACAAACAACATGCCTTATGTCGAGGACTTGAATGTTGCTAGTGTTCAGTATCAAGATTCAAGAGTTAATCATACCAGAAAAAGTTTTAAACCATTGGCAGATCCGCGTATATGCTGATGCCTAATTCATTCTAGATGTACTAGAGGTCTACGATGGGAAAATAATGGAAAAGTTGGCCAAGTTGTGCCTTTGCAGGCAAGTTTGTATTTTGTGGCTGAGTTCTCATTATGGTCATGAACACATACTGTCTGGTTACCAGTTTATTTTTTATCTTTACTTTCTATGTCTTAATAGCACTTGTGCTTTCACAATAAGGTGCAACTTGCAAGTTCCCTGAAAGTAATATTGTGGCATCATTTTTCTACGGCATTACTGCCGCTTTATTCCTCAATTGAAATTGATGAGTATACACGTTATCTTCCTTTGATTTGATATATTCTTTTCATTTTGCAGGTATGTTGCCAGTCATCACATTTGTTTGCAAATAACATTGCAAGCAAGGGGATTCAGATACACACTGAGCTTGGTGAAATGCTGGTGCACATGGAAGATGGGTATAGAGAATTCTTGAAGGAAAATATATTTGGCGTGGATACTTACTCTGGTTCCCTAATGCACATTGCTCGGGTGAGCCTTGATTGGGGATACAGGGAAATTGAGGTCCAAGATATGGCTGAAACTAGTAGACTTGCTCTTGTATTTTCTGTCGATATCAGTGGCATAGGAGTAAAGTTTAGCTTTAAGCATTTGGAATCTCTTGTGCTCAATTTGATGTCCTTTAGGACTCTATTGAAGGATCTTTCATCCTCTCGCGAAAGGGCTAAAGAAAACAATTTGGAGCATAGAGGAAAAAAGAAAACAAAAGGTGTTGAAATATTGAAATTAAGCCTACAGAAGTTCTCCATTACTTACAGTGGTGATGTAAATATATTAAATATGCCAATTGCTGATCCAAAGCGTGTGAACTATGGGAGTCAAGGGGGTCAAGTAATTGTCAATGTCTCTGCTGATGGCACACCACGTAGGGCAACTATAGCTTCTGAACAACCAGGCTGTGGCCGCAACTTGAGGTTTTCTGCATCTTTAGTTATCTCTCATCTCTCTGTATGTATAGACAAGGAGAAAAAGTCAACACAAGCAGAATTGGAACGGGTGAAGACAATCTATGAGGAAGATCATAGCTCTGGCGGCAAAGTGACCTTACTAGATATGCAGAATGCTAAAATTGTGCGCCGATCTGGTGACCTTACTGGTGTTGCTGTTTGTTCCCTCTTCAGTGCAACAGACATTAATATCAGATGGGAACCTGATGCTCATTTAGCTCTGTTTGAGACCTTGGTACGCTTTAAGTATTTCCTGCATCATAACAAGTTCCAGAGTTCTGAGAAGCTGAGCAATACTCAAAATGGCAATATCAAAGAGAAGTCTGACAAAAGAGGGTCAATTTTTGCCGTTGATGTGGAGGTCTTGAGAATATCCGCTGGGCTCGCAGATGGTGTAGAAGCAAACATGCAAGTACAATCTATCTTCACGGAAAATGCCAGGATAGGTGTACTGTCTGAGGGCCTTTCTCTCAGTCTTAATGGTGCCAGAGTTCTAAAGAGCACACGGATACAAATCTCTTGTATTCCTTTTGCTACTGGACATTTGCCGAATGCAAAGGTTGATCCATCATCCAAAAGAGATTGGGTCATTCAAGGGCTAGATGTCCATGTTTGCATGCCATACAGGTTGCCATTGCGTGGCATAGAGGATGCTGTTGAAGACACGATCCGTGCGCTAAAGCTGGTCTCTGCTGCCAAAAGAAGTATAGTGTTTCCTGATGGGAAAGAGAACTTAAAAAAGGTTAAGCCTGGAACTTCCAGTTTTGGATCTGTAAAGTTTGTGTTGCGTAAACTCACTGCAGAAATAGAGGAGGAGCCAATACAGGGTTGGCTCGATGAACATTACCATTTGATGAGGAACAAAACTTGTGAATCGGGAGTTAGGTTGAAATTTCTTGATGATGCTATATCAGGAATTGTAGATCCTAACCATTGCAGCTCCGAGGGAAAAGTTCTCTATGATGGCATTGAGGTTGACTTGCATGACACTGCAGCTCTTCAAAGGATGCGGGAAGAAATCCATAAGAAAGCATTTCGATCATATTATTTAGCTTGTCAGAAAATGGTCTTTGCAGAAGGGTCAGGAGCGTGTACAGAAGGTTTTCAAGCTGGATTCAAGCCAAGTTCACGGAGAGCTTCACTTCTTTCACTTTCTGCTTCTGAATTGGACATTACTTTGACCAGGATAGAGGGTGGGGAAACAGGGATGGTTGAATTCATAAAGGAGCTTGACCCTGTTTGTCAGGAGAAAGATATACCATTCTCTCGGCTATATGGGAGTGATATTGCTGTCCTTGCAGGGTCATTGGTAATACAAGTGAGAGACTATACATCTCCTCTCTTTTCTGCAACCAGTGGGAAATGCCAAGGCCGTGTGGTGCTAGCCCAGCAGGTAGGTCTGTCAAATCTCTCTTTTATGTTGCCTATGTGTGTTTTCATTAGTTATGTTAGCCAGTAGCCACCCCCCCTTCTTCTTCATGTGCATGGAGTTTCCTTTCTTCGATGTATATTGAATCATGGAACTAACAAGTTCTTGAAGATTTGTAATGCACTGAGAAGATTGTGATGCTACATGGATCTGTAGTCTCTTTTCTGGTTCTGTGGTATCTGTTTCAAATTCCTTTATGGTGCATATTCACCTGGAGATGGCTTCAGCGTCGTGATCTAACAGGCCTGATTAAACTAGTTTACACTAATCACTGGATCATGTTATGTATTTTATTTGAGTAGTATTATGTATTTATCTTCATCTGGCTTTTCTTGGGAATGCAGGACCAAATTGCCCTCTTTCACATTTAAGAGCTGTATAACTGAGATAATTCTTTGCATTAGTCATCAATCCTTCTATGCGATCGATTTATAACATAAAAACAAAATTGAGCCCCGCCCCTGATAGCTTTAACCTTAAAAATTCCTGCCATATAGGAGTACTTGTAGTAAAATCTAGATATGATTGTACATATTTGGATGCGAGTCTCTAGAGTTTTTTTAGTTTCTCATTGTGTCTATTTGCAGGCAACATGTTTTCAACCCCAAATACACCAAGATGTATATATTGGCAGATGGCACAAGGTCACAATGCTACGTTCTGCCAGTGGTACCACACCGGCAATTAAATTGTACTCCAATCTACCTGTTTATTTCCAGAGAGGAGAGATTTCTTTTGGTGTTGGTTATGAGCCATCTTTTGCTGATATAAGTTATGCATTTCAAGTAGCCCTGCGGAGGGTTAATCTTAGCACCAGAGATAGAAATTCTGGTTTAGCAAACCAACCACCTAAAAAGGAGCGCAGCTTGCCATGGTGGGATGACGTTAGATATTACATCCATGGAAAAATAATTCTATATTTCAGTGAGACCAAATGGAGCCTTTTGGCAACAACTAATCCTTATGAGAAGGTAGATAGACTGCAAATTGTTTCTGAATACATGGAGATCCAGCAAACGGATGGGCATGTAGATGTTTCTGCAAAGGAATTCAGGATGTATATCAGCAGCTTAGAGAGTATGATGAAGAATTGCAGCTTGAAAGTTCCATCTGGTGTGCCCAGGCCTTTTATTTACGCTCCTCTGTTCTCCCTTAGTGTGATTATTGACTGGCAGTGTGAATCTGGTAACCCATTGAATCATTATTTGCATGCGCTCCCTATTGAGGGTGAGCCAAGGAAGAAAGTTTATGATCCATTTCGATCTACTTATCTATCTCTTAGGTGGAACTTCTCCCTTAGACCTTTGCAAGTACAGTCTGATAATGCTGCATCAGCTTCCTGTTATGCAAACAGTCCAATGCTAAGTGGAACCATCTCCGGCAATTGTTCCACAGTGGCTGATGTTGATTTTCCAACAATGAACCTGGGCGCCCATGACCTTGCTTGGGTTTTCAAATGGTGGAGCTTAAACTACAGCCCCCCACACAAACTGCGTTCTTTCTCTAGATGGCCTCGATATAAAATTCCTCGAGCTGCTAGATCTGGTAACCTCTCAATGGATAAAGTTTTGGTTGAGTTCTTTTTCCGGGTTGATGCTACTCCCTGTTGCATAAGACATGCAACTTTAACTGAAGATGATCCTGCTAGTGGCTTGACCTTTAAAATGTCAAGGTTGAAGTATGAATTGTGTTACAGTCGAGGTAAACAGAAATATACATTTGATTGTAAGCGTGAATCTCTGGATCTTGTTTACCGTGGACTTGACCTTTACAAGCCTGAGGTTTATCTAGTACGAGATGTTAACTTGTCCTCAGCTGAAAATGTGTCCAAATTAAAGACTAGTAGCCACCAGTCACTGGGCAAAATTGCTAATGACAAATGCAGCATGGGCAATTTTCAAGAAAAACATGAGGAAGGCTTCCTCTTGTCTTCTGATTATTTCACGATAAGAAGACAAGCTCCAAAGGCAGATCGTGCACGACTTACAGAATGGCGGCAGGATGCTGGTAGGAATATTGAGATAGCATATGTTGGATCTGAGTTTGAGAATGGTGGTGAAAGTGACCATCCTCTATCTGAGCCTAGTGATGATGATGATGGTTTCAATTGGATGTTGGCGGACAATTGCCAACGGGTATTTGTGTACAGTCTCAGGCTTTTATGGACCATTGAGAACCGAGATGCAGTTTGGTCATGGGTTGGAGGAATTTCCAAAGCATTTGAACCCCCGAAACCCTCTCCTTCGCGACAATATGCACAAAGAAAGATGATTGAGGAAAGGCAGAATGCAGATGGCTCTAGATTAACTCAAGATGCTATCTCTTCTATCCATGTTGGTTCTCCTTCGGTGCAACATGCTGAGGCTCTGAGCTCTACTTCCCCATTACATAGTAAAGCCAATCACTCCTCTTGTATCATTTTTGCTAGATGTTTCATGCTGTACTAACATTTACAGGCTTAGTTTTTTTACCGGATCACTTGAGTCAGTTGAAAGCTAAAATCTATTGAAATTATTGCAGATTTTTGTTACCTTTTGGATTCAATCATTTTTGTTTGTTAATGTTGCAGTGAAGTATGGCATGTTTGATGATTCAGATAAGGGAGGGAATCTCCATTTTATGGTTAATGTTGTCAAGCCCCAGTTCAACCTACATTCTGAAGAAGCCAATGTAAGTGATAACTGATATTGAAGATTTGAGTTTTTCTTTTATATATATTGATCTGTGCTTGAACTAATGACTGAAACGGTCATATGATGCATTTTTGTTGATAGCTTTTTGGCTAATCCATGGAATGCTCTACATTTATATAATAAAATAATGATACCAATCAATCAGTAAATCGATTATTTCTTATGAAGCCAAATACAATAACTTGTCAGTGTAATCTATTATATTATCTGATACATCTGTTCTACTAGCTCACTTTAGTAATGGAAAAGAGGCATCATGCATGCAAGAAAAAACTACGAAATCATGATGAAGAATATTGACTTTACAAAACGCCCTGGATAGGGTTCAAATGAGAAGTTAACTGCCCTAGTGGTACAAACAGTTTTTAAGAAGTATCAGGATTTATTTATTTTAAAACCTATTTCCTCCACTACTTTGTATCAGAGAGGAGTCAGTATCTGATACTGATATGACAAATTTTGAAACTTCCAAACCACCTTGGCCTGCTGTGAATGGCTATATATGCTTTTACCATTATTTGCCTTGCTCGGTAGTATCTCTTTGTGCCTTTGTTTGTTTCTTCTCTCTTGTGGTTCTGGGTGTATATGCATGATATGTGCTTTGCTTGGTACTCCCTCCATCCCAATTTATATGTCGTATTAGACAAATCCCAAATACCAAGACAAAGCTTCTCTTAATGAACCGAGTGAGCTGCAACTGCGCATGCGCTCTACCGGCGCATTTTCCTCGCAGGGACTGGAGGAATGAGTGGCTGCAATTAATCACCTCCACCACTAATCGCTGCATGCAGCCACTCAATCCAGTAATTGCTCTGCATGCAGCCTGCCAAGCCGCAGGATTCAATGTGCAAAGCTAATACGACGGTTAATTTGGGAAAAAATAAAAATCCTAATACGTCATATTTTTTGGGAAGGAGGGAGTATCTCTTTTTTCTCTTGTAGTGGGGCAAAGGGGGTTGAGAATGAGCTTTTGTTTTTTTCTTGAGAAAATGCAAAAGCCTTGCATCTCGATGCATTAATAGATAAAAAAGGTTATAAACGTTACACCCCCTAAGCACTAAGCTCTGCCAGTAGTGATGCTTGGAGGCCGGTTGCCACTGCTTGAGCCCATGAATGTGCCTCCACATGAATGATAAGCACTAAGCTCCGCCGGTAGTGATGCTTGGAGGCTGGTCGCTCCTGCTGTAGCCCATGAGCATGCCTCTGCATGGATGGTGCCCAACAGCGAGACAGTGTAGGGCTTCTCCCCATTGAAGACGGCAGCATTAAGCTACTTCCAGATCAACCATGCTGTGAGCATAATCAACAGGGACAAGCTTTTTCTTAGTGAGGATAGTGTGTAATTGGTGTTTATGTAGCAGGTCCATGTAGATTATGCCATAAGTAATTTAGTATATGGCTTCTGGTGTGGAACTAAAGTTCGTGTTATGTGTACCAGGGTAGATTTCTGCTCGCTGCAGCCAGTGGGCGTGTTATCGCACGTTCATTTCATTCAGTTGTTCATGTTGGGAAAGAGATGCTAGAGCAAGCACTGGGGACCAGCAGTCTGCACATTCCTGAATTGCAACCTGAAATGACCTGGAAAAAAGCTGATCTCTCAGTATGGCTCGAAGATGTTCAAGCTCATGTTGCACCGACTGATGTGGACCCTGGTGCAGGCCTGCAGTGGCTTCCTCGTATTCTTGGCAGTTCTGAGAAATTGAAGCGCACAGGGGCCTTGTTAGAGAGAGTATTTATGCCTTGCCAGATGTACTTCAGTTACACTAGACATAAGGGTGGAACTGCAGACTTGAAGGTAAAGCTAACAGAGATATTTCAGCATATGGTCCAATGCCTATGCCTGTTTTGGACTGGTTCCAGTCTAAGAAAACTAAATGAATGCACTATTGTTCTTCTGAGTATTAAAAAGAATGTATTTTATGACCCAGGTTAAGCCGTTGAAGGAACTACGTTTCAATTCTCCAAACATAACTGCAACAATGACTTCACGCCAGTTTCAAGTTATGTTGGATGTGCTTAGCAATCTCCTATTCGCAAGACTTCCCAAGTGAGATTCCTTTTAGGTTCATGGACTTCTGTTTTCTTATGTCGAATCACTCATGTTTGTTCTTATGTCGAATCACCCATGTTTGTTTTTATGTCGAACCACGCATGTTTGTTGCCTTTAGTACATAATCATTGAGCTCCTAATGATTAATGGAGTTTTTTTCCAATCTGATAATTGACATTTGCCAGAACAGGAGATATCCATGACAAAGTTTAACCATTTAATATTCTGTATGAGCCTTATTTTGAATTTTGCTTTTCTTTTTTAGTTCTTAATATTGAAATTTGTGTGGTCCATTTTTGTATGTGGCTTCCATGGGTACATTTATTGGTAAACGAGAAAGTTTTGTTCTGAGTGAACTGTTACAAACTGATTCCTTGAATTTGCACGATCATTTGTAAATTATTCACTGGATCATGTCATTCATTGCTCGCATCTGAACTTATCATTGGTGGTTTTGCAAAGTTTCGTACCACTACAGTTTGACATTGGTTACGTATGTCAACTATTGGCCTTTTCTGCAACATAGTTCATTTACCTTATGTACGCTTAATTTTAACATGTGATCTTCATATTACTCCTATAACTTTTCTGGACTTTACTCCTGCTTAATGAATTTTTTTCCTTCAAAAATATATTAAATATTTTTCTGTGTGTTCTCTAAAAATATTGCAACTTCCAGGTGTCAATTTTGTATAAATCACTATATTATTATTTCATGTGGACTGATCCTTAATTAAAAAATTGCTACTATCTTGTGGATAGAGGCCTGTAACGCTATGTAACCCTATTAATAGTTAGTAACACTCTACCTAGGTAACACTACGTGACCTATTAAACTAGTTAGTATTATCTCAATATTTATCTTCAACACCGTGTGACCTACTCCCTCCATTCCTAAATACAAGATGTTTTAGCTTTTTGGCTCTAAAAAGATGTTTTAGCTTTGTCCTAAGTCAAACTTCTTAAAGTTTGACCAAGTTTATAGAAAAATCTACCAACATCTACAACTTTAAATTAGTTAATTAAATTTGTCATGATATATCTTCATGGCATACTTATTTGTTATTGTAAATGTTGGTAGATATTTCTATAAAACTTGGTCAAACGTTAAGAAGTTTGACTTGGGACAAGGCTACAACATCTTATATTTAGGAATTGATGGAGTACTAAACTAGTTAATATTATCTCAGTAATTATCCTCATTTCCTGTTAAACTTTCTGGCACAGGCCTCGGAAAAACAGTCTCCAGTATCCATCAGATGATGAGGATATTGAAGAAGAGGCTGATGAGGTGGTTCCTGATGGAGTAGAAGAGGTGGAACTTGCAAAGATTAATCTCGAACAGAAGGAAAGGGAGAGGAAGTTACTGCTTGATGATATAAGATCCCTAACCGGAAGCAGTGATTATCATATGGATCTTTCTGCAGAAAAGGATAATTCTTTATGGATGATTAACAGTGCGAAAACTTCATTGGTAAACATTTTAACTTTGTATGGCCGGTACCTACATAAATGGATTTTTTTCGTGGTAACCAGCAATTTGTTTTGACGATTGATTTCTACAACACTGATATTAAAAATTATATCACTATAATTTTAACATAAGAGTATGTTTGAGTTTTGATAGCAAATCTACTTCGGATATATTAGTCACTGAAACTGAAACCTACAGATCGTGTAACATTGTCTTGTGGATAAGATGAGAATAATGTATGTTTTTGCCAACAAAAAGCATAAAGAATGGTGTTCATGTATGTTTCAAAATATTGAAGTATTATTGTGGTAATATGTGTTGTTTGAACCAAGTATTTGTCCCTCTTACCAAAAATATTGCTTGCTCCAAACCAGCTTCAAACATGAGCCCTAGCTTCCCCTTGTTGGAGTGTGTTTCTAAGCAATGTTTGTTGATATTATACTCTAATCAGGTGGAAGGACTCAAGAGAGACCTTCTAAATCTCCAGAAGTCTCGAAAATTCGCATCTTCTGCACTAAGGAAAGCACTGCAAAAGGCTGCCCAGTTACGCTTGATGGAGAAAGAAAAGAACAAAACACCTTCTTGTGCCATGCGAATTTCTATGAAAATTAGCAAAGTTGTATGGAGCATGCTTGCAGATGGAAACACTTTTGCTGAAGCTGAGATCAGTGATATGGTATATGTTTAAACTTTGGTGCAATAATTCATTGGTTGTAGTTTCTTCACTGTCTTTTGTGTTTTGTATGTGTCTGTCTACTTCAATGCTTTAGTTCACTGCAAGCTTTACTTTTCTTTTGGCATAATTGATGTTTCACCATTTGAAGATAGACGTGCATCTCTTGAACTACCTTTTCCCCTAGTGATTTAGAATATTTTCCAATTGAATATTTTTGCAGGGGTATGATTTTGATAGAGACTACAAAGACATTGGTGTTGCTCGGTTTACAACAAAGTACTTCGTTGTGCGGAATTGCATGGCTAATGCCAAATGTGATACATTACTGTCCGCTTGGAATGCACCTCCTGAAAAGTAAGGATTAGTTTTGGCTTTACTCTATCATTGGCTACTCCTTGGCTCCCCTTCTATACTCTTGGGAGTGTACTCCCACCTATGTTATACTACTTAAACACCCTTGCTATACTCTTTAATCAATTTGTATATACTCTATTAACTACTAGTATAAGACACTCCAAAGTGAATTGCATGAACTTTTTTCAATGTAATACCTTTTTTTTATTAATATATCCATTCATTTCATTTTTATGTGTACAAAAGGTTATATTGCAAAAAAGTTCACTTTTGGATGCTGCATCTCATTAATGAGCAGCACTGTCCTTAGTTGTTTGGTAACTCTTAAGGTTCCCAGTGGATTCCTCTAAATCATGGGTTTCAGCGAATGACTGATCACTGCATTCTATTACAGAGGTGCCATGCTTCGTGTGGATGCGAAGCAAGGTGCTCCGAAGGATGGGAATTCTCCGCTTGAGCTCTTTCAGGTTGGTTTTTCACGTGGACTAATTTACTTTTTGCTGAGCTATAATCATCTATTACCTGCGCTACAAGTTGTCAGATCCATCTCTCTTGTTTCTAGCTTAATGCCCAACACCATTTCTTTATCACATGGACTAACACCAGAATAGAAAATAATCGATCTGTAAAGATGTCTAGAATGAGTCATTGAACCGAGCCATTAGAATGCCATTCATTTCTATGTCTGCATTTTGTTTCTCTTCATTTGATGCTTTAATCAGTTTCAGTAACTTAAAAATGAAAACAATGTTTGTAGCTTGCTATTTGGTTTGATACATCTTCGGGCTTTTTGTCTGCCCCTCTTGGATACTTTGAAATTCTGTTCATAATTTTAGTCCACACGAATCACACTAATATAAGAATTTCAGGCGCATACCATTTATGAAGATGCTATACATTTACTTAAACATCCTAAGCAAAAGTTATGATTTAGTGGAACCTACTTTATACATGTTTTCTACAGAACTTATCTGCCTGTGGAGGATTTTCAGCATGCAATGGGTATTTACATTTCTTTTAACTAAGTTGACAACTTGAAATATCCAATTACTTACACCATGTATTCTTTAATATTTTTTATGTGCTTGTTCGCATTAGCGATCCAATTATTTGTGCACTATGCCACTTCGGAGTACTGTACTGTACTGTTTTTACTCCCTTACAAAACATAAGCCGTTCTCAGAACTTCCACATTTGGTACCAATATATACAAAGTACTTAATTGACCACATAAATAATGTCAGTACATTTTTCATCAAACTACTTCCATAATTTTATACCTTTTCTTTTTGTAATAGTGATATGCACTCCTTCCTTCCATTTAAATAATTTATATTTTGACTAGGCATAGAGTTTAAAAAATTGTGATGTTTGGACTATTCTAAAAACCCTTCCTTTAAACGTTGAAAATAAAAACCTCCTAAAAGCCGCTACCTTAATCACTTGCCTTCCGTTTTCTCTGAAATACTTTTTAAGATCTAGAAATCAGGGTTCGTGCAATTAGTCGTATACATGTATCTTATACTACCTCCTTTTCGTAATATAAGGCGTATTAGGTTTTGGACAAGGCTTTGATGAAAATGTTTTCTTGAAAAAAAGGCTTTGACCAAAAATTACTTTGTTAATATTTGGTTTATACAACAAGAACAACAACTAAGCCTATTGTCCCAAGCAAGTTAGGGTAGGCGAGATATGAAACCCAACCAGAAATTTGTGGAGAATACAAGTAAATTTGTATATTTTACTTTTATTTGGTTTATATGACATGAAATTTGTATATTTTCTATCAGTGCATGAAATTTGTATCACTAGATTTTTTTCAAAGGCACTGATGATTTTGTTTTTTTAGAAAATAATCATGATTTCATATCTTATAAACCACGTATTAACGAAGTAACTCTTGAACAAAGCCTTTCCTTAATGAGATCTAATATGCCTTTTATTTTGAAAAGGAGGGAGTACTATGGAACATATTTGGAGAACTGATATCAATGAACCATGGTAGTAAGAATGAGTTTGTTCTTCTTCCTTTGGCAGAATGTATTGTTTTGGACATTGGTCGGATTTCTAAAGTTTAATATGGCCACTATATTTTGTCAATGTATTTGTAAAACCTAATAAAGTTAAAATATTTTGAAGTATATTCTTGAGGCAAATCTACTCACCGTTCATACATCCGGTCTAATTGTAAGTCACAGGATATTATTGATCAAAACAAAAATGCTTTGATTTTTTAAAAAGAAAGTCTGTCCCGTGGCAACACTTTTTGGGTGACTGAAGGAAGTTGTCATGCCCAACAGCATATGGGCAAGCTCTATGTGCGCAAGATTTGGCCTGAAGAGGCAGTGTGAAGCTTAGGGTATGTTTGGTTTTAGTCTAAACTTGCCAAGCCAAATATTTGGCTAGCCAAAATTTCTGTGGAATAGCCTTATCTTTCCTTTATTGAGTATCAAGTCAGTCATTTAGTTTCCAAGGATATGAGTTGTTCAGATTGGAAAAAGTTTGTGTTGTTTGTCAAGTCTGATAGGCTTGAGGGTCAAGTTGAGCCATCCATATATGGACCTATAGTGTAATCAGAATGATCAACCAATCAAGAAGAAAACAGAAAAGGAGGCTTCTCTTCCACTAGACCCTATCCCTCGCCTACCCATGCGCCTCTGACGACTGGCGCAACCTCCCCTGCACGGTCGTGACAGAAGTATCTTTTGTTTTGAGAAAATGCAAGAGCCTTGTGTCTCATTATATTGAAAAGGTAGAGTAGTATTTACAAGCCAAGGAGGCTGCGGCAAACAAGCAGAAAATGAAACTAGTGAACATCCCAAGTCCTAGGCAGGGAACCCTAAGATCCAAAGCTCCTGCCTGCATCCATACCCTGGATTCGTCGTGACTCCTGTAGAGGGAGGCAAGGCACGGATGAGCCCCATCGAAGGTGCAATCGTTCTGGTGCTTCCATAGCATCCAGGACGTGAGCAGGGTCATCGAGGTGAGGCCTTTGCGTATCAGTTGACAAAAGTACTTTGTGTTTTATTGAATCCGAGCTGCTCTTAGTAGGGCAGAAAGCATGCTTATGAGTCAAGGTGGGAGTCTGATGGGTTGAAAGGGGTGTCGGGTAGTTATATTTTTTTTGCTAACCTGTCGGTGGTATTCCACTTGCTACCTTGCTGTCATTATATAGTTTTTCACTAAGCATTCTTGTCTTAACTCTACTAAGAATCTGATGGCACTGTTTATGACCTGTACTGCTACTTTAGTAGCTTTGTTTCTTATTCAGTGTTGAGATTTGCAGGTGGAGATCTACCCACTGAAAATATATCTGCCTGAAGCAATGTATAGAATGATGTGGGACTATTTCTTTCCTGAGGAAGATGATTCTCAAAGACGCCAGGTATGCTGTAAATCATGCTTCATCACATCTCCCATGTTATGCTTTCCACACTTGTTCTTTTCGTTTTTCCTTGATATAATTTTTATTTGTGATGTGTTCTGGTTGGTTCAAAAGGATATTTGGAGGGTTTCAACATCGACTGGATCTAGAAGAACCAGAAGAATATCTTCTGGTGCTGAGGCTGTTGCTTCTACCAGCTATTCTGTTAGAGAACATGAGCTTCCTGGCAGATCAGGTACAACCATTTCCACTTCAACGAACGTCTCAAGTTGGCAAGGCATACATGGCGACAATTCTCAGGTGAGTCACGTAAGAACAAATTAGTATATTTCACCTACGACACTAATATGTACCTGACCAGTTTTCTTAGGGATGTGGATGAGGATATGGAATTCTGACCAATTTATCTGAGCCAAACTTTGAATTTCTATATAAAATTTATTGTAGGAAGTGGATGAAATAACTTATTGCTCAAGACAAATGGTATTTAAACCATTAGTTAATGTTTTCCTCATAAAGTTCAAAACCATTGCCCTGTACTCATCTATCAGAATTTATTAGGTTTGAGGCTTGGGGCTACATTTAATGGACCTGGACTTGTAAAATCAAACAAACCCAGCTAAATACTTCCTTCGATCCATAAGCATTGCGATTGTTTTGTGTTACTGGAACCTCATGTGAAAGTTGGAACTTGCAGAATTTCTAGAGCTCCAGTGGTGCTGATCATAATCTAGGTTGGAATTACAAATTGTGCTACTTGAAATTGGTTCAAACAAGACGTACAAAAGTGTAACCTGCTGGGAACTGGGTGGGGTCTCGGTCTGGATTCTGGACCATAGACAGGATGTTTGTTTTAAAATGGAAACACGGTGTTAGGATATCCTGAACTGTCCATTATTATCGGTGTGTATAACTGTATATGACAGAAATCTGTGCAAATTGACACTCCATGCAGGTATCCAAATTGCAGTCTCTAAAGGCCAATATGGTCTGTGGTTCACATCCAGAGTTGCGGCGGACATCTTCATTCGAGAGGACTTGGGAAGAAAGTGCAGCAGAAAATATCACAAGTAATGATGTGGTATCACTGCTGAATTCCTCGAATGTTTCTTCAAAAGGGGACACCATCAATTCTACGGCAGAGAACACTGTTGCAGCTGCTGAGATGTTCAGGACTAAGACTAAAGACTCCAAGTCCATCAAGTCTGGCCGTTTATCTCACGAGGAAAAGAAAATAGGGAAATCCCATGATGAAAAAAGGACAAGAGCTAGGAAATTGATGGAATTCCATAACATCAAGATTAGCCAGGTTAGTATATTTCTGTACCATCGCATCTGGAGATGTCAATAGCAAATATTTCATTCTAACATTGACCGTAAAACTTGCTGATTCTGTAGGTTGAACTTCTTGTTACATATGAGGGATCGAGGCTTGCAATAAATGACTTAAGGCTGCTTATGGATACATTCCACCGTGTAGAGTTCACTGGTACATGGAGGAGATTGTTCTCAAGAGTAAAAAAACATATCATTTGGGGTGTTTTGAAGTCAGTGACCGGAATGCAGGTACGATGATCATTCATTCCTAAAAAAACTGTAACTGTTGCAAATCTAAATCCACATGTTCAACTTCATTCATACTTTATGGTCAAAAGCAATGTTAGCTTGGTTCTATTAGTTAGTATGCAAATAGGTGGTCAATCGCAAATCCATGCATCGGGATCTTCTGCAGTTCTGTAGCTATATTTATCACAATCTCTTAGGCACATTTATTGTTAGCTTGTGTTCCTGGCTTAACTTGTTAGAAATTGACATGGAAATAAGAAGATAAATCAAGAACACAGGACACCAATTTTCTCAAGGAACAAAATCGTGGGTGCACATGATGACAATCTTCACTCTATCAGGAGTGTGTTTAACACACACATGGATTTACAATGAGTACGTCAACTGATCTCGTGCAGCATACAAGAGGTGTATATGAGTGGCATATAAGCAATTCGAGTCGGAAGTGAAAACCTAACCCACCACGGGAGACTCTGCATGTGCCATTTGTGTGGCCAGGCCTATCTCTGCTCTGGCCTACCATCATCCGCTCCTACAGACCTCGACCTCTAATCAGAATACATATCGTATATCAAGAATCTCCACCTTGAGAGGAATTGCCTCCTTGTACCATATATCAACATGACCCATTGTGGGCCAAATGCTCCAACAGTTAAATATCCATTGTGGGCCAAAAGCTCCTTCGCTAAACCTTAACAGCAAGTAAGATTGAGCAAAGCTCAGATTTAGCAACATGACCGGACTTTGTTATCATATCAACAGTGTTACATTAGTACCTGTGTTTTCCAAGCCTTCACAATACCTTGAGCAATGACATCTCGAATATAATAATTATCTCATGTCATTGTGCATGGTTATCTCATGGAACACCTAGGGTGTGTTTGGTTCGTGCCAAATCTAGCACTACCAAATGTGCGCAAGAATTGGCTTGCCAATTTTTTGGCCAACAATTTGCCAACCCTCACTTTGCCAACCATTTGGCAAGAATATGTGAATGAGTAGTACTTCACATTGGCAACCAAATTTTTGGCAACAAACCAAACAAGAGCCAAAAAATCATTGGTTGCCAATTATTTGGCATGGCTAGTGTTGGCTCCCAACCAAACACACCCCTAATCCTTTGCGCTTATAGCACTTTGACTGTCAGAAAAATAAAAGTAATGCAAAAAGTATGTCCAGTACGCATAGCTTGTAAACCTTTCACCATGTAGCTTTTTTGCATGCTCCAGAAACAACCATAGAATCCACTTCATCAGTGATATATAAAGTCATAAAGTTACAGTTGGACTGAACTTTAAGGGTATGTTTGGTCGGTGCCCAAACTAGCCGTGCCAGAAAATTATCAGCCCGTGATTTCTTGGCTCTTGCTTTGTTTGCTGCCAAAATTCTGGTTGCCTATGAGATCACACCCAACCCTCTCACAGATTCTTGCCCAATAGCTGGGAAAGTGTGGGTGGAGAAATCCTTGGCCAACCAAACACAGCCTAACACACCAACCAAGTGTGGGTGGAGAAATCCTTGCCTATGTTTGGTAGGACTTCATAGGGCACCAACCAAACACACCCCAACACCAACTAAGCCTGAGCAAAGGTCAAATTTAGTTACAGGGACTGGCTTTGTCATCATATCGACAGGGTTATCATGAGTGTCCTGCATACCTTCTCATTGCCTTGAGAAATGACATCTTGAATATAATAACAGCCATGAACAGCTCACAGCAATGTACTTTGTTACCTCATAGAATGTCTGATTCCAATAATAATAGCAATGCAAGAAGTATCTCCGCAAAGCTCAGTGCATAAACATTTCACCATGCAACTTCTTTGCATGCTTCAGAATCAACCATATACTCTACTCCAGTGGGAGATAAAGCTGCAGTAGCATGCAAGCTTTTTTTCCAACACACAACATGATTACCCATTGTGAAGACCTAACCATGTGAGTTGCCTTCTCTTGTCCAAGTCACCACCATGATCAGAATCTACATAACCACTAAGTCCATCTCTAGATTTCCAATGCTCTTTGCCAGGATCAACCATGAGTCTACTAACAACACAAAGTCCATGTGATAAATCAGAATGAGAACATACCATGGCGCGTATAACAGAAGTAACTGTGCTAGCATATTGAACTCCAGATCTTGGTCTTGATGTCAACAGATCTTGGTATCTCATCAGAACTTGGATCATGTATCAGTAATTCAATACAACTCCCATGATAACTGATATTGTGTGGATCAGCTATACTAATGCCTGTTTTTGTACTAGATCTAACCTCTGCTGCTGCATATTGATATTGGATTTAATTTTCCTCATTGAGTTTAGGAACATAATCAGAGATGGCTTTCCCTTGGCCTTTTGCTGTTTGACATTCAGCCAGTAGCCACTTTTTCATGGTTATATTAAGTGTTAATGGTATATTAGGATAGTTGGCCTGCTTGTTAGAATACGTATCCTTCCACCCATACCGCTAGCGCTTGAGTTTTGGATAAACATTATCCCTTCATCACTTCATATCAACATGGAAATTACTAATGGTTTTGGTCTTGAACAGGGGAAGAAGTTTAAGGCCCAGAACCAGAGGGAAACACTTCCAGAAAATGATCTTAATTTCAGCGACAGTGATGGCAGTCATCATGGAAAACCTGATCAGTTCCCTGTATCATGGTTAAAGAGGCCTGGTGACAGTGCAGGTGACGGATTTGTCACATCAATTAGAGGTTTATTCAATTCACAACGCCGTAAAGCAAAGGCATTTGTCGTGCGGGCAATGCGAGGCGATGGAGACAATGAATACCATGACGAGTGGAGTGACAGCGATGGTGAGTATCCGTTTGCTAGACAACTAACTGTTACAAAGGCTAAGAAGCTCTTCCGTAAAAAGTTCCGCCAGAGAGGGCAAAAGAGCATAGGTATTCCTTCAACCTTGAAACTGACACCACTGAACACAAGTTATATTATCACTACTGTGGTGGAAAATATCCTTTCTTTGCATGTAGGACTGACATTTGCTTTTCTTTTCTTTTCTTTTGCCGTAGGACCATCATTGCAAGATTCACTCCCATCTAGTCCACGTGAAACAACACCATACCAAAGTGATTCGTCGGAGTCATCTTACGAGGACTTCCATGAGTAGAGAAGCAATGCAGGTAGGTCAGGAAATTTATTCTACAACCAATACAAGGACATGCAAAATATTTTCAACTCCTACATTTGGTGAATAGATAGAAGAAGCAACTATTCCCCAGAAAAGGATGTTGGAATAGCCAGTGATCACCGATGTATAGTTCTACCAGTTATGCATAGTCTTTGGGGTCAGCTCTTGGAAACTCCCCCTTGTATATAGTAGAGTGGTGGAGACAGCGGAGGATCTTGTGTTGCGTATGTAGTCGGTAGCTTGGTGTAACTAATCATATCCTTAATTATATGGGCCTTGTAAGTTAAATAAGAGGCTTCTCATACTCTCTGCAGCACCATCATGAAAGTAAAATCCGTATCTCGTGGCTCAGAACATTTGTCGTTTTTCTTTTCTCTGTATATTCGCTATGCATGAAATATTTGGATCTACATTATTGATGTGGTTTTTTTTAACCGAAATATATCAATGTAATTACTGAACATCTTGTGAATAAAAATATGATCTGTACATGAGAGAAGGGGCACTATTGAATTCGCTTAAACATTTCCATGTGTGTACATGCAAAAGAATCTAATAAGTTGAGTCCAATTTGATTTTTTAGCTACAAATGTTAAGAGAGTCCGAAGGCATACAATCAAGTACATGTACGAGACATCTTCATTCAGAGTTTTCCTCTGTTTTTTGTTGACACGAGATGATTGTATGATTGCACGGGAACTCTCAATGTCAGCACCGTACAATTTAAAATTTGGAGTTCAAACCTATACATTTATCACAACTCTGCAAAGTTTGGCATTCGAACGTATTATTTTTTTTAGAGAAAGGAGCATCGCTCCCGATTACAAGGTCAAGGTGCAAGTCTTTCTCATCGATGTTATAGCAGAAAATTGAAGTGCAGAAAAATAACGCTCAGACCAAGCACCCAGACTTGAGACTGACAAAGTAATATTCTTCGCGCAGAGAAAGAACTTGCTTCCGAATTGACAGGCCATACTAAACACAGAAACTTAGCCATTCGCAATATGCCTGTTTGCCATACCCCATCCATGTCGCGAATGCAGCACCTCTGAAGTAAATAGCTGGATCAACTTTGCTCCCAGATTAGGTTGTCCTTTGCATCACCCTTCTGGAGTCCCGCCCAGTGCTTGAGCCCATAGCAAAGAAGAAACACTGAATTAACAGAATCTTCAGGAAATTTGCTTTGAAAACAAGCTTCATTTCTTGCTTTCCATACAGTCCAACACAGAGCAGCTACACCAATTGAAATTAGTTTTCTATATCTAATAGTAATAGGCAAATTTGCTCCGTATAGGTTGGTACATTTGCTGATTCCCAGGGCACAGCCTACCAACCCCTAGAGGCATTCGAACGTATATATCCAATTCAAACGGAATGGGCTGACATCAACTAGACAACTAGTATAATACTCCCTCATTTGCACTAAGACCGCGACAAGTATTTAGAAACGGAAGGATTACTTCATAACACGTTGAAATCAAGAGTACATAGGAAACGCACAAACCGGAAGAATGCCATATGATGTGAATCAAGGATTTGACTATTCGAGACATCAGTAACCACAAATATCGTGTACCACAACACATTGAAATGTGAAGATATTCTGTTCCTGAATCATGATAGACCCTCGCCATGCAGAACGGAAGAACACTGCATACTATACAAGGTGGAGGAGGCACCACCGCACCAGGATAACAAACCACAAAATTCGTAAGTACTACCAGCAATTATCTTATGATCTTCCTTGCCAGAAAACATAATAAATTACGCAAGCAATACAAAAAGATTAAGATATCCAGTAAATCAGAGTTCAGCCAGAGCCTGATGCACACGTAATTATTCTATATACCAAAATGTATAATGGTTCATGAGTAGGAGAGTTGACAGAGGTGCATATTCATGTACAAAACAACAAGGGTGTGTTAATTTGCGGTCAAATAGATGGTTTGCAATATTGCCTAAATCATCTCCCATATGAAGAACTATAGGCTGCAAATAAGAGCTGCTGCCGGGAGAAGGCACCTAAAACCCATCACACTTTGTCATCATGGAACCACCACCTGGTCTCCTTTGGCGACCTCCCGTTACGGCAGTTCTTGACATAGCGATCATTATCAGCTGGACGTTGCTGCGACCAATACATGTCTAGAGTTAGATAGCATGATCCTGCACTTAAAAGGGGGAGTATGGGGAGGAACTATGCAGACCTTTGCTGGTGAACTTGACAGCATAGACAAGATGCTGATACACACAGAACTGACCGTCATCGCTGGTGACCACGAGTCATACAATATATCTGCAAACAAGCCAAGTATAGCAGAAAGCTGGTGTTTCAAGGGTTTTGGCACACCAAAATGCACCAAGCAGAGTAAAAATATACATGTAGACCAATATTTGAGAACCCACATAAATAAAATCACATTTTCTTGTTGGCTATGTTCAAGTCTTCAAGAGATCAAAGACAAACTTCAATAGGTTTCTAGAATGATGCACAGACAGAAAAGGAATGCAAATGCTAACTTTCACGTCTCAGTCTTACATTAACTAAGAGACAAAATGGACATTGATGTTCACCGAATCTCCACATATATGATACATGCAGCATGGGAACTAACCACAGTAAATTGTAGCAAGTGTGTTGACACTAAACATACTTATTTCAGAGGAAAAAGCAACTACAGAACCCTAGAGGCTATCAATACTTGGCTTGTCTGGAGTCTTGAGCATTGAATGGGTGCTAGGAATATTATTACACTATCTCTTTCCACTTGATGCTCCTCCTACATACAAACTTCTGTCTAACAAGCCAACGCCAATGCAACAGCTCACCCTTGATACTTCTTATATCTTAGGCAAGCAGTGCTCTTTCATGACACCTATCGAAACTTGCTAATTAAATTCTCTAAATTGAAAAACCTATATTGCACTGAACCATTATACAACAGAACTTTCGATAATAGCAAGTAAATGTCATTTCATTAGCTCTAAGACTCCATTTATCATTAAAATATTGGTGCAGTCCACATAATTAAATAAAGAAACAGGAAGTTCGTTTTTATGGAACAAGGCATCTGGTGCATGAGAGATAAATCATTAAGCCTTCCCATGTTATCTTGTCAAAACACTTGTGTAACAAGACATCCTCATGTGGAACTTTTCTAGGTTGAGAAAGCATATCGAATAGTTCACAACAACAAAACAGGAAATCACTAAGCCTTCAGATATTATCTTGTCAATACAATTATGTAATATGGAGCTTTTCTCGGTTGGGAAAGCACATCGAATCCGCAACAGCAAAACAGAAAGTTGCACCTTGAATACTGAGGTCCTGGTGATAAAATTTTCTACCTATCTAATGCCAAGGTGCCAAACATTCAATGCATCATGCAATTTAAATAGAAGTAAATAACATATGTAATTTAACTTGTGTGTAAGTCAGAAGACGAGTTTTACTATAAAGTTAGCTCTATTAAGATCGAGTGCTAGGATATTTGTGCTAGATAAACTATAGCTCCACATTAATTAATCCAAAACCTTTATAAACAGACCATCCAGGAACATAAATGAAAAACATGTGACTACAGACCAAGCGCTAGGATATTTGTGGCTAGGAACATTAAATGACAAGGTTCTCAAGACGAAAAACACACATGGTATATTTTTCCAGCAACGTGTCAAAAAGTTGCAGCTGTTGATCTTGATCAGTAAGATGTTAGGCAAGGGTGTTTAAGCAGGACAAAGCATCAGAATTATCGAGAGTCAACAGGGGCACACAAGAATTATACCTAGACAGATGTGCCCATTGCTGTAAATGTGTGGATGCATTGGTGCCGGATGCAGAAATATAACCTGTACCATAGTTAAAATTAAAATGAAACCAAGAGAGCTGACGTCCAATTCGTAATATGTAATCAAACTAAACAAGGTAAATATAAGAAGAAATCTCACCTGAGGAGCCTCCATGGGGTAATGCTCAGGGAAGTCCACTTGTAGCTGGTAAGTCTCGCCAGCATAGAGAGTCCCCGCCGCCCCAGCCACCTCGATGACCCACCTATTGTTGCGGTATCAAAAATGGTCTTCATATATGCTTTGGTTTGGTAAAAGAAATCACGAAGAAGAAAAAATACAACGAAGTTCTAGAAAATCCTTGAGAAACAAGAAAATGTAAAGAACTTCGCAGCTGCCCAGCCAGAACTCGCCTAACCGATCCCGGATAAATCAGGGAGACGAAAGGGACATCAATTCGACCAGGAGGGAAGCGGTTTCCACCACACAGGAACACAACGACAACAAAAACAAGCAGCCTCGCGGAAGTATTGCCTAGAAAAATGAAAAACAAACCCAAAGACATTGGACTGTTGGGTCAGCGAGGGGGGGAGAAGAGAGGGAGGGGGGCAGGCACCTCTGGAGGTTGTCGGAGACCTTGTGCTTGAAGCCACCGGGCGGACCCAGCTGCCACTCCGCGAGCTCCTTCTGCAGCCGATTGCACGCGATCTTGCTCAGCGCCTGCACGAACACCCAAAATCAGCACGAAAAGTTTAGCCGAATCGGGCGCGAGAACCACCGCCCGGCTGCTCCACGGGCGGCAAATCCGACGGGGCTGGATCGGATGGGGGTGAGCGAGATCGAAATGGGGCTATGGTTGGAGAGGAGAGGGGGTTAGGGTTTGGTACCTTCCGGGAAGGAGAGGAGGAGGAGGAGGAGCTCGTCATGGTGCGCTGGGTTGTCGCCGAAGAAGCCGAGGAAGGTGGGGGAAAGGTGTAGTAGGGGAATACGTGGGGGGCGCACGTTGGTGTATCGGTGCGGTGGGACGGGAATGCCAAGGAGACGACCCGCCCGCTTTCTCTTCAAACTCTCCGTTCATAGCCTTTCGTGGGTTCATCTGCGTTGGATTTCTCTAAATCCAGCGAAAATTCGGCCTGGATTTTTTCTTCTCCTTTTTAAAAGTATGTGATACAAGATTCAGTCTCATAAATTTTAGTGCGAAAAAACACCATCTGAATAGATTACTTAAAACGCGCTACTAAGAATAATAAGAAATCAGTTGACAATAAGAAAACATCGTGACATGACATAGCGCTTATCTTTCACACAAATCATCAAATTGATGCGACAAAATGGTTTGGTCATTTACAATGTTTTAGCATGTGACCCTGCAAGACTATTGATCATCTCTGGACAACATAAAGAATAATAGTGATGCGTGAAAGGTTCTTTCATCATTTATAAAATATGTTACGCTGATAGTTTATAACCATTTCGTCATGATGTGAATCCTCAAGCTTCACATTGATCCTTAGGCATTTCTACCCTTTTTCCAGTGCATCGTGTGTAAGCATATGTCATTTGTCGCCCTTTTCAAAGTCGCAAAAATGATCGCCAGTTGATTTGGGAAAGAATGCAAAATATGTTATCTTTTGGACTTCTCTATTTCAATACACCATGGACAACCTTCTAGGCATGTATTGGTTGACAAAGTTCAAGCAATCTGATCCATGGTCCCAACCGTGAATGCCAAGGAACATTTGAAAAAAAATCAGACGTCACACGAGGGACACAGGCGGCTAGGGCAAGCACCCTGGGCCTAGAGCACCTGGGGCCCATGGAGCTTTGTTGCGGCTATCGTTTGGCGTATCCCTTCATAACCCTAAGATATGACACTCCCCTATAAATTTTTGGCTTTCGTCGCTCAAGGTGGCAGACACGAACAGAACAAGAAAACACTCGTCCTCATCGGCATCCATGCTTTGGGGGTAATCCACCCCTGGATTAAGGGTTGTGTAGTAGCTTGTTCATCTCTCATTCCCTCTCTATGTGCTTCATGTATATTGGTCATATGAGCCGGCCTGCATAATTATGACCTGCATTATATTGTGTAACTATTTGTGATGGCCGATCCTTTGTTTATATATGATCTAGCCATGCAATTCTTATTATGGTTAATTTTGATGTTATTTGTAGATGCATATTGTTTACTCCGGTATTGATGTCAGATCTGATTACTCTTAGTTGATAGAATAGTAGTGAGTGCAGTGTGTGTCAGTGGCAGAGGCAGGGACCAGGCTAGCCCTGGCCCTGTCCCCCTAGGACTTGGAATTTGTATTTAAGTCCCTGCATAGCAATTGCAATTTCATCATACAAGCTTCATAATTTTCATGTTTTGCTCCCCCCCAATAAATCATCCCTTCTATTCTTGTCCTCCCTGTATTATTTTTCCTGCCTCCGTCCCTGGTGTGTGTTAATTGTAGTGGCTTGGGTTGTGCAATAGTCCCCAAGTGATAGAAAGAGACGAAGCACATGCGGCTATTGGTAGTATTTCTTTTTTGCTTCGCTAAGGGTAAAAAGGGGGATAATATCATATACTCGCCATGGTGGTGGGTTGATTCCCAACTTCATGCACTTTTGTCAATGCATGCTGTAGGGATTTATGGGCGTCATGCCTATACAAATAGTATCACTTGTTTAGCAACCATGATGTTTGCATGCATGAATAGATCATTATTCATATCTATGATTTATGTTATATTGAACCCATGAACCTCGGTCCATTGCTCATTAGTCATTATAATAATTTTTATTTTCTATTGTTATGGTGGGGGGTATTTACCTCCTCTAGCAACTTTGGTCACGCCTCTTTCGTAGCACCATTGCATTTTGAATACTTGTTTCTTTCTTGAAATCACTTGTTACTACTAATCTTGTCTATTAACAATACCAATGGTAAGTGATGGCTACTTTGGTACCATCGGGGGCACAAGAGCACTCTTGGTTGCTCTTCGACGAAGGGGGGGCCTCGACAGCCTCATTGAAGCCTAGTCCGTTAATGGTTGGTGTCGTGCTCGAGATAGCCCGAGGAAAGGGTGGTGGACGACATGGTGGCCACCAGTGGCGTGGCAAAGCTGGTGCCGCTTTAGGTGGAGAGCTCCCATCGATGAAGGAGGAGGTGGACTACCTTAAGTTTCTCAATTGAAAACCGTACCACGCATTGAGCATGGGCATGTTTGTGTATACAGATTGAAGCGTTAACATGGATGGATGTTTTTGAGTCGTGTGTGATTCCATTCTTATCGGTTCTGAGTTTTGCATCCAAAGATGAGAGAGGGACGGATCATTCAAGGAAGTAAAAGATCAAGGGTGCAATTATAAAATAGGAGAGTACGTAATGGAAACGTCCCTAGCTATATAATGGTGTTGTCAGATACGGTGCCACATCACCGTAATATGTGGTGGGATAGAAATCGGACCATATGTGAGCATATTTATCAAGTTCAGGATACGAATGTAGAATTTGCAAGACCGAGGACTAATTTGAATATTGCCAACAAATTCAAGGACCATATATGCATTTACATTGGAAAAAAAAGGAAGCATCGTTGCTTCTGACACCCAGAAATAGAAAAGGTTGCCGGTCAAAGGTAGCGTGCGTATGTACGTATGAAGCACGGGAGGGTGGATTTTCTGTAGGCAGCCAGGCAGGGCAATAGAGCATCTCCAGCAGCTTCCCTAAAATGCCCCATTACCGAAAAAACCGTCACCATTCCCTAAAAAAGAATAAAAACCCTCTTCAACAGGTTTCCTATCCCGTTTCCAATTCCTAATTTTTTTTAGGGAATTCGCTATTTTCTATTTCCTCTTTCCCAAATGTAGGGAATGACCCCCCCCCCCCTCCCTAAAGCAGAAAAAGATCACGTGGGAAATTAACCGCCCGATTCCTTTGCTTTCCGCGTCGGCCCACCTCCACCAAATCGGCCGCCGCCCCTGGGCATGGTCGCGCCTCCAGATCCACATGGAAATGGTCCGCCGCCGCCTCCGGATGCCCCCTACTGAAGAGGGGCACATTTTTTCTCAAAAAAATTTCTCTCTTCTATCTCTAAAACTGATTGAATTTTGCTATATAGAAGTTGACCGAGTTTTAATTAGAGATAAGTTGGCATGCCGACCATTAGATCTTAATCCAACAGCAGCACGTGGGGGATAGAGGAGTGGGGATGCCGTTCAGATCTTAATCCAGCGGCTCAATGTGTCAACTGAGATTTAAGGTTTTTCTATATAAAAAAAAATCAAGCAACTGAGAAATAGACACATCCAAACTGATTTTAGAGAACCGATTTTAAGAAAAGATGTTCTCACTAGTTTGAGCAGTGGTGCGAAGGAATGAGAAAATTGGAAACTCGGGAGTAGTATAAACAATTGCCTAGCTACATGCCTAACTGAAAAATCGATCAACTACGTGTCTACGTACTGAAGCTAGAGCACGTGCCGTCACCCCAGCGCCACTGCCATACGTGCACCAGCGGATGACGCGCACAGGCTTGCCGTACGTCCTTGTCGAGGAGACTGATCGACTGCACAGACTCGCCCCGCGCCGCCGGTCGACACGCCGGCCATACTGCAGCTGGCCGAGGAGTGAGGAGGAGAAAGCCGTCCGTCCTGTGGGGCTCGATCGTCGATCTCCAGGCAAATCGTGACGGCGCCCGGCCGGGCAGCGGCGCCGGGCCGGGGGATTCTGTAGCTGGCAGCTGCAGCCGTAGATGAACGTCGACGGTCGACGGCTATTGTGTTTGGCTGATACGTACTCGCTCAGTGTACCAGGCTATTGTCTGCGAGTTTTGACAGCGCGCGGCTGCTATTATTTTTGCCGGGCATCGAAGTTTCAAATGGATCGAGTACAATTCTACTACTCCAGTTAAAAGGATCATTCTCAATTTTGTATAAAAGGCAAAGCATTTTCTTCCTATCATGGGAAAAATAAATAGATCTGTTTGGCAGTTTTCAGCTCGATCAGATTCAGATAAGCTTTGACTTCCGTTGAAAATTTCAGGCTCGTGTGTTTGTTACCAAAGGGGTTAAAAAGGTGTAACTACTCTTCCAAGCAAAATACTGAGCCATCCTTTGTGAGCAACAGCAGAAGATATCAATCAATCCACCCGTTTTGCATTTGAATACTTGATACATATGCATGCTAGTAGTTCTAATACTAGCAGCAGCTACTACCAACCCTGAAATAATGATGATAGCAGCTCCCAGCCCAAAATACTGATGAGTTTTGAGATAAGAAAGGTAAAACATTGAGATTTAGAAATAGGCAAGGCATGGATCAACAGGGCAAACATGTTGCTGCAAACAACTCACAGCTCTAAAGTTGATCGTTTAAGAGATAAAGCACAAGCAACGCGCAAGTTGAACATTTATCAACATGTTGATCTGTAAATTCTTGCGGTGGATCATCCAGCCAGTCATCTAAAACTCAAAATCCTCTCACGCTGACTCATCGGGGTTCTGGTCATCATCTTTAGCAGGTGGATTTTTCGCAGGGCTATCGTCTTTAGGAGTCGCATCAACCGGCGCAACTCCTGAGGCCATCTTCACGCTGAAGAGCCTAATTGATCTCGCTATAGATGATGAAGCAATGTTCTGAGTTGGAACTCCTGAGGTTGGGGCAATCTCCTCGCCAAAGAGCGTTTCTGATGTTGGTGTACATGACGAAGAGAGTGCATCAGGAATGCTAACTTGCCTGCCTCCCTGCACGCCGGCAGCAATAGGTGAACCCGCCATGTACTGAGCTGTCGTTGCTCCCGGCATTTGGCAAGGTACATTGGACTTCGAGGATGGATGGTCTGCATCGAAGTCGTGACTCTGTGACATCTTACGCTTATTCGTGGGAGATGGGTCTCTCTGCAATTCAACTCGCCATGCAGGGACTTTACTTTCTGGTGACGGTGACCACCAGCTAATTTGCCAATTTATCTGCAAATGAATCGATCAGTTTAGTTATACGGAAATACATCAGCGTATGTGGAAAACAGTATGCGCATTCCTAATTATTTCAAACCAAATTCTGCATTCCTGTTAGGGGAACGTTCGTTTGGTCTCGGACAATTATGCAGGCCAACATAACATAGAGAGGAGCATGCAAGTTGCAACGTGCAATCAAGCATGAATTAAACGATACCTCAAGTTTGCACCAGGTGGAGTATTTGTTTTTCACGGCGGCGACGATGCCTTCGTAGGAGTTCCGCCTTTGGGCCCTGCTCGATTCTAGCTCGTGATCGTCCACGGGGCAGACCATGCGCACCTTCATCCCAGGCCGCCAATCGATGTTCCGTGCGTTCGCGGCGTCCACCTCTTCTCTCGGCCGCACGAAGTCCCAGCCCTGCCGCGGGTAGTAGGTGACCCTGAACGGCCCTCCAGCCACTCTCGCGGCCGTCGACGCTTTTTTGACGTCCTGTATCTGCTCGCTCGCGTGGTATCTGCACAATGTGCCGCGTCGCCAGCCGATAATAAGCTGGCCGTTCGCGCTGCGGATGAAGACGACGGCGTCCATGTGGTTCAGCTCCTTGTCCCGGAGGTACTGATCCCAGCCGGTGGTGAGGCGACCGTCGCCGCTGAGGCCGAACTGCAACTCCCTTCGATGCACATCGAGCAGGTCCAGAGTCTGCTTCTCCTTGTTGTGGTTGAAACTTAGGTGGAGAGACTCGGCGCAGGCCTTTGGGACAACGAAAGCTTCATCGTACGGCAGCTGTTTGACGAAATATGCGGCGGACTTGCTGTCGTCGGTGGGGTTGATCTGGTGGTCGGAGGGTTGCGCTTGCGCTTGCCCTTGCCCATCGTTAGGGAGGAGGGTGATGATCGCGTAGGGGTCGTCAGTGTCGGCGTGGTAGAAGAGCTCGACTGCAGAGACGGTGCAGGGAAAGGCGGCGTCCTTGGTCACAACAGGGACGAAAGGGTGGCCGGCGCCGAGGCACTGGTCGGCGTGACCGCGGGGGAAGTAGTAAACCCGGGAGCCTGTGTCGGGGAGGCGGGCGTAGGGACCAGCGCAAGCGAGCCAGACCTCGCGTTCCAGTTCCGGCCGTGGCGGCGGCGGCTGCGCCATTGCGATTTGCGAATGGGAGAGGAGAGGTGGGGTGGGGAGAGGAGGCGTGGAGAGGAAGGGAAAAGTGGCGCTCTCTCTCCGCTCCGCAGCACATGAAGAGAAGCCAGGAGGCGGTTAAAGCATCCTTCGAGAGTATTCCTTTGCCAGCCTGGCGGCCTGGGACCAGGTTAACTTCCTTCACTGACAGCGTGGGCCCTATGTAAGATACATGCACCGATGCATTCAGATTCCAAGACGAAAGTAATTTGGGGTGCAAGACGGAATCGATCACACCGTCAATTAATCTCTGTCACCTCTGATCAGTGATAATTTCTTTTTTCAAAGTTTCTGCATCAAGTGATCGTGCCATCTCCGTAAATATAAAGTGCAAAAATTAATAGATATTTAAATTCAACATATAGAAGTGTTTTAGCAACTTGATGCATATGTAGTTAGTTTAGTAGTACAACAATGGCACATACTACATTCGTTCTTAAATATAATAAGTTCTAACTTTGTCTGACTTAAGTTTGATCAAGTATATAGAAAATGTACTAATATATCTACAATATCAAGTAAATATACTACGAAAATATATATCATAATAGACTTGATGAATTAGAGTTATGTAAATTGGTACTCCCTCCGATACATATTAATTGTCGAAATATTACATGTATTTAGACGTTTTTTAGGCGTAAAGACATTCATATTTGGGCAAATTTAAGACAATTAATATGGATCGGAGAGAGTAGATTTTTTTTCATAAATTTGGTCAAATTTGAATAAGTTCGACTTAGGACAAAGGCAACACTTCTTACATTTAGGAACGGAGGAAATTAATATTTTTCTCTTGAGAGAAGAGGTACGTGTAAGTAACTTTGTGTCTTCAAAACAATATGTAGGGTTTTTTGTGCTCAAAAGTCAAAACGGTCTCCAGGCTTCACCACTGCTTCCACCGATGCAGAACTTACATCTCGAGGGTTCTTCATACACCCATGTGAGTTCCCTTGAAACCTTTCGATCACCACTATTTTCATTTCTTGCCATTGAGGGTTGTGTTAACTCTCTAATCATCCATGCAACGTCCATCCGGCGCTGCGTCAAATGACCATGCTTCTTCACATGTATAGCCTGCATAAGTACGTGCGTATCTGGACAAAGCTGCGACAAGTAATATGGATCAGAGGGAGTATCACGGCAATATCTTCCATCAACTGAGAATTTTGGCTCCAAAGTGGTGCATTGATAGCAAGAATGATCATTTGCATTGAGAAATGAGTCTTTTAGCTTCAAGATGGTCCCATGGTAGCGAAAAGAGCCTTTTTGCTCCAAATGGTGCCATAGTAGCATTCCCGAACCACACGACACATTTTTTTCTGACCAAGGCTCCATTTGGAGCCAAATGACCCTTTTCGCTCTGAAATGGTGCATGGTAGCATTTTTTAGCCATACGGCTAAGTTTGCTACCAAGGCACCAATTTAGAGGCAAACGAGTCTTTTGGCTCCGAAATGACGCATGGTGGCATGTCTGAGCCAAAAGGTTTGTTTTTGCGACCAAGATGTCATTTTGGAGCCAAATGAGCCTTTGGGCTCCGAAATTGCGCCATGGTGGCATTTCTGAGTCAAGCGGCTCGGTTTTGCGACTAAAGCACCATTTCGGAGACAAACGAGCATTTTGGCTCCAAGTGATGCCATGGTCGCATTTCTGAGCCAAATGGTTCATTTTTCCAAGACACCATTTTGGCGGATTATGAGCTTCTTAGCTTCAAAATTGTGCTATGGTGGCATTTCTGAGCCAACCGGCTCATTTTTGCAACCAAGGCACCATTTTGGTGCAAATGAGCCTTTTAGCTCTAGAGTAGACCCATGGTGACACTTTAGAGCCAAACGGCTCATTTTTGCGACCAACGCATCATTTCGGGGCCAAATGAGCCTTATGGCTTCAAAATGATGCCATGGTAGCACTTTTTAGTCAAACAACTTATTTTCGCTTCAAATATGGCTATTGTTACTTGTATGCTTCATTTTGATGTAATTGGGAATTTCAACTCTTTTTCATAGGTTTCTGATCCTGGATGTAGAAGAACCCGTCGATGGTGGATGTAGATGGTGCCCTCGTCACTTTCCAGTATCTCTCTATGTATTTGTGATGTTGGATGAACCCTTGTAATATTTGCATATGCTAGTGATGTATTTGGTCACGACAGGTGTGATGTATTTGGACTTTTGCAATGTGTGTTCTGATGTGTCATATGGTCGCGTGTATGATTTGGTAGGGTTATGTGAATCATATTGTCGTGTGTATGATCTGGTTATGTGATGTATATTTTGCAGTTTATATGTGTACTGATTTTTTCTAATTGCAGGGTTCAATAAAAAATAAACAAAAACATATACTTTTTTTTCGAGGAAAAGACTGTAGGGGAAATCTCTAAAGTATTTTGTGAGCTTGAACCCTGGTGGATGGAGTCATGGACCCACAACTCCACCACCACCACACCAAGAGGTGTTTCTAAAAAAAACACATACTTTGGAGGTTTTTCCGAGTCCAGCCTTCGACAAAAGAGGCTTTGCTCAAGGTTGCACTTGGCAAAGCCTCCACGTGTCGCCCACCTGTGCGTCGAGGTAACGGCCCAAGCCAACATGGCAACCTCTTTGTTGTAGGCCCAACCTTCGGTAAAGTGGTGGTTCCTATGTCATGGGCTCGACATCCGGCAAAGACGCGCCACGTGGGCCACCCGACACACAACCCAGCCATTAGCTTTGCCGAAGGCCCGACCGACGACAAAAGACGAGTGCCAGCTGCCGCGTGGCCCGACCATCTCCATGTGTTGACGGTCTGGTCCTTTTCTTTGCTGAATGCCCTTTATGTGGCCTTTGAAGGCCCGATAAGGTCACAACAAAGATACTATTTGTCGTGATGAGCTATGTTGTGTGCTTTTGCCGAAGGCTAGAAGGTCTTTTGACGAAGATCCCCTTTGCAAGAATTTCAATTATTTTGTACCATATCTTTCTGATGGTCCTAGTATAATCTCTTATTTACAAGACAGACTAGCCAATATCCCTATGCCCCAAAACTCGAAGATGGTGTTGATGAGCAACTCCCCATAATTCAATCCACATCAACCGCTAGCCAAAGCTACCTACCATGCACACTAAAATCCACATCCACGACCTCACCCGACACCTAAAGTCGAATACCTCTCGTTCTGACATGTCTGAACAAGTGACATGTTCGTGTCGAATGATAACTAGGCAATGGATGATGGGCCTAATAGACACAAATTGGGATGGCTAAAAGACAACACTTAATTACTCCATCATCCATACAGAAATAATAATTAATGATTAAAATATATATATATGCAATCGACATCTAAAGGAAAAACTTTTATACAATTGCAAATTTGCCACGCAAATTTTAGTGTAGCAAATACAACATGTACTACCTTTACAAACTCAACATTTCCGTAGAACATTCAGAACATTCCGTCTTATCATTCATAAGATCTATATTGAAAAAAGTACTCCCTCCGATCCATATTACTTGTCTCGAATTGCCCAAATATGGATGTATCTATGTTTAAAAAGCGTCTAGATATATGTACTCTTTCGACAAGCAATATGCGTTGGAGGGAGTAATATTTTGGTAAGGTAATAAATACTCCCTCCATCCCATATTAAGTGTCGAAATATTACATGTATCTAGACGTATTTTAGTATATAGATACGTCCGTATTTAGACAAATTTGAATCCTTTAATATGGGACGGAGGGAGTAGAACAAATCAAATATTACAAAAAAAATCATTAAACAAATCTAAAATGTGTACAAACGGAATACATTAAATTGCATACAGAATGAATCTATTACAAAAACAAAAATACATAAAAAAAAGGTCATGAAAAAAATCTTTTGGGAGTTTTAGTTGGATCAGATTCAGATAGCTTTGCCTTTCATTGAAAATTTAAGGTTCATTTGTGTTATCATTTGTGTTATCAAAGGGGTTAAAATGAGCCTTTAGGCTCCAAGTGGTGCCATGGTCACATTTCTGAGCTGAAAGGTTCGCTTTTTGCATCCAAGACACCATTTTGGCGCAAAATGTGCCTTTTGGTGCTATGGTGGCATTTCTGAGCCAACCTGCTCATTTTTGCAACCAAGCCACAACCTTTTGGCTCCGGAGTAGTCCCATGGTGATACTTCGGAGCCAAACGGCTCAGTTTTGCGACCAAGGCATCATTTTGGGCCAAATGAGCCTTGTGGCTCCAAAATGGTGTCATGGCAGCATTTCTGAGCCAAACCATTATTTTCGCTTCAAATGGACGTTCTTGTGTGTTATTTTGATCTAATTGTAAAATTCCAGCTCCTTTTCATAGGTTTCTCATGCTGGATGTAGAAGGACCCGTCGATGGTGAATGTAGAAGGTGCCCTCGTCACTTTCCTATATCTCTCTATGTACTTGTGATGTCCGATGAACCCTTGTAATATTTGCTGCTTATGATGTATTTTGTCACGACAGGTGTGATGTGTTGTTTGTACTTTTCCGTATGTTGTGATGTGAATCATATGGTCGCGTGATTTGGTAGGCTTATGTGAATCATAGTGTTGTGTGTATGATCTGGTTATATGATGTGCACTGTGCAGTTTATGTGTATTTTAAATGCTTTTAATTGCGGGATTTAATAAAAAATAAACAAAAAAAAAATGTACTTTGAAGGTTTTTTTGAGTGCAGCCTTCGACAAAGAGGCTTTGCCGAGTGCAACCTTCGGCAAAGCCTCCACGTGACGCTCACCTATACGTCAAAGTAACGACCCAAGCCAATATGGCAGCCTCTTTATCATAGGCCGGGTCTTCAGTAAAGAGGTGGTTCCTTCGCGGTGGGATCGGCCTCCGCCAAAGACGCCACGTGGGCCACCCAACAAACACCCCGGCCACTCGCTTTGCCGCAGGCCGACCTACGACAAAGGCCGAGTCAAGACAGCTGCCACGTGGCCCAACCATCTTCGTGTGTTGGACATCTGGTCCTTTTCTTTGACAAATGCCCCTTATTTGGTCTTCGGCCTGATAAGGTCACGAGAGAGATCCCGTTTGCTGTGTTGAGCTATGCTGTGTACTCTTTGCTGAAGGCTAGAAGGTCTTTTGACAAAAATCATCTTTGCAGGAATTTCGATTATTTTGTACCATTTCTTTCGGATGGCCTTAGTATAATCTCATATTTACGAGCCAGGCTAGCCAATATCCTTATGCCCCAAAACTCGAAGACGATATTGGTGAGCAACCCTCCATACATAATTCAATCCACACCAATTTCAGCACACCATAATCCAATCTACATCAGCCGCTACCCGGAGCAATCTACCATAGGCACACTAAAATCCATATCCACGACCTCAACCGGACACCTGAAGTCAAATACCTCTCGTTCAGTCCGCTGGAAGCAGCAGCAACACCAGAAACGACATGTCTGAATAAGTGACATTTCGTGTTGAACTTTAGCTAAAATAAATCTAAAACATACAAGGCATGGATGATGGGTATAATAGATGAAAATTGGACGGCTAAAAGACAATGCTTACTGCATCATCCGTACAGAAATAGTAATTACTGATTGAAAACCTAATATATTACCTTTACAAACTTTTATATAATTGTAAATCGGTGTAGCAAAAACCACATATTTACAAACCCAACAATCTATCCAAGAGATGGAAGGGCAGAGCTTTTTTTGGTTTTTTCATCTTTTCATCAAAGAGTTGAACAATGAAGATAGATGGCAAGTGCCTGATCGATTTGATCAGGCCGTGTAGGAACAAGGTTCAAATCGTTCGTTCGTTAGGATGCCTCAGCTGCATACATCACTGCACTTCCACTTGACACCTATTTAAACGGCTCGTCTCGCTGCTACCTTATCCTATTTCCATACTTTTGTCGCTCCATCCCCGTATGGGTGGAGAACTTCTGTAAAAAATGAAATGACTACATAATCATTCAGAACATTCTGTCTTATCATTCATAAGATCTACTCCCTCCGTCCCATATCAAGTGTTAAAATATTACATGTATGTAGACGCTTTTTAGGTATATATACATGCATATTTGGGCAAATTTGTGACACTTAATTCTTCTAGTTATTTTAGTTCATATTTGAACTAAAACAAAAGAATTTAGGATCAGAGGGGGTAATATTTTGGTTAGGTCGAAAATAGAACAAATCAAATGTTTCAAAAAATCATTAAACAAATCTCAATTATGTACAAATGGAATACATTAAATTGCATACAAAATGAATTTATTAGGATAACAGAAACAAAAATACATAAAAAAGAGATCACGAAAAATAATCTTTTGGGGAGTTTTCATCTTGATCAAATTCAGATAGCTTTGCCTTCCGTTAAGGTCCGTTTGTGTTATTAAAGGTGTTAAAAAGGTGTAACTACTCTTCCAAGAAAAATACTGAGCCATCCTTTGCGAGCAACAGCCGAAGATATGGATCCACCCCTTCTGCACCTGATACATCCATGCTGCCAGTACTAATACTAGCAGCTACCAACCCTGAAATAATGATATGATGATAGCAGCTGCCAGCCCAAAATACTGATTAGTTTTGTGATAAGAAAAGCTAATACAATGAGATTTAGAAAAGGCAAGACATTGATCAGCAGGCAAACTACTCACAGACCCAAAGTTGCTCGTTAAGAAATAGAGCACAAGCAACACGCAAGAGTCGAACATTTATCAACATGTTGATCTGTAAATTCTGACGGAGGATCACCCAGCCAGTCATCTAAAACTCAAATCCTCTCACGCTAACTCATCGGGGTTCTGGTCATCATCTTTAGCAGGTGGATTTTTCGCAGGGTTATCGTCTTTAGGAGTCCCATCAACCGGCGCAACTCCTGGGGCCATCTTCACGCCCGAGGCACCTTCGACTTCTTGGATCGATGTCCTGCAGCAGAATTGTGACTCTGTGTCGTCTTGCGCTTCTTCCCGGGAGATGAGTCTCCCTGCAATTCAACTCGCCATACATTGACTTGTCTTGCTGGGATATCGGCAATCCATGGTTTTGGTGACGACCGAAAGCCAGTTTTCCAATCTATCTGCAAATGAATCAATCAGTTTAGTTATACGGAAATACATCAGCGTGTGTGGAAAATAGTATACGCATTCCTAACTATTTCAAATCAAGTTCTGCATTGCTGTTATCAGAGTCTATCAATCACACGAATGTCAAAAGGTAAGTCGGTCATGATCGGAATCACAGTGACGCGGCAATTAAGCAGGCAACATAACATAATGGAGGATGAATGAAACGATACCTCAAGTTTGCACCAGGTGGTGTTGTTCACGGCGGTGACGGTGCCCTCGTAGGAGTTCCGCCTTTGGGCCCTGCTCGATTCTAGCTCGTGATCGTCCACGGGGCAGACCATGCGCACCTTCATCCCGGGCTGCCAATCGATGTTCCGCGCGTCCGCGGTGTCCACCTCTTCTGTCGGCACCACGAAGTCCCAGCCCTGCCGCGGGTAGTAGGTGACCCTGAACGGCCCTCCAGCCACTCTCGCCGCCGCCGCTCCCATGACGTCCTGGACCTGCTCGCGCGCGTGGTGTTCGCTCCATAAGCTGCGTCGCGGGCCGATAAGAAGCTGGTCGTTCGCGCTGCGGATGAAGACGACGGCGTCAAGGCGGAGCATCAGCTGCTTGTCCCGGAAGTACTGATCCCAGCCGGTGGTGAGGCGATCGTCGCCGCTGTGGCCGAACTGCAACTCCTTCCGCTGCATATCGAGCAAGTGCAGAGTCTGCTTCTCAGTGTTGTGGTTGAGATTTAGGAGGAGAGACTCGGCACAGTCCTTTGGGACATCCAAAGCTTCTTTGTTGTTCTCGGACGAGAGCTGTTTGACGAAATATGCGGCGGACCTGCTGCCGGTGGGGTTGGCCTGGTGGTCGGAGGGTTGCGCTTGCCCTTGCCCGTCGTTAGGGAGGAGGGTGATGATGGCGTACGGGTCGTCAATGGCGGCGTGGTAGAAGAGCTCGACCGCAGAGACGGTGCAGGGCAAGGCTTCGTCGGGCTGAACAGGGAGATGGGCGCCGCGGCACTGGTCGACGTGACCGCGGGGGAAGTAGTAAACCCGGGAGCCTGTGGCGGGGAGGCGGGCGTAGGGACCAGCGCAGGCGAGCCAGACCTCGCGTTCCAGTTCCCACCGTGGCGGCGGCGGCTGCGCCATTGCGAACGCGAAGAGGAGAGGAGGTGGGGAGAAGAGGCGTGGAGAGGAAGGGAAAAGTGGCGCTGTGTCTCCGCTCCGCTGCACATTAACAGAAGCCAGGTGGCGGTTAAATAGCATCCGTCGGGATTATTCCTTTGCCAGCCTGGCTGCCTGCGGCCAAGTAATCTCCTTCACTGACAGAGTGGACCCTACGTAACATACATGCACGCACCTGGCCGGGGCGACATTAATAACAACTTGACAAGCAATCGATGACACTGTTTAGACTGTGATGAGAATGAAAAACATGTGTGATTCGACCATTTTCTTTCCAATATATAGGCTTACAAAGAGTTGCGTCTCGTCCAGAGGGATGCGAGCAACAGCCGCGTCCGTTCGGAAGAGACACGAACGTGCAAGGCGTGCAGGCCCGAAGGTTTGCACAAATGCAACCGTTCGGGGTAATTACAAGGGATGATTAAGATTAATCTAATTAATCTTAACACTCCCTCTAATCATGTCTTGTCCTTGCTAGTGGTTCATCATCTTGAATAGAGATCTCCTCCAAAAACCCTGTGAGAAAAATATGAGGAGAATGGCGCATGATATGTTGCTAAAACTCCTTCAAACCCAATGGGAAAATAAGGAGAAAATGATGCAACATATAATGGTTATTGTCTCCATGATTGCCCATACGAGAAAAACCTTTGAAGGAAAAACTCATGGTGAAGTTTAGAGAACAATAAAAATGTCATGTATACATCCTTTTAAAAACCCCGGTGGGGAAAAATGGGAGGTACGGCATTTGTACTTGTGTTGCTATTACCTCATTAAAAACCTTTGATGAGAACCAAGAGAGTAAACTCATAAAGGGAAAAAGAGTGTAATATGATGTTTGAATAAGTTATATTTCAGGAAGGTACTCCCCCTGACCCATGCAAGTCTCGAAGTCGTCTCATACCAATTCTAGAAACTTATTTCTCGAATGTTGAACTTGGTAGAGATTTCGTGAATAGATCTGCGAGATTATCGCATGATTTGACTTGCAAAATGTTTATTTCCCCAGTCTGCTGAAGTTCATGAGGATAAAACAATTTGGGGGCAATATGCTTAGTGATGTTGCTCTTGATATAACCTGTTTGCATCTGTGCAACACAAGCTGCATTATCTTCATAGATAATGGTTGCTGATCCAATGAGACCAATACCACATGACTGTTGTATGTGGTTTATCATTCTGCGTAGCCACACGCATTCGCGTGATGCCTCATATAGAGATATGATTTCAGAATGATTAGTGGATGTAACCACTAGGGTCTGTTTGGAAGACTTCCATGAGATAGCTGTTCCACCATGAAGGAACACGAAGCCGGTTTGTGATCTGGTATTGTGAGGGTCTGACAAGTATCCAGCATCAGCATATCCAATCATATTAGAGTCCAGATTTCTCTGGAATTGAAAAAATAAACCAAGATCTTTGGTGCCCTGGAGATATCGAAAGATATTCTTGACTCCCGTCCAATGACGTTTGGTTGGAGCAGCGCTATGTCTAGCAAATAGATTCACTGTGAATGCGATATCAGGCCTGGTGTAGTTCGCAAGATACATAAGCGCTCCAATGGCACTGAGATAAGGAACCTCGGGTCCCAATATCTCTTCTACATCTTCCCTTGGTCTAAATGGATCTTTCTCTACGTCTAGAGATCGAACGACCATGGGAGTTTTAGATGGATATGATTTGTCCATATTAAATTTCTCCAATATTTTCTGGATGTAAGCGGCCTGGTGAACCAAAATACCTGAGGGAAGGTGCTCAAGTTGAAGACCCAAGCAAAATTTGGTTTTACCCAAATCCTTCATCTCAAATTCCATTTTTATGTGATTGCGCGCTTCATCAATATCTTGTGAGTTGCCGATAATGTTGATATCATCGACATACACAGCAATGATGCAAAATCCTGTTGAGGATTTCTTAATAAAAACACATGGACAATCATCATTATTGGAGTAACCCTTTTGTAAAAGGAACTCACTAAGTCAGTTGTACCTCATCCGTCCCGACTGTTTTAAGCCATATAATGACTTATTCAGTTTTACACAATACATGTTGCGTTTTGCGTTAGGATTCGGGACAGGAATTCCGTCAGGAACCTTCATGTAAATATCCGAATCAAGTGACCCGTAAAGATATGCGGTCACTACATCCATCAACTGCATGGATAGATGATTTTGGATTGCCAAAGATATAAGATATCGGAAAGTGATCCCACTCATTACTGGAGAGTATGTTTCATTGAAATCAATGCCAGGTCTCTGCGTGAAACCTTGAGCTACAAGCCTTGCTTTGTATCTCACCACCTCATTGTTCTCATTCTGTTTCCGGACGAAAACCCATTTGAATCCCACAGGGAAAACATGGGAGGTGTAAGTATTGCGTCATTGAATACCTTCCTTTTGTTAAGCGAGGCAATTTCTGCTTGGATTGCATCCTTCCATTGAGGCCAGTCGGAGCGTTTTTCACACTCAGCCATGGTCTTTGAATCATGATCATTTTGAAGGTTTTTTGCAATCGTAGTTGAGAAATATATGTCGACAATTGTAGACTTTCGGTCATATGATTCTCCAGAATCAATGTAGTTGGTGGAAATTTCATTTACCCTTAGTGATTGATCGTTATCTCCCAATACGATTGAGTCTGGGCATTCCGATGTCCCAGTTAATGTGTGTACCACTGAACTGGGTTGTGGAGGTTGCCCTTCCACCGGGCGAATAGTGCCCGTTTGGTGTCTATCAACGTGGAGTTGACTTGCATTTACTGATTCGGAGGATTTCTTCCTCTGTTTCCTTTGTTGCTTGCGAGGAGCAGGATCCTGGGTTGCAGCCGTACTTCTCCCCCTCTTATTTTGAACGGGAGGTTGAGTGGTTTTAGTTGGTACCTCCACTCTTTCAGGTGCATTTCTCGCAGGATTGTAGGATTTTGTAACACCTTTATAGTCAGTAAATGAATCTGGCAGATTATTTGCAATGTGTTTGCAAATTGATTATTTTCTCAACTTGGAGTTCAGTCTCTTGAGTACGTGGATCTGAGGAGGAAATGTCTTGGGCATTCCAATTGATTTCTTGGCATTCTTTCTGGTACTTGAAATCTCCCCCTAATGCCGGGAAATGGTCCTCATTAAAGATGCAATCAGCGTAACGGGCTGTGAATAGATCCCCCGTTAGGGGCTCTAGGTACTTGATAATCGACGGCGATTTGTACCCCACATAGATACCCAATTTCCGGTGTGGGCCCATGGATACGCTGCGATGGTGAGATCGGCACATATGTGGCGCATCCGAACTTACGCAGATGGGAAATATTTGGAGTATTTCCACGTACTAGTTGTAGAGGGGAAGTACTATGATATGCAGGAGGTCGCAATTGAATTAAGTCAGCAGCGTGTAAAACTGCATGACCCCAACATGAAGTTGGTAAATTGCAATTCATAAGTAAGGGTCGTGCGATCAGCTTGATTCTTTTAATCAGAGATTCAGCCAAACCATTTTGCGTGTGAACGTATGGGACAGAGTGCTGAACTTCAATCCCTAGTGCCATACAATAATCATTGAAGGCTTTTGAGGAGAATTCTGCGGCATTGTCCATTCAAATTGATTTAATTCGATGTTTGGGATAATGGGCTTGTAACTTAATAACTTGCCTCATTATTTTAGCAAAAGCATGATTCCGTGTGGATAATAGACACACATTGGACCATCGTGTAGATGCGTCAATTAGAACCATGAAGTACCTGAAAGGTCCGGTTAACGGTTGGATGGGACCACAAATGTCGCCTTGAATGCGTTCAAGGAACTGAAATGGTTCCGCTTGGATTTTGAGATGTGAAGGTCTCAAAATTAGCTTTCCAGTGGCACATGCAGTGCACATAAAATCTGAAGATTGTGGGAATTTAGCATCAATTAAATCATGACCGATAGAATTGCTGGTGATTTTCCGCATCATCCCTATTCCAGGGTGACCAAGGCGATCATGCCAAGTTTGGAATGTATTGACATTCTGAAAAATTATCTTATACGCAACATGTGTTACGGGTTTGATGTATGTATAGTACAATCCAGACGTTAAAGAAGGAATTTTCTCAAATATTCGTTTGCCATATCCGCTATCTTTGGTAAAGAGGAGATACTCCTCTTTATCGTTATCATTGGTCTCAATATGGAAACCATTTTTTCGGATATCTCTATAGCTTAGTAGGGTACGGGTTGAATCTGGATACAATAGAGCATCCTCGATTACCAATTGAGTACCCATAGGGAGGGTAATTATGGCACGTCCAGAGCCAACAATTACCGCATCGCGTCCGGCGATTGTTAAAACCTCTCCACTCTTTTTAGTAAGAGTCTTGGAAATATTTAATCTCCCTTAGTATAGAGTTTGTGGTAGCGCTGTCCACAAGACATAATTCCTCTTCCATCAGATTGACACCCGTAGAAATCTCTTGGTGTTCTTCTTTCCCCTTCTTCGGTTCTCCTCTTCTTTTCTTCTCATTTTGCTCTCGGTAGAGCAATGCTGATAACGTGTTTAGATTGTGATGAGAATGAAAAACCGTGTGTGATTCGATGATGTTCTACAAAGAGTTGCGTCTCGTCCGGAGGGATGCGAGCAACAGCCGCATCCGCTCGAGAGAGACACGAACGTGCAAGGCGTGCAGGCCCGACGGTTTGCACAAATGCAACCATTCGGGGTACTTACAAGGGATGATTAACATTAATCTAATTAATCTTAACACACACGATGTCAATTAGGGCGTGTTCGGTAACCCTCCAGCTTCTGGCTTCTTGTAAATTCAATTCGGAGCAGCACCGAACACAAAAACTCCAAGAAGCTAGATCTAAGAAGTTAACCCAATTCCCTTCACAAAACGCGGACCACCTATTTATTTTAGAGATTCCCGGAAGTGAAAAACGCGGAGCAGACCGAAATTACGAAAGATGTGCCGTCGCCAAGTGAAAAACGGTTCCACGCGCATCTATTTCTCTCCCCATCGTCTCTTTCCCGATACCCTTCTCCTTCCCAACACCGACGAGGCCACCTCGACTTCGTCGCGAGCCGGCGGTCCGGCGGCGACCTCCTCCTCCTCCCCGTTCTCCTCCGCCCCTGGCACGACCCTCCCCGACCACGACCTCGTCCGCTCCGCCGCAAGCTGCGTTGACCCGGCCACATCCACCCCCTGCCTCCACCCTGTCCGGCCACCTCCGCCGCCGCATCCAAATCGAACCACGAGCCGTCTGCGGGCGGCCTCCTCCTCCTCCTAAGTTCTCCGGTGGCCTACTCTCGTCCGCTTGTCGCGAGCTGCCTCGACCCGGCCTCCTCATCGATGCTCCAAGACTCGATTTTCTCTCCTGGCTGGCCTGCGATGCTCTGCTACTAATTCCAGCAAGCGGGATGAACAGGGCTTGGCGGTGGCTGGCCGTTAATGGGCTTCCAGCCCAGTACAAAGGAAGGAGTTGTGCCGAACGTTTTGTGCTCCAGATCAGAAGCAGAAGTGGGAACAGGAAGCAGGATCTGAGGATTTTCGGGAAGCCAGACCGTTGCCGAACACACCCTTAATCTTGGTTGCTGCTGAATGTGATTTAAAAAAAATCAAAGTTTCCACTGTACATGAAGTGATCGCGCTATCTCCGCATAAATGAAGTGCAAATATTGATAGGTACTGTTAATTAAATTCAGCCGATGGTTACCGTCCTTTTTGGCCCGTCAAAAAGTATCACGGATTTTGGCATTTACGTGGGCAATAACCCACTAGTTCTCGCAGTGCTTGGTTGTCAGAAAATGTCATGGGTCCAGACGTTTTTGTTTACTATTTTGGATATCTAGACAATTTTCACGGATCATGACAATTATGGGTATCCAAGCGATTTATAACATGACCTCCACCTCGGGTTTTTGGTCTCCGACCGTTTTTCAGATATCTTGATCCCCGGTACGCGGTTATGGCTAGTTTTGGCATGTCGAGAAAAAAGTCATTATGTGCGTTTTGATGACCAAGAGCCCACGATCTATGGATATCCGACCAATTTATACGTATTGCACAATACACGATTACAACCAATTTTTGTCTTGTAAAAAGACCCATCATTCTTGGTGTTTTCGAAAGGCCATAGCTCACGATTTTTGAACATCTAACCTAATTTCATGTATCTTGTCCTGTAAAAAGACTCGTCATTCCTAGTGTTTTCGTAAGGCCATAGCCCACGATTTTTGAATATCTAACCGGATTTCATGTATCCATCGGCACATATTTATGGCTTGTGCATTTTCACAGGTGCCTTAGTTCATTAGTTGGAACTGTTGGATGTGTATGTTTCCTTTTCATTTGGTAGAAATGAAATTCAATTTTGATAGGATTCATTTGGTTGGATTTGAATTCCGGGTTCAAAAACCATGTTTGTATACCACGTGGATTTGTAGAGTGATAGACAATTTCAGAAAAATGATCACTCTTAGAAAGGAATAAAGGTTAGTTATAGTGTGATTTCATGAAATTTGAGATTGAATTCATGTGGCCAATTCCGTGCCAACCAAACAAGTTGGTTTCTGAAATTCAAAATTAATTCCGAAATTCTATGGTAGTTTTGTAATCGACCGACTAGCCAGTGATTCCACAGTTTCTTGAGAATAGCACGAAACGGGTGTTTTAAATCTTCCAAATCGAAGTCCAGTACAAGCAGTAGTTCACACGAAATACTCATATCTTGTTTTCCAGGGTTTTGACTGTTGATATCTTGAGTACCATATCCCATCTGTGAGGTCCCTCGTGATATCCGTCTAAAACAATCAAACGATTCTCAAAAGCAAGGGAAAATGAATCCAGTTCCATCCATTACAACTGCCAGCGATCTCCACTGGAATTTCACTCCGGTTTCACTACCATTTCACAACCGAAATAAGATATTAGTAACTTTGAAATCTTTGTGAGACGAGGTAAAACTTTAGTGAATAAAATATGAATGAATTTCGAAACTTTAAATTTTCATTAATGTTTCATTCTGATTTGGTGGTTTCACTCAAACTTCACTCCGAGGCCAACATGTTTTTTGAAAATGAACCGGAGACTTGATGAAAATAGATGACCAATATTAAACTAAGGGAAGCAGCGAAGAACTATTTAGTGTGAGAGAGGTCTACATTTGGAAATGAAAACGACAGGGAGATAATAGGTAATTCCACAAATTAATAAAACATGCGACTAAATACTACAAAAAGGAAACATAGTGGTTTTAATCCAGCACCCGTGAAAGAAGCACTGGCAACCACCAAAACCTAAACATCTGCAGCAGAAGAATAAAGCCATTCCTACGCACGAGACATTATCTTGATGGTATTAGCATCAACCACACACTAAATTAAAGCAGTTTTCATCTCCATTTGTGATGATACTCGTACAACATGACGAATTTAAAATATCTCCAAAGAAAAAAGAAGAGAAAGAAACAAAGAATGAGCTTACATCTAGCTCACTCATTTTTCTACTTGCATTCTCCCAATTGTGGGTAGCGAACTAGGGCAAACAATGAAGGATTAATACAAGGTCTGATTATTCATTCATGAAAAGTAACTAGGAAAGGAGTTGAAGAAAAGAAGAGTTGGGTACCATAGCAGAACCTCATTGGGCATAGGAAGAATTGGCTTCTGCTACCATCATCGTCTTTCGACTTAGCAATCATCGCTTAGACCTGAGGAACACTGACCTTCACGTTCCAAGCCATCAAAGATAGACGGGCGCACAGCAACCAACATTGATATGGAGTTGACAGGTAGGTACACATGGATGCTTGTCAGATTGTGGGCACCGATCATCTGAGCAAGCATAAACATCTTCTGAAACGATGTTTGCGTACTTATGGATGTGGGTATAGATAAGTTTTACTTGAAATTACTAAAGTAAATGTCCATAAATAATGGGAAGTTCGATACACAAACATATTCCATCTTTTTGTGGACTGCCATGACCAAATTAAAACAAAAAGTCAGCAGTACAAAAGGTGGCAACGTGATGAACACAGCATAGCCAGCGGTAATAGAGTTTTAACTTACAAGACTAAAAAGCATCTTAGGGACACAATCACTAACAAACAAATGGAGCAGGGGAATATATTACCTAGTTGACCAAAACCATGTCATCTCCAGCAGCCTTGGCAGCAACAGCTTCCAATTGTCTCCATGCCGACTCTCGTTGCTCTTCCAGTTCTTTGGCTTTTGCTTGTTTCTCAATGTACTGCTGTTGGCACTCTTCAAATAGCTCACTGTCCATGTCCAAAAACATCTTGCGTACATTTGCGGTGAGACCATGGACAGCTTGATTCCAGTGGCTCTGTATGTTCCTCTCAAGTGCTTCAAATATTATTGGAAATATAACACCCCGATTTTGGGCAATCAAACTTACAATGTGATCATTGTTCCATAAGAACAGAGCCCGCTCAGCAACCTACGAATGCAAAATCAACATCAGCAATCAAGCAAAGATATCAGAGAAATTAAGTGGCCATTCATATTCCACTGAATGCCACTGTGTGAATCAAGAAAACAAAAGCAGCAACACCAGTTATTAAACTCCGTGATTCATTAAAAAAAAGAAAAATAAATGCAAACAAATAGATGATGCCACTGTGTGAATCAAGAAAACAAAAGGATGTTTACTGAATTAGTGTAGCATGAAACAAACCAAATAGTGTGATGAGAATGACTGACAGCACACCTGAACATTTAACAGGAGTTACAGGACTTAGCCCAGTATCACAGGATTCCAGGGTTAATCTAATGGGAATGACCGATAGCACACCTGAACAAACCTTGCTCCGAGCAATTTTATTTTACTTATATAATCATCCAAAAAGAAAATGATCAAACAAATATTGCTCAAAATGTCATTGACAATAGCACATTCAGAAACATAACACTGCCACTGCTTGTGCAGATTGAAAATGATGGCAACCACAGTTTTAATTATCAAGCATACATGAACTGCTGAGCCTAACCAGGAAGCTCTTTTTACAGGACAAAGGGCAATCAGAGAGCATATTAGAAAGCAGAAACAACTCAGCATAAAATATGTCAGAATCCAAAACATACTGTTTTAAATGCACACAGAAGAAACCCAGTTACGTGCGCAGTTATCAGGAAGCGAACATATGATACTAAGTTTGAGCATACTACACGAAGACACTCCTAACATCGATGACATATATAGCTTCTAGATGGGCTATCTGAATTCAAATCTCCTCCAACTAAAAGGAACCAAAGAGAAAAGGATTGAGAATAAATCTAGTATGAATGGTCAGGGGGTGACGGTTTCAATGAGGAATACAAAAAGGTCAGCGAGTGATAGTTCAGTGAAACAACAAGACATGAAAGCAGACAAAGTGGCAGGAAAGTAACTGCATTCAATTTTGGCAGCACCAGGGTCCTGGCAATGGGACCATGAAGAGAATTTAACTTCACTGGCAGCTAGAAATTTGGGCAAACCTAGTACAAGGTGTCCAATATATTGCAAATGGGTAGAGAAACAAATAGTGAAGTTTTGCTAGAAAATAAACAAGAAGGTAAAATTTCATAATTGAGAAATTATCTATAGGCATGGAATAGTGGGACTGAGAAACTTCCAGATTTCTTGCAATATGAGAATAGTTTAAAGTTTGAACCACTATTCTTCACCAAAACCCACCAGCATTGCATTATGGCGATTGCAGAAATGATCATGGTTCAGTTTCGGAGGGTTTCACTGTTTTACGACCAAGTGTGGACTTCGGTGAAAGTTCAGGGGCCAAAAGTGAACTTACAAGAACATGATGCCCACACTTGCATAATCATTAAAAATGCTGGAAACTAGCATGTAACAAGAATCAGATTCTAGCATCTAGAACCTACAAAACAATTAGGTTCTTCAATGTTTAATCAACTGGTCAAAAATATGCAAGATCGAACTAACTCTAAAGATATGGTCATCACCATCGTTGAGAATAGTAGACTTCTTATGACACAGAGCTCAGTTTGGACTAAAAAAATAATCTAAATGGATAGAATTTGAATTTCAGAATACATTCTTGCCAAAAAGAATTGTAGCAGTGGAACTCGTACGCTCTGGAGGGTTATTCTGCTAGTTCAGCTTCAATAGTCCACTCACATACAGCAATGTCTAGCAATAGGAAAATAAAAGATGGCTTGCATGCCTTATGGATGACGTACTTCGGAATGAAACATACATGAAAATTACTGGCATAAATAATACTAAATGCTGCCAAATCACCAACAGAGGTAACAATTTATAAGCACCTATGAGTAAATTCCCACAGAATACCCACAGAGCAGGTCAACTTGTAAAAGTACAACTATGAAACTACCATGAGGGCACATTATATTAACAAATGCCCTAACGCAGACATCTCCAAAACACAATGTATGAAATATTCCCTCCGTTCCTAAATTCTTGTCGTGGTTTGAGTTCAAACCACGACTCCAACCACGACAAGAATTTAGGAACGGAGGGAGTATGAAGAAAAAAAATACTCCCTCCGTCCCATATTAAGTGACTTTCTATTACATGTATCTAGATGCTTTTTAGGCATAGATACATTCATATTTGGGTAAATTTGAGTCACTTAATATGGGAAGGAGGGAGTACCACCAACTTCCCTCTCTCCACATGCATATTTCCCTCTTCGCCATAATAGAGGCAAAGATCTCCAGTTAACCTCAAAATTCCACCAACAAACTGATCAATATAAGTTAGATGGTGAAGATTTACATTCAAAAGGGTCTTTCTTTATCCTATATTTGGACATGATAAGTGTGTGCTCTGATTAACCTGGAGAAATACTGCAGTCATTTGCATGAAGAGAGGCATACGTCGGACATATGAATCATTAGGTATCAACAACTATATAAAAACAACAAACAAGACACAAAAAGACCAAAGGTAGCTTCCCTTGATCTACGAGGCAGTACTGTGCAGATCTGCCTCCAAATGTTGCTCTTTTATCTTCAATTGTATCCATCATTTAATCCATACACAATTTGATGCTAACAAAGATACCTAGTACAGTACCCATGTCTAGCGCAATATTCCAATAAACGCTGGTTAACAAATACTCCCTCCGATCCATAATAAGTGTCTCAGAATTAGTACAAAGTTAGTACAAATTTGTACTAAATCTGAGACACTTATTATGGATTGGAACTTGGAAGGAGTACTATTCGCTGTTAAGACCATACTTGCCAGGAAACCGGGTCATATGGGTTGAGCAGCAGGGTTGTGCAATGAGGGATGGTAACTCTTTGGAATGAGGCAAGATGAGGAGTAAATTCTTATTACTAGTACAAGACACAAATGAAAAAATACAGGAAATAAAGGAAATGCAGAAGTTACTGGACTGGGAAACTATAACCTGCAAGTAGTTGTGCCTGCACCCCTTATTATAAGTGTCCTTTCTAAGTTTTCAAAAAATGTCAAAAAAACTCATGAATGTAGATTAGGCTACATCTTGCACACATGCAAATTTCATCCAAAAATATGATTATTTGTGGTCTGCACAAAAAAGACAAGCTACATGTGATTACTACAGGATACTATTCACTTATCTATTCTCTTTTTTGCATAGGCCACATATGGTCGATGATTTGTAGGTGCACAAGATACACCATAAGCTACGTCTAGATGTTTTCAAAAAAAAAAAATCAGAAGTGTCACATGCCATATGGGGTGTGGCGGCAACTAATTGCAGAAAATACACATTCGGAGTGGACCAGACTGCTTCGCAACAACCAAAGCAGCCTGGCCCACTTTCCCAGCCCAACATGGAACCATATCAAGTCAGCTATTTCTTCCTACCACCCAGATGAAAGGGTTTCGTCCAAGAATAAATTTGTGGCAGCAAGCAACAACTTCAGAGGGCCGGTGATGGATGCCGATAACAGCATGCAGTAACTAAAGCAGCGGCAACAACAAGCGAACCGACTGAAGCTTGGTTTCGTCTTCAATATTACTTCCGTCACTGTTTACCTGCATTGCACTTGCTTGCTTGGGGTCATGCCCTGACCATCAACTAATGTTATCCCACATTGACCTGGACACTCCATTGGGAGAACTAACTGAAATCAGGGGACACGCTGTCGACCCCCGTTCCTGGCTTCTATGGTTAAGACTTGAGAGTACATATAGATTATCATAAAATCTCAACAAGCCTCCAAAGTTCTGCTCATGATATAGGCATGAGTGCTTAATAGTTTACTAACAGATCAAAGGCGCAAAAAGACCACCAATGGGATAACAGGAAGAAAACAAGTGACAGGTTAAGTGCATTCGGATATGTAGGGTTCAATTCACAATTAACATTTTTTTCACAAACACTGCCAAAGCATGTTGATTGTACATGCTGATTTGCTTTACACTTATTCCTCAATTTTTATTCCACTGTAGCAGCCAGGTTGCTTGTTTATTTTTATCCACCACAGACCAAAACAAGTATGGAGTATTAAAAATGCGGAAAGCAAAACCCCACTCTGACAAAAGAACCTGTTTGCACACACTCCCAAAAAGGATTTGGTCCATACATGTAGCAAGAAGACAGCCTTTTCATATCTCACCAGATGATACTCTCAATACTCTTCCGTTAGGAGCTAAAGTTTAATTTATTTTGCAGAGAGCACAGGACAGATGGTATTAAAAAAAAAGTTTTTTCCTAGCACCTACAGTGCGTGTCTTACAAAATGAATTTTCCATCCCCATGTAATTATGCAAATAGCGCTTATCACAAACAAGCACATTTCCAATTATGCATGACCCATTTCTTCACAATGGGATAGGAACAAATATATCATAGCACACTTACCTACATAATCATATTTTTGGGAGCATCCTAAAGAAATATAACAGCAAGTAGATATGAAATTATCGGAGACAAAAAAATACCTGGAAATGGGAACTGTTAAGGCAGCGTCCGATCTGTTTAAACAGCGGCACCATGCACCGCTGGAACTCCGTAGGTTGTGTCGCCTCGAGCACTTCCTCGAGCTCCCCCAAAAACAGCACCTCCTTCTGGCAATTTATGACTGGCCAGTACTTGAGCAGGCCCCTGATCACAGCATCTGCAAGTTTGTAGTCCTTCTCAACGAACTGGACAATGCAGTAGGACAGCTGCTGGTGGTAGATACCAACAGACTTGGGCTTGTGTAGTGGGATGAGCGCACGGGTGAGGAACAGTTTGTGCTCCTCCTTCATAGGCAGAGCGAAGCCATTGATTATGCTACCAAGAATCTCAAGGAGCTCGCCAATACCATTATGGCGCTCGGTCTCAAAGATGAACCGATAGAACACATTATTGATGGCCTTGCGGATGAACGGGCGATGAACCATGAACTTGCCATAGATGCGGTGGAGCACAGTCTTGAGATACTCACGTTCGCGGGGGTCCTCAGAATCGAAGTGGTCGAGGAGGCGGAGCACGAAAGCGTGGTCCACATACCGCTTAGCAATCTTAGTGTCTGTGTCAGGAGACACAACGTACCGGAGCAGGAGCTCATAGACAAGCTGCAGGTGTGGCCAAGCCGGGTCAAGGTAGGGTTCCTCCTCATCATCCGGGGTGGCACCAGGGTCAATCGCGGCAGCAGACTCATACGGCGCGGGGGGCAGAGGGCGGAATATGTTGACGGAGATGGCGGCGATTAGGGCCTCCTGGACGTTGTCGGGGAGGCGCGCAGGCGCGTTGGCGTTGGCTGCGGCCGCGGGGGCCTGGACGTAGTCGACGAGCTCGAGGAGCGCCTGGCGCTTGGCCTCCTTCTCGCGAGGGTGCTTGAGGGAGTCGGAGAAGTCGAATAGCGCGGCGACGAGGCGTAGCTTGCGGAGGAGGAGCCCGGGGCGGTCAGCGGCCGCGACGTCGCGGAGGAGCGGGAGCGGCTCGAGGAGCGGCGGCGAGGTGTGGGACGCGGGGACGGCCGGGAAGGCAGAGGGAGCGACGTGCGGCGAGGTGGGCGAGGACGGCGACGGCGCGGAGGCGCGTGAGGCGTGGTTGACGGTGACGGGCGCGGCCGCCCCGGCGCCGCCGGACGAGGACGATGGCGCCGCGGGGCGCGCGGCAGGCTCGGCCCCTTCGGAGCGCGTCCCCTTGCGGTTACCGCGCTTGATGATCTTGTTGAACATGGCGGCGGCGGAGGCGGAGGATGAGGAGATCGGCGGCGGATGGATCGATCGATCGGTCGATCAATCCCTTCCTTCCCGTACTTGGGGGATTTGGGGATTTGGAGGGTGTGGGGACCCGGTGGCAGCGGGGGGACCCGGTGGCAGCGGCGGAGGGGGAGGTGGGCTCAGCCGGTAAGGGGCGGCGAGCGGCGGAGGGGAGGAAGCGGCATGGTGAATTCGCTGGTTATTTGGGGGAAGAGACAGGAGGAGGAGAGGATCAAAGAGGGGAGGAAGACAACAAGGGGAGGCATGGGTCCTTTTTTTTTGTATTTTCTAGGAGGGCTTTTTTTTCCTGCGGTATTTCAAGGAGGGCATTATTTACTCCGTTTTACGTTATGTATTATTATTTCCACAAACGAAAAACTCTTTCTCTTTTACTTTGATGACCGGATAAAAGGCTAGGTAAGGACATACACAACGGGGTGATATCAATTTCTTTTAACAATGTCATATATAATAATGCTAATGTGAAAGACAGAGAAATGAAAAAAACACATGTGAGGCTTCTATTAACTAAGAGACGATCTATTCATAAAAGAATAAACAATTTTATCATCATATTTCATCTTTTTCTTCGCATTTATTTTATTATATCCACATTAAGCCTTAATGGTAAGATATGAACTAGAACATAGCTTATCGCATAACATGTCTTATTGTCTTCTCTTAATGACATGAAATGAAGCGGTCGGGCCCGTAAAGGATTTGATCTCTGTGCTTACAGTGCTAGTCTTTGGATCGACTCACTAGCACACATAGTTTCAAGATGTAATATCAAAATACAAAGATCAAAGTAATTTGTACATCGCAAAGATCCAGAATTTAAGAGTACCTTACAACTTTGCATAACCCCATGGGTCAGCATAAATAAAAGAGAGTTTTAGAACAGCGAAACGGTAAAGATAGATGAGCCACAACAACACCACGGGGATAGCATGTTGGAATGTATACTCGTAACCCAAAACACAACGGTACCTTACTCGTCGTCGGAAGCACCTGCAACCTTAAAGGTTGCCACTAGGGGTTCAATACATTGGATGTATTGGCAAGCTCACTAAAGGGATTATAACAGACCTATCAAATACATGCAATATTTGACTGAATGAGATTCAGGCTTTTTGCATGGAAGCAAAACATAGTTTTTCCAACTACAATTGAAGCATATAATTGTTACTCTATTGGACATTGGGTAGACACACCAATGCTCCTGTTAAACTATGGACACCGGATAGACATCGACAGCGCTCCTATGAAATTGGAGTGAGTGAGACCTTCCTCCCAAATCTAGCTGCTCAAATTTGTCCATGACCGGGGAGAGGCTAATTACTTAGTTTGACACTTTCGAGAGGTTGTACACTTTATCCACAAGAAACCAACGTGTTAATGCATTGATGTCCTCAGGGTAGAATAGCAATGGCATCGATTACGATACTTTTCAGAAGTAATCCCCCAAACCACCTGAGAGACCCACGCTCCCACCTACACATTCTACGTCATCACAATCCCTCAAATATGGGTTCCTTACTCCGTCAAGTCAGAGCCCATATTAGCATGTGGTTGTACTGGAAGCAATTAAATAGGAAACTAGTCCAGTCTCTATATACCCCAGGTGGCATTCCACGATTATGCGAACGCAGGCGCTCCCGAATCCACGGTGAGACGACTCATAGAAATAGACCTAACGTTGGATTCCCGCTGAACATCTCAAAGCAGCCCACCCAAGATGGTTCATTGAATAGTTGTTTTAGCCATACTTTGAAAATACTTTTTCAACATCAACATCATAGTATAGTGATCCCAACCAGGTATACTAAAATAGCATGGCTAAGCATTCAACTACTGCTATTGGTGAAAGGGTAATGGCGAGGATAATTTATACTACTAAGAACTCATAGCTAGCATAGATACAATAATAATCCTATCAATGCATTCTACAACAACCCGAATGCATAAGAATTTAAAATAAGAATAGTAGGATCATGGTCAAAGTGAACTTGCCTTCTTCACTAGAGTATTGGTTACACTCGTCACACGAACAACAATCATCCTTCGAAAGAACTAAACAAAACAAACATACACACACATAAACACACAATCCAACACAAAGAAAATATGACATGATGCAACACAAGCATGTGACATGATTTTGGTTTGATTCAATTGAACATGACATCAATTTAATTCAAAAACCCTACTCTCTGGTCCTACTATACAGAGGGCACAAAAACGAGAATTTTGAAAGTTGGTTTCATGCAAAAAAGACTTTTAGAATAATTGATATGAATTAATAGCATTAAAAGACTTTCTGTAAATTGACACTGATAAGGTTGTTCAAATTTGAAAAATAACAGTTCCAAAAGATTCCTCATGAGGATTCCAGAAAGGTGTGGATCAATAAATTTGGCCAAACAGTTTTAAAGTTACGAGTGTTTGAAGTTACAGGGACTTTTCCGCAAATTTAATTTCGGCCGGTGATATGTTTTATTAAAATAGGCTGACACGTGTCGTTTTCTAATTGGTTGATACCGGTTCGGGTCTTAAGTGATCTAATCCTAGCCGTTGAATCAAATCGGACGGACAAGATTGAACCGGGGCTTACCGGCGGCTGCTAGGACTCCGGCGAGGTGAGGCGGCGGCGGCGGCTTGGGAACTCGGCGGCGAGGCGCTCCGGTGGGTTCTCGGGCTCGGGAAAACGGTCAAAGTGGGGCGGCGTGATGAGACAAAGGAGATGGCGGCGGCTGTTCTCCTCGGGGTGGACGGAATTTGGGGCTAGCTCCTTGGGACGATCGTCAGCGGCGGCGAGCTTCGACTTAACGACGATCTGGCGACGCGGTGCTTCAAAAATAAAATAGGTAGCATCAAAAGATGTGCACAGAAGAGTGGAAAGAAAAGGTGCAAGCGGCGGCGGCTCTGACCTTGTGGCTTGTCGGCGGCGGCAGATGCAAAATCCGACGAGAGATTTCGGCAGCGTGGGCACGAGATTTAGTGAGAGAGCATGGGGTAAAGAGAGAGGGGGTCGGGGATTTATAGTGACGCGGACGTCTCGGGGATAAGCTTGCGGCGCTGAAGAATCGGAGGGGAGTTCGTGGGCGTCACGGACTCAGCGTCGCGCGCGGGGAAATCGGCCTGGCCGTTGAAGACGATGACGACGGCTGACAGGCGGGGCCCGCCTGGCAGCAGCTGCGGCTCGGGCGCGCGCGGAGCTGGGCTGGCTCAGCGCTCGGCGGGTAGTGGGCCGGCCCAGTTGGGTCAGTCTGATTCTTTTTTTTCCTTTTTCTTTTCTTTTTTTGTTTATAACTTTTGATTTAGAACTCCAAATCCAACCAAATAAATCCATTTTTTTTGTAAAATCATATCTTCACATGATCTTACTATTGAGGTTGTATTCCCTTCAAAATAAAATGTATAAAAATACTTTTCCCCTAAACTTGCATTTAGGGCTCTGTAACTAATAAAATAAAATAGTTGTCAACTCCAAATTAAGTACTAAAAAACATGGGGTAGCATAACTAATGCAATAAACCCCTTTTACTGACAAAACCTTATTGGGTTGAAATCCAATTCGCAAAAGGGAAATAAAACGCGAGGTTCAAATAAAGAGAAACTTTGTTATTGAGATTTAAGGTTTAAATCCAAGGCTTTAAATGTGATTAAAATGCACAGGTGGCATGATGCTCATGAATGCAAATGCATGATGCAAACTTTTGAAAATTTGGGATGTTACATGAAATGTACAAGAGAAGACAATCTTTTGTACCATTTTACTTTCCCTAATATAAACTTTAGGTGACATACACCCGAGTAATCTTATCTAATGTGATTTCTTAAAAAGGCTTTTAGGTGTTATCGATTTGCATGTGATGTACAATGTATTAGATCCACCAAGAAAGTAAGGAAATGTTGATTAACCATGTGAGTTGGAATAAATAGTTAGATAAACCAGATTATTATAATCCACCATAATACCAAAAGCATCATTGAGCTAGCGAGAGAAAGACATGCACGAAGAAGACTTTGATCATAATGATCTCAAACTTGTAGAGCCTATATCAACATTTCGAGACATTTAATTTTGTAAGGACAAGTCTTGTTTTCCTCTAAATGTAAAATTGTTAAACATTGCTTTTAATCTGAACTTCAAAGTTTATTACCTGTTATAAACGATTTCAACTAGTCGAGTTGTGTGATTAAATTCTATAGACCTTTCCGTGAGAAAAGTTTTTTCTTAAGGAAAAACATAAGATTGCAAATGAGAAAAACAATTAGATTGTTATGAATTTTTATAAACTTTGGAGAAAACCAAGCACGAGGAAAAAAATACTTTTGAGTTCTAATCATGGTTACTTAGCTGTAATGACATTATAGTTTCGTTAGCGCTAAAGGCCAGGTATGGGCATATGGCACTTTATACCGCTGTTTTAGTTAAGGTCGTTATGACGGGAAATAAGCAGTCTATTTTACTGAGCTTAAAATCAGCTATAATTCATGATATTCCCAGCAATTGGAATTGAGCCAAAATAACAGCTACTCCCTCTGTCCATGAATAAGTTTACTTTTAGGTTTTGTTTTAAGTTAAACATTTTAGGTTTGACCAACTTTGTTGTAGCAACACGTATTCCATCAAATCGGTATATTATGAAAATAAATTCGAAACAGATTTAATAATACTAATTTAGTGTCATTTTCCAATTAAGTTGGACATAACTTAATACTTCTGATTTAGAACAAACCTATAAGTACGCTTATTTGTGGACGGAAGGAATATGTCTCCTTTGTAGTCTTAAGCTAAGCCAAGAAATACCAAGTATTTCATAGAAATCAGGAAAAACATATGAGTAGATTCAATTAGGACGGCATCCAAGAAATTTGTTGTGATTTCTCAGTCTTGGAACTTCAGCCAATAGCATTAAAAGTTAAAATGGTTAGCCTAGAAAATAAGAGTATAATGATTAACTAATAGCTAACTCCCTCCGTCCACAAATAAGAGCAAAATTAATAATAGAGCCAACTGCTGGCTATTAGCCATGCCATGTCATCTATAGCCAATCTAATAAGCAACATGTACAATAGTTAGCTATAACGTTGTGCTAATTTAAAAATACTTGGCCCACTTTGTACTCTTACATAGTATCTAGAGCCACGTGCTGCAGTTGGCTATTAGTTAGTAGCCCACCTCTCTTCTCTTTCCTTTTCTCTCTCCTCCAACTAAGCGATGATATAATATTTAAATCCTTATAGCCTGCTTACATCACCTTATTATTCTTGCTCTAAGTGTACGTTTGGGTTTAAAATTTGTCCACAAAAGAGTACTTTTATTTCAAATCACTTTAGACTAAAAAAAGTTGTTTCTCTCTCATTGCACAGAATTAAAATCCAATGACATTTCTTCATGCACTTACCTCATTGGAGGTGGGAAAATTAAAGAAGAGAAAGATTGTGGTTGGCACATTCCCGATCTCACTTCTTAATTTTCTTGAAATTCCCGAACGTACACTTATTTGTGGACGGAGGGAGTATGATTTAAAAATGTAAATGTACAAATTTGTGAAAACTTGCAACCGCTACTTGTACAACTAAAAAAAGGGAATATGTGATAACCTAATTTTCTTACTTCATTGCTATTTTTTCACAAGAGCTCATGGAAGTAGGTTCATCGCGGCATACTCCAACCACCACCAATCGAGCCTTATGTATATACGAGCGATTAGGCCCTCATGTGTCAAGCGATAAAAGAGGTGGGCTACGTTAAACAAAAATTGCCCTATCCAATTGGAACATAAAGTTAAACAGGGACGCAGAACTTTTGGATAAGTCATGCAACGACACTACAGATATGGAGACGGTGACAGGTCTCATTGGCTATGATGATTGGACTACAAACTGTACCCGCTCTACAGGTTCGACGAGTTTTTCTCTTCCTTCCATCTGCTCAGAGAGAGAGAGAGAGAGAGAGAGAGAGAGAGAGAGAGAGAGAGAGAGAGAGAGAGAGGGGGGGGGGGGGGGGTCTGCGTCACTTTCCCGACTGAAATGCAAATAGTAGTCTAATTCAGGCTAAGAACAAGGTAAATACTTCCAAATTTCAATCTAGCCGGCTGAAATACAAATAGCAGTCTAATTCAGGCCAAGAACAAGGTCAATACTTCCAGATTTCAATCTCTTATTAATTAGATCATCTGCGCGAGCATAATTTGCAAGAGGCATTACAGATACAGGAGATCTAATGAAAACAACCAACTCGACATTTCACCTTCTACTGGTAGTTGTTGTTTTCAGCAAAATATTACTATCAGCATGTTTTGCACATCAGATTTCCAGTCGGAGCAGCTCGGGCTCAAAAGCTCACTCATTGATTCCCTAACGTAGATCATCTTCTGCAGGCTCAATTCATCTACATCCCTGCCTTTTGGCTTCTGGAAAACAATTTCTGCCACTGTTTTGTATTACAGCAAGCACAGCAGACTGCTTCGATTTCTTACATCCAGATCCGGATAACATGCCAGGGCTATAAAAAGCGTTCAGCAAGGTAACCATCCACCAAGAACCGGGAAATGACAATTAAACTCATCATGAAAAGTGTATGCTGGAAAAATTTAGCCAGTGGGTGTTACACCAGTTCAAGTGCCAGTTGTAATACATAATAGATAATAACTGTGCCAGTCATTAAGCATTCACGCCATGCCAAACTGAAAACACTAAAACACAAATACATAACTTGACTGTAAAAGATCGTTAGAAGCGATCCTCATAGCGTCCTCCCCTGCTGGGACGGTCATATGGCCCAGGTCTGTCCCTGTAACTTCCTCCATCATAGCGAGCAGGTCCTCCACTAACATAGTTGTCAGCACCGCCTCCACGTGGACCATCCCTGTCATAGCCACCACCAATGCCGCCCCTTGGGCCATCCCTGTCATAACTTGCACCACCTCTTGGGCCACTCCTGTCAAAAGCAGCACCGCCACGCACTGCATCTCTCTCGTAGCTTCTCTCTCGCTCCCTACCATAACCACTTGGCTGATAACGGTCTGGACCTCCATACCTGTCTGCACCAAAGCGATCACCACCAGATGGGTAACGGTCACTGGCATAACGATCACGGCCCCCATCATACCTATCTCTGTTATCAATAGGGTCACGGTATCCATAACGGCCACCATCATAACGATCATCCATGTAACGGTCACTAAACCTATCTGATCCAGAAAAACGGTCTCCCCTGCCACCACCGCCACTGAACTTGGAAGATAATTGCCCAGAACGACCTCCAGCAGGATTAGGGCAGTCACGAGCCCAATGACCAGCACGACCACACTGATAGCAATTGCCAGGGGGTGGGCCATCACCCTTACCACCACGATAATCCCCACGGTCAGCACCACGGTCGCCGCCACTGCTGTACCTTGTGTCATCTGTATTCATCTTAGGCTCCGCCCTGTTCACTGAAATGGTCCGTCCATCTAACTCTTTGGTGTGCATCTCACTAATAGCACTCTCGACTGCCCGTGGATCTGAGAACGTCACAAAGCCAAACCCACGGTGGCGGTTTGTGTGCCTCTCCAGCATGATCTACAATAAGAAATACTCATGAATCAGGCTACATAAAGAGCCAAAAAATAGTAAGCTTTTGACCAGCATGAAATTTGAGATGGAGCTAAGGGCAAGAAAATATTTGATTTCAGTAAATACTAATACGAATCAAAGTACCTAACAGGGTTGGCGCACCATTTCAAGTCATGGACTCTAGCATATAACAACTTATGAAAAGGTTGTCACACAGATCAAACAGGAACATGTGTACTTTGAAAAAAAAACTTTGAAAACAAATCAAAACACTTAGCACAGATGCAAGTGTATTGCAGCCATGGACCCTAAAAATGACCATGTTTCTTTCTTTCCAAATAAATAATCAAAAGCTTAACTATCAATTGAACAGTGGTGCCACCATGAAAATGTAATCACAACATATATAAGATATGAATGTGCAAAATAGATCACACATGTAGCAAAAATCACTTGTGGACAAATTTAGGATGGTTGACAGAAAACAGATCCATTACCTTTGGAGCAGCATTCGGATTAGGTTATTCCAGAATTTCAGTTATTCAACATAATGAATCAAAACTGTCACATAGCCAAGTGTAACTGTAACTAGCTCTGTAACTGAATATATCCCAGACAGCAAAGCGCTTTGTCACTGACAAGCAGTAGAGCAGATGAACATCTGGGCATTTCTGGACCTAAAAAAGTAACTCTGTCTGCTCAAACCAACAATGCTGGCTGCTACCGCATCTAATTTTTTGACCGTGACCCCTACTTACCAGATTCCTCTGGAAATCCTCTGGTGTTTCAATCCTCACTGCACATCTCATACCAACTAAACCGCTTAACCGACTATAAGTTGAAGCAAGCAACTTCCTTTGCCACGGAAATATTACCAACCAACTGTGCCTCAAGATCAAAGGTTCATATCATAGCATACTATGTCTATAAATATAAACCAGTTCAGTAGGTAGATCCGCTATTAAATCCCACTGTAAGGGAGTAGTGAGTTACTCTGCAGGCCTGTCACAAATGTCTGAAGCACTGGCATGCTGGTCTGGCAGATAAGCTCACTTCTTCTAATCACATAAAGAACACATGAAGACCCCAGACAGCATGAAACACGAGTCAAAGGAGGGTGCTGGTTGTGATAAGTGCTAACATAAAAAAATTGTTTCAGCAGCTATCCTCCAAATATCAGTCAATGAGCACTACACAATGCAGTGATGCACCACAAGCAAATCTGGAGATTCATCTCCGCTCACATTTCATCACAAAAGTTACCAACTATTAACACACAGTTTACTGGCTGCAATGAATTAAATTATTGGGTGGCCAAGGTAGCACAGTAAAACATGTTTTAGGACTCACCTTGACGCAAAAATGGCTAAGTGTACAATCCAAAAGGCAAAAGAAACAACTTACATTCGGATGGCCAAATCATGTGCAAAGAAAAGCTGCTACAATTGTTACCAGAGAATAAACTGATCATATGCACCAAAAATACAGCCAGAACATGGTTACAGGCAAGAAGGTTGCATCATGTTTTAACAAACCATTGGCGGGAAACAGAAAAAAAAAATCTAGCCTGCAATTTAAGGAGTACTGACAGAGTAAGCAAATTATGGCACTCACATCAACAGATGAGATTTTTAATTGCATGGATGCCATGGGACGTTAAGTGAGTACATGATGACTGGATAGTGAACACAACCAAACACTAGAACATAAAGCCAATTTACTATGCATCTTATCAGACAATCAAATCAAGTTCAACCTGAAAGAAATGAAAGTTGTTGTCATGTTCCCTTCCGAGAACAATGAACTGCCAAAGTTGATTTCAGCAGCACATGTGAAATACCAATCGGTGAACAGTATGTTGAGCTGTTTCCAAACTGCAGCTCACAACTGACGTGCAGAGAATCACAAAAGCCACAGGTCCACCGCAGGTGTTTCTTGTGAAGTAGTACCAAAACTATTGCAACAGCACCTTGTTTCTTCCATCAGACCACATTCTGAATGAAGATCAAACAACAGCATGACCAACCAAACCTACCCCGCTTACAGGACCAAATTTCACAGATCATTTGCTGCAGGAATCTAACTGTAATGAACAGCATCGGCAAGACCTCTTTGTTACGCAAATTCGACCCTAAGTTTGCTCCTCAAAGTGTAGCGAGTGCCTGCTGCACATAGTACGCCGACAATGGTTCTGTGCAAAGCTGATCCTTTAACAACAAAACAATCCCAGTTCTATCCAACTCCACAAATCAACCTGCCAATGTGGCTTCCCCAAACTATGAGTGGAAGGTAGAAACGAACAAAAGTTGTGAGCATTCCTCATGTGGCCACAAAGGAACACAAAAGTACAATATGAAGAAGTATCCTAAGCAATAAATTCCACTCCTTTTGTTTTATTCTTTTTTTCAGAAGATGGAAGTGTTTGAAAAGATCTAGATCAAGTCAGATTAGTTTCTGATAAAAGTCAGAAACCCCATTACTTTTAGCTAGCGAATTGCAACAATGCTAATCATAGGAAATAATCATGTCAGCTCTTTGTGCCTAGTTCAGATCCAGAGAAAGGTACGAAACCAGCATGATACTATTCCCTGCAAAAGAAGAAAAAAGGAATCCCCCTCCGACCATGTACAACAGATTCATCTTTCTTCCAGCACACCGTCTAATCGCACAGATCTAGCAGCTACATCCATAAAGTAAAAATAAAATATATGCGGCAAATAATACGGAGCAACGCGGAGACGGTCCGATACCTGCGCGTCGACCACCTTGCCGAAGCGGCGGAAGGCCTCCTCGAGCTTGCGTTCGTCGGTGTGGAACGACAGACCGCCCACGAAGATCCGGCTCTCCTCCTTCCCTGCCATTGCCGGTACCTCCGACCTCGGCTGAGATTAGGGTTTTGGTGAGAAGAGGAGGAGACGACAACGGCGACGAAGAGGTTACGACGGAATCGGAAGCGGCAAGAACGAGGGGAGAAAGAAAGAAGAAGCGAGCGCTAGGGTTTGGCTTCCGTCCGGTTCGATTTGCTTGGGCTGTGGGCCACTTGTAGTTTTTATAACTGGGGTTGCAGACTTGCAGTCTTGTCCGCGAGGCCTTGTTGGGCCTTCGTTTATTGTCCGGACGAGTACAGATAGCCCAACAAGGGGCCTTAAAAAATAACTAAAAGAACATATTTTATAGCTGAAAACTAAAAGAACTAAACAGGTTGTTTGTCAGCTATCGTTTCTAATTTATTTGACAGGACTTTACTTGGTTTGAAATTAAATTCTAAATTCAAATATCATGTTTATCCGCAGTATGGCTAAGTGTACAATTCAAAAGGCAAAAGAAACAACTTATATTCTGGACCTGCCTTGTCGCAATAATGGCTAAGTGTATAATCCAAAAGGCAAAAGAAACAACTTATATTCGGATGACTAAATGATATGCAAAGATAAGCTGCTACAGTTGTTACCGAGAATAAACTAATTATATGCACCAAGAGAGGTCGTTTGGTTGGTGACCTCAGAGATATGCCTGAGAAAATTACTTGCCTGATAGGATGTGAATCCTAGAGTTCTATGCCTGGCCAGGCTTGGTTGATATTTTTTGTTTGGTCGGAGCCCGAGCCTTAGAGCTAAAAAAACTACCGAAGTGACTATTTATTGATGTGCTTGGTTGGTTAGCGTCAGGCGATCGATTTTGGAGGCCTGAGCTCCGGCTAACTACGCGATGGATTTTAAGGCCAGGCTAGCTAGATAATTTTACAGGCAGCAACCAAGATGCGCATGCTACTCCGGGCCTCCGGCATCGCTCCAGCCAGGCGATTCAGCGTCAAGACGCCATCCAAACATCTCCAAACAGCCAGAACATTGGTGTTACAGACAAGAAGGTTCCATCATGTTTTAACAAACCATTGGCAGGAAATAGAAAAAGTTTTAGCCTAAAATTTAACGAGTGCGATGGATTTATAACCGTTGGCACCAAGAAAAAGTTTTAACAAACCATTCGCATGGATTTATAAGCGTGCCGGCCATGTCACGTGAGACTCACTTGCATGGACCTACACGATGACACGTGAAAACCTCACCGTCGTCGTGACAATCTGCTCCCTGTCACAGCCTCTGCCGCCCCTCGAGACGCCTTCCGTGTCTCCTCCTTCCACACCTCCCGTGCCCACTCCCCCTCGAGGCGCTCCTGCCATGACCGCCGCCGAAGCCACGCACCCTGCCCCTCTCGCAGCTTCTCCCACGCAGATCCCCATCGTACCCACGTCCATCTGGACCTCTGGACCCGTGGCCAACACGATCACCACCCGAGGCATATCGAACTCCGGAGAAACGGCTTCCCCTCGAAGAAGAAGCCGCCACGAACGGTGAAATCTGAAGAGAACCGCCCGGAACAGCGGCCGGCGTCGGGGCAGTCGGGAGCCCAATGGCCAGGGCGGCCACACGCGAAGCAGCAGCCACCGCCGAAGCCGGCGGCTCTACCGCTTCCACAATAACCATCTCGTCCGCCGTCAGCATTATCAACCTTCGGGTTAGCCCAGAACACCGTAATGGTGTGGCCATCCAGCTCCTGGTTGTGCATCCACATGATGGCGTCGATTGCTGCCCGCGGATCGGAGAAGATCACGAAGCCAAAGCCCCTGCTGCGGCCCGTGTGTCTCTCGGTGATGACCTGCGGACGTACATCGAGAAATTAATACTCAGTGTCAATATCGGGGAACATGACAATCTGAAAGAAAAAAAAAACAGAGGAACTCGGTCGTGTCTACATGCGTAAAAATGTGGCATTCCAATTTCCAAGTAGTAATATTTTATCTGAATCTGTAGAGTGTGACGACTTAATTCAAACTTCAAAGTGGTTTGGCACACCCGGAAAACTTGTACTTTTTCTAAGGAAAAAGAAAAAGAAAAAGAAAAACACGGAAACAGTCACGCAGCTGCAACCTGCAAAGTCTGTAGCGAAGATAGCAGGTAGTAGTACACTGTAACCTGAAACTAAGGGGCTTGCTTTTCTTTTGCAATTAGTCAACTTTATGTTTTTAACGGTGAATTGAACAGGGTTCAGCCAGCGACGATCCAGAAATGGGAAATGCAATCGCCGACTTACAACGAAACATGCAGATAACCCATGTATAACGACCGATCGCACAAATGAAGCATCGCAAACCACACAAATAAGGACAGTACAGCACCTGAACGTGGACGATCTTGCCGAAGCGGCGGAAGGCGCCCTCGACCGTGCGCTCGGTGGTACACCACGACAGGCCGCCCACGAAGATCTGGCTCTCCTCCTTCCCGGCCATGTCTCCCGCGGCTTTGAATCGTGGGGGAAAGAGGACTAGGCCACTAGGGTTCGTGGAGACGGAAGCTGATCGAGGAGGAGCCTTGAGCGAATTGGATGCGGCAGAGACTTTACATCGGAGCACCGTTAAATTTCGTAAATCAACCGTTAGAGGGAGTCAAATACAACTCCCAGATCGACGTTGGTTGGTTGCCATGTACATCGTCTGAATTATGACGAGATTTCCGCTCAAAACCAAACGAGCCTCCAGTCGGGGATCCCATACATCCCGGCGTTTCTGAATCTTACGCTCAAAATCACGCGTTCCAGGAAAAAAAGTATAAGGAGTATATCTTCACCTTTCATATTATCCGTTTATTTCAGATCTAATGGGTGGAATTAAAAGTTCACGAGATACTTATGCATTTTGATTATAGTTACTGAGAACATTTTTTTCTTTTCTAGCCAAACAATTTTAAGGTAATCATTCGGGCTAAACAGATTGGATGAAGATTGAGTGCATGATAAATTGATTCTATAAGAAAAGTAAAAAAAGACCAAATAGTATTTTGCCTTTTTGGCTTATTTTATTTTTAAAGCTGAACATTGAAATGCAGTACGTAGATCAGTTTCATATAATATCTTTTTTCGGTTTTGCTATGCACAAGTCGGCTGAATTTTAGTCAGGATCAATCCACTGATTGTTTAGTCATCGGATCAATTTTGTGCTTTAAATTTCGGAACGAATGATGTAGAGGGATGAGTGTGGAGAGCCTTAGATATGTCTCCTACCTCGACCAAGATAATAAGATTTAAGATTTTTTTTAAAATTCATGCCCGCGAGGCCTAGGCACTTTTTTCTTTTTGCTTTGTACGTCGATGTCAGCTGTGGGCGTAGAGCCATAAATTACGGCAAACCTTGCCACACCACGCATGCATGCTGTTTACTGCCTGCCGCTATCTAGCCATCCAAGAACCACACGTGGCACGGCCCTTTCTAGTCTGACTGGTCGCGAAAGCTTAGCCGGTCTTTTTAACCAGTGTTTGTGTTTACAATACCTCGGAGAAAGGCTAGAAACCAGCTTCTGGTTCTCTCTTCGTCCGGGTGAAATTAAGCATGAGAACTGCCTGACACTCCACATATATAGTTTCGCCCTATATATACATTCCACTGGCTAGCTATTTGTGCCGTTGATACGTGGGTTTCGCTACTTATCAGCACGTACGTGTCACGGCCTCACAGGTTGATGACATCAGTGTATCACAATTTACATGTACACACTACGCTCTAGCAAACATCGATCGATATATGCTGCTACGCGACAAATGACACACATTGGCACATATACGTATGATTTAACCCTTGTTTTCCAGTACTGATCTGGGATCTCACTCTTTGGTCGAATCAATCTTACTGCTATTGGCGTCGAGGGCCTCACCCGTACTACCAGAAGTAGCATCCTTGGTCGTCGTCGTGACGCCAGCAGCACTGCCGGGCGTCGCTGCTTGCTGCGTCCCTTCCACTACTCCAACCATGCCGACCTCCTTGAACTTGCCGTAGAGGTCGCCCCTGTAGAATTCCCTGGTCCTCCACGCAAGCAGCAGCGACACCCCTGCGCCGAGCAGCGTCACGGCGGCGATGATGTAGAAGGACTCCCTGAAGCACCGCACCCCGATACACGTCAGGTCCTTGCCCCTCTTCCCTCCCTGCCGCAGCGCCTCCCTGTCGTAGAACCTTCCGGCGATCCGGACGTTGAGGATGTAGGACCCGACGGGGCTGGCCACGGCGCCGAAGTTGTAGAGCGTGCTGTAGTACTTGAGCCCGAACACCTCGGAGATGATGGCGAAGAGCAGCGGCCACTGCGCCCCGAAGCAGAACCCCAGGATGACCGACGCCGCGTAGAGCCCGTTGCTGACGCCCACGGCGATGAGGAGGTGGCCCACGCAGGCCAGGAGGAGCACCAACGTGAGCGCCAGCGGCCGGGGCATCTTGTAGCGTGCCAGCACGTACTCTGACGCGAACCCGGCCACCACCCGCCCCGCGTAGTTCCAGATGCTGACGAGGGACACGAAGGTGGAGATGCTCCGCTGCGGGTAGCCCAGCGACTGCCCGATCTGGCCCATGTTGTCGATGGCCGTCAGCGTGCCCCCCACGCCGCAGATGGTGGCCACGAACAGCACCAGCATGTCCACGCTGAAGAGCGCCTGCAGGATCGTGTAGTCCTCCCCTCTTGCCGGCGGCCGTAGCACGTCCTGGAAGCACGAGGCCGACGTCGACGACTCTGCCGGCGCCGGTTCTACCGGCGTCTTGGGGTCGTTGTCCACGGTGATGGTCAGATTAACTGGGGTCGGCGTCGGCGGCTGGAGGTAAGTCTTGAGCTCTTGCTGGACGACGATGACGAGCGGGAAGAAGATTAACAGGAGGAGCACGGTGGCCGTGACGTAGAAGGCGGGCTTGGGGAACCCGGGCACCTCCAGCTCCACCACGTTCATCACCAGGAGGTACACGGCGAGCACGATGGACGCGTAGAGGAAGTAGAAGAAGGCCTTCCGCTCCCTTCCGCTCGCCTCCTGGCTCCTCCCCAACGCGCGCGGCATGATACGGATGGTCGGGATGAAGACCAGCGAGATGGCGGCGGGGAGCCACGCCATGAGCAGCACCAGGGACGCGCCGTCGTCCCCGGCGCCGTAGATGGCGCGGTAGAGCTGCGTGAAGATGGCCCCGCTGAGGCCCACGAAGCCCTTGAGCAGGCCCAGCACGACCCCGCGGTCCTCCGGGAAGTTCTTGACCGCGGTCACCAGCGCGCCCGTGTTGGCGAAGGACTGCGAGTTGGCGCCCACGGCGATGTACACGCACATGAGCCACACGGGCGGGCGCGCCGTGCGGCCGGACACGGAGAGGTAGATCATCAGGTAACCGGCCAGGTTCATCCCGGCGCCGCAGGCAAGCACCACCCACGGCGGGGTCACCTCGTTGATGAGCCCCGGCAGGATGCCCACGTTGGCGCCCACGTCCTTGAAGAAGCTCAGCGTGTTGAGCGTCTGCTGGTCGTAACCCAGCGACGTCTTGATCGCCTTGGAGTAGATGCCGAAGATGTACGTGCCCCCCGCCGCCGCCATGATCAGGATCGACGCGAAGAACATGAACCAGCGGCCCCGCAGGACGTGCGACGCGAACTGCATCGTCGCCACTTTTTGGCCGCCGGCGGCGGACACCATGGCGCTTGATTTGGTACTTCTGTAACTTCCTCTGTTTACGTGCCTGCTCCGGACAGGCTAAGTGGACCTAAGCTAACAACTATAATTGCCACGAGTGTGCATTTCTCTACATGCTCTGGCTATATATATGTACTACTGGGTCGATCACTGGTAGATGCAGTGAGAGCCTGTGGAGGGAATAGCGCTGTGGAGTTTCTGGGCTTCCAATTTCGTCACATGAGCAAATTAAGTGGCGTGAGAAAATAAGAAACGAATTTTCTCGTGTGAGATTCTCTTTCGGATTTATGTCTTATTTCCGCAAAAGCTGAAGTGGAACATATCAGAAAACATGAGTGGGTTGTGATTTTCCAACTTTCTAAAATTATCCAGTGACATGCACAACACATCATGACTAATTTAGAAAGGCAGCAATCAGTTATTTAGAAAGCTCCAGTTGATTATCAACTTCGAATTATTCTAAGAGTGTGGCTATTTCTTAGACGTCTGATTTTTCAGCAAAAGGTTTAAATCTAAGTACACAATCAGAAGATTCGTCCATTGCATAACCAGTGACAAACCATCATTGTTGGGACGGATTATTAATTAGGGGAAAAAGGCGAAAAACAAATAAAAAGAACCTGGAGCCTCCATGGTCGATGAAGCGATGGAGACCACGGACAAATACACCCCCACACACTGATAGATGGCACTGAAGATGATATCTACCCGTTGTTTCCTTCTCAGGCCATCCGACGAGGAAACTAGATCCGACATGCATAATAAAGATGGAACAGAAGAACCCGAGAGGCTCCCAAAAAGAACACAAAAGCAAGAGGCACCGTACCACAGACTCCGCCACTTCCAAAAGGAGAGAGAAACCAACACCACTATTGGATGGGCTAGCAGAAATGGCCGCCCCTAACTTTGGTAGCGAATCACACACAAACATGAACACTCTGACATGTACTCCATGTGGGTCCCGGTCGATCTCCGGAAACCCTACTACATCCCTCATAGACCACCTTCACCCTCTTTTGAGGCCGCTGCCTTGATTTGTAAACACCGTTTGCCCTGGCAAGATCCACACCCAGGCTGCTAGACATGCTGACTTGACAACCACAACATCACTTCACCACTCTCACCGGGAGAAGCAAGCTTTTGAAGCCTCTTACACAGGAGTGCAGGGACAGAATTTAGAGATGGGCTCCAGAAGCACCAGATCAGCAAACCCTCGTCGACTCAACTGGAACAATTCTAGGCTGACCGCATCTGCTCAGATCGCCCATGCCCTTGTCTCAACCAGCCACAAACATGAAGCTTCATGTCAATGCTACCCCCCGAGCAGCCGAGCCTCCATGAGAAGCTTGCTCGCCTTCCACCCAACACGGCACACCTTACAGCCGCCTTTGCCTGGCGAAGTCCGTGCCAACAAAAAACGTCGTCATTGCCATGTGTTTTGGGCCACCATCCCAGGTGCCGAGATCCGCCGTGCAAGGAGACACCCGTGGCGATGGGAGGAGGAGATAGGAAGGGCGTCATCAATTAAGGGTTTTTTTCAAGATGCCATAGGATAGGATGGTGACCTCTCTTCTCTGTCTCAAAACAATAACTCCCTCCGGCCGAAATTACTTGTAGAAATATTACATATATCTAGACGCTTTTAAACATAGATACAACCATATTTGGACAAATTTGAGACAAATAATATGGGTCGGAGGAAGTACTAAATTAGGTTGGGTTTATATTCACATTCCGGACCAATGGCGAAGGTGGAATGTTTATATTCGGCCCGGAACTCTACCATAATCTAAATCAAGAAACCTTACAAACATTATCCGAGTCATCTTAATTAGTCTTGCTTAAATGACTAGTTATCTTTTTTTAACTGGAACATGATTGCGTACAAACTTGAATTGGACTGGTCGATCGACTGGTCAATCCCAATATGTAGACCATCATTTTCTTTGCATGCCACGATTAGTAAAACTTTCTAGAATGGAATAAAATCAAACGACAATTCCTAACCCAGCTAGAGCTGAATTTTCACCATGACTAGCAGTCTATTACTCGCAAGTCATGGATGGATTGTCAACCTCCTTTTTTCCTTTTCCTGACGGTACAAAGTACAATAAGACTACTAGTTACTCTATTCGCTAATACTCTGTTTTATGACGGTAACCCGAAGTCCGAACATCCAGCTTGGTGCAAAGAAGCAGGACGCAAAACCCAAATGACATCACGGGAACAGGCCAAAGGGCCCATTTCCTTTTGTTTTAACCACAAGATGTGGACACACGTGCTAATGTCTTCGTTTGCTATCGACTCGATTTGGAAGAACAATTAATCTTGCCATGCACACGCTTAGCCATAGACAGAATATATATATACTCCCGCAGAAGTGATCGATCGTTAGGGATGTAAATGGGCACGGGTTAGAGCCCGTTTATAGCCCTGCCCATAGCAGCCTTCGACAGCAAAAGAGAAAAATCTAAAACTAAATACTCCGCAGGAAGTTAGATAAGCAGGCTTGGCGGCACCATTTACATCGCCGTTGACGTCCATATCGCTCGTCCATGCAATTTTATGTATATGTACGCAATGTACGAGGCAGAAGTTTCGACCTCCTTTTCCGAAGAAAAAAATGTACGCAAAACTGTCGAAAATTACCATCTTCTTTTCGAGAAATTTGTCCGAAATTACCAACTGATCGAACACTCTCAAGCAGCAAGCTTCACCCCAACCGGTAAGTTTCTCCCAGGTCCCAGCTGCAGCAATCCAGCACAGAGCTAGAAATTCCCAATTATGCTGTATTTATCTTGTTTGTTTTGACACGATGCAGTATGTAACTGGACCCATGCATGTTCTTGGCCAGATGAGCCTCCAAACTTCATAATTTTTGTGATACCGTGGACGACGTTATTTGTCCTGACTCCTGACTAATATTGAATATTTATTTTAACTGTTTGGATTATTGATGCATTGATTGCCTTGGTGGTAAAGAGAGAGAGAGAGAGAGAAGGAAGAAGATTAGGCCGTGGCACCGTGCCGACTGCCGCTACCAGGCAAGAATATTTCGAATTTTCAAACGAATAGTCAGCCAACCGCAGTGTGCTACGTTTTGCCTGCCAATAATGCACCAGTATGATACGCCGCCCCAGGGACCAAGCTCGCTAGCGTCTTTCAACTTCAACGTCCCGGATAAGCGCTCATGCGTCTCGTCTCCTCCATCCCCACGGCCTCTTCTTCTTCTTACTCCTTGCATTGCGGGAACAGCGATATCCACACGAGCGTGGGCAAATAAAACTGATGGTGATATTTGATTCCGTGAGGATTTCGCCGACGGCCGGCAAATAATTTAATTTCTTGGCAACGAATAATTTCCTGGCCAAGCATGCAGATGCAGCACTCGATTCACTATTGTACGTCGACGCCTTGCCAGCATGATGGACGCAGCACGCACGCTTGCTGCTGACTGCCGCGCGCTATCCGTCACCGGAGAACGGGAATCAACGCAGCAAGCTGCCATTTCCGAGTCATCGCCAGCAACGCGTGCCGTCTCTTTCTCCGACGACTCATCCAGTAAACTCCCAGAATCTTCTTCGAACAAATAGTCGGCCAACTGCTACGTGCCAACAATTGCTGCTCCCTTCGTCCAACAAAAGATCTTACACATTTTTCAAATTTTGAATGTATCTAGATATGATTTAGTGTATAGAAGCATTCAAATTTAGTCAAACTTGAGACATTTTTTGTTGGACGGAGGAAGTTGAAGAATTGGACACACACTTGTCGTCTGGGGACCGCCCACATTCATTCATTCATTGTTCTGTTGTGGATTCAAACCACTCGCACAAATTGGATTTTGAGTCCAGGGCGCTAAACAAGGATTTCCAGCCCTTTTACCTTTCAGAACGACTCACATAAATGAACCCTCAATGCTTGCTTCCCCACTAAACCTACTACTCCGTATGTGAAAAGGATAAGGGCCCGTTTGGTTTTTGCCCCGTCCACCACGCCAAGACGTTGGCGAGCCAACAAATTGGCGAACGAATCCGCCGCCCTTTTTCGCCTGCGCGTGGGCACAAAGCATAACTAGCGCGGATGACTTTTCAGGAAGTTGACGCGGGCAAGCCAATTTCAAGGCGCTGAACCAAATGATAACCTCGAGAGTGTTGGCACGCCAACTGTTGGCAGGGCAGCTCTCGGCCGCAAAGCAAACGAGCCCTTAGTTCCGGAGGGCCGAGGTGCTGCGTAGAGATGAGTGGCTCACAGGAACGTCATCGGACGGTTTTCCTCGGGCCGGATAAGCGAACCAGCGTTTCTTCGTACCACTGCGTCTCCGTTCACGGTTCACACGACGGCGAGAAAATAATCGACGAATCTTCGCAGCCACGCACGTAGTCCTCGGCTCTGACTTCTGGATCTAGAATAACAATACACTAGCATGAAGACGATAGTGTGCTAGTGCTGGTGTGTAGTATACGTGATCTAGCCATGACTCAGACATTACGTCAGCTGTAAACACTTTAAACTAAGTTCGTTTCAAAAAAGAGACACTTTAAACTAAGTTGGCGATTAACTGGACAGGGTGGACGATCGAGCCAGGCTCGGCGCGCTGGACGCCTGGACCGAGCCCATGGCGAGCTAGCCCGGCTCGGCCCGAGACCGCGTCCCCTTCTGCCCGAGCTGAGCCCACCAAAACGGCTCATTGCGTCTTCGGGCCAGGCTCGGCGCGAGCTCGCGGCCTGAAGTGCTACAGTGCAGCACAGCCCAGAAAGAAAAAAGAACAGAGCCCATACGCGAGGCGAAGAAACGGGTCGTTTACTCGTTCAGTCTCGGTCCTCTCCCCAACTCCCCGAGCACGCCGCTGCCAGAGCTAGGTCCTCCCTCGGTTCCTCCCGCCTCGCCCGCGCCGTGCTGCTTGCTGTGCTAGCGTGCGGCTGCTGCTTGTCGTGCTGCTCGCTGCTGCCGATGCTTGGCGGCCACTGCTGCTGTGATTGCCAGCTCGCGAGTTCACCGAGCCGGCAAAAACGGCTCGTCGGCACTTCGGGCCGAGCCTGGCTCGGTCTGGCACGTGTCCACTTTGTCATCGCTGCATTTTCGCAACGGGCGGAGAAAAAGTGAGCTGTCCACATGCAAAGCCATAACAACAACAGTACAACAAGTTCCCCAACAGGGAATAGCAACATCTAGCAGTAATTCCATATACGAGTGTTGCCCAAAACATTAGTGATAAGGTGTCGCCACAAGTACCCCCAGAAAGTTTGTAGAGGACGAATCAAAACAAGCTTGCCATGTCAATCTACAGCACAGCAAGACCTAATAAACCTGATCAAGTTTCATGGACCGCAAAAGGCGTCTTCTGAGACGCTGTAGTTCTAGCGAGTTAAACATCTGCCATCAGAAACAGCACATGAGCTACTTGACGTTTTCCATTCTTGTAGTTAGGATCAGCATCAGCAGTAGAACATGAACTCTTTGACATTGTCCTTGATCTTCGGGAGCTGCTTTGCAAGCCCAGACCGCTGTGAAGTTGCTGCGGAGGATGAACCCTGGTCAGAGAACTCATCCTCCATGTAGTAACGCGCACGGAAGGCTCCCAGGTGTGCATAATACGCTGGAGGAACTGTCATACAGTGCAAAAGAACAAAATCAGTAAAATTTCAGATTGCACGAGCATCAGAGGGGGAAGGGGGGGGGGGGGGGGGGGGGCAACATGTGAATATTATGATTAATTTGACACATACCTATTGATACTGAACGGGTGCACCGGGCATACCTGCGATTAAGGGATCACCACAAGGGAAGAAAACGGTTAGATAACATGGTAAAGAAAGAGTGCTGTGTCTGCATCATTCATTGTGGGAGGACAATGATAGCACGGCTTACGTGTAGCAAAGATTGTAGGTCAAGGTTTGCAGAGCATCAGCGCTGAAACCGTTTTCGTCAAGAAGAACATGATAATGTGTAGGGCGGCTAGTTCCCTGTCCAAAGTTAAACAGGGAAGAAACTTTAATTGGGCATGTTACTAGTGTACTAGTTATCCTTACAGATTTTTCATACTACATTAAAAGGATGAGATTGGATTTAGCAAAAAGTTGAGTCCACTGTTACCTGAATGCCAGCGTGGCTACAAAGGTAAAAATCAAACTCAGTAGGATGGAAGATCTTTGTGTCAACAACAGTTCCTGAGGACAAAGAACACTCGATACTTCAATCTTGCTTCAGATAATCAAGCTTAGCTTGATACTTCAAATTTACAAAGACATAACAATATTATACTACCTAACCAAGTAAACTTACCAGGTAGGATATTTCCACTTCTATCTGTCAAATCTCGTGCACGATGATTTTCAGGAAATAGGCGAGTGTGATGCCTCTTTTGCACAACAACAAATGTAACTGGTGGGAGGTAGCCCTCCTGCAGAGTAGCACAAGCCTGCAAACAAGAACATGGAGAACATTATATATCTGACATACATATATAGGGAATGATGCAACACATGAAAATGGAAATGTGGCTATATATGGTGAAAATAACCTTGCGTATTGCGTCCATTTCATAAAGCAAGACTTGGCTAAACTGTCCCTCGCTAACACCATCTCTGCATAACAAAGAATTCAGTATTAACCAGAGGTAAAGAGTTCCCTCTAAAACAGAATAACTTTGCTTCACAAACCTATAAAATATAATCCTGCTAGGTTTGCACTTGGTTGCTTTGTAGAATGAAACAAGCAGTTCCCTGCAATATTAAATGTTATTACTGCAAAAACAAAAACTATGCACACACTTTTGTATCTTATAGTATTACCTTATCATTCCACCGGCAACAAGTCCGTTCTGTGGATCTTTCACTTCTGAGAAAAGGTCAGCTATGATTTCTTCCCTATGACCTTGTGAAGAGACCAAACATTTGTACTTTGTCACTTCTGGCCAATCCATGGATGCAACTACCTGACAGGAGAAACTAGGAGCTTTAAATCCAGATTCAATCCTGCCGTCATGCCAAGATGACAAACGGTATATGAGGATTAACTAGTAACCGAAACTATCAAGTGATAAATATGTAGATAGCTGCTTAAAACAACTGCACTCTCTAATAATATCACTCCTTACGTTCAGACATTGCTCAATTTTGTTTTTGAAAACGAAGAACTTATTTCTCTTCCAGCCTATCCACAACGATGATTCATTAAAAATAAAACGTAAAACCCAACACTGGCCGTCCTCATAAAAAGGAAAAAAGAGGAACAGAAGTAGAGCAGTACTATTCATTATCACATCTGACTTTTTTTTTGGCATCAGAAGTATCGCAAATTGACAATGGCAACATGATCAGCAAGAGGGAACAGACCGCTGCAATAGATGGAGACGCATCTTCTCCAGGAGACGGGTGGGTCACATCAGCTCCAAAAACTATTGTAGGCACATCTGTTAAAAGTGGTATCCTCTTGTACAAAGCATCTTCAAGTACCGTATTGCTCCCCCCGGTCTAATTACAAAACACCAATAATGGTCAGTGGTCACCATGTTCTTCGAACCTGATTCTAGAGTAGCTAGTAATTCATACCTTAACGTTGATCTTCAGGGAAAGATTTTCAAGATACTGTTTCCCACCCTTTTGGACATTCTTAGGTAAGCAGCATTGAGTCATTAGACCAAGCTCAGTTTCACAAAGCCGTTTTATCCTCCCTACATATATAATAAATGTCAGAAACTTGAAACTTTTTTTAGAGTAGAAACTTTAAGCTAAAACTTCAAAGAAACTAAAAATCATTAAACATAAGCTTGAGAATCCATTTAAAGAGCTTACCATAAGAACCGCTAATATCAGGTAATATGATGATTAATAACTCAAGTTGCTTCCCTGTTAGACCTTGCTCAGCAAGCACTTGTGAAGAATGCCTATGGATATTTCTGATTGCAGACTCGACACTCTCCTGACGGCGCGGTTGTGTGATATCCACGCATGGTTTCATATCATATTCATTTGCTAGAATAGTAAAATTCAGTCGATCAGTATGTATGCTTGTGACATGGGTTCCTTCCAGGAGAACAGAAGGTAAATTACCATGCCAATGTTATTGCATATCTGGGCCAAATCGTGGCAAAACAGGCCAATATCATTTGGGTGCAGGCGAGAAGAAAAAGTTATGCACGCCCAATAGTTCATGGATCCTCCATTGACCATTCTCTGTAAAAAAAACAACGTTTAGATATAAAATCATCGACACAAATAACCAGCCATATGTAAGAGTCTAATTTTCATTTGAGTACACGTTGTCCTATATCAATGACCAAAACAAAGTTTCATAGCTACTACATTCATGTGGCGAATTGTCAATGTTGCTAAAAAGGTAGAGGATAATACCTTGTTAATCATATTCCATTGTCCTAGGGAAGGATTACATACTCTATCTCGTCCAGAGTCGTGATATTTTAGCTAATAACAGTTGAAATACATACAAGAGTCAACTGAATGAAGAGTTCAGTAAGTAAACAAGTAACAAATTCCTTAATTTTGTTTGAAAGAGCGGTTACCCTTGGGGCAGGAAGTACACGCGCATCAACCAAGGTAAGTTGGTTCATCACATTCATGCCAAATTCTTTTGAGTAGTGGTCATTGCCATAATTATTCCTATTGACAATCTGAGAAGATGAGAAAAAGGTCAGATTATAATCTTCAAATGAATAAATACAGATATTTTGAGATGCGAGTAATACAAAGCATAAATGCTTGAGCTATACTAAATACTACGTAAATAACAACAGCTAAAATTTACCTCTAGAACACTGCTCTCCCTTTGAGCGGGTCTTTCACACGCCATCCTCAGTATGCCTGTAACTTGGCGTTCATTCAGCTTTCTAGAATACCGTTGTCCCTCGACGATGCTGCAAACCTTAAGAAAACATATGTACATGCTAATGAATTCACTACCAAGACAAAAGACCAAAATTAATGTGTCACAGAAAGATCAATCCTTAATACATTTTGCAGCCTTGCAAATATCAAAGCCAGATAAAGAGTCATACCTCCATAGGCAAATATATTGGTCGGCTATCACTGCCAGCTTGAAGGCATGGCCAGTTAGTATATTTCAAAGAGTAATTGTATTGCTGCTTGAAGTACTGGACAACTGATATGCGCACCCCATCTTGATCAAACCTGTAATAGCAAATAAATGCAGTTTTTTAACAGTATAGTATGCCTACATGAAATGTAAAGAAAGTTCATAAACGAACAAAGTATAGAAGAGAGAATAGATACATTAATTCCTTCAATGGAGCTGCTGGTATCCCACTGATCTTGTAACGTATGGTTTTATCTTTCCGATGAGTGGCCACAACCCGGACACCTCTAAGAGCTTTCTTCAGCTATGAAGCAGAAAAGAAAATGCAACCGTTACTTTAGATAATAAAAAAAAAGAATTTTCAACGGGAACAAATCACTATGAATATTCTAGGAGAGAAAATCACTATGACAGTTCATACCTTAAGACGATCCTGATCAGATAAGGGCCTTGAAGCATCTCGCATATTCAGATATTCAACTGCAAAAGCCATCACTGGCTGGGCCTTGTAAAATGCTGTTGCCAATATATCTGGAAAATAAAATCCAATAACAAAATATATATTAATGATATGATTTATTTCAAAAATGAAATAAAGAAAACAAATTGTGAAACACAAAGTTTTACATTTTGGAAAAGATTTCTAGACACAATCATACCAATATTTAGTGACAATCCCATCTGTGTGGGGCGGAGACTTTGGTAATACCCCCTCCAGCATTCCGCACCGTTGCCAATGTCACCACCATGTCCATACTGAGAGAAAAATGATCTTGAGATAGATACATACCTGTTTCAAGTTTATTACGTTAGAAAATAATATTTACATCAACGAAATTTCTGGTTGATAATTTATGGAATCAGCAAAGGAAAATTAAGATAATGAACTTTTCCTACTCCATAAAGTAAATATCAAATTTGATTGATTACTTTGTGGTGGGGCATTCTCTAAGAGCAATGTCAAGCGCCTGGATAGTGTCCTGCGGCAACTCCCTCTGCCTACCAGCCAAGAACTGCCGAAGACTGTACAGATCTAGATTTGAAGCGTGCTTTATTGTCACCTTGTATTCCTCCTCCCTACACAAGGCCAGTACTATATGAAGCCATTATATGAACACATAAAGTTATGGCATAAAGGAGAGGTGAAACATTTTCATCATACCGTTGGTTCGCTTTCGCAAGTTTCACGACAAATTCTTTGTTCGTGAATGGGAGGGCACCAGCAGTATAGATGCTCTTTCTACCATCATAAACAGGTAGTCTGCCATCCAAGTATTGTTTGTGCAATCTAACAAGTTCATTGATTATCAATCTGTTTCGTTCGCGAGACCTAGTTTCCGGATTAATCACCACCTGCACCAACAGTTCGAAAGATACAAATTATAAATAGCGTGTGTATGCTTACTGTTTAGTGGCAGATGAATCTTTACATGATCATATGCTGCTAGCTTGTAGAAGTCATCCACAAAGTACCGAACGAGCAAGTGGAAGTAGCAAGTCAAACTTCCTCGTGTTTGACCAAATTTATAAATTTATAGAAAAATCTATCAACATCTAAAACTTCAAGTTAGTTTTATTAAATCTGTCATCATATATATTTTCGTACTATTCTCATTTGATATTAAAGATGTTAATTAATTATATTACGGAGTGGTAGATTTTTTAAAAACTTGGTCAAACCTGAAGAAGTTTGACTTAGGACAAACCTGAAATTTCTTACATTTAGGAACGGAGGTAGTACATTACTTAACAAAGTTTAGTGTCGGCTGATTGGCTGATTTTTAAGGGACTTCGTAGCAAAGATTAAGATAAGATAAAACGTCGGATCTGCTATTTGTAAAGTTGCCTGATTTTTTGTTAAATACTGTAATATTTTCTGGTACCTGGATTTTCTTTGAGATCCACGTACTCGATCTGGTCTAATTTCATGCGAAATTAAGAGTTTTGCTAAGCGCCAATATACATATGGAACACACGGAAGCACAGATCGAACATATACCGAGATATATATACGTACATCGTAATGGTAGATCTCCTTCTCTGCGACCTGCACCAGAAAATGGTTGGCGCGAACTCGGCACCTCTTCCCAACGGTCCCAAACCCCGGCCGCGCCGGGAACTTCTCTGCCTTGCTCGACAAAGGCGGCAGCATCCGAGGTGCCGCTGCCGCCACGACCACCTGATCCACCTTTCCCTTACTTTCCGCCTCCACTTTCGCAACGGCGGCCGATGACGACGATGGACGCTGCTGGCCCGCTTCCGCCTGCTGCAGCACCATCTTGCGCCCCACCTCGGCGCCCAGCACCTCCGCCGGCGCCATCACTTGCCCGCCGTGCCGAGCGAGCCCAGTGGCGCCGCACTGCACGTCTCGCTGGGCCTGGTGCTCCCCGCCCGTGGCCACGCCTCCTCGCCCGGCGCCAGCCACGGGTGCTTGCGGTGCCGGGACACGGCCACCACTGCCGGCGCCTCGGCCTCTCGCCGCGTCGTCGCCACGGCCACGGCCGCGCCCTTGGCCGTCTCCTCCACGTCCTCCGCCTTAGGCACCCTGCTCGCCGCCTCGGCCGCGCCCTAGGCCGTTTCCTCCACGTCCGCCATGTCCTCCCCCTTGTTCGCCGCCTCGACCGCGCCCGCGGCCGTCTCCTCCACGTCCGGCATAGCCCCCCTGCTCGCCGCCTCGGCCGCGGCCGCGCGTCGCGTCGGCGTGTCCACCGAAAAGCTCGGCCCCGGGCTCAGGGCCGCCTCTGCCCCGCCCTCGGCCACCCCCGCCTCCGCGCCCGCGGCCTCCTTCGTGCTGCCCGCCCGAGGACTCGCCACCGCGGCAGTGGCCGCCGCGCCTGCCGCCTCCTCCACGACCGCCGCCGCGCGAAGACATTTGCAAGATCGCAGCTTTAGAGCGAGAGCAGGAAGCCTCGTACTACTTGCAGCTGAAGCGGAGGCGTCGAGGTGTGTGGAATATATATATAGAGGGGCTATAGGAGATCAGGTCGCGGATGCATCGGGGAAAGGCGGAGGGTTTTACTCTCCCCAACTGACATGTGGACCCACGGACGAACGCTTCGATCCGCGGGTGAAACGGGGCCGTGGGAGGAGCACGATCGTGGAGAGACTCGTCGCGTTCTTCTCCTTTTGCCCTCTGGTCTCGACCCGCCGCCTCCCCAAGCGGCAGCTGTCCACTTGTCCAGGCGGCCGGCCCAAACCACGTCGACGAACAAGAGCCTGTCCAGTGGGTCTCCCTAGCTAAGGAGGCAGCGGCATGATTGCTTTGGCCACAATTCGGGGATACGCGGCCCGAAACTCGGTGCAAACCAATCTTTGCAGCCGCCGGCCACGGTCACTCGGGAGACCGCTCGTAACGTCTAATCGGCATTACGGAGCAGACTAGACGCAATGATGGCATTGCGTCTCAGCGTTGCCAGCCATCGAGATTTCCACCGGGACACACGGCAGTATGCTTGGTGCATTGCTGCAATTTCGCTCTGCTCCCGCGTACGTGCCATGCAGTACAAGACACGCCCGGTGGAGGACGTGACATGCATCCATCCCTTCTTCGCACGCAAGCGTAGAACGAAAGGGTTTTGTCACGCAGGAACAGATGATGCACGCAACGCGAGCTAGCCCCAAATAAAAAATAAATCAATTCATTGATCAAGATTAAAGCAGAGGAACTGTCTTTTTTTCGAAAATGATGGCACACTCCGTCCGTTCCAAAATGTAAGAATTTCTAACTTTGTTTCAAGTTAAACATTTTAGACTTTGACCAAATTTATAAAAAAATCTACCAACATTTACGATTCTAAATTAGTTTTGCTGAATCCATCATGGTATATATTTTTCATAATACACTTATTTGATATTTTAAATCCTGATAGTTTCTACAAACTAGGTCACAATTCAAGAAGTTTGACTTGAAACAAAGTTAGGACTTCTTGCATTTAGGAAAAGAGGAAAGAGGGCGTAGTGTTCTTGAGACAATTTTAAAGGAATTGACAGATTAAAAGGCAGGAGCGACAAAGAGAGAGATCCCCTCACTTCTGGAACATCTTGTTTCCATGAAGTTGAAATGTTTAATTCCCTAGAAATGTAAAAGAGAACTAGCTTTGTGCCCATGCTTTGCTACGGAATCATCAAAAAAAAAATTACAACTCAAGAACATGATAGTCACCTTACGAACCAATGCCATAAAGCTTGATGCATGATAGACTTTTGCTGAATTTGAACTCTGAACCCAAACTCATGGAGATTGGAGAGAAAAGTCAGTAGTAGAGGCTATGCAAAGGATGATTATGACCTGAAGTTTTAACTCATGAATTTGTGCAATCTACTTGTCAGGATGACAATTTTTTTCTAAAAAAAAAGTGAATTGACGACCACCATCCCCAAATTTTATAAGCAGAAAAGATATCAATGTGATTTTTAGGAGTCACATGCAACTCAATCTACGAAACCAAACTAATCGATCGCAAGCTAATTAGTACATCCGACGAGAAAAATAATAATGCAACACTGCTTCCGCCAACATTGATAGCAAAAGTACCATATAGATAGACAGTCGAATATAATTATCACATCCCTGCTAGCTTCCTGATTCATAATTCAGTGTTTTTTTAGCGGAAGATCCATACATTTAGCTGTCATAACCAAACATCACTAAACAAAAGCTTAAAGACGGTAATTGTATACATCCAGCATGCAGACCTTTCCCGTAGGTAATTAATTAAGGACCAAACCAACCTAAGTATTGACTGAACTTGATATCGACCTCAGCCGTCTATGCCGGCTGGATCTTTTTTTCTTTGAGGGTAAAAAGTAATCCGCCGGCTGGATCTCAAGCGTGGCTAGAGGACTTCTTCTTTTTTCTTGCAGAGGAAAACATCTGTGAGAACTGTCTTGGACTGCAGTGAAGCCTTCAAATTCTCCAAACCCTGCAAATAAATAATTCAAATAATAACCGAGAGTCAATTTTATGAAATATTAATCTATATTTTTTTCCTAGTACCATTAGTTCTAACTCCTCAGGCAAGATCCATGGTAGGCCTTATTTATCATTACTGTATTTTTTTAGTCACCAGTGTTTTCGTATTTGAGGGTTTTGACTGTTTACTCAAAACTCTCAAAAAACCCTTCCAACCTAAAACGCTAGTGTTTTTTTAACACTAGTATGAAAATTGTTTTCAATTGGTACAAAAATGCGGTCTTTTCTGGATCAAACTAGGAATAATCCCCACAACCATTTGGCGGTGTCATAGTGTTTCCAATTTGAAATGGATAATACACTAGAAAACACTATAAAAACAGTTGTGACAAACACGGCCTTACAGGGTGTGTGTGTGATAGCTGCACGCAGAGAATTTGGCAATCCCTATATAACGTTTCAAGTTTTATGTGTTTTTAAGTATATAAATTGATATAATTAGTGCTATTTGCACCCACTGCGTCTACATTCTATAAATTCTAGACCTGCCAATGCTCTCAGGCAGGTAGATAATAACACGTACGTGTTCGATTTGCCATGTGTAAAAGAGTCTCAATGTCGATTTGGTTTAAAGAAAATGCAGGATAACTTCTGGGTGTCCATGTACTGTGTATTGTTAATGCATTCTGTTGGTACCTTATGTAGCACCATTAAACATGGTAAGATTTGTACGTAGTAATAAAGTTGGACGAAAGCCATTTTTAGAGAAAAAAAAACAAGGTAAAAATTGGTTTGTCAATTTTTTAGTCATGTGCGGACTAGTACGTTTTAATCTCCTCACTTGCTGATTATTTAAGAACTTCGAGGTGTGTGTGAGCATTAGAAAAATCGATCACCAAATTCGTGAAATAAAATTAGGCTGCACGTATATAACCAAACTGTACACTCCTGAAAAAAAACCCGATTGAAGAACAAGCAGATCGATCGATTGCTCACCTCCTTGTAGCCGATCTGCACGGCCTTCTCCTGGAGCGCGCTGAGGTCCGTGACCGCGAAGGTGTTGAGCAGCGTGATGCTGGATATGGCGGACATGGGCGAGACCGCGAGGCTGTCCATCACCGTGTAGGTGACGACGCCCCTCACGAAGCCGTTCTGCGGCAGCTGGGGGCCGGCCTGGGCAGACGCCGCCGGCGCAAAGTTGGCTTCGGAAGTCATCGCATTGGAACATCCCGGACACTTGGTGCCGTACGTATCCGTCACGTAGTTGCGACAAGTGGAGTAGGAGTTGTGAGAGCACCTGTAGAACCTCTTGGACGGCGGCGTCCAGACCGGCAGGCCGAGGAGGGCGCTGTTGGAGTCGTCCGCCGGCGAGGGAGCCATGGCGGGCCGGAGCAGCGCGCCCTTGGCCGCGCCGGGCTGGACGTGGGTGTCGTCGAGCTTCTCCACGCTGTCGTAGAGGTTCCCCGCGGCGCCCACCATGGAGCCCGCGCCGAGCAGCTTGACGGCCGTGCCGATGGGCAGGGCCAGGAGGGAGAAGAGGAAGTCCACCCCGTCCTTGCCGGCCTCCGCGAACAGCACGCGCCGCGCCTTCGTGTCCACCAGGAGCTTCATGCTCAGCGTCCTCGTCGGGGTGGTCGTGGCTGCGGTGGTGCTCCCCGTCATTTCGAGCGGCGGTGGATACTGGATACTTCTATTCTACGGTGCTGCTATGAATGTTCTGCTATGTTCTCAAGGAAGGGAGAAATGGGCGTGGTCGATTCGATCTATATATATGCACGCGCGCACCTCTCCACAGGACAAGTACGTGATGGACGACGTGCCTGCGCGATTATTACGGCGGAAGCAAAACGGATGCCGATGCACGAATGCCATCTCGAGTGGTAATCGCGATCAGTTGTTTCCTTGCTAAACTGATTGTGCGTATCCCTAAGATTTTGCTTCCAGCAGGTTACGATATCGTCCTCTATTTCCGGACAAAAGAAAAGAAGTTTCCTCCAACCATTGGACTGCGGTAATCTCCTGATGGACGATCTAGGCTACGGCGGAAGATCTCCCTCGGATTGCTCAGAAACAACTCCCTAATATCGGTTACAAACAGTTTAATTAGTCCAGAACTTAATAAAAAATATTAAAAATCAATGCAAACAACTTGTTTTTCGGAATTTTTATTGAGCGAACGTTCGCTTTTTAGTCACTCGGAGCGAACGATCTGCTAGTCATCCGATTGAGAAGACTATGCCTGAGATTGTGCCACGTGTCTTGTGGGTGTGACAACTTTAGTTATGTGGTGTGTCAACTTTAGTTCTGTGGGTGTCAACTTGGTCTGTGTGAGCGTGGCGACATTAGTTTCGTGCGAATGGCCACTTTATCCCGTCGCGCCAGAATGCTAGGAAGCAAACGTTTAATCCCGTGGGATGGCAACTTTAGTTCTGTAGTCGTTGCAACTTTAGTTCTGTGCGAATAGCAACCCCGTCGCGCCGGAAGACCGGGGAGCAAACTTCGCTCCTTTTTTTCCAAAATGCAACCCAATGGCCAGCAGGTGCATCATTGATTAAAAAAATAGCCAGAAGGTTAGGAAGAAGGGCTAGAATGCAAACAACTTGCTGTTGTAGTAAAATAAACAACTTGCTGTTGTAGTAAAATAAATCTCTTGTGTGCATCAGGCTTCAAATCCTACTTCCGTGTCCACAAATAAGCATACTTTTAGATTTTGTTCTAAGTTAAGCATTTTTAAATTTGACAAGTTAGTTGAACTAATTTAGTGCTGCAGTTTGACAAGCAACACACATGACATCAAATCGGTATATTATTAAAGTACATCCTAATGGTTCTAGTGATACTAATTTAGTGCCATAAATATTGTTACGTTTTTCTATATAGCCGGTCAACCTTTAATATTTTTTTACTTAGGACAAAACCTAGAAGTACATTGATCTATGGACGGAGGGAGTACAATACATGCCAACAACCAAGTCAAAACAAAGTTCAACCCCGGTCAAAGTGTCAACCGGACATGGTCAAGCCTATAAAGCAACGGTCAAAGAAAATCAAAGAAGTCAAACATTTCATACATGGCCAAACAGACGGAAGGACTAAAACAATAAGATTAAAAAAAAAGATGAGCCAGAAACAAGGGTGACATGGCACGAATAGGTATGGCAAAATTGTTCAAACTTGGATGAGAACCAAAAGTATATGGTTTTGCCGATTGAGTGATAACGATTTGAGTTGAGAGACCATTTTTACATTTTGCTGTCAATTGAGGTACCAAAAATATACTTTAGAGACTACTTTTTTCGTCCCTCAACTTGTCGGAAAGTTCATTTCTCGTCTCTCAAAAACAATTCGTACTTTTTAAATCCCTCAACTTTCAAAACCGGACACTTTTAGTCCTTAATGCTATCCGAAGCGGTTTGTCTAGCCACGTGTCTGGTTTTGCACTTAATCCCGTGACCGCCGAAGCTGTTGAAATTGGCCGTCGTCGCTCTGGATCTCGTCCAAGCACTGGTTGTACTTCTCCTCCATCTGCATCATCCATATCTTGATTGAAAAAATAAATAAGTGAAGAAACTATGCGAAAACCAGACACGTGACTAGAAAAACCACTTTGGATGGATTGAGGGACTAAAAGTGTCCGGTTTTGAAAATTGAGGGACGAAAAAATAACGAAATTTTTTCGAGGGATGAAAAGCGGACTTTCCGACAAGTTGAGGGACGAAAAAAGTATTTTTCTCTTTTCTCTTCGCAAAACTTCCAAATAGTCCAAGTCAATCATTGGAAGCAGCTTGTTTGCTGATATTCGATTTTTATAATTTCTACAAAAAACTGCACCCATTATATAATTAAAAAAAAGTTCTGTCTAAAGCACATAGACGAAAATATAGCACACGCACATTTTTCTTCTTCTTATTTCTTATTCCCACAAGGAAAAATGTTATACGGAGTACATAAAAGTAGTAACACACAAAAGATAATTACATATAGATTATCCGAAGTTACAATAAAATAGAGCATGCTAGCTTTGCTTGCTTGAAGTTTTAAAAAATAGACAACTGTCTGTCCAAATTTTTAAAAAGACGAATCCTAACGCAGAGAGAAGTGGAGTATTGCCAACTACAACTTGCCAGGTGCGATGGAAATGAACAAATGGCAGCCAGCATGAGAATTTTTCCTTTCGAAACGGATTATAATTCAGCCTCAGCGTACAGCCGTTATCCTATTCGTATCAGCAAACACAGTAGAGCAAGAGTAGGGAAGTGCCGCAATTCCAAGCCATCACCGGGGCTCCAAATCAGAAACAGAAGCATCATTTATTGATGGCGCACGAACAACTTTGGTTCTAGCCACCAAACGGCTCGGCACAATGAAGGCAGGCGCTGTCGGCGCCGGTAGCGTTATCGAACGGCTGTTCAGCATGACGACGACGGCCGCCATGCCTGGCCGAAGGTGTGCGTCCTCCTGGACGCAGAGCAGCCCTACGTGGATACACCGCAGCATCTCCTGCGGCCGGAGCCCGTCGGCGGAGCAGCTCTCCAGCAACCCCGACATGTTCCCACGGCTCCAGTGCCTCCACACCTGTTCATTATTTGCATCTTACTCATGCATTCTTTGTTGCAGATCGTCTGAATTGGTAGGGAAATAAGAACTTACAGAGGATACAAGATCTTCAGAATCTTGGCGGTAAGCGTTTCGACGGCCCGTCACGACCTCTAGAACAAGGACGCCGTAGCTGAACACGTCTGACTTGGCCGAGAATGTGCCGTGAAAGGCGTACTCCGGTGCCATGTATCCACTGGATTCAAAGGTATATATACGTGAAGCTAAGTTCAAGTGGACACTAATTTTAATGTTGCCGAGGAACTCGGAGTCAGAGGCAGCAAAAGCAAAACTCACTATGTTCCGGCGATGCGGCTTGTGTTTCCCACACTTTCATCCATTGTAAATAACTTTGCGAGGCCGAAATCAGAGATCTTAGGGTTTATGTCAGGGTCTAACAAGATGTTGCTCGCCTTGAGGTCTCGATGAATGATCGTCAACCTGGAGTCTTCATGAAGATAAAGAAGACCACGGCCGATCCCTTGGATGATTTTGTGTCTGTTAGCCCAGCTGAGCTCTTGCTGCCTTCCAGGGTCTGCATGATAGTTGATGAGTGCTGACACACGAGACTGAATGCATGGCAGTTCGATACTGCTACTAATATCTGAATCATGTAGTTAGCTAGTACGTTACACATACCAAATAGAATCTTGTCGAGGCTTTTGTTGCTAAGGAACTCGTAAACAAGGAGCTTCTCATCCTCTTCAATGCAGCAACCTAACAGACGCACTAGATTCTTGTGCTGAAGCTTTGCAAGGAAGAGCACCTCGTTCTTCATCTCTAGATGCCCTTGTTGTGAGGTCGTCGACAACCTCTTCACTGCAATCTCATGCCCATCCTACGTTATGCCCTAAAGAACATTGTAATTGATACTCTGACGGTTAGCGATGTAATTTTCTCCGAGTAATTTCCATTCATAATGCAGAGTGCTCAAAATAATTTTCAGGTTTCAGTATTACTTTGTACACCGGCCCAAATCCGCCTTCTCCAAGCTTATTGTCTTCCGAGAAGTTGTCAGTGGCAGCTCGTAGAGTATTCAAATCATACAAGAGAGATTCTAAACTCATCATTTCGTCTCCATTTACATTATCTGTTCACAATAAAATTGTGAGTTTTGACCTGGAAGTTACTGTATGTCCTAACTGTTTTTTTGTCAGAGAGATGAAGCAACAATAGAAACATGAATTTACCTGCGGTTGCAATCGGCACATGCTTGTGCGGTTTCCGGTTCCTCTTAGAGAGGAGGCAGAACGCAGTGACCAGTAGCACCAACACCACCGCAGCAACAGGAATTGAGACGCTAAGAGCTGTTCTGACTATGCCACTGCTTCCTGCACGAATGGTGAACGCTCTTCACTTGTCAGAAACGACTAAGAATAGTCTCATTTAAGAATAGTTTTCTGTTCCACTTCAGTCATTGTCTTCGCAAATTAGTAAAAGTATGGTGCCAATTCTGGTGTTATTTGTCCATGAAAAACGCCACATTAAAAGAGGACAAAAAACTGTTTAGGATTGGGACTGGAGTGGAGATATGTTAACGTAACTTACGCAAGCAGTCAACAGAAGAAGTGTGATTGTGATTACAACAAGTGCGTGAGAGCGAACGCAACTTACGCAAGCGGTCAACAGGAGAAGTGCAAGTTTGATTACAACAAGCGCGTGAGGGTCTGAGGGACCGAGGGTGAAGAACTCACCGGTGCTTGTTGGGGCGGAATTGTCGCTGCCGTCAACTCTGCCGCTGCCTGCTGGTGGTGGCGACAACATCGCCGCCTCAGCGGCCTGGACGTCGTAAAAAGGGTACCCCTCGAACCGGACGGAGCAGCTCCGGAAGATGACCCGGCCGCCCTGCTTCCCATCGCAGCAGCTGGGAATTCTGGAGACGGCGTCTACGAGGCAGCTGTTGCAGTCATCAGCGGGGAGGTCGCGGATGCACTCCGCCATGCCATAGATAGTCACTAATGGCCCGAGGCTGGTCATGCCGACCGCGAACATCCGTGGAGACGCGTAAGCCGCCCTGTGAGTCAGGTTGTTCATCAGCGTGCCCAGCAACAGCGTGAACCGCTCCCGCTGTGTGGCGTTCACGTAGCTGTTCATGTAGACATGCAACGACGTGTCGAGGACGCCGAAAAAGCTCGCGTTGTCGTGCCTCAGTAGGCATTTTTCGTAGATTCGCGTGGCGTCTTTCAGGCCGGGGCACTTGCTGGCCATGTCCCGCACCGAGGCGTCGAGGCACGTGCGGCAGTCGGATGCGTTGACGTCGGCGCGGCACTGCGCGAGCCCGTACGCCTTGTCCGGCGCCGCCGCGCCGGTGGTATTCTTCGAGAATCCGTCCGCCGCGGCCGTCGCGGCGGGTAGGGAGGAGAGCAGGGCGTCGAGGTTGGCGTGGAAGACGCCACCAAGGGTGTAGTTCGTGTTGCTCGGGCAGTCTCCTAGGATCAGGTCGTCGGCGTTGGCTGCGACGACTAGGAGAAGGAGAAGAGAGAGGAGGCTGCGCATGGGCCGCATGGCGCGTGGGGATGGTGCCGTTGTTGCCAACATTTTACATTAAGAAGCTGGTGGCTCGCTGCTCGCCCTCGCTGGACAAGGTTATGAAAAGCAGAGGAGATGAATTAATAGATGATGCATGGCAGCATGGGCGCGCTGGATGCTGCCGTTGACCACGAGCTAGTCTTTCTTTTACAGTAGTTGACCATGACTGATGACAAGCTAGCTAGTCCACCACGCGGAAGACGGGTTCTCTCTGTGACTGCACCAGTGAACAAAATGTCACAAAAGGTGAGATCGTCCTGAAGTCCCCAGTATAGATGACGTGGCACAAGGTGTGCCACTTCGATCACGCAGATCTAAAACTTCCACGAGTCACACCTTGTCGCACTCAATCACCATCGCCCGTGCACTCCGGGATCTTCGCCTTCCACTAAATATAAAATCTCTTAAAAACACATAAACATAAAATCAATTTTGCTAAAGAGAATTTGCCGCCGACCCGTTTTTTAGATCTTAATCTAATAGCAGCACGTGGGAGAGAAGTGACAAGTGAGTGTAGATCCAAAATCTCAATCGGCTTTGATGCATGTCTTGACTGAGATTTATGATTTTGCTTAAAACTTGGCCCTTGCTTAAAACTTGTACCTGCAGTAATAAAGTGATATTTGTCCGTCAAAAAAGATATAACCAGTGACGTAGCCAGCTAAATTTTCAGGATGGTCTAACAATAAAAATATTCATACAAATTTATTTATTTTGATGTTTCATATTTTTTATCTATGTTTTATAGATGATTGGAAAATCTCAAGGTACTCCATGGACCACCTGGCCACCCCAGCTACGCCCGGATATAACCACACTCATAGTGCATATAAAATTTCAATCTTCCTGACATAGAAACTTTCAACTTTTCTATGGTTGGTTTCTTGGACTTAGTCAAGAAACATGAATGCTGTTTTCTCAAATTTCAACCGGAACTAATTGGGCATGTTTACTTTGTGGCCGGATGACAGTCACGCGCGGTCATTTTCCGACGGCAACACCTGCTAGACTTCACATTTCCACGGGCCCAAAGCGAACGCGCGTGCAAGCACATGCATTCACGAATCATCTCCGTTCGTCCCGATGAGAGCTACTTACCCAAAGATGTATTCCCTCCGTCACATATTAAGTGTCAAAATATTACATATATTTAGACGCTATACATCTATATTGGACAAATTTGAGACACTTAATATGAGACGGAGGGAGTAGGTCGCATAACTTTAACTTTTGTTAACTCTTAAACTTTAAAATTTTTGACCAACCTTATAACCAAAAATATCAATATTTAGGATGCCAAATGAAGATCGTTGGATCCTGTCGTGAAATATATTTTCATAATATCTTCGTTTGACACTATAAATATTGATATTTTTTCTATAAAACTTGACCAAATCTTAATAGGTTTCACAGTCAACAAAAGTTATACGACCTACATTTTGGAACGGAGGGATTATTGTTTTATTAATACCTCGTCACCTCACACTCTCACATAGTTTTTTAGCCTGTACAATAGTTGACTATTCATCTGCAACCAACTTTTCTTCTCTCTCATGTCTTCTCTCTCCAACTCAGCAAAAAAATGATATTTAAACTCTTACAATCTGCTTAGTTCACCTTATTATACTTGCTCGATATGGTTTTCTCATTCATTATGTGCCGCATAGACTAATGGAGGCTTAAGAGACAATGTCAAATACATCATCGAGAGACATAAGTAAATAGCTATCTAATGGCAGGAGTAATAAGAAAAACTTAAAAAAAACTCATGAGTACTAGCTTTTTCTTGAAAAACTTTCAAATCTGAGATCTTCTGACTTTTTCTAAAAACTTTTGAACTTTTAAAGAGAGCTTCAACTTTCTAGACTAACTTTCAGAATTTCTAAGATATTATGAAAATAGGGCGAGTACAGAGATTATTAGCGTGTCAAACCACCGCATTTTGCCAATAGTGCGAGTACAGATATTATTAGCCGGTGTCTCACCACGGGAGATCCACACCCGGCAAAACACCGAAAATGCTACTCCACAATATCCCCTAGAATTGCCGTGTGTCTCACCACGGGAGTACTTCTTAACAAATTGGCCAGACGCCACTACATCCCCTAGAATTGAATATCACTAAGATAACCTTGTTCCTGTTCTTCCCGTCAAAGATAACCTTGGAATAGCATCTCGTCAAAGATAACCTTGTTCCTGTTCTTCCCGATGCTGAAAATGCTTCTTGCTCCCATGAACCGTCTGCATTAGCCATCCAACTCTACCATGTTCCAGCCTTGAAGAACAATAAACCATACCTCCCTAGCAACCACACATCCCAGCAACAAATGAGAAATATATTCGGGAATTTGGTCAGACAGCGGACATCTGGGAGGATCCAAACTCCTGTGCTGGAGCCGGCAGTCCAACATTGGTCGCGGCATGCCAGCCATAAGAAGAACTGACATCTCGCCGGCGCTCTCCCAATAAAAAGTCCCAGATAGGCATATTTGGCAGTGTTTTTCGAAACGGAGGCAAAAGCTTTGCCTCATCTCATTAATAAAAAAGAAGTTTCGATCGGCGGTTAATTAACGAAAAACCGGGCAAAAACCGTTACAACACTTCCAAGAGCCATCAAATATGACAGCCCCAAGGACACCACAAGCCGACTTGGCTACCAAACACAGTACACACAAACTATCGAGGGAGAAGACCGTCGTCGATGTTGTTTGAATGTGTCATCGTGTTCGATGAGATTTTGTATCAATTATATCTTTAGACATGCATAAAAATATATTACATGGGTACAAGTTCAGACAATGCGCATGCAGTCCTCCTTAATTTGATCCATAATTCCATATTATGCATGCATGCATATACGTGTGTGAGCTCCAATTAGCTAAACACCACGAACAGCACATGCATGTGTATATATCGGCCATATGCTAGCTGCTGCATGCCCTACGTGCGCGTGAAGATTTCTGGCGCTGCTCATAGAAGGAAATATGAAAAGCTGTCAATTACTTTGGAAAGCATCAGCGAGATTGGCAATCAATCGCAAAATATTAGTTGTTTTGGAAATCCTCCGGACTGCCTTCTCTTCTTTGAAACCTACCGCCTTTGCCGTGTCTGTAAATACCAGGAACCAGGACATACCGGGGGAGGGGAGCCACCTCCAGGAAACGCAGGAGCACGGGAGGAGGACGCGCCCCAGGCGGCGACGGTGCCTCGTCCATGAGGTAAGGGCGGCAGCGCGTGCCCTAGACGGAGGGCGGCGACCTCGGCCAGGAGGCGTGACACGGCGGCGGCGCCCAGGGCATGGGCGGCGTCCAGCCGCACAAGAGAAGGTTTAACCACAACTCACGTACGTACAGGGCCGACTCTGCCGGGCACTCCAGGCCGCGTGTCTGGGCATGGCAGCCTCAGCCGTGAGGTGAGACAAAGGGCAATGGCCATGCATCAAGAAGGTAATATCCTCTAGTGTTTCTTTCCTATGCAGAGGAAGAATCAAGGACGTGGCTGCAGGCAGCTACTGCAGCTACAAGGACACCAAGCAGCTGGAGTTTGACGACGAGGTGTATGCCCGTGGCACCTTGCCCGTTGTCGGCCGGCCGCGGCAGCGATCGCCACAGGAAAACGCCATCGACCCGGGCGTGGCCGTCGCCATCGGCGCCATGGACGGGCCCTCACCGTCGACACCCCACGGGTGTTGTTCGCCGAAATCCAGATCTACCAAGGGTGTTGATCCCTTCTTGCGTGTGTCCCAGCTTGGACCTGCACACGACTTCAGATTAGAACCTAATTATTTTTTATGCAGATAAAAGTCGTCTTGTGTTCGTGCACACATGCTCCTAGGCCTCGCCGCGAGATTGCCGGCCACCGGTATCCTCAATGCCGGGTAGTCAACCGCCGGCCTGCGAAGGCTTCTGCCGGTCGCTGCTGGAGATGATGGCGACATGTCACCGCGGGCTGTGACTAGCAGCTTGTGGGTATATTCCTTCCTCTTCACGCCTGCCATGCATGGGGCCCGCTTTGGTGTATTCTTCATCAACCTGGCAACGCGCTAGCCGCTGCCGCTCAGGCGGCCTTCCACGCGGTGCCCATCGAGACACCGCCATACACGGCATCCACCACACATCGCCGTCAACACCACCACCGATCTCTACTCCAAAAGTCATCCTCGACATCGTCCAACCCCGACTAGTTCTTCTCTGATGAGGTGACCCATTACTTGCTTGCACCGAGGAGGTGCTAGCAAGTCATCCCGTCCGACACCGGTAAGGCGGACATCACCAGGCCCGGCACCGACAAGGCGAAGGCCACCTACCTGTCTAAGCCGACGAGGCTATAGACACTTTCATCATTGGACATGACAAGCCGGAGCGCTATGGCTCAGCATCGCCGGAGTGATGGGCGAACTCGCCTTCACCTCTGCACCACCACCGTCTACACCAAGCACATGGAGAAGACGAGAGACTCGAAGACGACGACCATTGCAGCAGCTTAATCGGATGTGTCTCGTGGCTCGAGCCGCGGGAGTAATTAAGCGGGAGCTTTACGAGGCCTCGTGAACCAAGACACCACAATCGCCCATGTCATATTGGCCGCGCTTGCAGGCCACGGAGCGCACTCCGTTTAAGGGAAATTGTAATTTTGTTTCTCTAATTGAGATTAATAAAATGCATATTTCCCTATATGTTTTATTTGTGTATTTAGGTACACTGTTACGTCCGCGTTTTAATTTTCCACCAGCGCATGGGAGATACTTTTTAAGTATTTTTTGTGTCAAACACATCGTCATCACACATCACTCCTCGAGCTGGCGACTCCGACTTCACCGCAAATACTGCCAACAAGCCCTCATCGCGACAATCGCCTGTAGCCCACGTCGACGTATGCCAAACAGTCAGCCCACACGTCGATGACAAGGCAGCTCCGATTTTGAGTACAAGCTCAGACAGGAAGAAAGGCAGGTCTTGCGCTGTAGATCGCCGAACATCGAACCACCTTCCACGAGGCACCTTCGCCACCAAACCGTAGGAGGCACCCAGCGCGTCCACCACACAACGTCATCGTCATCGGCAACAACACCCCCGACCGGCGACTCCGACTTCACTCAAGCAGACACAGAAGGGAACTCTGCAAGGCTAGAGCTCCGACACCATCGCTTACACATAGATCGCTGCAAGGACAAAGACAGAAGACCACAAACGGTCGACGCCAAAGACCACGCCGAGACCCTGCATCCCACGTCACCATTGTCGTCGCCGCACAAATCGCAACGCAACTACAAGCCTCCATCCACCGGAGCCGGTGTCAACTCCAAAGACAATGCCATCAATATGGAGAACGACGCCGAGCACCGCCATCATCCGGTCCAGAAAACCTGAACATGAGGTTTCCCCCAGAGCTCACAACGGGGATGGTTGGGGAGGCCTGCCAGGCCCAGAACGGGCCCGCACACCGAGAATGCCGCCTCGCGCCAACACCTCGGAACCCACTGGATCCAACACCACCAACCACGGATCCGGCGCCTCCATCACCGGATCCTGCCACGCGAGCCATGGATCCAGCGCCGCCACCGAAGCCACGACGCCCCGGCGGCCTCCCTCGCGCCTCCGTGCCCCAGGCACGTAAGAAGGCGAAAATCCACCCCGCCGCCACCTTCCCAGGACGCGCCCGACTTCGCCGGCCCGTCCTCCGGTGGCGGCAATGCGGGGGAGGGAGGAGGGAGGAGGCAGATGGTAGCACTCAAGAGTTTGGTGATATATTTGGCAGTGTAACTTCCCGTGGAAGACGAATTGCATCTTTCTGGATCTTTTAATCTTTCTCTTTCCACAATCATTTGCATTGTAATTGCACACTTAATTTTTTGGTGCAACTATAGTTGTTTCAGTGCACAATTCAAACAATTTGTGCTAAGATGTAAAGATCCGCACAAACCCAGAAATCCAACGGTGAAGAGTTCATGACAAATAGCAATTTGGATATGAAAAAGAAGAAGGTCCTAGTAGCACACCACATGTATCCAGACTAGCACAGTAAACAGAAAAAAAAAATACAAGCTTGCATGAAACAAAAGAATCCAGGAAAACATAATGAAGAAACAATCGTTTCTGAGCCCAACCACAAATGGGCCTGCTAGTATATGCCTGCAGCCCACCCCAAAAACAGAACAAATACCTCTTATTCGACGACTCTTAATACGCAAGATTGACAGCTGACGAGATCGACTGAAAAAAGCTTATGTCTCAGGCCGCTGATAACTAAAAGCCGTAGTGAAGTGTGCTTGTCGACAATCCATCACCGTGGTTCCAAATAAGAAACGGAAGCATCATTTATTGATGGCACATAAACTCCGTTTGGAGCCTCGTGCCTCATGCTCATCCCCAGCGCAAACGCATTCGCACCCTCCGGGTTGTCAACCACACGGCTCGGAACAATGAAGGCCGGTGCTGTCGGCGCCGGCAGCGTTATGGAGCGGCTGTTTAGCATGACGACGACGGCCGCCATTCCGGGCCGAAGGTGCGCGTCCTCTTGGACACAGAGCAGCCCTACGTGGATGCACCGCAACATCTCCTGCGGCCGGAGCCCGTCAGCAGAGCAGCTCTCCAGCAACCTCGACACGTCCCCACGGCTCCAGTGCCTCCAGATCTGTCCATGCATGTACAGAGTTACTGATTGCCTTTCCTTAATGGCAAGGATATATCAGTCACTTCTATTCCTGGTTGTAGAGCGTCTGAATTGGTAGGGGGAAAAGGGCTTACAGACGATACAAGATCTTCAGAATCTTGGCCGTACACGTTTTGGCGGCCCGTCACGACCTCCAGAACAAGGACGCCATAGCTGAAAACGTCTGACTTGGCCGAGAAGATACCGTGCAGGGCATACTCCGGCGCCATGTATCCACTGGATTTCACGGATATATCTGAAGCTAAGTTCAAGTAGACACTAATTAATGTCGCTGATGGAACTCTGAGGCAGCGAAACTCACTATGTTCCGGCGATGCGGCTTGTGTTTCCCACACTTGCATCCATCGTAAATAACTTTGCGAGGCCGAAATCAGAGATCTTGGGGTTCATTTCGGGGTCTAACAAGATGTTGCTCGCCTTGAGATCCCGATGAATGATCGTCAACCTCGAGTCTTCATGAAGATAAAGAAGACCACGACCGATCCCTTGGATGATTTTGTGTTTGTTAGCCCAGCTGAGCTCTTGCTGCCTTCCATGGTCTGCATGATATAATTGATGACACATGATTGAATGCATGGTAGTTCCATATTGCTAGGAATATTGAATTGAGTAGTTAGCTACATTATACGTCATACCGAATAGAATCTTGTCGAGGCTTTTGTTGCTGAGGAACTCATAAACAAGGAGCTTCTCATCCTCTTCGATGCAGCAACCTAACAGGCGCACTAGATTCTTGTGTTGAAGCTTTGCAAGGAAGACAACCTCGTTCTTCATCTGCAGAGGCCCTTGCTGTGAGGTTGTCGATAACCTCTTCACTGCAATCTCTCGCCCATCCAGCAGTATGCCCTGAGGAACATATGAATTGATCATTGGATGGTTTGCCATGCAATTTCACCGAGTAAAGTGCTCAAAATAATTTTCACTATTACTTTGTACACCGGGCCGAATCCGCCTTCTCCAAGCTTATTGTCTCCCGAGAAATTGTCTGTGGCAGCTCGTAGAGTACTCAAATCGTACAAGAGAGATTCTGAACTCATCATTTCGTCTCCATTTCCATTTTCTGTTCAAAATTAATTGACCTGGAAGTTACTGGCCTAACAGTTTTTTGTCACAGACATGAAGCAACAATAAAAACGTGAATTTACCTGCGCTTGCAATCTGCACATGCCAGTGCGGTTTCCTGTTCCTCTTAGAGAGGAGGTAGAACGCAAAGGCCAGCAGCGCCAACAGCACAACAACAACAGGAATTAAGACGGCGAGAGCTATTTTGACTGTGCCATTGCTTCCTGCACGGCGGTGAACGTTTGTCATTGTCAGAAATCAGATTAGTCTCATTAAGTTTTGTCAAAACAAAGAATAGTCCCATTAAGAAGTTCCTGTTCCTCTCCAGTCCTTTTCTGGACTGTCAACTACACTAATTAAGAGCAAGACTTCGGTGTTATTTGTCCAATGGAAACGCAAGATAGAAAGAGGAAGTCAGAAAGAAAGAAGAAAAACTGTTTTGGATGGGGACTGGAGAGGAGAAATGTTAACGCAACTTACACAAGCGGTCAACAAAACAAGTGTCAACATCGGCATTACAACAAGCACGTGAGGGCCCATAAACACAAAGTTCACAGAGAACTAAGACAAATAACTCACCGGTGCTTGCTGGGCCGCCGGAGTTGTCGCTACCGTTAACTCCGCCGCCTCCTGTTGCCGCCTCAGTGGCCTGCACGTTGTAGAAAGGGTACACCTCGAACCGGACGGAGCAGGTCCGGAAGACGACCCGGCCGCCCTGCTTCCCGTCGCAGCAGGAGGGAATCCTGGAGACGGCATCTACGAGGCAGCTGTTGCAGTCGTCGGCGCGGAGGTCACGGATGCACTCGGCCATGCCATAGATATTCACGAACGGCGTGAGGCTGGTCATGCCGACGGCGAACATCCGCGGAGACTCGAACGCCGCCCTTCGAGCTAGGTTGCCCATCAGCTTGCCGAGAATCGGCGTGAACCGCTCGGGCTCTGTGGCGTTCCCCGGGTTCGCCAGGGGGTACTCGCGCGACGTGTCGTCGGCGCCGAAAAAGCTCACGTTGGCGTGCCGGAGCACGCAAGCGTCATAGAAGAGCATGGCGTTTTTCTGGCCGGGGCATTTGCTGGCCATGTCCCGGACTGAGGTGTCGAGGCACGCGCGGCAATCGGATGCGTTGAGATCGGCGCGGCACTGCGCGAGCCCGTACGCTTGGTCCGGCGCCGCTGCACCGGTGGTATTTTTCGCGAATCCGGACTGCGCGGCCGCGGAGACTGGTAGGGAGGAGAGGAGGGCGTCGAGGTTGGCTTCGAAGACGCCACCTCTGGTGTAGTTCGTGTTGCTCGGGCAGTCGTTGAACAGAGCGTCGTCGGCGTTGGCTGCGGCGACCAGGAGGAGGAGTAGAGAGAGCAGGCCGCGCATGGCTCGTGGTCGTGGGGAGGGTGCCATTGTTGCCAACGGTTGACTAATTACTACACTCACAAGCTGGTGGCTTGCTGCTCTCTGGAGAAGGTTATGAAAAGCAGAGGAAATGAACAGACGGTTTCATGGGCCGATTGGCGCGTCGCATGGGGCTGTTGACCATGACTAGTCCACGAGACCACGATGCGGAAGATGAGTTCTATTTGGCACCTTTGCCGCACTGCTGCTGAGCGCTACAGCCTACAGAGAACCTCCATGGCTTCGCCAACCTTGGCCTCCAGAGCATCTGGCGACCCTAGCAGGTGCAACACCTGCCCCGCTTGGGAACTAGGTAAAATTCTTCACCTGTAAATTCCCACAGGTGTATTATAGCGTGCACTAAAGATTACGGGTGAATCAAAAAATCCTACGTTCCAGTGTTTGGGAGAAGATATTACGTTTAATGACAGGACCAGTTCTCTTTTGATTTCACCAAAATTCCAGAACAAAGAACCAGCAAGAAATCCGATCAAAACTACAAAATCGACACACGTACGAATTGGTTTGGATTCATAAAAATACCAGAACACAAAACCAACAAGATATTGGATCAAATCGGGGATTGGGATCTCGTTGTCGCGGTCGCGGTCGCTGAATCCCGGCCGCTGCCGCTGCGCCTCCGCCGCTAGATCCCAACGCCGCCGCCGCCGCCGCCGTTGGATTCCCCTGTCGCAGCTCGCTCGCATTGTCGAAGCCGCCGTTGGATCCCATGGTCGAAGCCACCGCTGGATCCCATGATCGAAGCCGCCGCTAGATCCCCTTGTCGCAGCCGGCGGCGGCAGCGCCTCCGCTCGATCTCGTCGCTGCATCGCCTCAACATGCCGGCATCGCTGCCACCCAACGCGATGGATTTCTCTCGTCCCGTCGCCTCTCTCTTTGTGTCGATCTCCGTCTCTGCGTCTCCCTCGTGTAGTTATCCGGGCCTCCAGAGGTCTGCATTGTTTTCCGGGCGTAACGGGCTGGAAACAAGCGGAAAAGAATCCTGAAACGACCAACCAAGTGAGTTTTGGAGGTTGGACCGGAAAATTAGTGGGCTCCGTAAAATACCCCTGTAATCGGGCTGAAAACGACCATCCAAGAAGGGCCATTTTCAGAAGCATGCCAGTCACCTTGGCAGCCTGGTCATGCTCCAGCTGATCAACAAGAGGGTACAAGTTCTCACCAAGCATCACTCTTTGCTGATCGGTGGGTGCATTTGCATGTGCAGTAGCCAATGCACCTATTCGAATAGGCTGTGACGCACCGGCAGCTCTCATAGGCATCCCTCCTATCTCACATGGAATGGCAACCACCAACACAATGTTTAGCAGGATCAGGCAGGTCCTGACTTTTTTTGTTGTTGCTGTTATTTTCTGGAAATTTCAAAATCTGGCCTGTATCATCTGTTGGTTTTTGTGTGTTGTAACTGCATTGTGGTTCTGAATTTTATCTAGCGTCATCATCCGAAATTTCCTGAAGTTGTTCTTTTAGTCTAGTTCTTTCGGTTGTCAGTTTTCTGTACCTTTTCTGACTAAATATCTGACATCTCCTTTTGTTTTGTTTGATATTTGATATGATTCGTAAAGAGACTAATCTCGTTACGGCCGTTTCACGTCACTTCCTCTCATTTTTTGAGACAAACTTCACTTCATTTCTAGCTCAGGGAATCACAACTGGTGTTATAGTTACGCAGACAACAGGGGTATGTGTTGTAAAAAAAGCACAGGGGTCAACTAGCCTTTTAGCTTAGTTTTTCTTAAATGGTGGGCTCTATTAGTGGCCCAACACAATAAACGTAAACCCATCAATCGGGTGGGCTGGACAAACAACACAGGCATTTCACTGGAGAGAAGTCTGGCAAGTGTTTTCGTTCGTTTGACTGAATTTCAGGGGAGCCGGAAGACCATGTATCCCTCAAAAAAAAAAAAATCTATATGGACGAATGCTCAAAAAAAAATCTCTATATGGACGATGTTCTAAAAGAAAATCTATATATGGACGAAAATATGTGTTAGGTGATTGAAAAAAGAAAAGAAGCGAAAAGAAAAACAGCTAGATGACAATTAGACAGTCCTTAAATCTAAACTATTATAATTGGAGCCACTAAAACGGCTAGATGATATTTTGTTTCCTCTGGTTAAAGTAGCGATAGATGCATGCACATCTTGACTAGATTACTTTAGCCAGTAATCACATATGCACGCTGTTTCTTGTTCTGCTTTGGATTTTTTTTCAGGTAAGATGTATATGGCATCAAAGAAGGATTACACCATCGGAATTGCCCAACTCGAGAGGGTACATCGGGAACCAACATGAAGTACGTTGCTTGTTCTAGCAAAAGCCGCTAGATCATCACTAGCCCTATTCTCCAATCTATTGATATTATGAAACTAATCTTCCCAGTTCAGACAATCAGACCAACAATCACATAATCTCCTCAACAATACCTACGGAACCAAATAAATAACATGTTTGTTAGGTTGTTCCTCCACTGTTCGGACATGTTTGGGTGCTTCTGATCATTTTTGATAAATCTGTGACAGTTAGAAATTACAAGAGATATAAATCTTTTATCTTTTATATCTAAGTATAAGAAATCCACTACTTAATTTCTCTCAACATGCAAGCATGCCACATCATCACATCATTAATGTGTTCAGTGTTGAAGAATAAACTTAGCGCTGTTTAGTCGAGTCAAGTCTTAGTCTACTCCTAGTCTAGTCTTAGTCTAAGTCTTGTAGTGTACTCCAAGTCACATTCATGGAGGTGTGGGATGGCACAGTTTGAAGAATAGGTTTAGGGTTTCGTAGGGTCTAAGCCTCCACCTCTCCTCTATTTATATACTCAGACAGGTCAATACAATTACAATACAATACGGGTACGTAACCACACGTATACGTAATGGAGTCCGTTTCTAACACTCCCCCTCAATCTAAACTATTACATACAAGATTTAGATTGGACTTGAAATGGTCTATCATCTGTCGAGTCGCTGGCTTTGTGAACACATCAGCCAGGTGGTCATTGGAGGAGATGAACCGAACCTCGAGTGCACCTGCAGCAACCCGCTCTCGCACAAAGTGGAAGTCGATCTCAATGTGCTTCGTTCGAGCATGGAAGACCGGATTCGCCGTGAGGTACGTGGCCCCTAAGTTATCACACCAAAGAATGGGTGTACGCTGCTGAGTAACGCCGAGCTCCTTGAGCAACGAATCTACCCAGATAGCTTCAGCAGCGCCGTTTGCCATTGCCTTGTATTCAGATTCGGTACTCGATCTCGAGACTGTAGGTTGCTTCTTCAAACTCCAAGAAATCAAGTTCGGTCCAACAAACACAGCAAAACCACTCGTGGATCGACGGTCGTCCACGCACCCGGCCCAGTCAGCATCAGTGAATATGCTAATGCCAGTGAAAGGGGATCTACGAAACTGCAAGCCTGTATGCAACGTTCCCTTCACGTATCGCAGAATACGCTTTACTGCCTCCCAATGAACATCAGTGGGCTGTGAAAGAAACTGATACACCTTGTTCACAGCGAACGAGATATCCGGTCTGGTGAGTGTCAAGTACTGTAAACCACCAACAATGCTTCGGTACCTGAAAGAATCCTCGGTGCCAAGCAACGTGCCAGTACTTCGCGACAAACTCTCTGACGTCGGCAATGGTGTGGGAGTGGACTTGCAATTCTCCATGTTAACTCTATGAAGAAGATCCAACGCATACTTCCGTTGGGTGACGGTCATCCCCCCTGAATTGTAAGACGCTTCCAATCCAAGAAAGTACTCTAACTTGCCCATATCCTTGATAGGAAAAGTAGCAGCCAATGACTTGACCAGACCATCAACAACAACCGATGTGGAGCCAGCAATAACAATATCATCAACATAGACCATCATATAGATCTGAACTCCTTCCTGCAAGAAGATGAACAAGCACATATCAGCTTTGGAAGACTCAAAACCAAGCTGCAGGAGGAGCTGACTGAGGCGCGCATACCATGCATGGGGTGACTGCTTCAGACCATACAAAGAACGCTGAAGTTTGCACACATGAGAGGGATAACGATCATCCTCGAAGCCAGGGGGCTGCTGCATGTAAACATCCTCTGATAGGAAACCATGGAGGAAGGCATTGCTGACATCAATCTGTCGTAGACACCAATCTCGAGAAACAGCGAGAACTAGGCGAACCGTAGCAGGCTTCACAACCGGGCTAAACGTGTCACCATAATCAATGCCATGCTGCTGAGTGAAGCCGCTAGCAACCAAACGAGCTTTATGCTTGTCAATGCTACCATCCGGCCGATGCTTGGTCTTGAAGATCCATTTACTGCCAACAATGTTGACGCCGGGGGGGTCACGGTACGAGAACCCATGTTCTAGTATCACGGAGGGCAGCGATCTCGTCCGCCATAGCAGCACGCCAAGCGGGCTCATCCAGCGCATCACGATGTGACGTCGGTGGAGCAAAGAAGGCTCGACGACGGGGATCATAACAAACCGTCCCGTCCGTGTACGTCTTCTCCTTCCGCGTAGCGTCGCGGTTACGCGTCACCATCGGGTGAGCAACAGCAGGGACCTCGGGCAACCCAGCCGGAGGTGCCGCGACGGGTGACACGGCAGCAAGCGACACGGGCTGGGCCGAAGTGGCGGGCGACGCGGAAGCATCGGGCGCCGGGGGCGACACTGTTGGGAATATGCTCTAGAGGCAATCATGTATGATGTAATTCCCAATGTATTCATAAATATTATTAAGTTGTCCTTATTTGAACATCTGATATGTATCATTGAATATGTGATTTGATTGTGGAACTATGTATTCATGTTGTTCATACTAAATTGTCCTTAGTCATTGAGGTTGTGCTGGACACATAACCTAGACTAATGTGAAAGTTGGCTGATGACTCGGTTCCACTTGTCATGGGCATGGTGATGTCATTCCAGCTTACACGGACTCGGCTAAAGAGTTTAGCGAGTCAGACTGACCCATATTGAGATGCAACGAGTAGGTCGTCATTTGCATGTCTCAATCAATGTAATCCTTAGACCTGAGGTTATCGCACAATCCGAGTTGTGGATCACCAACTTAGGTTCTGTCAAACGTTGTTCCGTAACAGGGCAGTTATAAAGGCAGAGTTCGGGTTGACTGAGAATCAAGCTGTGTGATGTGGATAACCAAGATGGGATTTTGCCCCTCCGACTGGAGAGATATTCTCTGGGCCCTCTCGAGTGATATGATTCGGGAAGCATGGCCATGCGCGACTTGGTTAACTGTTAACCGGGTCGATCGACTAAGAGTTAGTCGGATGAATCGTATATCACAGATCGAGAAGAGAGTTGAACTATTAAAGGGATGACGATTAATCGCCTATAGTTCGACAAGGTATATCGTGAGGCAAAAGGGACTAAGACGTATGTCACATTGGAAGGTACGTCGTCATGACTCGATGGTACTTGGGAGTCGGCACGTTCTGCTAGGAGCCGCTACCGATTGATCGATTGTGAGTCGGACTCCAATCGTGTCCAAGTTGCCATGAGCCTGCGGGGTCACACACTTAAGAGCGGGAGCAAGTTTTTGGTCGGGTTGGACCCGAACTGGAATTGGGCTGACAATGCGAGTTGGACTCGCAGGGTGGATGGGCCACAAGGCTTGGAGCCCACTTCCACTCGATATATAAGCAGGGGCGTGGGATGCCTAAGGGGCACGGTTTTTCCACTCTCATGCGTTGAGAACCCTAGCCCGATTCAGTTCAACCGTCGCACCGGACCTAGCAGTCCGCCACCGGAGCTCCTCCTCGCACGTGTGGATACCGGCAGAGGTGCTGTACGTTCAACACTTCGACGATCGCGGGATTGGATCGGCTGGATCGGATCGAGGGACTGCACTGCATCAAGGCGCCGCATCAATAATCCGCAACTGCGCGTCTAGTGGTAATCCTTGTGGCCTTCTACCTCGGCTAGATCTTGGGAGTTCGCGTAGGAAAAGGTTTTTGTTTATCTCTACGTGCCCCTTCAGCGGCCGCGGGTGACGTCATGGGCTGGCCCAGCACAGAAGGGGCCGCAGCGCCAGCAGGCGCGGGGGCCTGCGACGCAGGTGCTGGCGCGTGCCCCGAGGCATGCACGCCATGCACGTCGAGCAGACGAGGGCTGGCCCCGCCGGGCACGTCGATCACCTGCACAGGAAGAAATTCGCCTACCACGGGCGGATCAGCGGACAGGTAAGTCAAGTCATAATTTCGCATAGGTACACTCGTAACCGGTTCATTAGAAGGAAAAGCGATGGAATCTGCAAGAGTGGACACATCAACAGAAACACCAGGTGTAGCACAAGGAAACACGAATTCATCGAAAACGACATCACGTGAGATATAGATTCTACCCGTAGTGCGATCTAAACACTTGTACCCCTTATGCATAGGACTATATCCGAGGAAAACACACATCTTAGAACGAAAATTTAGTTTGTGTGAGTTATATTTGCGGAGACTCGGCCAACACGCGCATCCAAAGACGCGGAGAAAATCATAGTTCGGCTGAACATGAAGCAAGCGAGAGATTGGTGTATCTTTATTGAGAACCGGAGTGGGCATGCGATTTATCAAATAGCAAGCCATCAAGAACGCTTCATCCCAATAATGAAGGGGAAGCGAGGAGTGTGCAAGCAGGGCAAGCCCTGTTTCGACTATATGTCGATGTTTACGCTCAGCGACCCCATTCTGCTGAGACGTATGTGGACACGAGACACGGTGAACAATACCCGTGCGCTGGAAGTAGCGATTGAGACGATGATACTCACCCCCCCAATCGGACTGAATGGCCTTGATTTTAGTATTCAGAAGGCGTTCAACATAAGCCTGGAAAGCATAAAATACTTGTTCAACGTCAGACTTGTGTTTAAGAAGATAAATCCAAGTGAATCGAGAATAATCATCTATGAAACTAACATAGTACTGGTACGCCCCGGAGGACATACATGCTTTACCCCAAACATCAGAATGAACAAGTTCAAGAGGGGCAGTAGAAACACGAGAAGAAGCACTATAAGATAGTTGGCGGCTCTTGGCACACTGACAAGTATCACAAACCAAAGATGAATTATCCGAAGTACACGAAAGCTCATGAGATTTAACTACGGACTGAACTACATTATTTGTAGGATGACCAAGACGCTGATGCCATCGGGATGACGTGACAGAACTAGCGGAGGCATGACGCGACGACGATGATGCGCGAGCGAACGGGATGGGATAGAGACCTCCCCGGCTTCTACCGGCCAGCAGGATTCTCCTTATTACCTTGTCCTTAACAAAGAAAAAGTGACGGTGAAACTCAACAAACACGTCATTATCCTATACAAGACGATAAACGGAGAGGAGATTTTTGCTAAGATTAGGAACATGATGGACATTGTTCAATTTGAGAGATGAACCGGTTAAAGTCGAATGACCAATATGCGAAATAGACAAACCTGCACCATTGGCCACCTGGACCTGATCCTTGCCTCTGTAATGCTCGTGGACGTGGAGGCGCTCGAGGTCGCTCGTCAGATGATCCGTAGCCCCAGAGTCCATGAACCAGGGCGGGATCGAGTTGGAGGTCGTGGTGGTTGCGTTCCCCGCGCGTGAATTATATGCGCGGTAGTCCTGGTCGAAGCGGCTGCAGCACTCGTACGCTTTGTGACCCCAGTAGCCACATATCTGGCAGCGTGGCCTCCACTTCTTGCCGTTACCGCCCACGTTGTTGCGGCCGTTGCCGCCGTTGCCGCCATTGCGGCCATCCTAGCGGCCTCCTCCGTCGTTGCCTCCATAGTTGCCTCCATTAGGGCGGCCCTGCCCTTGCTGGCCACCATTGCCAGGAGGATGATTCCCTCCACCTTGATGCGGTGGAGGATACTCTAGTGCACGCTGGCGGCCAGGGTTGCCGTAAGGGGCGCTGTAGCCACGCTGGGCGGCGTTGAGCCTGCTGAGCCTGGAGAGACTCGTACGAGAGGATGGCGGAATAGAACTCGTCGTACGGGATCGACTTGCTGCCGAAGGTGAGCGTGGCGGGTGTGTGTGCGCGCGCGCGTCTCACCCTTCCTTCACTGTGTGTGTGTGTGTGTGTGTGTTCACCAAAGTGAGAAGGCTAGAGGGTCTGGGCTCACCCCAGCACAACGGGGCAGTGGAGAGGCGCAACCAAACGATCGTCGGCATGGCTCGGTCGCTGCTCAAGGCCAAGCGCATTCCCGGTGAGTTCTGGGGCGAGGCGGTCACCACGGCCATCAAAGTTTCTACAATACAATTTCATCATATGTTTTCAATTTTGGATAATCTTTCGTTGCTAATCTTCTATATCTAAGTAGGAGAAACTCACTACTTGATTTTTCTCAGCATGCAAGCATGCCACATCATCACATCATTAATGTGTTCACACCTATTTAGTAAAAACTCATATTTTTTTCACACGCATGCAAGTATTTCACATCAAGTTTCTACAATATAATTTCATCATATGTTTTCAATTTTGGATAATCTTTCGTTGCTAAACAATTTGACTCAGGTATGTTAACTAAAAGTTTCCGCAACAATGTGCGGGGCATCATCTAGTGTATGTAACAGGCTGGTACATACATGACACACAACATGAGAGTCTAACTTTTACTTCATTTAGATTGCATGTTGTATCTTCAAATAGTTAAACATTAAAACACGTCTTTGAAGATATTTAGGACTTTCATATCTATCAATCCAACCTGTCGACAAAATATATATTTTCCTAGCAGGTCTGAGATTTTTTTGTTCTACAATACGGTGTGCGGAGACCTTCTTCCATGTATGCATTTCTATGGTCAATATTGGTGTGAGAAATGTTACGGCGACGGTGATCATGAACTGGTTCAGATTGTGTAGTCCCTTGTGGGTTTCGGGTCTATTGCTTTATGGTCTTGTTTTCTAAAAAATAGAAGCACCAATATTTAGATGGTATGCACTGATTTATGGTCGATTCTTCCTTTTCGACATAACTTTTTTGATTTATGGTTTGTCCTCATAGAATAGAAGTATCGTTCCATGTGAGATAAATATCATATTAACACCATCGTGAAACAGTAGGCGGCATTATTCATCATGTCTTTCAAGCCACAAGTCGAAAATGTCTCAAACAAAACCATATAGAACAACTGGCTGGACTGTTGCGCACTTTAGGTTTATTTTCGGTATGGAATTGCACATTGGCATTCTTGCCTCTCATCTCTCTGTGAGATTGTTTTCACTGGATTTGTGCAATTGATTAGAGGTTGTTGTGATAAGTAGCTTTTCATTATAGATATTTTGTACGAATGCCTCCCATCTCTTTCACTATTTAGGCACTTTAGGTCGTTTCTTGATCCCGACACGCCTAGTCGCCTGCCCTAGAAAAGGTCGAAACTTTTCTTTGTCTAAAGCTGGAAAAATTAGATTTAGTCAAGATTCCGCAGGGCAGGTGCAATGACCGTGAATGTTCTAGAGAGTGATGAAGTGGCACAGCTTGCGCCACGTCATCCGTTGGGGGCAGTTCGGAACGATGACATTGTTTCTCTGGTTCAGTCCACGCAAAGTCGCAAATACAACCCACCGTACGCGTCGTGGACTGGTCATGGTCTACAGGCTACCGCTCCATGCAACGCGTCCATGCATCATCTCATCTCCTCTGCTTTTCATAATCTTCTCCAGCGAGCAGCGAGCCTAGGAATCCAGAGCGAGCCACACCAGCTTCTGAATGTAAAACCGTTGGCAACAATGGCGCCATCCCCACGAGCCACGCGCAGCCTCCTCTTTCTTCTCCTTCTCCTGGTCGTCGCAGCCAGAGCCGCCGACCCTGTGCTCAACGACTGCCCGAGCAACACGAACTACACCAGCGGCGGCGCCTTCCACGCCAACCTCGACGCCCTCCTCTCCTCCCTACCCGCCGGCGCGGCTGCGGCGTCCGGATTCGCGAAGAATGCCACCGGCGCGGCGCAGCCGGACGAGGCGTACGGGCTCGCGCAGTGCCGCGCCGACCTCAACGCCACCGACTGCCGCAAGTGCCTCGACGACTCGGTGCGGGACATGGCCACCAAGTGCTCCGGCCAGAAAAGCGCCATGCTCATCTACGACGGCTGCCTGCTCCGGCATGCCAACGCGAGCTTCTTTGGCGTCGCCGACACGTCGGTGGGGCTGTGCCTCGTGAACTTGCAGAACGCCACGCAGCCGGAGCGGTTCATGCCGCTGCTGGGCACGCTGATGAGCAACCTAACTCGAACGGCGGCTTACACGTCTCCGCGGATGTTCGCTGTCGGCACGACCAGCCTCACGCCGTTCCAGGATGTCTATGGCATGGCGCAGTGCAGCCGGGACCTCGGCGCCAACGACTGCAACGGCTGCCTCGTGGAAGCCATGTCCAGAATTCCCGGCTGCTGCAACGGGAAGCAGGGTGGCCAGATCATCTTCCGGACCTGCTCCATCCGGTTCGAGATGTCCGCTTTCTACAACGTCCGGGCCGCTGAGGCGGCGATGGCGCCGCTGCCGCCTGCTGGCACCGGTAACACTAGCGATAACTCCGGCCCAGCAAGCACCGGTGAGTCATGGTCTTCGTTCTGGGTCAACTTTGTTTTGTTTATCACGTTAACAATTGACATGTCTCGACTCCAGTCCCCATCCTGAACAGTTTTTCTTCATTATTCTTTTTGACCTCTTCATTCAATCTACTCTCTTAAAGCATCGTTGTTGAAAGTTCAGGCAACAACTGAAGAGGAACAGGAAACTATTCTTAATGAGACTATTCTTACTTTCTGAGAAATAACGAACGTTTACCGTCCGTCCGTGCAGGAAGAGGTGGCACAGTCAAAACAGCTCTCGCCGTCTCAATTCCTGTTGCTGCTGTGCTGTTGGTGCTGCTGGTCATTGCGTTCTGCGTCCTCTCTAAGAGGAACAGGAAACCCCACAGGCATGTGCAGATTGCAAGCGCAGGTAAATTCATGTTTTTATTGTTGCTTCATGAGAGCAACTCCTGCATCTTTCGTAACATCGACCGGCCTCGCCGCATCATTTTGGATGTCATTCGCTTAGGGGTGGCCAGGTGGAAAGACGTGGGCTTTCTGCGAGATTAGTGTGTCTGTTGTAAGCGTGTTGTGGATTTGATTGTATTTTGTTGACGGTTTCTTCGGTTCTCCTCTTAATGAAAATAGGCGTGCAATCTCGCACGATTCCTAAAAAAATGTGTCCGACAAAAAGCGGTTAGGATATACATTAACTTCCATCTCTGAATTTTATTGTGAATAGATAATGGAAATGGAGACGAAATGATGAGTTCAGAATCTCTCCTGTATGATTTGAGTACTCTACAAGCTGCCACGGACAATTTCTCGGAAGACAATAAGCTTGGAGAAGGCGGATTTGGACCGGTGTACAAAGTAACTGAAAATTATTTTGAGAACTCTGCATTCTGAAAGAAAATTACTCGACGAAATTGCATGGCTAACCATCCGTGTATCAATTCGTTTGTTCTTCAGGGCATACTGCACGATGGGCAGGAGATTGCGGTGAAGAGGTTGTCGACAACCTCACAGCAAGGACATCTGGAGATGAAGAACGAGGTTGTCTTTCTCGCAAAGCTTCAGCACAAGAATCTAGTGCGCTTGTTAGGTTGCTGCATCGACGGGGATGAGAAGCTCCTTGTTTATGAGTTCCTCAGCAACAAAAGCCTAGACAAGATTCTATTCGGTACGTATAATGTAGCTAACTACTCAATTCATAAAATGGTAGCGGTACGTAGTATCGAACCACCATCATTCAATCTCATGTCATCACTTATATATCTTGCAGACCCTGGAAGGCAGCAAGAGCTCAGCTGGGGTAACAGACACAAAATCATCCAAGGGATCTGTCGTGGTCTTCTTTATCTTCATGAAGACTCGAGGTTGACCATCATTCATCGGGACCTCAAGGCGAGCAACATCTTGTTAGACCCCGACATGAACCCCAAGATCTCCGATTTCGGCCTCGCGAAGCTTTTTACAGTGGATGCAAGTGTCGGAAACACAAGCCGCATCGCCGGAACGTAGTGAGTTTTGCCGTCTCCGACCCCGAGTTCCGCCAGCAACATTAATTAGTGTCCACTTGAACTTTAATTTCTCATATATATCTCTGAATCCAGTGGATACATGGCGCCGGAATACGCACTACACGGCATCTTCTCGGCCAAGTCAGACGTGTTCAGCTACGGCGTCCTGGTTCTAGAGGTCGTGACAGGCCGCCGAAATGCTTACGGCCAAGATTACGAAGACCTTGTATCCTCTGTAAGCTCACAATTATTTCCATACCACTTCAATTCAGAAGCTTACGAATGACTCATCCTTGTCATGAAGGACAAGCAATTCAGTAACTCTGCACACGCATGGAATGGACAGGTGTGGAGGCACTGGAGCCGTGGGAACGTGTCGCGGTTGCTGGAGAGCTGCTCCGCCGATGGGCTTCGTCCGCAGGAGATGCTGCGGTGCATCCACGTAGCGCTGCTCTGCGTGCAGGAGGACGCGCACCTTCGGCCTGGCATGGCGGCCGTCGTCGTCATGCTGAACAGCCGTTCGATAACGCTACCGGCGCCGACAGCGCCTGCCTTCATTGTGCCGAGCCGTGTGGCGGCTAGAACCAAAGTTGTTCGTGCGCCATCAATAAATGATGCTTCTGTTTCTGATTTGGAGCCCCGGTGATGGCTTAGAATTGCAGCACTTCCCTACTCTTGCTCTACTGTGTTTGCTGATACGAATAGGATAACGGCTGTACGCAGATGCTGAATTATCCTCCGTTCCGAAAGGAAAAAATTCTCATGATGGCTGCCATTTGTTCATTTCCATCGCACCTGGCAAGTTGTAGTTGGCAATACTCCACTTCTCTCTGCGTTAGGATTCGTCTTTTTAAAGAATTGGACATACAGTTGTCTATTTTTTAAAACTTCAAGCAAGCAAGCTAGCATGCTCTATTTTATTGTAACTTCGGATAATCTATATGTAATTATCTTTTGTGTGTTACTATTTTTATGTACTCCGTATAACATTTTTCCTTGTGGGAATAAGAAATAAGAAGAAGAAAAATGTGCGTGTGCTATATTTTCATTGTGCCGAACCGTGAGGTTGGTGCGAGTGTGACTGCGGTGGCGAGGAGCACGACACACGAGGCTCCAACCGGAGTTGTTCGTGTGCCGTCGATCAATGATGCTTCCGTTTCTGATTTTGAGCCACGGTGATGGATTATCGATCACAGTAGTACTTCGTTACTCTGATGTGCGGGGGTTGCTGACTATTTACTGGTTGTCCATACATACAGTAGCAACTTAGCCCTACAATTAACGTTATTGTTTTTTTAGATCACATTATTGTGATTTATACTACTCACTCCGTTCTAGAATAAGTGACATAAAATTATATAGATTCTTATACAAATCCACGTCACTTATTTTGGGACGGAGGAAGTAGTTAAGTGCCTTGCGTTCCAATGGAGAGATAAACATGCTTTGTTTAACAAAAAGAATAATGAAAGGGTAACTTGTAGTCGCTATGGAAAAACAAAATTGACATTTACAAAATCTAATCTACTTCTTATCGCATCATGGAAATTGCGGAGTGATTTTCGTTCATTTTCTCCATTTTGGCAGCCATTATGTTCATTGCACCGTGCGCGGCCCAACGTGAACACCTCTAGGATCACAACCAATGCAACTTGCAGCCGACGGGTTGCTTAAATGACATACGGCTGATGGACTTAGTTGAAGAGATCATATATAGCTTCATTCATTTTTGTTTATTGCCAAGCCAGCTTTTGTCTAGGCTGGAGCTGAACACGAGTTAGCTGGAGTTGGAAGGCTAGAGGTGCAACCTGATTTGGTGTATGTTTAGGAAATAGTGAAATTGTGGATGCAACTAGAATGTGTGAACGGGAAAAGGCAGCGAAGGCGGGGAACGAGGGCGGAGGTGGGTCTCGGGATGGTGGTTGTGCCGTTGCGGTGATGGATCTCGGCAGTGGTCTCGACGGTGGAGTCGAGCAACGGGAAGAGACGCACATTCATGGTTCGAGTTCGAGCCGGCCTGTCCGGGCCGATGCGGTGCCAAACTCTATCTCCTCGCGTGGTTGGAGTTTTTGTCACGCAAGATATTTTTAGAATCTGTTTTGGACGCGTGCCAAATTTTGTGGAGTCGCCCCCATCCCTTGAAACGTACCAGAAAAAATCGAGCTACTGTTTTGTCTGCATCTCGATTTTGTGATGACATCGCCGTCTACTCCACCTCAAGCGCCCGCGTGCACCAGCGAACTGGAGAGCAGGTCACCGGAACCTTTCGTCTTTGCGATTATGTATGAGAGAGGGCGAATAAGGTTTCAAGAAGCGCTCTGTGTGACTGCTCGCTTCCCTATCACCACGGGTCATCTACCTCCTTGAGTGGGCAGCCGTGTGACTCGCCATCATCTTCAACATCAGCAGCTTCGTCAACATCAAGCAAACGTAGCGGCCACGACTTCTTCTTCGAAACAACAATACATCAACTTTGATCTAATGTGCTGTTTAATCATGATCTGCGGGTTCGTGTTGTTGTTTGTCATGTTAATTGTTAAGAGGCCTAATTCAATACGCCCCCCACCCCTTCCCAAACTTAGAAGGGTAGGATGACTTTTCAGTCGCCTGCTCTTTTCTTCATCCTGCCTCCTTTCTCTCTTGCAAGGTACCCACTGTCTCAAAAATTGTTTCGACGATCCCTTCGGTGAGATTGTTCAGAATTGTGTCTTCTATGATGGTGTGAAATTTCATCACGATACAACAGTGAAATCTCCGGCCAACACCAAAATACCGAGTGTTGTTCGGATTTCTTGCGGCCGTGCGTGATAGCACGATGTTCACATGTTTCCCGCAGATTCGAGCAATGTTTCAACGATCCCATTGGTGGAATTGTGCGGAAGTTTGTTTACTACCACAATGTAAAATTTCATTGCGATCCAACGGTCAAATCTCCGGAAAACTTCAAAAGATCGAGTGTTCTTTGATTTCTCGCGACCATGCGGGACAGCACGAACGACCGATTTGTTCGCTTTTTTCCCAATGCCTCAAGAAAGGTTTTGCTGATCCCTTCGGTGGGATTGTGCGGAATTGTGTCTATTAATAAAATGTAAAATTTAATCACGGTCCAACGGTGAAATCTCCGGAAAACTTGAAAATACAAGTGTTGCGTGTCCGTGTGGGGCAGCACGAACATTCGACTTGTTCGCCTATTTTCCGCCGTATCGAGAAATTTTTCATTGATCCCTTCGGTTGGATTGTGTAGAATTGTGAGTACTACTATATCGTGAAATTTAGTGATAATCCAACTGTGTAATCTTCAGCAAAATCAAAACACCGAGTGCTGTCCGGAGCCATGCGGGAAGGAGAAAAACTGTTTAATGCCCATTGTGCCCTTTTTTATGAAGAGATACAGAGTGATCTGAACCGTCCTTGTGTTTTTCGTAAGAGAAGGAGGGTGTATTGAATCAGAAGTCAATTGTTAAATACTTCTGATATATCTAAAATGCATATGTTAGTTGTTATTGTAAAATTTATATTGTCCAAATTGCTTAATATTCCAATAGTTTAATTTCCATCCTTCAGTATATCGACCTATCGACCATGCCAGCTGCTTCAATGTTCGACGTCTTGCTCTGTATTGACTGCATAAATGACTACTGTGACCGGTTACGGCTGTTCTCTGCTTTTACGGATTCCATGCTCTAGCTAAATTTCTGCGGCTTTTTGGAACATCATATCGGCATTCCAAGGGATCGACTTCATCGGTGGCTGGCAATTGTCATGCATGCGTTATCGCTGCTGACTTTTGCCTACCCATCAACTCTCTGTTTCGAGGAATTGCACTCTACGTGGCCAGACTAGAATGGACTGTTGCTGACTTTTGCCTAGCTAGCCTTCACTTCTCTGTTCGACGAATTGCACTCGGAAACAATGGTGGACCCAACTTTGTAATATTCGGTGGGATAAATACTCTATTTTTAATATTGGGTGGTGCTAATACACCGCAGCTCTATTTTTTTTATTTTCTCGAAGCGGCCCCCACCGCTGGGTCCACCCCTGCTCGGAAGTGTGCAAATCACAACTAGAATGGATTACTCCCTCCGTTCCTTAAAGAATGACATATTAGTTTTCATTAAGACAAGACTTTGATCACAAATTACTATGTTAAAAAGTGGTTTATATGACATGAAATCACAAGTATCATGAAGTATTTTTATAACGAATTTAGCGATACTAATTTCATGTCATATAAACCACACCTTGTCTTAATGAAAACTAATATGCCATTTTTTAAAGAACAGAGGGAGTATTTTATACTGACATAATTTGCTAGGGTTGCGGTGCAAACTAGGATAGCACGGTTCAGAACTCAGAAATCAATCAGTTGACTCTAAAAGTGGTTTTGTGTTAGCCAAATATCAAACTCTTTTCTATTGACAAACTTAATTAGTAGGCTTTATTTTTGCTCTAGTACCATTTTCAGGTTTATAGCAAGTTCTGGGGTCACTGCATGCCAAACATGCACCGTTGGATTTCAGAACTGACGAAAAAAAAGTAGGGATGTGTGCAATTAAAACATTTTTTTAATACACCCAAGGCTATACAGGAGCAATTTCAATGAACAAGTGTGCCGAGTTTTTCGATCAAAACCAACGAATGGATTATAAGAGTTTGGTCAGCTCATGGGGCAGTGTAGCATTGACTAGAACACTACGGCCTCATCGTTCCAGAACGTGTGAAATTAATAAGCATAAAAAAGTACTTACCCGTGGTTAGGAAGATCCTCCCGCACGCCTGATTTTGCATGACGCAAATCTCAACGAGATAAATGACGGGAAGAGGAAGTAGAGGGTAGAGCCGCCTCAGGGCCATAGTCTTCTCGTCTGTCCTCGATGCAATTCAAACTCCGAAGACTGCCACCGCTCGTTTTTCCGCTGCTCGTTTTTTCTTTAAGAAACGCAGTACAAATCAAACGCTCACAAACACGCGTGAATACTCACCTCTATAAATGCACACACGTACATACTATTCCTATGACCATCTTCAAGAGACTGAGTTGGCTTAGCGGGTCTTAAAAAATTGACGAAATCACCACAAACCAGTGCCTCGTTGTTAACGGTTACGTCACCTACCATTGAAAGCAAAGCGCCAGTTAATGGTGTATTTGGTTTGTGCCCCATTTAGCCCTACCAAATGAGTGCAAGAGTTGGCTTACCAATTATTTGGCCAATGATTCTTCGACTCTTATTTCGCCAAGTATTTAGCAAAAAATGTGTGAGATAGATGGTATAGTTCATGTTGGCAAACAAAATTTTGGCAACAAAACAAACAAGGACCAAAGAAATTTTGGTTGCCAATTATTTGGCTTGGCTTGCCTTGGCTCCCAACCAAATAGCCCCTAAATCCTAGATAAAATCTTGGTAATATGAGTATCCATGCCAAGTCTAGGACTTGAATCTGGGTGGATTGGTTCAACCATAAGGAACCAAAACACCTAAGCTAAGCTCGGTTCACACTGCTCGTTTAGTTCTGCGGTGCGGTCCAAGCTTAATTGGGGTAGCCATGGTGTGTTCTACCGCCGCTCCCAACAACCGATCGCGGATTGTACGGTCTGGATTGCTATGTACTCCCTCAGTTCTTAAATATAAGATGCCATAGATTTGTCATGAGTCAAAGTCATGAAAGTTGGACCAAGTTTATGGACAAATGTACTAACATTCACAATATCAAATAATTTTGCTATGAAAATATATATCATCACGGATTTAAGAAAACTAATTTAGACTCGTAGATGTTGGTAAATTTTTGTATAAATTTGACCTTTTTAAAAAGATTTATGATAAATAGAACATCTTATATTTAAGAATGAATGTACAATATAGTTTATGTGCAGAGAGAAACACACAAATTTATAGCCTGAAAAATAAAACTCGTAACGGAGTATGTACAAGATACATGGTACTTTCTCATTTTTTTTATGTATACGAATTGGGTGTTCTAAATATTGAATTGGACGTGCTAGCCATCTCAACCAAAAAGCCCAAACTAATGAAAAAAGACTAGGCAAAGTCCGAACTAATGGAAAGAGGCTCGGGAAAGTCCGAACTAATGAAATGAGGCTGCCAATTTATTTCAACACTCACCTCACGCCTTTGCCCTATGACGTTCTTTGGGGAGCCGCAATTATTTTTCTAAAAACAGCGTTGGAAGGATTTGAATTCAAGATCTCCTGCTCCGACACCATATTGAATTGCATGTGATGACCATCTCAATCAAAGGCGAACTAATGAAAAAAGGATAGACAATTTATTTAAACACTAAATAGTGTTAGCTTTGACCTAATTTGTAGGGAAAAGGTCAAAAGCTAACGCACGCAACTAAACAAGCACAATATGAAAATACATCCGATAGTAGTCACACCTATACTAATTTGGTTTTGAATCTGTTGATGTCTTTTTTTTTCTACAAACCCAGACAGAGTTAATAGAGTTTGATTTAAAACAACATTTCTTGCTATTTCTAAGACAACTGAGAAATAACTATTTATATAAGTCGATGCTAACAACATTCTGATTGAATCATTTTGATTCGTGCAAGATTCATCAAACTACAAAAGAGAAGAAAATATTGATTGGATGGCTATGATTGTCGACGGAGAAGTAACCACTCTAAGTCAACCGAGAAATAGACACTCTCTTAAAACAAATTCATTTCAGATATTTCAAAATAGAGCGGGTTGAATTAATTAACTAACCAAATCGCGGAAAACATCGCGACCAGTTCAAGTCATCAAAAGGAATCTCCCTATTGGATAGTTCAGTTTCATGGTAAATTAGCCAGCTTCTTCCAGAGTCGCATGGATATTGTTGAACACTACATAAATGCAGGTGTGCAGAGGCCGGGGATGTCCTCTTTTTCGAAAAAGAAAATATAAATGCAGGTGTAGCGTGTTTGCTCCAGCATCCAGGCATCAAAGGCACGAGATACCAAATACAGTAACGTATCTGCTTCTTTCTCTCGCTTACAAGTACTCGTAGCTAGTAGCTAGCTAGTGACACTCAAAACACCTCAGAGTACGTGGAAGCACATAGAGACAGAGTCGAGATCTAGAGAGATCGACTGAGAGAGCCGATAACACAAAATAGCATATACTTACGCACTATGAAGGTTAAGATCGAGAGCTCCAAGATCGTGAAGCCGCTGTACGACGACGGCACGGCGGCGCCGCCGCCCGGCGCCGGCGGCGAGTGGTCGCCGCTTTCGGTGTTCGACAAGGTGACGTACACGGAGCACGTGGCGCTCATCTACGCGTTCAGGCCGCCAAGCCCGCCCAACAGCGACCTCGAGCTGGGCCTCGCCAAGGCGCTGGCCGTGTACCGGGAGATGGCGGGCCGGCTCGGCGACGGGCCCGACGGGCTGGGCCGGTCCGTGCACCTAAACGACGCCGGGGCCCGGTTCGTGGAGGCCTCCGTGGACGGCCCGCTGGCCGCGTCGTTGCCGCTGTTGGTGAGGCCGTCGCCGGTGCTGAAGCGGCTGCACCCGAGCAGCATCGACGACGACGACGGGCGCCCCGCGGAGGAGCTGGTGCTGGTGCAGCTCACGCGCTTCTCCTGCGGGTCGCTGGTGCTGGGCTTCGCGGGCCACCACCAGATCGCCGACGGCCAGTCCGCGGGCAACTTCCTCGTGGCCTGGGGCCTCGCCACGCGCCGGATATCGCCCGTGGCGCCGGCCCCCGTGTGCGACCGGGCGACCCGGTTCGCGCCCCGCGACCCGCCGCTCGTGGCGTTCCCGCACCGCGAGACAGAGTACAAGCTGCCGCCCCTGCAAGCCAAGAAGAAGCACGAGACGGACGAGGATGATGATGAGGAGGAGTTTGCGGAGACAGCGGCGCACGAGAAGGTGAAGGTGCACAAGATGCACCTGAGCAAGGAGTTCGTGGCGCGGCTCAAGGCGCGGGCGGCAGCGGCATCATCCTCGCGGGGGTACACGACGTTCCAGAGCGTCGTGGCGCACCTCTGGCGCGCGATCACCGCGGCGCGCGGGCTGGGCGCCGGCGTGGGCACGAAGGTCCGGATCTCCGTGAGCGGCAGGACGCGCATGCGCCCGCCCGTCCCGCGGGACGGCTACTTCGGGAACCTCGTGCTCTGGGCGTTCCCTCGCGCGGACGCGGGCGACCTCGTGGCGCGTCCTCTGGGCCACGCCGCGGAGCTCGTCCGCGCTGCCGTGGCCGCCGTGGACGACGCCTACTTCCGCTCCTTCGTGGACTTCGCGTCCTCGGGCGTCGTGGAGGCCGAGGGGCTCGTGCCCACGGCGGACAGCGACCAGACGGCGCTCTGCCCGAACCTCGAGCTGGACACGTGGCTAGGGATCAACTTCTGCGACCTGGACTTCGGCGGCGGCTGCCCGTTCTACTTCATGCCGACGTACTTCCCCATGGAGGGAAGCCTGTTCCTGGCGCCTTCCTTCCTTGGCGATGGCGGCATGGAGGCCTACGTATCGCTCTTCGACAACCACCTCGAGGAGTTCAAAAAGATATGCTACAAGATCGCTTGATTATCTTGAAAGCTAGCTGCAGGTGTGGTTATTTTTATGACAAGCTGATTAATCGATCCTCGTGTTAGTCGTACCTAGCTACATGCATGTTATCCGTGCACCAGTGCATGCATGAGAGTGTACTAATCGAGAGATCGGCAGGGTCGAGTATTTGCATAGATAGGCACACTACGTGTCCTTCGTGACATGTGGTTTGCACGTGTACCCAGTACTGTACACTTTTTTCCAAATTTTAATAAGGGTCCAAATTACATGGTCAGTCTTTGGACGCATGTGGCACCTAATTTCGCTGCAGTTATACACTAGTAAAGGTGCCAATTGAGTATGCATGCATGTCGGTCCTTCGATCTGCAAATCAGTACTACTATCATCCAAACATAACTTGCAGTGAGCGACACTCGCTGCATGCATGCGCGTACGTAGATGCACAAACATGGGCATATGCATATGCATGTCCAGTATACTTAATTGGCCGGTACCTGCATGCGCCATCAGTATGGGACGAATAATATAATGTGCCTCGGGGCGCCAAATTCTGTGCGACGGCATGGACGTGCATGCGTACGTGCACGAGGGATGTGAGCCGGCCGGCCAGCCGGGGAGCTCTTTTCCGCCACGTTACCGTGCTGCTAAGCTGCCAGGTCGCAACCACGCCACGCGGCTTCTTCGTTGGACCCCGCGTGCGCGCGCCGTATTTAACTACTCATATTTGACGCCGCTAGACGCCAGAGCGATCTCCACGCGCCGGACGGACGAGCAGTACGTGAGGTTCTGCACCTAAGGCATGTAGACCGGAGCTCCGGACTTCTTCATGCCGCCGCGCGCCGGAGCTCAAGATGATCTATCTCGCGGCGGATGACAAGGAAGGCTGCAAACGGCGAGTCCTTAAGGGCATGTTTGCTTGGCTCTGGGCCTCTGGCTCGCACCTGCAATGTAAAAGTAGGCCTGTACATGACCTAGCCAGCCTCGCGATGCCCATCAGCGATATAGGTGATGAGTTGCGGTCAGATTTTTGTTTTGACTCGGTCACGGTCTTGTGTACGTGTGACATTTTTTTTTATTTGGTGGACGTGCATTCTGCTGTGGGCTAGTCTGCAGACGGGGACGATAGAGGCTAAAAGGCCGGTAAAACAGCCCTGGGAGCGATCGACGCACCCACGTGATTTGTCATGGCCCAATCAGTTTGGGTTCTGTCTTCTCGTTCAGACCTTTGCGTTTTGCCGTCGTGAATTTATATTCATCCGTGCGTCGCTTAACCTAACCTGCACGTTTTTTCTTTTTCGAATAAAGAGAAGTGATGCGCAATGACATTTTATTGCAGCGTTCGAAAAATATCCAGATTACAACGCAAAGATCACACAACGTTGATAAAAAATCAGCCAACAGAAAAAGAGGATCATAAAAAAGATAAATATTGCTGATTCTATTAGCGTACCACCATCACGTGTCACTGTCTCCGGTCAGTTCCCCATGTTTTTTTTACGAAATTGTAGGGAAAATCTCTAAAACATATTGTGAGCACCAGTATTTGAATCTTGATGGGTAGAGTCATGCACAACAATTTCACCACCACATCCAGAGGTCTTATCCACGTAAAGCAGGTAAGACCTAAAGCGGATCTAATGCATAGCCTCGTGTGAGTAACCGGCAAGAAATAAACAATTCGGTCTCGTTAAAAAAACAAATATTTCTGCAAAATCAAATATCCCAACATCAAGCTGAAACCCTGAAACGAATTTAAGCTTTTGGTAGTGGTAAATTAGATGTGCCGTGAACGATATACCAAACCAATCGACCAAAGGGACAATACATGAATGATAGAAAAATTGTCTCTTCATGATAGAAAAAACAACATAACTTTGCCAACCCATTTTCGTATAATAAAGGTTATTTTTGGTCAGTAAACCTTCTATTAAGAAAACACAGTAAAACCTGCCCAAGGAAGTGAACCTCAAATCCACCTTCTTGTCTCCTTCAAGCTGTGATTCCACCGTGCTTTGGTGAGTTGCATATCCCACTATGATAATAGTGTAATAAGTTTTAGGTGGCTACAAAAGAACTTGGGTATTCCACTCTGATAATATATAGTGACGTTGAAGTAAAAATCTGGTGTCTATGTGTTGATGTGCTGCTGTAGTCCAAAGACCTTTCTACTGCAGTTTCGAGGATATTATACAAGACCTAAGACATGTCTAAGGTCAGGAGGTCTCGTGCGACATTGTTTTTAGGTGTAGGCAGGGGCAGATTTAGGAATTTTTTTGAGAGAGATTACAACACAACGCCAATGCACCCACCTAAACATGAGCTAAACTATCATAGACTGCACCATATAGTGGGGCAACATAACCAAAGAGCTCACACCAAAGCACGGAAACTAAGCCGGGGAAACCGAAACACCATCATCACGAGGCCGCACCAGATTTAGGATATGATGCTAACTAAGTAACAAATTGTGGTATTTTGGAAGTAAAAGTTGTAAAAATTGCTAAAATCTAAGATCAATTGCCCCTTCCAATCTCTCAATGTTTATTTTTTATTTTTTCCCCTTATAATTAATTCTGTCACCGTCCCTGTAGTTTGAGCCATCTACTCCACATATGTTGCCGAATTGTTACTCCGCGACAAGCAACGACCCATGGATTAGTGTCTGAGTGATGCTGAATTTAACTTTAATTCTGTTGCAATTGTTTGAGTTTACTGTGATATATACTCCGCTAGTTCCCAACATAAATCAGACATGAATAATGGAGAACAACGAAATAGCAACAAAAAAAAGATCAAAAGCACAAATTTTATTGCAAACACACGAAAGGAACAGCAGATTACAGACAATTGCAGAGAGGCGCGGTACATACATCCGCCCCTTGCTATAGACACTCGATCAGACTCTTACAACATTATGCGTGCCTAAATATACTAGGCAGGCATGGGCACTCAAACCTCGAGTAAACACGACGACACGTACGAGATCTTATTCGCTCCATCGCAGCTAGCACGCGAGCAGTACCGGGTAGCTAGCCGTGCTTAAGCAGAACGCGCCGCCAGCCATGGGCGCTGGCCGGGCCAGTTCCCGGGCGGGTAGTAGTTGCAGGTGATGAAGACGCCGAGGCCGTTGTCGCAGTCGACGCGTGCGCAGCCGATGAGCGTGGAGTCGTGCCACATCACCTGCGTGTAGTGGCCGCACCCGAAGGGGCCGGTGCAGGTGTTGCTGTCGTAGTCGTAGAACTCCCTCTCCGCCACCCACGTGTTGACGGCGTCCACGCCCGTCCAGTCCGACCCGGGGCCCCAGTAGAGGTTCTCGCCGTAGCCGGCTCTCTGGTAGTCCGAGTGCTGGAGCGCGCAGTCGCCGCGGCGCTGGTCCGCGTACCACCGCGCGTAGTCCTCCAGGTTCCTGTCCCACCACACCTGGCCCAGGCCCACTTCCTGGCGCGCCGCGGTGTGGGCGTCGACGAAGTCCTGCTCCGAGTTCTGGGCCATGGAGCCGGTGGCCAGGGCCAGGGCCAGCACCAGGCCTGCCAAGGCGCTGCGCGTCGTCGCCATGTCGTACGTACGTGTGCTTGCTACGTACAGCTAGCTCGATCTAGCTTTGTGTTTCCAGTCTTCCAGATCGAGACGGTGTGTCAATTGAGTGTTGGGATTGTGATCGATATATGCGTTGCTTGCGTGGTATTTATAGATGGATCGGTCGAGCTTGCGAGGTCAATTTGCTTCATCTTGTCTTTTTGTTTTTAGCTCCTTGGCGAGTGGATATACGTAACACTACACTGGTCATCAATCGGATATTCCAATCCATGCACGCATGCACGTGTGTTGGTTGGAAAGAAGATCAGATCGACTGGGTATGTAGACTAGTTAAATTAATTGGAATGTGCAATGCATCTGCCCTCTCCAAGCTAGTCTCACTCGCCAATTTGCACAAAATAGCAGGTGAGATTATTTGGGTAGACAAGATATTAGTTTCCAGATCCAGCCCCTAATGAGAGTCTTCCAACCCGTCCGTCCGGCGGCTAGTCGACCGGCGGCACCAACTGGATATAAGTTTGATAGAGACTTACTGCCTGTAAATAACTTTGATTTTCGTGACAAGTTGTCAAGTGGATCAATCATATATACGTGATAGTACACTATTAGGCGATACAAGTTGTATTAACTTATAGTTTCTGAAATGCAACCGTACGCAACGCAGTGGACCCCTATTGAGGTCAACAGAACATCCACGGGATTTGGTCTTGTAAGCATGCATGCAGGCATGCATCGATCATACGGCGGCTCCACGTGCATTTAGCTAGTAAAGAAATGGACGGTGATCACCCGAAGTTGATACAAAGCAATTAGGTGAACCAATGACCACCAACCAAAAAGTGTAAAGATATAAATATATGCGCTCATATTCCAAGATTTAAGTTTGTAATAATCTCACACATAGGTTATATGACACAAAATTTAGACTGTGGTGATAACTTGGTATCATATAACCTCATATTGTTGATTTAATTGCTGGTCAAATTTAATTACATAAGAAAAGATTGAATAATACTATTCGATGCGGAACGGGGTTATATGTAAGGTTAACGTATCTGAAACTGTAGATGATAGAGTACTCGGCAACGATACAAGCGGGTATCTTTTTTTTAATGAGAAAGAACCTTAGGTCAAAAAGCAAAACAGAGCAGCACAGATTTACCCAGGTTCGGTCCCTCGAGCCGAAGAAAGGCCTACTCCTGCTTGGATGAGATTGATCTCGATTCTTGAGAAAAAATACAGCTCAAATAATGTAAACACTCCAAATTATGTGCAACCGCATGGACGTGCATGAGGAATGTGAGCCGGGGAGCTATCCGCCGGTCGCCACGCAAGTGCATGGATAGGTCGCCCATAGCAATCACACCGCACAGCCGATAGTGTGGAGTCGTGCCGAGGATATTATCTGTTTTTAATTTACAGTCTGCCACACAACTTTTATTTTATACATTTTTTGCGGGTAAACTTTTATTTTGTACTAGTTGGACAAAATAATGTGTTTTGATTTTTTTAAACTATTCAATGGAGGTAGTGTATAAAAGAAGTACTACCAAAAATATTATTCCAAAAATTATGAATCAATGTAACAACAAGAATTAGTTTGACTTAATCACATCGATGAAACAATATTCTACATGGTCTTTATAAAAAAAAAGTGCAATCTTTCCTCTCTTTTTTCACCCCTATGAGTTATACTCCATAGATGAAACCATATTCCTGTCGGTTTCTTTTTGAAACGCACAGGAATATTGTCTTCCCTGTCAATTCGTTGCGCGATCGACAGGAATAGGATTTTGAATTTCACGCTCCAACGCAGCCCGCCTCGCACGGGCTCACTTGCTCAGGCCCCGCGCTGCAGAAACTGCATCCCGCTCCGCCCCAAAGAAATTGCGTACCTCCCCCCTCCCCTCTCCTCCGCCGCCACGTCACCGCGTGCCCCCGCCTCCCTTCTTCCCTCTCCTGCGCTGCCACGCGCCCCCGCCTCCCCACTCCTCTGCCGGCTCCACCTCCCTAGATCCGCCTCCAGCCCGCCTCCCCTCTCCGCTGACCGGCCCGCCTCCCGGACCCGCCACTCCCCACTCCTCCACCGCTCCTGCACACGGGTCGCCGCTACCCTCTCCCTACTCTTCCGCCTCTCCATCGCGTCCGCTGTCCACTCCGCCGAGCAGAAGCATGGAGCAGTGGGGCGGTGACTGCGGATCCGGCCAGATGAGCTGAAGATCGTTCTTCTGGCATCCGGCCAGCCCCAAGGAGCTCTTCTTCTTGGTTGTAAGTACTTCTCCTCCACTTTTAAAATTCGTGTTGTTTTGCCACTTCTGTTATGTATGATGTGTTGTGGTTGACAGTAGCAATTAATTGTTTGAATTAATGTTCTAAACACAGCAATTGGTGAACGACGAACCGGGCTTGGATGTATAATGGTTCCTGATAGAATGGATTGCAGAAACTGGCCTATTCTTGGATCATGCTTTCTCTTTGCCCAGTGTAGTTCAAGATGGTAAAATTAAATGCCCCTGCCGCATGTGTAGAAATTACATCAGAGGAACCAGGGACAATATAGAGAGAGACACTTGTTCAAAAATGGATTTAAGGAAAGGTATGAAAGATGGACTGAACATGGGGAGAGGTTTGTTGCTAACAGTAGTGGAGCAGTGCAAATACATGATGCATGTGCTTACATTGACCATATGGATGATGTGGTAGCTGACATAGGTAATACCCATCATCAGCCAACGGAAGAAGAGCCAAACCCCTCAGCTAAGGCATTCTATGAGACAAAAAGGAAGAGGGGACAGGTCTGTAGATCCAAAGGACAAGAAGTTGCTCAGAATCGTGAAGGTTCAATGTCATTTGGTATGGCACAACAACGTATGGTATGCCTTGTGTTGATTTCTTCTCTATCTTCTGAATGTTGGTCACAAAAATGTCTTATATTACGTGTATTGACTTGCAGGCAGATTCTTATGGTCGTGAGAATACTTCGGTGTTGGATACATATGCTGCAATGAAATCTGGATTTAAGAATCTGGATGAACATGGCAAGCCACGCGGAGAAATACCTCCTGTTGCTCAAAAGCGGATTGTATGTATACACTTGTCTAAATTTCGTCATTGAAAGACTTGTCTAAAATACATCATAGCAACACTTGTCTTGATTATTCTATCTTTGTAGGATAATTATGTTCAAACAGCTAAAGAAATCGATCCAGATCTTCCCAATGATTGGCATCCTGAAGAGATTGATGGAGAGGTGTTATATAAGTCAGGTGGTGGCATACCACATGGCCGATTGCCATTAGCAGATGGGGCTTTTGTAAGGATGAAATCATATATTCGGGAAGGCAAGCCAAAAAATCCAAAACATCGCTATGCCATCTCGACAAAGCCTTCAACTCCAACGTGTAATTGAAGAAAATGTGAAGCTAAAGGTTGCCAATGAGGCTCTAGCGCAGAAACAAGAGTTGCAAGAGCAGAAACAAGCATTGCTTGAACGACTCATCTTGGTATGTGTATCTCTATCAGAAATTTCAACTCATTAGTTCTTCTATGAATAACTATCTTGATGCAAATTTTACTTGTGTAGGAACTCTTCAAGGACATGAAAAAAGAACCATCAGCTTGGCTTGGAACCAATTTGCTTCCAACACCACAAGTAAGTTTATTATGTGCTAAAAAGAAAATAACTTTCTACTATATTGTACATGACCGTAATTGTCATACATGTTAGAACGGGAAATCGTCTTGCTGCAATGAGGATGTTGCCTCATGTTGATGTTGTCCAACATATCATGAGTAATTAGATGTCATATTGTTGGTAAGATGATGCAACCAAATTTGTTTTGTGCTCATGTAAATTATTGATTGCATCTCCTTATGTGAGGAACTCCGATCTCATCTCGTGTCGTATCCCAAGGTGACCAGAGCAACGTTGGTGGTTGCTCGGAAGGTTAGAAGTGATGGCTCACAAGGATGGCAGTGCCAACATGGATGATGAGGAAGGCAGCCACGACTTGGTGACTAAGCACACCGATGGCAACAACAGCAACAATAGATCCTGTGGGAGAACTAAAGGCTCTTAACAACCCGGTCATGAGTCTTGACAAGTGAAGGTAGTTGTCGGGCAGTTCTAACTCTTGGTCACATGGAACGTTTGCTGGACGTGTGTGTTTTGTGGTATGTGTAATTGCTATGTTCATGGTTGCGAATCCTGACACGTGGTTTTTCATGCTCCAATTCTTGTAGGACTTGTAGACACTATGTATTGTGATGCTTGGGACTTGTTTGCATATTCGGAACAATATGAACTTGTTTGTGACTTGCTTGTGGGTTATATGTACAGTTGAGATTATATTCAATTGTACTTGTGCTGTACAAATATGAATTGTATTTACGTTGATCATCTACATATTTCATGTCCGTCTTTTTCCATTTTTCCTGTCGGACCATGTCCATTTTCTTGTCAGGCCATGTCTATTTTCCTGTCGGTTGATGTCCATTTTCCTGTCGATTTTTGCACTAGTCTCTATCGTCGGTGATGCCATTCTAGGTATACTCCTGTCGGTTTATAACCCATTTTTTGTCGGGGCAACCGCACTGTACACCTGACGAAGGAAAAGGCAATTGTCATTAATTTATTTCTTGTGCGTCCACCGACAGCAGTGAGCCGACAGAAAAATTCCTTGACCTGACGAGTCTTAAGTGCATATTGATCCTCGGATAGAAATGAGGAGAAAGATACTCCCAACAGCACAAAGCAAATGGGCAGTGGAAAAAAAAGGTGATCTCTAGTCTCGATAGCACGCTGGTGACAGATGATACATTCATAAGATGGCAAGTTAAAGCTCTTCTTCCGAAGCATTTGCTTGGTGTTGAGCCTGTCAACAATTAGTAGCCACCAAAATAATTTGTGTTTGAGTTGCACATATGACTTCCAAAGCCAACCAAATGTAGCAGCAATCTCAGAGTGCTCCACAAGTGAAAGAGACAATTTTGCTCTACTGAAACCATTAGATGAGCATCTGAGTGACAGGAATATATATTGCATGGTTCAGTGTATGATGAAAACTATATTGTACTGTGGATCTTACAAGAAGATGATTCTGATGAAGATACTGAGGAATTTGAATGACAATGATGTTATTTTTGAGACCGAAGATGAGGTTGGATGTTGCTATGGGTAGAGAGAAGTTCGTTTCCCTGGATTTCATCCGTTTGAAGATATCGCCTTCTTGTGGGTATCAAAAGCAAGAGTAGTAGCTTTATCATTTGAGTCGCTCAAAATTTCAAGACTTGGGTAAATTACTCGTACAATGCATTGGACACTCTTATCTATACACACCATGTTGGAAGAGCGCGAGTTATCCGGAAACGATTAATTTTGTAGTCAACATTCCAAGTTTGTTTTAAATGTCATATGATCTGCAACTTACAAACGTGGGTATTGGAAATTCTTTTAGTAGCTGAGTCCATTCTTATTTTTATGTCCTTCTCAGTGTTTCTCTTATCTTTTTTGTTTATTCCGCGAACTTAACAGAAGTTGCACCTACGGCTGAATGAATTTTCTATGCACGCATCCGCCGCATGCACCACCTCCTTTTCTTTTTTAGATGAGGCACCATCCTCCTTGATGCAGCTGGTCCTAATTACTCGTTGTCATGGATGTGAACGGATCGACTGATATGTTGTTTTCATCGACCTAGCAGCATTCATATTAAAATTACTGTAAGGCCAGCAATGGTAATTGTGCGGCAGGTGCTCTCAAGACGGCCCTATTTATCCTCGTTCAATGTTCTGAAGAAAATGGAACCTCGCCGAGAATCTGTCTCATTGAATGTGCCCCTGCTTCCCACCATCCCTCTCAACGGCTAGCAGTAACTCCACGCCACCCTCACTCACTCTTCAAGACCACGCTAGCGTGCGTCCAGCCCGTCTGCCTCCGCCTCTTGAGATCGAACCACCCTCGCTCGCTCATCACAGTAAACAGAGAAAAGCAGAGCACTTGCCTGCCTCCAGTAATTTTCCTCCCAGAAACCAAACCACACGCACGCGAGCTAGTAGTACGTTTCTTGCTCTTCAGTTGGGGGGCAATGCAAATGCAAATGCAGGACATGGCTGCGTCGACGGTGGCTTTGGTGCTGCTGCTGGTGGTGTGGGGGGCGTGGGGGTGCGCGGCGCAGGCGATGGTGCCCGGCGTGATGATCTTCGGGGACTCGGTGGTGGACGCCGGCAACAACAACCGGCTGGCCACGCTGGTGCGCGCCGACTTCCCTCCTTACGGCCGCGACTTCCCGGCCACCCACGCGCCCACCGGACGCTTCTGCAACGGCAAGCTTGCAACCGACTACACCGGTACTAATACCTTCTGAGTTAGCCTTCCAGCCTTCCTTGGAATTCGGAATCCCTTCACTTCCATTCCGTGCTCTTCTTGACAATATGAACTATGTTTGTAGTCGAGAACCTGGGGCTGAGCTCGTACCCGCCGGCGTACCTGGGCGAGGAGGCGCAGAGCAACAACAAGAGCCTCCTCCACGGCGCCAACTTCGCCTCCGGCGCCTCAGGCTACCTCGACGCCACCGCCGCGCTCTACGTACAATGATCCCACTCACTCCTTCATTCAATTAATTCCATCGGTCGAGCATAGTACGAGTAATAAAATGTGCAAATGCACGCGTGCATGCAATGCAGGGCGCGATCTCGCTGGGGCGTCAGCTGGACTACTTCAAGGAGTACCAGTCGAAGGTGGCCGCGGTGGCCGGCGGCGCGCGCGCGGCGAAGCTGACGACCGACTCCATCTACGTCGTCAGCGCCGGGACCAGCGACTACGTCCAGAACTACTACGTCAACCCCGTGCTGGGCGCCACCTACACGCCCGGCCAGTTCGCCGACGCGCTCATGCAGCCCTTCACATCCTTCCTCGAGGTAACCAACTACGGGGTACTTCGTTGATTAATTGGAAACTAGTAAAGGTGAACCTAATTACCCTTCTCAACTGCTTCAAAATTAAGTCCAATTTTCACCACAAAATCACCAGTCTGTTAGAGTGTTGGACTGCTCCGGAAAGGGTTGTTTTTCCTAGTTGAGGGTACATTAGGGATTTCTCAACATTGTGCAAGATGTTCATCTTTGATCAATCAGTGATTAATAGTTTTTCTCTGAAAAAATAATCAGTGATTGTTAGCTACTACTCCATCCATAATTTTGCACATTAAGCGTCCTCGCCCGATTTCCTCTGCTTAAAGTGTCTTTGATTGCACTAAACTCAAGTAGTAGTACTGGCCTGCTGCTAGTTTTAAGCACTCTCGAAATCTATTCCTGCACTGGATTTCCAAAAGGGTACGTAGGATCCTGGTGGACAATGAGTCATCAAGAAACTTCAATCTTGAGCAGACAGGCGATTGAATAACTTGCAGTAGAGTGATGGATCTAAGGCCACAGTAACAGTGTCCACTTTGGGTAGGTCCGTAAGTAAATCAATGGCCTCAGTAACTGCTGCTCAGCTAACATGGGAGTAGTAGGATTTTTACCGTCCATAACATTTCTATATACAGTGTCAAAAAGAAAATCTATGCTAGGCTGATGGAAGAAATTCCCTTTGCTAGCTTAACTGATTTCTAAATACAGTGTCAAAGTAATTCCCTTGTGCTAGCTTATTCCATTGCATTTTGCATGCACATGACAAACACAGAGGCATCAATTCCTGTCCTTCATCTCCCAACACACCTCGCACCAATCCTCGTCAATGCACCATGGGAAACCAAAGAATTCCCATGCTAAGAAAAACCTGCAACATTTCCATCCAAGTCGCCTTCACTGACGAGGAAGACAGACGTTGGCTAGCAAGGCCTAAATCCGGAAACGCTCTTAAATCTCTCTTTACTCGCACTGTGTTGGTGTGGCCCTTGCCATGACTATTCTCACCGGTCAACACCATTTACTACTTCCCCAGTAGCTATAGCGTACCGTGAACCGTCACATGCATGGGGGGAACCTGTTTACCGTACGCTGACACGGTTGCCGTTGTCTTGCAAATGCCACGCAGAGTATGCAGTAAATGCGATTGATGAATTAACACTACGCACACGGCCTTTTTTGGGGGGTCATCTAACACGGTTTGAGCACTGAGATGTTGTTTAACTGAGTTCTTCCAGTAGGATTAACAAAGCATCGACTCTGTTCTTTGAATGGTGAAAATTGCAACAGCTGGTGAGTAGTGACTGATGCGCCGATGATTGGCATACACACATGCAGAGCCTGTACGGGCTGGGGGCGAGGCGGATCGGCGTGACGTCGCTGCCGCCGATGGGCTGCCTCCCGGCGTCCCTTACCCTCTTCGGTGGCGGGGCCGGCGGCGGCTGCGTAGAGCGCCTGAACAACGACTCCCTGGTCTTCAACACGAAGCTGCAGGTGGCCTCGGACGCCGTGAGGAAGCGGCACTCGGACCTCAAGCTCGTCGTCTTCGACATCTACAACCCGCTCCTCAACCTCATCCGCGATCCCACCAGCGCCGGTAAGAAAGACTGAAAGAAACACCATTTGATAACATGCAATGGCTTGAATTTGCATCGTTTGATAAGTGAAACGGGTGGCCGATCGATGATGAGTATGGATGTGGGTTAATTACATATTTACATTGCAGGGTTCTTCGAGGCTAGGAGGGCGTGCTGCGGGACGGGGACGATCGAGACGTCGGTGCTGTGCCACCAGGGGGCGCCGGGGACGTGCGCCAACGCGACAGGGTACGTCTTCTGGGACGGGTTCCACCCCACGGACGCCGCCAACAAGGTGCTCGCCGACGCGCTCCTCCTCCAGGGCCTCCAGCTCATCTCCTGATCCCCATGGATGCATGGCATCGATCGTCTCCTCTCTACCTGTGTTGCTAGCTTGTGATGCGACTTCATCTATCCCTGTTGGCTTGCTTGCTGGACATGCATGATCCTTAGGTTTGGTGTAGCTAGCTTAGCGTACGTTTTGCATTTGCTTCAGAGTGGTGTGTGTGAGTGTGCTGCTATGTAATATTGTCGGTACTGGATGCTTTTGATAATTTTTGTGTAATCCATGTAGGATGGTAATAATAAATTTTGTAAGATAGCCTAAAAATGAGCTAGCAATATCCGTACGTTGACGTTTAATCAGATTACCGTGGTTTTTCCTCTTTGCTGTGCAAGCGGCATTTAGTACTGTAGATAGCTCATCTGCTCATGATGCAAAGCTCGTGCCACCGATCAATGCGCCTGAGCGGACAGGCCCCGCTAGTCAGCAGCCTTCATGTGCCAAGCGCCCAAGCCACTGCACGGCCATCTGAGGCGCTTTCAATGCACTGCCAAGTTTTCAGGATGGAACAAACTTTCCAACAGTTCGCGAGCAGTAACTAAATTATTTATAAAAATGGGCAGATGAATTTACTTCCTTCAAACAAGCTGTCGTTCAGATAGGGCTGCAATAAGCAGCGGAGTTCAATAAGCAGATACATTTACAGCAGTGAACACTAATAGTTACAACAAGTGAATTGTTTGCCGGATCGGTTCACGTTTCTGGTCCAATTTCGCTGTACAAACATGACAGACCTGGTAGAATGTGCGTGTACCTCTATGAGAGTTCAAACCCAGTATTTGAGCTGATTGCGTATAGCAGCTTGCTCCTCAGCGTGCTCGACCGCTTGTACGTTGGAAGCTGCAACACATCCAAAGAAACAAGATAAATTATATGTCAACCAATGCTCACTGGGGAGCTATTCTTAGAATTAGGACGAACAGTTTAAACATATTATGGAATCAGCAGGGAGAGGAGACAAGGATATTATGTGTTTGCACCTTGAGCGTATTGTAGCATGTAGAAGCAGATGGAAGACGATCCACGTCTTGCCCCCCAATTGTAGCCCAAAGTGTTACATCACATGGGACCTAAGTAAACAACGTCCCATGGATAAATCAAGGAGTGAAAAAATACGGAACAGTCAATGGACGACACATGCAGAACTAGATATATCAGTCAAGCTGCTTAATCAACCTTGTGAATTGTGAAAGAAGGCTGCAAGTACTTGAATCCAAGTAATGGAGCCCGTGAACAGCTTGTCACAAACTTTAGTAGCAGGCAACGTTCTGTTGGCTTAAATCCTTTGATAACCTGCATATTCCAATACCCAGCATATATGCTATTATGAACATTTCACTTCAGTCCTCGTGAATAATTCTATGAGAATCACCGCAAGAAATTTTTTTATGCAGTTGGTCAGAGAAAACAGATTTTGTTAGATCAGTTGATTGTGTGCATACCATGCCAACGCACAGCAAAGGACTAAATGGCCATATTCAACAGATAGCATTTCGTACAAAAGAGGCAGGTGACAAAATGCAAGCAGCCTGAACAAGTAGCATGACAGCAATAAACACTAGGAGTCTAAATTGTCAGCATTATAATTCTCGCAGACATCATGGAGTAAGTCTATTCGTCCATCTACTAAAATACCAATTGCAAACAAATATCTGCTAGTCCAGTCCCTACAAATCGGCAGCAAAGCTGGCAGGTAAAAAGAAATATGCATTCACTGTGGCTATCAAGTTCTACACGACGCTGTAAGTATCAAACAGCTTTGTTTGTCTGTCTGTGAGTTTGTGGGTGGGTACAGGTTTCAACTGTGAAGTGTAAACATGCCGAGTTTTCAATTTTTGGAAAATTTGATAAATGATTAGAGCTTAGAGTGCAACATTATCAATGGTTCTCTCACTAACTAAGTCATATACTGAAAGTTATTTGTATGGGCTCCACCCTCTCAATGCCCTGAAATCTGGACCATCAACTGGTCCAAGGGGAGTTTGTATGATTGGCCATAGGCATCAACATATAACTTTATACCCAATGCTGGCCATAGGCATCAAGTTAAATCAGCAAAATAAGACAAATACACATACCTCCCAGAAGAGTTTAATAGTTCGACTTGACTCAGTATAACCACCAGTGTACTTGCTGTTGTTCCGCAGATCATCAACATCAAAATCCTGGGATCCACCTGAAAGTAACTGTTTGTGAAATTAGATATTAGCAGTGCAAACAAATGTGTGGATTATCACAATTTAATTTTTGAAACTTAACTCCAGAGGAATCAAGCACTAAACTGCAAATGCTAGAACAGATACGAAGTACTAGAAATAGGAATTTGGAAGTAGATTTTAAGAAGCCTAGGTCCCCCTTAAGGCTTGAGTACTTGTGCATATCAGATCCCCCAAAAAATTAATAGTAACATGTTAAAATATGTGTACATGCAAAACACTATGCACAAAAACGGTTGTTTGCGCTCTCCAAAAAGTAGGCTTATATTACAAAAGATGAGTACAAGCTCCCTCAATGTTGGTCCATTTGCCGGAAATGTAACAGTAACACGACTGTGTTCCAGGGGTTAACTAAGGACCTCCTTTGTAGGGTGAATGACTTTAAGGCCGAGGCAGGGAGATGGCGGCAGGCTTCCAATAACCGGTTGCATGAACTGCCATGAGAAGCTGTGTGTGTGTGTTGCCTGTTGTGTTTGTGATCTTTTGATCCGGGCACTTCCTGCCCAACTCTTGTTATCTAATTGCTTCTCTTAATGAGAATATGTACAGATGCTTGTTTTGCATGTTGTCTTAAAAACCCTCTTTTTCTTGTGCAGTTTACATATGAACATAAATTTTGCACAAAAGTTTGCATGCCATGTATACATACAGTAACTGGCTGACATGTTATAATGCTACAAATATCCGGGAACTTTTGAAGTGCAAAAGTTAGTATACTACTGAGGGATGCATATGGGCATGGGTTCACATTAAATTTTCACCTATTTATCAGCCATATAGTACTTTTGGCACTCATCATTTATCAATGCATTGATGATATGTTTCTGTCTTTGGCAGCAAAGATTAGTTTTTTTGTGATTGATGTGCCCATTTTGAATTTGAATACTACCTCCGTCCAACAATATTGGACATATTAGCTTTGTTTTGACCAACACTTTGACCAAGAATTACTTCATTAATACACAATTATATGACATAACAATGATATCATTGTATTTGTATAAAAAAGTACTACTTCCCTATAGTTATGATTTTGATTACATTAGTCACACGTAAATGAATTAATCTTTAGTCAAAGGATTGGTCAAAGGAAACCTAATATGCCCACTATAGTTGGATGGAGGTAGTATAAAATATGAAGTACTATATTGGTTCCTACTATTTAAATCAACAGCTTTTGTTTCCAAAACTGCATCGCAACAAAGAAAACACCATACTTCCTTTTTGTAACAGGTTTTGGCTAGCCAAAATGACCTGCCAAAACATCTTATAAAAAGGAACGCAGGGAGTATTGTTTTATCTGAAATAGATGTTTGCATTCAAGTAGAATCATAGAATTTGAATGTATATTATTCCTATTAAGAAATTTTAAATTCATTTTCAGTACCATCCACAAAGGGAACTTTAGTTTCATCCATAAGGGATGAGAGAGTTACCTGGTTAAATTCATTTGCATTGAACAAACTCAGCCAGGATGGTGAGATGAGATCACTGAGTCCTCTATAAAATGCATTTGAAAAAGGAATTATCTGCAGGGATTATGATTTTATTAAAAGGTTGCTCACTGATACAGAACAAAAGCTTTAGAAAAGTTAGCCAAGTAACAAACCTGACGGTTAAGCTTGTAGTCTGCTATCGCGTGAACGTAGTGCAATTTATTTTCATTTGTAACAGAGATGTTTTTACCGCCAGGTCTCAATTCATGCACAATTCTTTTCCCACCGAACTCTTCAGTCAGCGTAAAATCCAAACAAAGGTCCTCAACGTCCCCCTCATAGTGCTGTTTGATGCAAAGGCAACCAAGTATAGTTGTTGTCAGAAAGATGATAACACATCTCCATTAAAGTTTATCAGAAAGATAACATAATTCCAATAATTTTATCAGAAATATATCCAAACAAAATACTGTAGGTAGTCTATAGCTAAATCCACCTTTATCTCAGGACTTAATACAGAATTATTAATCCAAGTACCACAATACACTTTACTCAGGAATGAGGATTAAATAAAGGGTTAATTGGATCTATGCCATTATAATTTTCACCGGTTAGAGATATGCCATTACAAAAACTTGACTTGGAGAAATGCCACTCTACTTTTTTATATCTCTATTCATGCCATTTTGTCCAATACCAGCACGTATACCGTCTAAATACGTAGAGCCATAGCTCTATACGAACAATTTTTTTCCCATCCCAAGTCAAACAGTTTTATTCCTCTTATTCCCCACGCATTCCTCATATCCCGTCCCCAACGGTGGACTCATATTACTGTTTTTTTATTTTCTGTAATTATTATAGATTTCTCTGAGAAGATTGAATTTTGGGCCAAATTTGACTTTTTTTTAACCTTTATGGCGCCTGGAAGACTCGAACGTACTGCTGAACGTTGTAAATAGGGGTATTATGGTAAATACTGTTGTATACGCTGAAATACATGTATTTTATGAACACTTATTGGTCTTAAGTGGACAGAATGGCATTGATAGAGGTATACGAAAGTTAGAGTGGCATTTTTCCAAGTCAAGTTTTTGTAATGGTATATCTCCAACCAGTAGAATAGAGAGTGGCATACATCCAATTAACCTTTAAATAAATGACAAGAACTTTGTTAAAGCTATAATGAATTGTAGTGAATGCATGGTATTGACCAGGATTCAGAAAACAGATGAAAAACATATATCATAGAAGATGGTGCTCCTTGAGAATCCCAAACCTCTATGGTTTGAAAATCCTAATTTAAATTCAACTGTTTTAGTCCGGTTCGTAAATTTGAGTCCCAAATTTGTTTTCGCAGTTTTGGAGCTGTTATCACAAGTAATTATCAAGAAGCAGAACTGGCCATGGAGTTGCTTCTATTCCTAAAATAGATTTTAAATCCCTTGTATTGACTTCTACAGACTACAGGTACCAATAACCACTTATCTTGAACATAATAAATGGAAAGACACTTGAAGACTGGAATAACACAGTAAGTATTTATTTCTGAAATACAACTTCCATCAAGCCAAGATTATAAAGAATAGACATTATAAAAAAGAAACAACAAACAAATACCTTGAGCTGCATTAGACTTCTATAAAGCTCAGAATCAAGTGTTGATAATTCATCCAAAAAACTATAGCGCCCTAGAAGTTTTTGCACAAAGACTTGTGAAAAACAGTACTCCAACAGAATCCCCTCGTAGAGTGCTTTGCCCACGATTCGGCCAAGAAATTCAATCATGTCAATGCCATTGTCCAAAAGCTTAGCAGAATTACTTGGAATTAAGCTACTATCAGATGTTGATGTTTGTGAAAATAGTCCATATCTGCCAAGAGAAGATATAAGAAGATAGCATCGATGAAAAAAAAACTTTTGTATTGGAGAAAAAGATTAAGGGCTAGAAGTTTCTCAAGAGGCATACTCAGGACTGAAGGCAGCCTTAGATACATCAGTTAAGAACTCCTTTGATAGACCCCCATAGTCCAAACCAGCTTCCGGAAGGCCACATTCACTGACAAAGGACACATGAATGCAAGATTTCAACTTTGATCTAAGACAATTCAACTGCCTATATCCATCTTCAACGATGTGACCTCGACGAATAACTATCTCGATGGATCCTGGACCTGGTCCAGAGACTTCACCAGTAACTCTCCGTGACGCTTTGTCTAACTCAATAAATTCTCTAAACATTTGCACTCTGGGTAAAATCCATCAAATGATGTGAAGGGTAGTTAGTGCCAGATGAAATGCTAAAATATTAATAAATAAATGTACACTTCTTGTAAAATAAATTACATATCTAAAACATATGCACTGCTAAGATGTTACATTCAGTATTTGAGTTTCAAGCCTGTGCAGCATTACATCAAGTGCTATAGTGCAATATGAGCGTAAGACAGCCACTAAAAGGCCACACAGTGGAAAGTCTCCTGCCAATGTTTCGCCTAAATTTAAAAAACCTCAGATAAAAATGTTAGGAAACAGTAATGCAACATTGAAACCTTTTTTTTTAGTCATGGTAATGATATTGAGGTTTGGGCCTTTGGTCAAATGAAGCATTGCAAGTGGAAACAACACAGGAAGAGGAGTATGTTAAACTTCTCTCAACCAATAGATACGGCTTTGCCAGGTGAACTTCCAATAACAAAAACAAAAAGTTAATAAAAAAAGCAGTATATCAAGAAACATAAGATTTTAGATGGCAAGAAAAAAGAATCAAGGATGCAGACAATCATGGTATGCAAGTCAATCCCTGTTGGATCTACAAATAGACTATGTAGGTAACAAAATGATAGAATATGTAAATGATACTCCCTCCGTTTGGGTATATAAGGCTCCTATTGAAGTTTGTGCCACACTCTGACCAACAATTATTCAAATTATATTTAGTACATGTATATAAAAGTTATACCATTAGAAAGAGTTTTTCAATACGAATCCAACAAGATATTTTTTTGTGCCGCAATAATCTCATATTACCGATGTAATTTTTGGTCAAAGTTTGACATAAAATTCCGTGTGGGCCTTATAAACCTAAACGGAGGGAGTAGTAAGGTTCAATGTGCTGAACTATTCAAGAGCTAAATACAGTTGAATACCTCTCCTCAAATCGATATACCTATGCAAGTAACAAAATAATAGAATATGCAAATGATTATAAGGTTCAATGTGCCGAACTATTCAAGAGTTAATCCAGTTGAATACCTCTCCTCAAATGGATATACATGTGGTACCGTGGTAAGTACAGAGCTGCGGGTAGCAATGCCTGAAGTAGTTCCTGACAAAGTAGCAAAGGCTGCCTCATGGGCTCTGGCAGCAGCTGCAATCGGAATTCTACCCGTTCTGGCAGGTGCCAACCACAGAGAAATGGGACAAAACCTATGCCTGCTATCCCTTTCATAGAGTAGATTAAGGCATCTCACAGTTACATCTATAAGAGGCCTGTTGTTGCTTCCACTATTCTGGATGAAAGAATTGTATACAAAAGTATTGAGCACTGATGCAATCTTTCGTTGTTGCTCTATAGTGAAAGGAACCTGTGGAATAAGAGAAGAGAAAAGCACATCATCATTACATAGGTGGAGAGAAAAGGGAAATGTGGGGAATACGGGTGAGGCAATGATACCTGTTTCTCATAAAACTCAATATCATCTAGAACTAGTAATAGATGTGTGTATATTGCACAGAATAGATGCAACATGTGTATTAAATCCTTTCCAATACCTTCAGAACCTTGTCTCATAGCTCCAATATCCCACATGATTAATGCATCATCATTAGAATTCTCAGAATTTAAAGGAATGCCACTCAAATTGGTGTCATCGGCATCACTTGATTTTCTTGTAATCTTCTGGAGCACATTTACCCACTTGCCTGCAGTGTCCTTGGCATTCCTTCTTTGCCTTGTGGAGGATATTTGCTCTCCAGAACTACTTGTGGCAAATTGTTTATCATGCTCAGATTCCTGTGATTTGTGGATAGGTTGGCCAAAAATAGATATTTCTAACTCCCCCCACAAATCAACAAGAAATCCTGGGGTGAATGAGAGCATGTTGAGAATAGGCAATGAGGCAATAGATGGGCTCAGCAAAGAGAAAATTCTGAGCATGTAATAGTAAAAGCATATAACATCTGTCAATTTTAGGCTCCGAGAATGAATCTGCTTCAGGGTTGGGTCATGGTTGGTTTCCCTCTTGCGGGAAACATCCTCCTTTGCCAATGCCAATAGCTTTCTTAGGTGCCACTGCTGGTAAACTGGCTTTAGAAGGTCCATAAATAATATTCTCATGCAGCTGTTGTCATCCGTGTCAGTTTCTTCAGTAACTGATGTAGCAGCGTCACTATCACCAACATATTGAAGCATCCCCTTGCTTTCCTCGAAACTTTTCAGTAAGTTTTGGGAAATAAAGTTAATAGCATTAATATATAGGCAACAATCTAGCCCTTGAATGAAGCAACCCGAATTGGATACATCATCCTGCTCTGTGGCCAAATTTACAAGATTCCCAAGAGCCCAACCACAGTAGGGAATGATACTGGCACCAACACTAGAAACCTCTGACTGCTCCAGTTTAGCTATTTCTTCAAATATTTTGTCCTTGGAAGTCTGCTACCACCTGCCATGGCTTGATCAATTCGACATTTACATGCCAATCTTAATAATAAAACATCAAAGACATCGTGAATTTTTTTGTAAACAGAGTGTTGACCCTTAGAAGGATAAGCATTCCAATTGCCAAGGTCTCATAAAAATCTGTTTGAATCAACGATTTATATTGAGATGCCAAAATGATCTGTTGTCACTTCGAATTGCTAAAGCTAAGGACTTGGAGATAGGTGGTACATGATAATGGAATAATTCATGATCTTGCACAAACTCGCGACTAATTCACTTACCACTGAGCCACCCGCATACCAAATTAAGTTTTCTATAGCTAGTATTGCTGTCTTATGATGGTACGTTGTTACACCAGCATATGGACGTGTAGAGCAGTAAATTGACCACCAATAGAGCAAATACTTCTTAGAATAAAGCAATTATAACTAGAAAAATATTACTGTATCAAGTATAACGCACAGCTTTGCAAGCTGCAACTAATTATAATGTCAGCAGTACAAGAATGTATCAGTTTAAGGTCAGACTCCTTGCCTCATTGGAGAGTAAATGCTTCTATTGAAGATTAATGCAACAGTGTGCCAAATACCAAAGTGCAAATGAAAATTTTATGACTCTTACCAGTACAATGCTGAGAGACGGTTGCAGCACAGATATGTGTTTTAGAGCAGGTAACAGAAGAGGCGGCAGGCGTTTGCAAAGATAAGGAATTGTGAGTACAAGTGTGAAGTACTCCTTTGCAACACCAGCTAGATCAACGCCCATGTCTGCTCTTGCAGATTGGAAAGGTCGTAATGCAACAGTGACTGCACTAGCAGTAATCAGGAGCTGATCATCTGGTGCAGTTGCAGGATCTATCTTCCCTGAGTTAACATGAGGACCAAAACTTTTTATATATCTCCTAACACAGCTATATGTACCACTATGGCTTGCACCAATAAATTCAATCAAGGTCTCCACAGAGGCATCAGCAGCTTTAACATTCCCACTTTTCAAGTTTTTCCATGTTTTGCAATCAGTTAGTGAGATGGCCAACCGCATGGCAATAGCAGTAATTTCAACCATGTTTACATCCTTGCAATAAGAATGATCACGCATGGCAAGGATGCAAGAGCACAGCGAAATCAGCTTTTTTGCCTGATAAAGCCAAATAGACCTCTCCTCTGGCAAACCCATAGCAAAGGAACAGAAGTTTTTGCTGGCATCTACATAGAAAAGATACATGTCAGTTGAAAAGTATAGTGCATCTTCTGAAGGTTACCTGCTGAAACAATTTGGTTCTTTGAGGCAAGACTAAATCTAGTTCAGTTCCAACTCTCGGTGCTTAACCTAATTTACCATATAGCAACTCAGTATGATCTTGCTATCATCACAGTCTGGTTCTGTATAATCACATAATAATGTTATATTATCTTCAAATATGCATGCTGGCGAGCTCCTGTCAGTAGTCAGTATGAATCTGGTCTGTCATTAACAAAAGGTTACCATGTAGAAGGCATAAACCTTGGGCCCACTTCACGATTCTTATCTACCCAAGCTTGGTCTACATGTTAAATTAAAATTCAAAGTACTTCATTGGTTTCAAATAATAATCTAGAAGCTACCATCATGGATTATGAATAATGTTTATACCAATGAGGCCATCGATAAAATTGCCATACGATCTATCAATTTTGTTAAAAATACCATAAACCCCAGATATCAAGTTCACAGGCAGTGGCAATTCTAGAAAAGAAGGTGAAAATAAAAAGGTTGCAAAACATCAGTCTGACTTATGAGGCTACGACATCTACATTGCCTTAATTAGATAATTGACTAGAGAATCTCAAGTTGTTTGGGTCGAAGAAAAAACTGGCGTTCTATGCTTGTCATATTGTGTTCTTTCAACTGCCAGTAAATAAAAATATTGCAATACAATGTATGTGCTATATAATACGGAGTAGCTTATTTTGTTAAATTTACAATTGACTACATTTTAAAATAAGGTCATCCTTATACAATGTCTGTGCTCTATTAGCTTCCTATGGAAAAGAGGAATAAATTCCTAAAATGTTCAAGCTGGCCACAAACAGCAAAACTGGTACAAATAAAAAGTTTGATTAGTCACAAGGCATACCCATTGAGTTTATGCTATTCAAGATGATTTTGAAGCATGTTGAGATAGACTTAACAGTCTTGGTTTGCTTCCCCTTGTACCAGCTTGATGGTTGAGTAGTGAAGAAAATAAATGGCCTAAGCATCTTGCTTGAGATCCATTGATTTGTCGGGTTGACGTCAAGCTGGTTGTTTATTAATGCATCCCACTCTTCATGAAGTTGTTCTGAAACCTTTCTTATGACATGGTACCTTCTCCATACTCGCTGGCACAATTTCAAGAACAACAGGATATGGTCCATTAATGGGTATACAACACAAAAATCATTCAAGCAAAGCACAACAAATATCTGGCTCTTCACATTAACAGTTTGAGGCCATGTCCATTGTGCTTTGTTTATTACTCCCTCTGATCCTAAATTCTTGACTCAAATTTGTTCAAATATGGATGTATCCATTCTTAAAAAGTGTCTAGATACATGTAATATTTCGACAACGATTTAGGATCGGAGGGAGTATTAGTTTTTCTCTCAATAGTTAGCAGAAAAAATTACACAAAGGAATCACCAGGAAACATATTAGATTAGGCCTGTAGATCTACAAACTTTAGGTGCCTCGGGAGTGATTAAAAAATATGAACGAAAAAAATAATATATCAAGTTATTTGTCATATTGGGGGCACGAATGGTACTCGTCGGCAAATGGATAGTTTATCCAACATGGAGGTAAAATCGCTGTGTACTTGGAACTTGGTATTTAGGGTTTGTTCACAGTTTTCTGACTTTCCATTCTCAATTCGAGGTTAAAAAACCTGACGTCCTCATTTCATTAGGATGGTCATGCGCAAACCTGAATCCAACTCCCAAATTTGGCAACAGCAACATCTACTTGCATCCAGTGAACAAAAGTTTTAGCGAACTCCGAGAAATATCTTAGCACGGGGCCACGCGTTTCAGGTCAATCAAATCAGTGTTCCTAAAGTATTCATATCAATTGTTTGCCATAGACCAGATCTGCTAAAAAACCGACATAATTTGAGAACACAGCTCCACGGACGAGAGCAGCAATCAGATTTCAGATAGGATTAGGTAGCGTGGGTAGGCTGGTGTTGGTGGGTACGCAATAAGCAGCGCCTAACAGGCGTGGCTTAGGAGAGGCTCGTGGTACCTGGATCGTGATGGCGGCGGCGGCGGCACGACGGAGGTGGCTACGGAGCTGCCGCTCCTCGGAGACCTTCTGCAGCAGCGCGTCGCGAGTGATCTCCCTCGCACTCGACCCCCTCAGGGACACCTGCGAGAAAAAATAGTAAGACAGGGAGGAAATGAACCGAGGAGGCTGACGGGAGAGGGGGAGGAACCTGGCGATGGCCGGAGGGCGGAACCGACATCGCCGCCGGCGAGGAGGTGGAGGGGAGGGGGGCTGCTTTTGCGTCCGTGGCACGGGAGCCGAGAGAGAGTCGTCGTCCGTCGTCCGTCGTCCGACAGATGGACGCGTCCACGAGTGGGTCGTCGTCGCTCGGCCGATACTACCTCCTCCTCCTACGGTCCTTCGACAAAACTGGCCGATTGTCTCCCCCCCTTTGTTTTGTTTTTCTTGAGAAAAAAAATACAATAAAACTGATTTAGAGTAAGAAAGTTCACGTTACCGTAAATCTGTAAACTGTTAAATTGCACGCACGAATGAAATATAAGAAACGTTGTTTTTGGAAGAAAAAAAATGGAAGTTGTTGATTGGTCGTCCATCGTCCGCTCCGGCACACACTTCGAGCGGCTTGTTCCCTGCCTAAGGGCAACTTGAGCGGGGAGACCCATCTAGGCCGAATCGGTCCGTTCGGATCGAAACGTACAAAACGCACCCCCAATGCGGCGACCCATTTCTGTTGGCGTCCGGATTTCGGTCCGCCGCGACCGGACAGCACGTTTGCGCATCGCTTGTCCTCTTTTTGCTTTTTTTTCATATGAGCCGCATGTCTATGAACAATAAAGCAGACCAAATGGGTGGCCTCGTTAGGGGCACTGGTAGACCCAAACGGACAAAGTCCTTTGGTCTGTCCGGACCGCGACCCAAACGGACAAAAACACAACAAAACGGACCGAAAATGGGTCTCCGAGCTGGACTTGCCCTAAGTTCCTGTGCATCTCTGTTTCCTCCTAAGCTTTTTACCCATTTGGTCGTCTACTCCTCACTCTTTCTTTCTTCCAACCTCATTTTGTCTTGACGGCCTCTTTTTGCAGATGCTTCTACTCTTTCTTTCTTCCAACCTCATCTTTTGTATAGTTGATGGCAAAGGTCTCATGTATATGGCGTTCATCATCGCTCAAGACTTCCTAGATGCTTCTATTCTTTCTTTCTTCCAACCTCATCTTTGTATAGTTGAATCAAAAGGCAGCAGCACGAAGAACCAGTCAACTTTAAAAGAAGTTGAAATTGTACCATGGGAAGGAGAAAGAATGTAGGTCAAAATTGTCTAGAGTTGCAGAAATGAACCGTTAGCTGTTTGGGATGTCATATGTTGTACTCTTGCAAGGTACTCTCTCCGTTCCTTTTTACAAGATCTTATAGTCTTGTCCTAACTCCTAAGTTAAACTCCAAGCTTATTGAAAAATATATCAATATCTACAATATAAAACAAATATGGTATGAAGATACATATCATGACTAGTTTAACAAAACTAATTCAGGATTCTAGATGCTGGTAGAAGTTTTTATACATTTGGTTTAATTTTAATTTTATTTTTGACTTGGAACAAAGCTAAACCATCACATTGAGAAAACTATAACAGCGACGATAAAACTGAACCCTCAATCTCTAGTGCAGTGCCGTACTGAGTTATGGCGCTCAAGGTTGTCATCCATGGTTAGTTTGGGTGCAGCACACAACCGGGCAAGCTCTTCAAGACTGAGCCATTTTTAGTGTTTCTTGCGCGTAATCTCTTCAGTTAAATCTTTCGACCATCTCCGATAACACAGCTTGCAATAAAATGGAAAGGAACTGTGGAACTCCAGCTACCCGTTAGGTTGGTAGAACAGGCAACTTTCCGCTTCACATGTTAGCCACGCATGACGGTGGCCAAACATGATTAGCAATGAACACGAGCTCCTTGTGGCTTTCCTTCCGCAGGGGTTTCGTAATCTGCCAGGTACCGTCGCATCATCATTGCATGGATTTGCTTCTTTTGACGTGATGGCAACAGGATTGTCAAAGAACAAGAAAACCATCCACAATTGTTACGGAGTACTATTATTTCCTCCTGCCAATTTGACAAGCTACAATATATTGCTCTCTAGCTGGCTCGGTTGCATCGCCAAGATAGCAGATGGCTAATTTTAGAGGGACACAAACCAGGAACAGAAAAGTGTTGCTGTGATACTTTACTACCAGGGTAGTTAGTTAGAGAAGGGTACACAAAACCGCACAAGCCAAAGTTCAGAATGGGCACAGGAAGCAGAACATTCTAGGCAAGTAAACAAACCTCCCTGCAGAAGCAACTTCAAGGTTCCAATTACATGGTACAACAATAATTGCAATTATCCAGATGTACTGCTCGAAATGGCAGTGAATGCAACACCTCAAATGCCGTCTAAGGCTTTACACAACAGGCATCGAATTAGATGTTTTATGTTAACTACATGTCTAATGCTGGCAAGCAAGAGATGTACAGTTGATGAGAATCAGTAAATATATATTCTTCATTAGCGATTCTATGGTGATGTCTAGCTATAGGCAATAAATTCGGGATCTCTTGACTTTAGTAATGTTAATGTAACTTATTCTGACTGCGCCTTTGGCACTCCTTCTATCACGGCCACGTTTGCATGCGTACTGTCGCCTATGCTGGAGAAGAGGGAACAGTTTCAGTTTGTCAATTGCCTGAATTACTGGAAAGGAGGCAATAGATTGTGCTTACGCTTCGACATTGCCTGGAGCAACATTGTCATTGTTTTGTGACGTCAGTGCTTTGATGTCGATTCCAATCTGACATTGAGAAACAACAGCGTTGCTCTAAGACAGTACGGAAGAAGAAAAAACATGGCTCAGTAATGTATGAAAAACAGCCAAGCAAATTTTCGATTGGCCAACTGCTAATGGCAATGAAGAAAAGAACCTGTTCAATTGCAACCATAGGAGCTTCCCCTTTTGCCTTCAAGCAACTTCTCAGAGTACCCTGCATACACCAAATATAAAGAAATAAACAGCTGCAAGTCCAGAATGGCCAGAACCAACAAAAGCAAATTTGATGTCGAAAGTCCAATTTTGAGATCGAAGATGGTCATTGAGGATCACCACCTCCATTTCTTTATGATTCTTTCCACTCTTGAATAGAGACAATAACAGCACATGAGCAACTTATCTAACACTACTGACACAATGAAAAAGACAAGGTCCATTTACTTTTCATATAGTAGTTTATTTCCTTAGTACCTGCTTATTTATGTTTTCTGATATCTCACGTCCACATAACCCTCATTGTTTTTCTATCGAACTAAGCGTATTCGCATATCATATACCTCATAGCTACAGAACAAGGGAGGAACTGAAAATTCAATATGTGACAACTTCAACAGGCAGCACATTTGAATATAACCATGTCTTCATGACTTGGTTGAAATATGCCATGGGTGACAAAACAGAGTCGCTTCATTAACATTTGCCATGTGACAGCATCACAGCAAGCATGGTGTTGACACCATGTTGTGAGGGGATCATGTTTCAAGTTGCAACCACACAATGCAAAGAAGAATGGCCATGGGAAAGGAAATTCAGATAAAAATGGGCATCATATGTATCAGCAAAGAAGAAGAAAATAACAGTTCAGCATGATAATTGTGAAGTATGAGAGTATACTTTATTAGCCCACATCAGTCCACAAGCATTGCACAAAGTCCTTGGACCAGCTGGACCACGACGCATTGCCGGTGTCATCTTTTCACTAGTGCCACAATTCTGACACCTGTAACAAGTATGATATGGGGAAAAGGGGTCATCCCTTTCCCGTTCAATAGCAGAGAGAAAAAGTGGAGAAAGTAATCAAAGATAAGACAACTTTGATTCTCGAGAAAGGAAATCTTGTCCCGAGCCTTGGGAGGCAGGATCGCAGCCTGGAGATGGGGACTCCCCCTCCAGATTTGCTCTTCCAGCAAATTGCCCCTTACGACGCTGCATCCTGAGAAAGTGGTTAGAAGTATGAGCATTAAATTAAGGGTGTGGCTATATATAAGTTGCCTGATTTTTAAGCAAAAGGCTTAAATCTAAGTTGAACAATCAGAGCCGTTAGATTAGTATCTAGATCTCATTTACCCTCTTTTTTTCATCATATGTTTCAAATCTTAAAGCACAAATCATATCCAACGGCTGAGAAATCAACTTATATCTAACTAAAAATCAGGCAACTTAGATATAGCAAAACCGTTAAATTAATGTTCCTGCTAGTTTACAACTGTTTCTACTGGGATCCATGGTTTGATGAATTGATGTACAGTACTTTATGTGCCTAACTCTCCCACCAACATCATGCGGTATCCAGAGGATCTATATTCTCCTTTTGTAACTCATAGGAATCCCTATCCTCCCCAAACTAGTCCCTACCATGGCTAGCAGCACTTACCCTGATGACCACAGACCAGTATATTCCGCAACAAGCATGCAGAATGCTATCAAACCAACGGCAATTGCCGATGGCTACATCATCGCCAACCAAGGCCTCAGTTTTTCTTTTTGCTGAATATTTGCCGAACACAAAAATTTACCAAGCAACTACAAGTTAGGACAAATTGTTGGTCACAATATATCCCCCGATTACAAGTATAATGCATCTTAAACAACAATTTTTTTCATACGTAACTCTCAAAGTAAATGTAAAATTAACATCTATGTGTACTTCATGCATTTGATATGGCAAGATTACTATGGATAGCACGACCTCATGAAGAGAAACAATTGCGGAGAAAGGGTCGATGGCAGAGAGACAAGATCACTCCTTAGGACAAACAGAAACTCGGCCCTATTAGATCCCATCCATTAGCACATGATCCCATGTAGCTAGACAGTCCACCTATCCCAAGGGGATTTTTTTTCAACAAGAACAGTAAGGTGGACCCTATTGAATATACATATTAAAATAAAGGAGAACAAAAGAACTGTGCAAAATAAAGGTCCAGATAACCAATGGTAGCTTACTAGACACCTTCAGCAAACAAAAATGAGAGATAACACAAACCCTGGTTGCTACCTTTTCAGAAGAAAAACATGTTTATGTGACTAATTGTTTGACACGAGTCCATATCCAATAAAATCATCCATGTTTGCTACCGGGGGAGGATGATTTATTCCAATTTAAAATGCCTAATCCATATGAACCTATTAAAGAACTGGCTCATCTTAGTACCACTTGTCATGAGGCCAATTGGTTATGGATCAGTAATGATATGGATCTGATTAAGCACTAAGCAGAACAATGAAATGGGTCTCATCCATTAGTGAGGTGGTTCATTTATAGATATAGCAGAAAAGATGATGAATCGTCAAAATTTGCAAAATACCGATGCTGCAAATGTATGGTTATTCACAGATTTTCTTGAGGCAATTTTTGAACAACTATACGGTAAAATTGGCTGCCGATAAATCTGGCAGACTAGGTACAAACCTGAGGGCCACTTCTTTGCGTACAGCATAACGTATTTTCTTATCAAAATTTCTCCCCTTGCGTTTTTCGCGGAACCTAATGAGTGAAGCAACTCTTTTTGCAGGAATGTCTGTCCTCTGAAGTAAATCATCATAACCCTGCACACGAATGCAGACATCACATTATAAGGAATAACTTATTGTTTATAGCCATAAATACCACAGAACAATTTTTATGTACCCTATTTTCATGTTGACTACGTAAAACCATGCCAGCTAAATCAGGTGGAATTTCACCAGTTCCCAACAGTAACAGGACAGCTTGAACCTGGAAAACTGACTTCAGCTCAGATAAAACAGAACCTCATCAAGGGAGTTAGAAATTGAAGTCAAAAGATAAACAACAGAATTACATATACCTAGATATAGGTATATCAATTTTGGTATAGAAATAAATCATTATAATTCCCTCTAGAAGAACTAAAAGTTAGCCGTTACAAACCATCATTTTTTTTCCACACGGTCATATGACCAGGTTAACGGAACAATTACAAACCATCATATACTTCGGTTATGGATACTTGCAGCGAGGAACACTACAACTGGACATTTTTTTTGTTTTTGATGAACCTCGTCAAACAGCGGGGTGCAACTGTGCAAAACTAGGCCGAAAACCATACAAGAGTGCGACTGATTGGAGGACAACCGTGCAAAAACCTGACAATTGGAAAACACCTAGATAAACTAGGCCTGAAGCACCACCAGCAAAACCGTACTAGCATGGCCCTTCACTCCGCAACCGCAACCCAGTCAGCCTCCACTCCAAACACGGCCACTGACCCGAGAACGGGACGCTAGCTCTTCAGCGACACCTCCAGGAAGGGAAACTCACTGCCGGCATCGACCCCCACCGACTCAAGCCTTTCGCCCAGATCATCGCACACCACACCTCAAGTGATAAGATGTACTGTACCATAGCATCCATAGCCTAGTTTCCCTAGCAACATCATTACCATCGCATAACTGTATTGGCATTCAAGTCTTACGTGATCAAGATTATTACTTTCAACTCCTAACCAAAACAAATCGCATTATACTGATCGAACCCGCTTATTTTCACCGATGTAATAGTACTCCTCATTGTAAACATATAAAGTGCATAGAAACAGCTGCACTAATCCTGATTACACACCTTCCCAGAATGACAGAAAAAAGTTCCCAGCACGAGTCATATAACCAATTATCGCGCGTGACCAATCGTGTCAAATTTCTAACTCAACCGCGTGAATTTTCGAGTTACACACTTCCATGGGAGTTGAGGGGGAAGATACCTTGTCGGGAGTGACGGATTCGAACACGTAAACCTCTCCCTGAAAAAGCAGGGTTAGCTGGTTTGGGTTCGCCGGCAAGGCCGGGACCAGTGATACCGGCGGCTCCTCAGCCAGCGCCAGTTCCTCCTCCCCCTCCTTATCGCCCTCTTCTTCCTCCCCCGCGTCGTCCTCACTGGGTGCGGGTGCTGCGGCGTCGACGTCGCGCATATCGGCATCGGCCTCCTGGGCGGCGGCCGCGTCGGACATGGCCAGCGGTGGCGGGGAGCACGCAACCCTAGATGGGGAAATGGAAGGTGGTGATGTGGTGCGTGCAGCTGTGTAGTGTAAACGCCCACCCCCCTGGACAAACGTGTGGTGATGCGAAGGAATAGGCTACTGGGATTGAATTGCTCTATTGCAAATTGGGATCCATTACAAATACCTTTTCATACCTTAGTTCTCAAAAGCTTACATTTTTAGTCTCCACTGCTCATCATGATTATTATTTGCACTACCTCCGTCCAGACAGAAATAAGTTACTTGAATTTGTATAAATTGCATGAAAATGTTTTCTCAGAAAATTTTAAAATGATTTTCACAATCAAATCAAGTATTTAACAATATATATATATATATATATTGGTGGTCAAAGATACCAAAACTATGTCCAGAACATGGAAAGAGTATTCTTTAAAGCACTCCCTCCGATCCATAATAAGTGTCTCAGATTTAGTACGACTTTGTATTAAGCTAATGGTTTTAGGGTTTGTGTCGGAGACACTTATTATGAATCGGAGGAAGTACCTTTATGTTTTGTTTGGATTACGGAATTTTGCTGCTCCATCCAATCCAAATTAATTGTTCCAGCTTTGTATGCATGTACCTACGCACTGAAACTTGTTTGGATACATGCATATCTATATAAAATTGTGACAATTAATTTCAGTTATGTGGATTGTGGAAATTAAAATTAAATGACAGTAGAATTAGACATCGCGGGTAAGAAAAAAAGAAAGTCAATTCTAAATTGCTGGCAGAGGAGCAAACTACTACTACCTCTGTTTCTACATGTAAGAAGTCCGAAGTTTGTCCATTTAAATTTCTTAAATTTTGACAAAGTTTATACAAAAAATAACCGACATCTAGAATATAATATAAATAAATTTGTTATAAAATATATATATCATGCTAGACTTAATAAAACTAATTTAGAGTCGTAGATGTCGGTAATCCAAACGTGGCCAAGTGGGTGAAAAACTATTTGTGCTCGTAGTTTTGCTGACTCTTAATATTGAAGTAGTTATTGTGTGAGATAAGTCCATACTACAACCATAAACTAACCATGGAATTTAAATTACCTCGTCATCAACCTACATTTAAAATTTCAGCTCCATTGGGAAATCATCTGTAGAAAAATAACATACTCCCTCGGTCATAAAATAAGTGACTTAGATTTGTATAGATTATTATACAAATCCACGTCACTTATTTCTGGATGGAGGGAGCTTAAATTTTTAATTCAAAAAAAATTAATGTTCACCATTTTTTTTAAATCTACAGGAAATCAAAAATTTAGCACATTTTAACTAAGGATTAAGCAGAAAATATGGCAGTCAACTCAGTCAAAGCCAGCCACATATGTGAAAACCATCTTTTGGCTACGTTAGGAGGGTAATTTAAATGGTATGAGTAGTTGGAGGTTGTGTTCTAACCGGCGTTGGAGTTCAGGACGCTAATTTAAACTCCGTAGTTAGTTCAGAGTTGTAATATGGACTTATCTCTTTTTCCTGGCGTGTAAGTTTCTTTTTTCATGTCTATGATAAAAACAGAGAGTAAGAGTTTTAAATCTGCATAATCTTAATAGCATATCCCTTAACCATACTGTGCATGTTTATGCAGACCGGATAGAACACATACCCCATCCTCACAAACATCTGTTGTAGTCACGCGTTGCATTTGAGATAGACTGGTGTCAAATCCGTGTACCTTACTAATTTCGTAATGAACACACCGTGATGTGTGCAACTAGATCACTGGAATTTGAACCCGACAGATGAGTCGGTCCTACAAACTTCAGCGTCCCGAGGATTGTCGCATCGAACTAAGAGTGTAAAAAAATAACGAAATATTAAATGTTTAAGTTGATTGGATTGAAATCAATAATGATGAATCTATAAATCTGAACCAGATTTAAGTATGAATCTGGCTATTCTCAAATGCATGTACCTTCGTGGTTTCTTTTTTAGGACAGAAAGTGATGTGCATGACACGTGAGTTAATCCATGTATAAACTCGACGATAAGAAATTCCACTTGTCGTCCTCTCTTCTTTTTTTCATGTGATCTGAACTCCAATGGAAACCTCAGATCCAGTTCACCATGGATTGAGCGATGGCAGTGCTCCCGGTAGTCGGCTCTCTCCTGGTCGACGCAAGCCTTGCTCTTTTCTCTGGCATAGCTTGTTGCCAAAGTCGAGGTTGTCCTACTGCTCGCATGAGTTGTTGAGGTGAGGGCTTGTTGGTGTTCGTCGAAGTCGGAGTCGCCAACTCAGGGAATGATGCGTGATGACAGTTACATTTGCGGGTAACCTCGATGCATGTGTTTTCTTCTTGGCAACATGTGTGGAGTGCTCATTGGTAGCCAGATCCGCTAGTGATATCCTGTGTGCGATCATGCTCCATGACTACATTTTGTTAGACATGTTGTATTGCTTTTCATCCAGTTTTTCATGAATTAATTCAGCAACTCTCTCTCTCTCTCTCTCTCTCTAACTGTCTGTCTCTGTTTTCAACCAAACTGTGTGCAATCATGCTCCATGACTACATTTTGTTGGACATGTTGTATTGTCAGAGACCAATCTGGAATAAAAACTGGAAAGCTAATGTCCCGCACAAAGTTCAAATCGTTGCTTGCAAAGCAGCTCGAAATGCGATTTCAACCAAACTGAATCTCAGTCATGGAAACACCAAGACACTCCCTACCTGCCCTATTTGTGGATGCGAGGATGAAAGACTGTTACCAAGCGCTTGTTAGGTGCCCTCATGCCAAAGCACTCTGGAGTGCAATGCGCGAAGACTGGGCAATACCAGACTTGGAGAAAACCGTCCAAAATGAACCTAAATGGCTACTCAACGCCCTTGACAAGATGAACGAAATTCAGAGTATAGTCACGCTGATGACAATCTAGAGAGTCTGGCACGTCCATAACGAGATCACACACGACAAGCCTGGATCTACTAGATCTACTATAGAAGCCTCGAAGAAATCCCTTTCTAATTATGTTTCTACTTTGTTGCTTTGCGAACAACACCGAAATGTGGACTTGACAAAAGGAAAACACGTTGTTGGTCTCAATGGAAAACAACCGAAGAAGACCGGAGCTAGAGACCCACAATCACCATGGTTGCCCCTTGAACTAGGCCAAACTAAATTAAATGTCGATGGTTCCTTTGCCTTGGAAACTGGCACAGCGGATACTGGAATGCTCCTTAGAGATGAAAGAGGCAAACCCATCATAGCGGCGTGCAGAGCACTTAGACATTGCAATGACCCACTAGAGGCGAAGCTGAAAGCCTGCGTGGAGGGTCTGCAACTTGCCATGCAACATACGCAACTCCTGATTTGCCTGGAAACAGATTGCGCTGAGGCTGCGAAGCTCATTGGTGAGAGGACATCTCTGCTCGAGTTATCGGAACCTTGTTCTTGACGATAAAAGATCTGATCAATGGAGACCGGGAAGTGGCCATCTGCAAAATCTCTCACTAGAAAAATGAAGCTTGTGACTTACTCGCAAACTTTGGTAGGACGACGGGCACTACAAATTGATGGCTGGGTGATTATCCAGATGAACGTGAGGAACATTAATAAATTACTCTGTTTTCTTTTGAGCAAAAGCAATTATCTTGTTCTGGATCAATGCCTTCGGGATTCCAGTTTCGGAAAAAAAAAATGCCAGGCCAAATCATAGCCCGGCCCTCTAAGAAGCCCAAACCATCTTTGATAGCCAAAAAGGTTCTGCGGCTGGATGGGGTTTTGGTACTTAACCGGACCTTGCGCTAGGTCGGTCGGCCCCTTTCCGCGTTGCGCCCTCGGAGCCTTGAACGGCCTCCTAACCACCACCTCCCCCGCCTCGCCTCGCCACGCCACCGCCACCGAAGAAGCTGAAATGGCGGCCGGCGATACCCAGGAAGAAGACGCCCCCGCAGAATCCGGAGCGTCCCAGGACGGCGCGCCTGAGCAGCTGCTAGAATCGGAGGCGGCGGGAGAGGAAACCGCCTCCGATCACGCTCCAGTGTCCCCCGACGCTTCCCGAGAAGAAGGCTCCCGCGGGGCAGGCGAAGCGGCGCAGGACGACGCGCCCGAGTCGGAGGAGGAACAGGAGGAGGCAGAAGGAGGTCATGAAGTGGATGGCGACGCCACGGAGGAGGACGAGGAGGAGGAGAGAGGGTACGGGAATGAGGAGGACACCGACGAGGAGGAGGCCCCGTCGCACCTCCCGTTCCCACCCGCAGATGAAGGGGTACGTGCCTTCGCCTCCCTTCTCTTTCTCTGTCTTGCATTCCGCTGCAGGGCGTCGAGGGGTTTTGTGTTGCTTGTGTGGTATTATTTTCCCTCCGTCTCACGAGCATTTCGTCGAGCAGTTGATGCGTGCTTTGAGGGTGACGCCCATGCGATGTTGTTAGAGAAAACCTAAGCGTTCTGTACCTCAGGATGAACAAGGACAGCCGGAACGAACATATTGTGCTCGATGACCATACTAGATGTTGCATTGAATCGTCTTGCCATTTATGGGAATAGCAATTTGCATTTCCTCTACGCTTCTGCAAATTGGCGATGCAATTTGTGTTTACAGTTGAAAACTGCTATTGCTTACGTGCTCAAGTCTGCTGAACATGGAACTTGAATGTAAACAAAGTTTTAACAATTGGAGTTCAGTGCGTGTCTTAAGATTTCCATTTAGCTACCTTAACATAAATATATAAAGAATTGCTGAACATGATGTTATAGTAATATTGTCTCGTCTTAATGTTGAATCTTCTGGTTGTATTATCTGCAGTTACTTGATGACACAACTACAGTTGATCCAAGCTATACTATATCTCTTATAAGGCAGCTAATGCCCAAGGGTTCCAATGTGTTGAAAGAGTTCTGGTGAGTGGTACTTTTAGATATTTTTTTCCCCTTAAAGTTTGTTAAGCGACGAAGGCTGTTGTTTAAATACAACCTGGTTTCCTAATAACTTCTACCTCATGCAAAAAGTGTCAAGGAGAGTTTTCCAGAAGAAATGAGTGCCAATTCTGATGATGGGGAATCAAGACAACCTGATAACAAGGACCCATCCGGAAAAAGTGACAAACCGGGTTTTCCAGATGAACAGAGTGTCAATTCTGATGATGGGGAATCAACAAAACCTGATGAGAAGGATCAGTGGGAAGAGTGTGGGTGCATTTTGTGGGACCTTGCGGCTAGTAAACCTCAAGCAGAACTTATGGTACTTATCATCTATATCAATCTTCTGTATAAGGTTGTGTCTGCTATTTGTTCATCATAACGGTAGACAGATTATTTTGCTATATGAAACTTGTTTATTGCTCCTCAGATGTTTACTGGAGAATATTATCAAGAAGCAGGAAGTCAGAGATTTGTTGTCTTATCTATACTGGCTTTAGACAAGCAAGAAATAGATTTTCATATGATGTAGTTTGAGTTGGAGTGTTAGACTTAGATCAATTAGCTGAATTACATAAGCAAAAAGGGAAGGTGGATAACTGTGGTTATCTCAGACTTCATTTCCCTTATAGTTCTTTTGCACTTTTGACTTACTGCCTTGAAGTAAATAGATAAAGGGGCCATATCTTATCTTTCTGGCCCTGACTTTTAGTTCTGTGTCTGTCGAGTTACTCTATAAAGTTCTTGAGTATATGTTGTGAACCATATAAATTAATGCTGGTGATAACTCCTTTAAATTTGAATGCTTATGTCGTAATGACATGCTAATATCAGCAAAAAATTTAAAAAAGAATGGCTCCGCTGCAAAGGAAACATAAACAGTGTCTTGTCATGAGGGCTAGGCACCATTGATCATAGGTTGACATGTGTTATTATTTGCAGAACATGTGCCATTCTAAAAGAATCTCAATGGCTGGAAAACAAAGATCCTACCCACTAATACAGCTGACTGATTTTCAAATAGTAGTATGTGCTTATTAAGGCATAACAGAAAATTTGGAAGGTTTTTAGTTTGCATGAAGCCGCGGAGTTCCCGATTGAGTTCTAAGATTGACTGAGCTGCCATACATTTCTGTGTTGAATACGTGTATTGTAATGCCGTTAGCAATTGCACATAGTGCTGCTAACAGTGCATGTATCTTTAATTCTTGTAGATCGATAATCATGTACTGGAAGTGCTTTTGGAAAATCTTCGTGTGTCACAATCTTGCCGGGCGAAGGTAAAATGTAATGTTTGCCTACTGCTGCCTCCAAGTTTTGCTTACCATGTCTTGAAGTATCTTGTTTCTTTGAATTTTTTGTCCCTGCAGGAAATTTGTCTTGGAATCATGGGAAACTTAGCTTGCCATGAATTTCTAGTTAATGCAGTCTGCAACGAAAAGGGTTTAATTGTAACTGTTATGGAGCAATTGTTTCTAGATGACATCGGTTGCCTTTCTGAAACATTCAGGTTGGGTACCCTTAACTCCTTAAGATTAAGCCTGCTTTCTTAGTTGCTGGACTAGAACTTACTACTAGTTTCTTTATTGCTTCTATATTGGCTCCTCTGACAAGATGTCTTATATTCTAGCATTTCAAAGTATTTCATCTTATGAAATTAAACTCTTATTATACACCATATTGATTATTTTGTAATGTTGCTGAATTTGTGCATTCTATATTGGTCAGCCAACTCAACCATTCAATTTGACCTCAAACTAGACATGCATACATGCATTTGCACGTACCCAACTAATCACTACTTGCTGAATTGAGTATGAAAATGCTTGAACATACAGCTCTTTTGCATAAACATAGCCATTTTTACTGTGTTAGTAGTTTTGGAATAATAATCATTTCGGGGATAAGAGCTAAGAAAAATTATATTTCTTGAAAACTTAATTTTCTATATATGCTGGTCAAAATTTGGAGAAGCTGTTTTCTAGTTTTCATGTCAATCTAAAAAAGTGAAGAAAATAAACAGAATTGCTGACTATGGGAAGTTCTGTCTATGCTTATCTGGCTTCTGTTCTGTGCCTCCTTTGTTTATGACATCCATAAGCGATGTTATTTTTTTTCTTAAATTCGTCTGGTCGTAAAAACGTTCTTAGAATAAAAAGATAGATAGAATGAGTATCTTCACTCCCATAGGGATGTCGATCAGTCGATCAGAGGCAGTGGTCCGTCCACCATCTTCTCCATTTTTCTTACATGTGAAACCATCTCAGAATTTTGGAAAAACTTTCAAAGGCGTGGCATGCAGCACAATAACAGTGGCTATACATGTTAGGGTACTCTAATTTATAGGTAGCGACACACAGGTATTTAGCTAGTTATTGACTTGTTGTAAAAAAAAATATCAGTCTTGAATCCTCACATAGTCTCTCTTAGACAGGCTGTTGGCCGCCATTCTTCGGAGCAGTGCTTCTATATCTTGGGCCGAAGTTCTTTTACCTGATAAGATTCTTTCACGTATTCTGTCGATACTTGGAAACACAATGAGTTGTACATTACTGGAGAAGGTATTGTACTGAATTCATATACGCAATCTACTTGTGACTAATTTGTCAAATTGATCCAACAAGTTCAGTGACTTTCTGTTCTTTTTAACTTGAATTTTGACAGAGAAGGACTCAATATTTTTCTTTTTGATTTTGTGTAATTCTTTTTGTTTTGATCTTTCTTTTAGCTCATTTTCTTACACATGACGGCCAGGTATGCGTGTTTGCCTTAGTTCTTTCATTCAGTTGACCATATGATGAATAAAAAGGTCTTTATTGAGTGATTTCTATTGAATAACTCAACATCCCCAACAGCTGTCAGTTGTAATGGTCCAGGCTTATTCATTTCTAGGGTTGTCAGTATGATGAATGTATTTGCCTTTTTAATTCCTATTGAATAAATCCAGGTTATCTAAACAATGTTACGGTCTTTTGGTTAGAATGATTCACTGCATTTTTATTCACAGGAATTGCCAAGAACTTGGTTCATATGTGAAAATTCTTATTTTTGCACTCTGAAAATTATGCCGTGGAGAGTCTATAGAAACATGTGATTACGAATTCCAGTTTTTCAAATTTTAGCTGCATACCTCTTGTGGTCATTGGAATAGTATCTGTTTGCTATTTGGTATGGACTATTCGAGAAAGCCTTCATTTTGAAACAATCTTTCAGTAAATTGTTATTACCTCTTATTATAATATGTTTTGGTTGTTATAAGCCCATCTGAACTATCAGATTGTCCTTTCATCATTTCTATCTACATATGTCTATTTGTTTGGTTATTTCTTATGTATATTACTTGGTGCAGGGCATTGACTTTATATCAACTGTCATGGACGCTCAAGATGTGATTGCTATGCTTATTCAGCCTTTGCTTAGAGTGGGTTTAGCTGACCATGCTATTGGCTTGCTAACAACTGAGATTCAAAAATCACCAGATGAGAAGGTAGACAGGTATAGTGAATCGAACTAATTTGGAATTTGGCAAGATGTCTGTTCATAAAAATTATCTATTAATGTACATATTTTGAACTATTCTCACTCAAGATATCCTTAAGCTTTCGTTAGGTATTTGGTAATGTTTCTGTAGTTTAACAAATAAGAAAGGCCCAACTTTCAAATCCAATAAAGCTCATGAACCTCGACACATTTGGCTTTTAAATGTGTTTACACTAGGGCATCTTTGATTCACAGGATTCTTAAGCTGCAGGAATAGGAAAAGGTAGGATTTCAATGTCCTTCCATCTTGAATCACATAGGATTGAATACCACGTGAAGTAATTAAACCATAGCCAATGGAAAATTTTCCTATGGAATCGTGAATTGTTGCTATGGATTGCTCAAATCCTACGGATCAAACAATCCACATAAGAAAACCTCATAAGGATTTGAATACTCCATAGCTCCTTTGAAAATCCTTTTTTTCAATGAGGTTTCAAAATTCACAGACCATATATCATATTCTCTGTCTTCTAATGCACAGTTTAGGTCCTTCAGTGTCTTCTGATATGCATCCATTTGATGTTCCAATAATTTAGTTGGAGTGCTACATACTCCCTCCGATCCATATTAATTGTCGAAATATTACGTGTATCTAGACGCTTTTTAGGCATAGATACATCCATATTTGGGCAAATTTGAGACAATTAATATGGATCAGAGGGAGTAGTTCTTATATACCTGCTTCTTTGTTTCTTTTTGAGGATTCTGCTTCTTAGATTTGTTTGTATCTAATATGAATTTAGCTGCATTTCTCTGTCATTGTTGTAACCTTTCTTAGTTTTGAACATTGAATTAACAACCTGGGACAGGAATGCAGTCACCTTACCTATTCTGAACGCATTTCAGGCCGGGTTGTCTTGATTTGATCCTTCACTTCATGGAAGAATTAACAGCCATACACAGTGTTGCAGAAGTAATGTCGTCCAGTGATCAGTTGATGCAAGTGCTAGTTGGCATGATGAAGTCACCTGATAAACTTGAGGTAAGCACGGTGCTACCATTTCGTATATTTGCCATCAGTCCTTCTCATTCAACAGCAATGAATTCTTATTCACAAATCAGAAACTCTTCATCAGGTTTCAAGCTATTGCGCTTCTGTGGTGATCATAATATCAAATATTTTGACAGATGGAAAGCATCTTGTGCCTATGGTATCCCATGGTAGGCACATTTTTCTTAGCAAATGTATCATATTCGTAAGCAGCTCATTGTATGAATTGAAATCATGTTTCTGGTTGGTGCTATCAAGTGACTTGGTCGCTCAATTGCTCCAGATTTACCCTTCCTGGAGAGCCTATTTGACATTCTTCCAGTGGTCCCTGATGATGACCAAGCTCGATATGCACTTTGGTGTACCTTATCACGTGTCCTGGCACAAGTGCAAGAAACTGAGATAAACTCTTCATCCCTCGACCAGTTTGCAGCTCTCTTCTTAGGCAAGTTCACACTCATCAAAGATGACATTGAGAGCCATGAGGTTGACGAAGAGAACTTATCGGCTGAGGATTCTTATGTGATGGGATGGGCATCCAAATGTGTATCCTTTAAAACAAAACATTATTTGGTATCATAGTGTCTTTCATGGGGTTCTAGATCTTAATTTGCATTTCCAAAATTAACATGCATGAGACATATTTGGAATGGATTGTGGCGGCACCATCATATTGTTTCCTATGCTACAAAACATTTGTAACAGCTCAGAGCAATCTCCTTTGTCATGGAGAGATGGATCACGGAGAAGTCTTCTCAGAGCAAAGAAGACGCTACACCGACTGGAACCTCAATCGACAATGCCCGGGAGCTGCTGAGTTACTGCCAGAAAATGCTCCACTGACTGGAAACTCCTCTGACAAGCTTACTGCAGCTTGTGATCGATGCTGCTGACCTGTGAGATTTTGACTTTTGTGGCTGCTGGATTCTATTACAACCTACTCTCGTTGTAGATAATAGAGATGCCATAAAGATCAGGGAAAGAAAATCAACAAGGGGGATAGGGTTGAGGGAAAGGATATCAACAAGGGGGTATGTGTGGGGATACAAATTGTTTGAAATGTCCGAATGGCCAAATTTGTTAAATTGCAATGGGCTAAAGTTTTCCTTTATCCTAACTGATGCGTAAATCTAGCAGACATATGGATGCAGATATGGTTTAGATCCTTACCCGGCTATCATTGAGTTAGCTCATCATTTTTCTTGACATACTATACCTCTATTCAGCTTATTGTCATGCATGATTTTTTTTAGGGTTACTCTCATGCATGATTACTTGTATGTGCCTGGTTTGATGGTTTATTCTGTTTAATGGCTATGCCTTTGTGTCCCATAAAAATGGGATAAGATAAATGTTAAAGTCTATTTTAAACCCTAAACGTATAGGCAAAATCTAAAAGGAACCTTGACTTGCTAATCCTGAAATTGGCACCCTGACCTTATCCCGTCTGATCTCAACTTTTAGGAGTTATAACTCCTGTTTGGTGGGGTAGATAAGACTCTACATGCTAATTAAGAAGTTTTAGCTCACAACTTAAGTCAAATGGGTAGCAGGTTGTGCATTGGGGAGGAAAACTGTGGCGCGCAAAAGTCCATTGCTTCTATGGTGCAAAGCGTGAGGTCGAGCATGCGGAAGGTAAGTGTGAGCTTGTGCGGTGTGGATGTTGTAGCGTGTGGTGCCGTGGATGATTCCAAGCTTGTCACTCGTGGGTCGTGGCGCCATCTATACTGCAAATGGAAGGGCATGCGTGGTAACGAATCTATGGATATTACTCTTTGTATATTATGCACGCGTGAAGGATAACGCATGAAGGATAACATGAGTGCAACTTTGTGTGATGCATGTTGAAATTTTAAGAAAGTTGGCTTTGCATGATAAAAACTAGCACACCATAAAATGTTTGTTCAATTACATAATTACCCTTTAGTTAGATCCATACATTACTCCCGGAAGTATCATGCCCAATGTCCGTGAGTTGATCAATCGATCTCATATGTGTCTCCACTCTAACCATTCCTTATTTTTTGGTCTTGTATTGTATGTACAAAATGAAATGATTTCGTGAAAAAATGTCAACTAAATTTCATGGGTTTGGCCACAACTTAAACAACTCAGTAGACACCTTGATTTGGATCCCCGAGATCAAGATAATACGGGATTAAATAGGACAAAATATTGATTTCAGGAATTCAGAAGTTTTAGTTTCATTTCAGATTTTGTCTATAAGCTCGGAGTTTAAAATGGACTTTATTCTAAATTTTAACTACTCATCTCTCCATTTTATCCTGTGGTCTTGTCCCAACTATCCAATTTTTGTTCGGTCTCTAAAGAAAATTTCTGAAAAGATTGAGGTCATTGCAAAACATGTATCTATCATGCTCCGATCCAAATTAACAACACAGGGTGTGAAAAATAAAAAAGACAAATCCAGTACTGATAGCAATGATAGGATGAGTTCATAGCCATTTTGGATTAGCACCTATGCGCGACATGCTTTGTCTTCTTTTGTTTCTCGAGGTGTCTTCTGAATTTGGTAATTATATACTCCCTCCGTCCCGAAATATGTTATTTCGGGAGAGAGGGAGTCTCGAAATATGTTTTTTTTTGCTGGAAGGACGACCATTTCATTCATTGGGATTTGTCAAATTTACAGACTCAACGGCGACAATATTGGCAATTGCCGGCGGGACACACCCCAACCAGAAATTGTTCTTGAACATTACGCATAGCTACAGCAGGAAGCTCGTGCGCGGCTTGGTTGCTCTCTCTTCCAATTTTAACAGCCACAAAACGAAGACATCTCGCTTGAATCACATCGATTTCCTCGAAGATATGCCACAGCCTAGACATGCCCTGGTTCTTATTCTTGATTGCGGCGATCACCAAAGCATTATCAGACTCGAGGATAATTGAGGAATTTTCCGCATCATGAATACACTGAAGGCCAAGAAGGCAGGCTCTCGCTTCAGCTTCAACAGGGTCTTGACATTTAATTCCCGCCTGATTGCGTGCCCAAATCACATTCCCTTCATGCGATCGAGCGATGCAGCCGATGGAACAATCACCCAAACAGTCCACAGAAGAGGCATCAACATTTATTTCTATCCAATTCTTTGCAGGAGCAGACCAACCATCCGCCTCATCTGATCTCCGCGGGATTTCGTCAGTGTCATGGCAATAGATGTTGTGGTTGCCCATGCATAAAACAGGATCTTTACCTTTAGATTTGCTTGGGGTCTTGCAGTCAATATTGAGCTCCTTTATATAGCGTTCCAGGAAATGAACCGAGCTTTCAATAGTATTATCCCCCTTTTCATGCACCACATCATTTCTCAAATGCCAAGATCTCCAAAGAACCAACAGAACAAGGCCTCTCCTGTCTTTGCTGATGTTAGCCAGCAAAATAAGGAGCCAGTCTGGCCCTGTATATTTGAACCAGCAAAATAAGGAGCCAGTCTGGCCCTGTATATTTGAACCAGCCCTCATCCGGCAAGTCCCAGATTTTTCTCATTTCACATCTGAGAGCTCTTGCCTTTGTACAAGCAACAGTAGCATGGTAGCTATTTTCAGATTGACAGCCACACACTGGACAGGTACTGTTTGGTTCCAAAGTTCTACGAAATTTGTTCTTTTTAGTTGTCAAGTTGTCGCTAGCCGTCCTCCATCCGAAGATTCTGACTTTGCTTGGCACCGGCGCATTCCATATATTTTTCCAGAGCTTTCTTGAGTTGTCAAGTGCCCAGCTAGTACTCGGTCTGCACTGGACGTTGTTTGCAAGGTTATATGCCAACTTGTACGCGCTTCTGACTGAGAAGATGCCATTGGTTTCATAGTGCCACGCGAGAAAGTCCTTTCTTGTTGAATCTGGAGCTTTCATTTGCGAAATAACATCAGCCTCATGAGGATAGAATATCTTCTGTACCAACGGCTCATTCCATGAACCATTCTCTTTCAACACTAATTGGCTGACTCTTCTATGTCTGTCCCTTGTTCTTCCCTGTTTAGCTTTAAGAGCAAAGTCCCTTGGCAACCAATTGTCGTGCCAGATTCTGATGCTTGCCCCATCACCAATTATCCATATTATACCATGTTTAAGCAGCTCAAGACCATGTTCAATACCATGCCACACAGGGGAGGCATCTACTCTGAAAACAGTATCAATAAGATTATCTCTTGGAAAGTAGATGGCCTTCATAAGTCTTGCTGCCAAACTTTGAGGATTCTGGACTAGTCAGGCGTGCAAGGAGGGCCTGATTGAAAAGTCTCGTGTCTCTGAAGCCCATACCTCCATGTTGCTTAGGTTGGATCAAATTGTCCCACGACGACCAATGCACTTTCCTGTGGTTTTCATCCTCGCCCCACCAAAAATTCCTGATCCACTTCATGTAGTCTTCATGGAATGAAGCTGGGAGCTCGAAAATTCCCATCACATAGGTAGGCAAAGCCTGTGCCACAGATTTTATAAGAACTTCCTTTCCCCCCATAGACAGGTATTTCTCATTCCAATTTGACATGCGTTTAGAAAATCTGTCTTTTATTGGCTGAAACTGCCGAGCTTTCATTCTACCTTCAGGAGTAGGGAGCCCGAGATATTTTTCTTCAAAGGAGCTATGAGACACAGACAAAATACTTTTTATCTCCCTTTGGTCTTGATCTGGGCAAGCATTACTAAATAAAATCGAGCACTTCGATGGGCTTAGAAGCTGACCTGTGCTCTTTTCAAATTTAGCAATACATTGCTTCACCACCATAGCTTGTTGACTTGTTGCCTTGAAGAAGAGTAAACTATCATCCGCAAAAAGGAGGTGAGAAATACCCGGGGCTCCTCTATTGCACTTCAGCTCAAGAAGTTCTTGATTATGCACAGCCCTTTGCAAGATTTTTGATAGCCCTTCTGCAACAAAAAGGAAGAGATAAGGGGACAAGGGGTCACCTTGTCTCAGCCCCCTAGTTGGCTTAAAGTTCTCAGATAGCTCACCGTTGATTTTTACAGCAAAATTAACAGAGGAGACACAAGCCATAACCTGCTTCACCCAGGTTGAGTCGAAGCCGAAACTGAGAAGGATACCCTGAAGATAGACCCAGTCAACTCTGTCATATGCCTTCGCAAGATCCAATTTGTAAGCACAGTAGTTGTCATCAGCCTTTTTATTTTTTTGGATGTGATGGAAGCACTCAAATGCAATTAAGGCATTGTCTGAGATCAGCCGTCCTGGGAGAAAAGCACTCTGATTTTCAGAGATTAGATGTTGCAGCATCGGCCTTAATCTGTTGACAATGCACTTGGCGATCATCTTGTACAGCACGTTACACAGAGAGATGGGTCTGAAATCCTTTAGATCATCAGCATCCTTTGTTTTTGGAATTAAAACGATAATCGTGTTGTTAACTCCATCTGGAATGCTGCCAACTGCAAAGAAATGTTTTACAGCTTTCACGACCTCATCTTTTAAAACGCCCCAATTGCGTTGGAAGAACCTCGCTGGGAATCCGTCCGGACCAGGCGCCTTGAGCGGCCCGATCTGGAACCAGGCGTCTCCAATTTCCTCATCAGTATTATTCTTTGAGAAGTTCCTCGTTCATCTCCTGGGACACCGAGGAATCGATCAAGTTTAGGATGTCCTGAGGCTCAACACTGTCGTCTTTTTTGTACAGCCTTCTGAAAAAATCCAAAGCTGCAACTTTCATCTCGTCGTCAGCATTTTCAGTGTAGGAACCATCCCTTTTCTTCAGTCTCCTAATTTTATTTTTCTTTGCTCTTGCAGAAGCTTTCCTGTGGAAGAAATTTGTATTTCTGTCCCCCTCCCTCAGCCAGCTGATTCTTGATCTTTGAAGCCACATAAGTTCTTCTCTAAGAAGGATCTCATCCAGGCGAGCATATGTGTTTTTAATTTCAGAAGTATCTGCTGGATTATTCTGCTTGAGCAACATTTCTAATTTCCTCCTTAGCATTTTTAGTTCCTTATCAATGTCACCAAATTTTTTCCAACTCCAGCTCTGGAGCGTAGCCATAGTGGCTTCCAGTTTTTTACAAACTCCCTCTAGACCTGACGGCCCGTGGTGATTTTCCCACGTCGTCTTAATTTCTTCTGTTAAAGACTCCTCTCTTTCCCATATAATTTCATACCTTCTATTTTTCTGAGTTGGTTTGTTCTCTTTCCTGTCCAGATGAACCAGAAGGGGCAGTGATCTGATCGTGAGGATATAAGGTGTTCAACACTTGCTTCAGGGAATAACAGAGACCAAGCAGGTTGAGCAACAGCACGGTCCAGCCTCACTCTCACATTGTCTGCACCTTGTTTCTTATTGTTATAAGTCCAAGGTAAACCTCTAAAACCCAGATCATGGAGATCGCAAGCAGCTAAGATGTCTCTGAACTGTTGCATTTGTCTCTCACTTCTTCTAGACAAAGACATGTGTTCTTTTTGCCACAAAGCCTCGTTAAAATCACCGATCATAAACCAAGGCTCACTTGAGTTTGGTTTAATTCTCCTCAATAATTCCCACATGAGGTGCCTATCTTGTGTTCTCGGCTCCCCATAAACAAATGTTGCTCTCCATTTTATTCCATTCAGATCAAGGATGTTTACATCGATATGGTGGGGGGCATAATTTATCAAGTCTACTGAAACATCATTGTTCCAGTACAGAGCAAGCCCGCCCCCTTTGCCCTTGATACTAAAAGGAAGGCAATTCTGGAAACCTAATCGTCTACAAATAGATTCAACATAGCTCTTATTTTGCCTTGTTTCGGAGAGGAACACGATGTTGGGGCAGTGTGTCCGCACAAGGCGGACGAGCTCCTGAACTGTCCGCGACTGCCCCAGGCCGCGACAGTTCCAGGCAAAGACGATCATGGCTCCTGCCGGTAGCCCCATGACCAGCTGCTTCCGTTCCACCTTCTGTTCCCTTGTCAATTCCTTCCTCACAGCGATTCTTTCCTCCCGTGCCGCGGTCAGAGGTGCTCCTCTTTTTTGCATGTTCCATGTTCGCATCTTCAAGTTCCTGTGGTGAGCGAGGACGCACCGTTCCAGCACCCGGCTTGGAGGCGCTGTTCGACAATGCAGAGTTGGCGTTCTGTCCCTTTTCCTCCTCTCGGGCAAAGCGTTTCCAGCCTTTCCCCTTGTGGTCATTGGACTCGGAGGAGGCATCCTTTGGAGGAATTTCCCTCCCTTTGTCTGCAGCGGCAGTAGGATCAACAGCAGGCGTGTCTCCAGTGTCCCCCTCCTCAGTACTTGCCTGCCTCCGAGTCCAATCTCCGATGTCTACGAGATGTCGAGATTGCAGTCCAAGGAGTAGTACGCCGACCGGCCGAGGCTGCCGTCAGCCAGCGTCACTGCTGGCAAACTCGTGCCTGTGCCAAACACTCGACTGCGACTGCCATGCCATGCGAAACTTGTTCTTGCCGAAACTGATTAAACCTCTCGAAGCGAAAAACAAGAACGATGGTGTATTTTTTCTTTTCCTTTCCTGCGTGGCTGCGTACAGGCACGATCGTACATGGAGCCTGGAGCTCGTGACCAACGAGATGATGAAGGCTACGACGAGTTTTACTTTTTACGAAGCTTCAAATTGTACTGCACCGGGAGGAGGCAGTGTGCTTGACGGGCCGGCGGGGGCAGAGCAGAGGCGTGTGTTCGATGAGTATGGGTGATTTAACCAATCTTCACCGGCTCCTCTAACCTCCAATGTTCTACGGTAACAGGCTAAATTAGGGCTCGATCCAAACAGACCCTTGGCCCAGACGGACCACCCTTTAAGCCCGTATCGTCTCTCTGCACAGGCTTGCCAGCCCCGACTTCTATTTCAACTTTTCGAGACTCGCAGCCGCAAGGGAAAAAGAAATGGAAGGACGACCTCGCGGCGGCGCCATGGACTTCACGCTCGCGGCGCTGAAGCTCTTCGGCTCCCAGCTAGCAGGCTCCACCACGGCTCCCTCCTCCGAGGGCTCCTCCCCCGCACAGATGCTCTTCGGCATCCGCTTCCAGCGCGCCTGGCTCCAGGTCCCAACTCCCGACCCCGCCGCCTCTTTCTTCCCCATCCGCCCCCATTCCTCATTCCTTGCTCGGAGCCCTGACGACTTGCAGCGGCCGGCAGGGCGTGATCGTGCACGCGGACTACAGCACAGGCGATGGGACACTTTCTCTGGATGACGGCTCCTGCGTCACCGAGCTCATTCTCCAATCCAAACATGCCGAGGGCCAGTCCTGGCGGCCAGGTTCTCCGGATCAAGGATTCTCTCTTATTCGGTTTTGAGTTCTCCGTTTTGATGTGTATAATTAGCAACTTTGCTTGTGCGAAGTTAATATATTGCATACGAAGTACATGGTTTATACAAAAGAAAAAAAAATGCATATATGGTTTTGCTGCTGTCGAGCAGTAACAGCATTTCCCCTAAACGAAAAATAACAGATGTATCATGTACTGAGTGTTACTCATTAGTAATGTATGAAACTTTATGCAAGTATATCTTGGTTTAACAATCCTAACTACTCCCTCCGATCCTAAATTCTTGTCGTTGTTTTAGTTAGGATCGGAGGGAGTACCATTGAAACCTAAATACTCTGGTAATGTATGCTTTGTGCTGGAGTCTGTTTAAATGGTAAAGCGCTACTTAGTATCTAGTGTTCGCAATGCTTTTACTCTGTTCATGGTCTGCGCGTCCAACCATGTTAGGCTTTTTCCTTATTCCTGATTTCTTTACTCTAGTTGATGTCCCTATTCTATGTTCTAGGGATGTATGTGTTTATAATTGGGGCATATATTGCCCCGGAGTCTTCAGAGAATCTACCAATGATGAAGGTTCCATCTCCCTCTCCCACTCCCTTTGTTGCTTACATGCATATTTCCACCATGCACTCATAATTTGAAAACCTGAACTTGCAAAACATCTGTAGTTTCAGGCTTGCCTGACCTATGGTCATATACGAACAAGATAAGAAAGATAGAATGCATCTGTGGTTTAGACTTTTTAGACATCTTTGTCTATTCTTCCCAACCTCTCTTTTTGTTTCGCTTGAGGCTGTAATCAATTTTTGTCCTATCTAATGTAATACAACGAGACACTAAGCTTTTGCATTTTCTCGAAAAAGACTGAGCTTATTGTAAAAAACAGTAATGCATGCCAGTGATCACGTACAGTTTAGCAGTCTCACCCGTGGGAGTTGTTCTGCCTTTAACTTCAACACACTCCTGATTTGGGGCCTGTTATTCTTCGAAGTGTATTCAGTGATAAGTCTGCCAGCCCTTGATTGGTTGAAGTTTCTGGTTGAATCTGCTTCCAACTTATCATTCGAACTCATCAAGAATAACAGAACGTGTAGTAATAGTAATACATGCTAGCATATCATTCCCCCTTTGTTTATTCAAGATATTTACTGCTTTGAGAAATTAAAGCACGATTTCCCATTGAGATATGTACATAAGGGGGGTCTTTTATTATGCCTTTAAAAGGAAGAGGGGGGATAATACACATTTTAGACTCGTTCACTAGGGTACATTGGGTATATTAGTGGGCCTATTCCTTCTTAGTGTTCGTCCCCTTCAACATTTATACAAGCATTATGTATGGGCAATATTGAAACTGTACTTTCCAGTAGTATTGTTGCTGTTTTTTTTTTTGCATTCTTATCCTCCTGGTACAAGTTAAGAATAGATAACTAATTGATAAGGATTATTCTGACACTTAGTGCATGCTTCTACCAGCATCTGGCAGTCTGGTACATCTTAAAAGGAAAATGGGGAAGCAAGTTTGGTTGTGATCCCATTTGTTTTTGCCTCCCTAGATATTGCAGTTATTATATATTACTCCCTCCAATCCGTGTCGGGGTTTTAGTACAAAGTTAGTTTGATGATATTTCGTCACACTCTGTGCAAATTTAAGCAAGCAATTTTTGTCTTTCAAATGCAAACCTTTAGTTGCGGGTCACTGTTTGTGCTCCAATGCCAAGTATAGCTGAAATTCCAACATCTCTGAACTTGATCGTTACAGGTGCACAAGATAGTTGATCTCTCTGCGCATCCCGACCGTGAAGCAATGTGGTATATGGAAGTAACCGAGGCGTACAACTTCTTCTACTCGCGTGCTGGCTCCCCATCTTGAGCACCGGTGCATGTTTCTATCCTGATGCTTGGTTTCAGTGTAGCCCATGCATCCCCAACGGCAAACGCTCTTACATAGCTGCCACTGCTTCTCTAGTTCCCTCTGTACCTGTGTCATCGCCTGGTTCGCACCCTCGTTTGTTCCTTATGACTCCTGCATTGTTGTGGAGTGGTGCTGGCGAAAAGACCTAAATCTAGCGATTGTTTCTCTGTATCTTACGAGCAGAGAGAGAGAGAGAGAGATCTATCTCTCTAAATATAATCCTAGTTCTCTTGCTCTCTACAACCACAAGAGTTTATTTATCTCAAGAGACACTATATGGATGTCTAAGTACGGAAGGAAAATAAAGAATGAATTGATTGTTCATATGGAGGTGCTTTACTCTGTAGTGAAATTGACCGATGGGAAGCTATTCAAACATTGACCACAAACACTTATAAATGAGAACTGGACAGAGGTAAAGAAAAAATGTGATGTTTATTGCTGAAATTCTTGAGGTCTACTCTGATCACCTCCATCCTGCTAACACAAGGCGCTTAACATCAAAGGACTATAGAGTTCTATGTCGCCAAATGCACCAGCAAACAAGGGTGATGGCTGTGTTTAGGTTCTTCATATCTATCCGGTTGGTTGTCTCCAGACTCGTCCACCACTTGGCAAGTGACAACTGTCCCGTTGGGACCCAATCAGGTTTGCCCCATGGAACAAGGAGGGCCGACCACACTTGCCTGGCCACCACACAACCAACCAAAATAATTTTGGCCTACGTGCATTGTAACCGCTTCGCGGTCTTCTTCTTCAATATATGATACACCGGTTTTGGTGTATTTTAGAAAAAACTCTGATCACCTCAAATTGCCAAAAAAACGGGTTTGTTTGGTTAGAAGTGCAGAAAGTAAAAATAGAGCTCCCACCGCTTACAACAAGGACAATACTAGTACCTAACTTCCTTCCCGAAACTCTTTCTTCACCTTCCACTCAAACATGACGACACACATACGGAGAGTACATTCTTCCTTTGTTCCTACAAGCATGCCCAAAGGAATAAAAATGTGATAGTTAATCAAACGGCATGACAGTTATTATTATGCACAAAAGAAACCTAAATGTTTGTGTACATACCAGTACAGGGGAGAGCAACATGTTAATAAATGGGAGATAAGGCTGCAAGGGCCCTGCTCAGGAGGACCACCTTGTACCACCCAGCTGACCTGGTCGTTCTGCCTAGTGCCATCTAGGCTGCACTTATCCATTGCTTCGGACCATGTGTTCGTGCCGATGTTGTATCGTGCAAAATAGCCCTCCTTGGGACGGAAACAGACAATATTATTAGCCATGACGGTGGGGAATGTCTTGGAAGAAACACACAGATTCCTTTCTCCGGTGAAGATAGCGTTTTCTTCGATGTCTGTTGCGGCCCTCGGGGAACATCATCCAGCGGCGTGGGTGGAAACATGGGTCAACGACGCCGCGGCCACGCGGAGAGACCGCGGCTGATCGCCAGACCTTGCAAACGGCGCGGAAGCGGACGTAGTCGAGGAAATCTCCGGCCAGCAAACGCGAGGCGACCAGACGGATCAGATCCTCTTGGAGCGATTCCCACCTTCCCAGTTGGCGTCCTTCGCCGTGGGGCTCCCGCCGGTTTCCCGCGGGGAAGCTGGTGGATGCATCTTCTTGCAGAGTTGCAGACACGAATAGCATATGTGTTGCATGATACCACCACTTGCGGTTAGCTATCGGCGATCAGATCTGATCTTCCCAGAGGGTATTGATCGTAAATAAAATCGGCCAAGGTGACCACGTACGGAAGCTACACCAGGCAGCTCTGAGTTTAGGGATGCAATGCAAACGCACGCGGCTGTGTACCGATCGACATAACTATATATAGCCAAATTCCAGTTCTAATCGCTATGCTGTTGGATTCAGATACGAATCTGATGTGGGACAGTATGAGAACTCTTGGATCAACATTTGACTCCCGTAGATACCTTGCCACATTTTAGTTACACCTTGTTTGGATGTAGATATTCAGCCTTGGTATTAGACATTGGCATTGTATAAGTATCAAATTCCAAGATTCAAGATGTTTGGCTGGTCTAGACATTCATTCATTCGTGGTATTCGGGCACAATATTGAGAACCCAATCCACACGCCAAATTTAGCTCGCCCCAATTCCGAGCAGCATAGGTCGACATTGCTGGGCATTCGGGTCGTGCACCCCTTCGACCTCACACCCGCTTTCGACCCCGCTCCAAAGCATTTTTATTTTCCCTTTCCTTCTTCTTCAACACCTTCTCCTTCCTCCCGATAGCCCTCCCTCCCGATTGAGGTAGTTATTATGACCTTGTGACACTTTTGTACCTTCCCAAACTAACAAGACTGGTCCAAGTGTCAGGACGATGTGACAGTTGACTTGGTCAAATGATGCCCAAATTTGTTAGCTTGTGTTTTCGATATGGCGCATAAGTGTGGCAAGCCGCAACTGTTCACCAAAAATCATATAACCAGATAAAATTGAAAGCATCTGGTACACCGTACTCCGTACCATTTTCTGTGCTCATAATAATTATACGTCTGAACTGTCAAGTCCTCGTCTTTTACAAAAATCGTTTCATGTAAAACTAATTTGAAGTTGTAGATGTGTTGATATTTTTTTTTCCTAATAAGACTAGACAAATCGTTTCACGTATCACAACTAAAGAGTTCTTTCACAAACTTTAATAAGTTTGATTTAGAACATTCATATTTCGGACGGAAGGAGTAGAATTTACTCAGAAGTAGTACATGCATGGAGAAAATGATATTTGGGGCTGGTGAGCCATGCATTTTGGTTCTAGTTTTGTTTTTGTTCAAATGGTAATGGCACAGAACACATTGAGGATCAGTTCATTAATGTTTCCAAAATATTTGCGAGATAAATGTATAACAATGCTGACAATTTTTTGATTGTTCTTTCATTTCAAGTAATCTTTCCTTGCTATCATGTAAGTCGGACATAGCAATTGACTGCCAAATTCGAATTAAACTGTATATCATTCGTGCTATATTTTGTGAAAAATTGTGAAATCCCAATCAAAAGAAAGCGCTTAGTACCAATTAAGTAATATTTAATATGTTTAACACAATCTAAATAATAGGATTGATTTTTTTTGACCGGAAACTGTAGGGGAGGCCCCGACAGTGAGTCGTTTTCATTAATCAAAAATATGTACAGGGTTAAAATTACAAAGCTAAGGTAAAGACCTCAGCCAAAGGAGAAAAGGGGCTACCCAGGACGGTTTAAATCTATGTTGAAGCAAAGAAATGTTCTCAACAAAATCTCTCCTCCAAGATCTGAAGGAAGGCCTAATACCTCGAAAATACATTATTGCGCTGCTTCCAAATATGCCAACAACACATGGCAAAATGTTGGTCAAAATGTTGGTAGGATTGATTGTTGGTCAAAATGTTTAATTACATAGTCAAACTACTTGCGCCTTACAATTCCAACGAAAAGGAATAATTGTTGTGTGAATTGCAAACAGATCTTTAAGCGTGAAAAAAGGATACATCTCATTTGGGATAAGCATCTTCGTGTTAATTAATTTTTGGGAGCTCCTCCGCTGCACCCTCTATACTCAAAATTAAGGGGTACTTTCATACTTTGGGTTAATTAACAAATACCCCTTTGAGAATGAGGAGAATCACAGTTAGTTTTGAAGGACAGAGAAACTGAAGAAAATATGAGAATGTTACGATATTTATGATCGGTAGAGGTAATTGTAAATATTACTCCAAGACAACGATGAGAATTTTTTAGGCTAAAACTACTAGGTTATTAATTATGGATGATGAAACTAAAACTGATAGAAAAAATCAACCCATTTGGTAAAATTTGGAGACTTACACATGACTAAATGTTTATTATGACAAGAAACGACATTAGAAAGATAATACATTTTTCAAACATCCTCACAGGAACTAAGTGTGTGTTTGGGACAGCTCTAGCTCCACAGAGTTGGTGGGGCGGGTCATTGAAAGCTTCAATTTTATGTGGAGTTAGAGCTGTCATTAAATCAAGAATGAAATAATAAAAGACTACAAAACATCTTCCAACTATTTACAGCTCTAACTCCACGAAAAAGTGGAGTTATGAATGACCAGCTCCACCAAATCTGTGGAGCTGGAGCTGTCCCAGACAGACCTTAAAATTTATAACATCACATTGTTGCAAGAATATCAATACCTAGCACTCTTCTCTTAGTAAACGAATACATAAGCTAATTTAGTCATACAGGGACATAGAGTCTGTTGAACGCTATTTTGCCGCGCTATACACACACACACATACTAGCAGGTGTGCCCGCGAGTTGCTACGGGTCAACAAAATCACAAACTATATATTTTTATTTTCTGTGTAGGCAACTCATGTTGCCGTCGAGGTTGACATGCGGGTGTGGTGGCATCGGTTGTAAGACGGAGTAGGAAAAATCATGAAAAAAATTGGAGGAAAAGAAAATAACAGGCAGTGGCATATTAGTTGTAATTTTAACTAGAGGAAAAGAAAATAAGACCGTAGATTAACTTCGTTAAAATTACAACCAATACACACAAAAGAAATTGCACATGTTTGTATGATATAATACTTGGAGTTGTTCATGAGCAACCCAACACATACATGGCTTGATCTGTGGACTCGGTACCGTATTCGTATACGGATACCACCGCTTGTCCGGCCGGCCGAATACGGCCAGTATACCTACCGGCCACGGACGGTATACCTACCGGCCACGGACGGATGTACGTAAATACAAGTCATCACCGCCATCCGGCTACTCGCATGCATGCATGATGGACTCGATGCATGTCCCGGCCAAGGCAGCTAGCTAGCTAATCGGGCACGAATCGGTGTCTGTTCGGCTTGACCAAGCCGCCGACGGTTGGGATCGCGTCAGACGCGCAAAATCCCGGAAGAGATAAACACGAGAGAAGAGATCGCAAGGAGATAAAAGCGTCCAGCTTAACTTGCGCCCGAAGTCCGGAGCGCATCGCAATCGCCAGGTACGTCTGCTGCCTGCCTATATAAGGCGCCGGACACTGCAGGCACGAGGGAGGATTTTTTTTGGAGAGCAGAGAAGTCGAGGGACGGAGGGAGGCGATGGTAGATCCGATGAACAGAGGAAGACTGCTAACACTCGGCCATCCGGTGACAACACCACGTACGGCTGGACGCCGGCGAGAAGCTGAGACATACAGGTTCATCATGTGTCATCGACATCAGTCCCATAACGACTACGGTGAATATTAATCTACTCTTACCCCTATCCTCGACTCGATCCTCTCCTGCATCTAGCATGGTGATGGTGCTGTGGAGCCCGAGCACCGTCGTCCTGCTCAGCCATCTACGGAGCTTGGTGGCGTGATGTCCTCGATCACTTTTCAAAGTGATCATGACGGCCATCGCGCGCCGCTGTCAATGCCAGGTACAAGAGGATCGCCGCGTTATGGCGCCCGCCCTACGCGGGGCTCCGTCTTCATCGATAACCTGCCGACGTCCGCCCGAGCGCCACTATCCGCGACGGTGCGGACGTGAGCGACGTCCGCACAGTGGCCGCTCCACGTGGAGCACTACCTTGACGAACAGGTCGAGCCGACATACAGGTTGCCGCAGCACGAGGGGCGTTCACTCGAACGCTGTCGTCATCAGCAGCGTGTTCTTCGTGTCGTCGGGAGGCGTCCGCTGGTCTGCAGGTCTTCTCCAATTAATCACTCCCGCGGGATGGATTCACCGCGTCCCCGACGAAGCTGCCGAATCGTCGGAATGTTCGAGCCAAGCGGCATCATACATCTACACCAACTCCACTTTTAGGTCGTCGAGACCGACGAGGCTCGGCGACAGGGTGGGTGTGGCCACGGCTAAGGCCACGCTCAACGGTGTGTGTACCGTCTTGTACACGGGTTCTGCCAGCACCCACACGATCACCACCCATACATGCATAGGTGAAGCGAAGCGAAGACATGAAGACGACCACATCAGCTTAATCGGAGGTTTCTTGCGGGTTTAACCCCGCGGGAGTAATTAAGCGGGAGCGTTCCGAGACGGTGAACCAAGGGATGACCACAATCGCCTTGTCAATCAAGCCGTGCAAGCATGCCACGGAGCGCACGAGGAATTGTATTTTGTAATCTCAAACAGATTAATAAAATATACGATTTCTCCCCTTTTTCTTGTGTACACAGTACACTGGCACGTCCGCAATTTTTCTTAGTTTCCCTGGTGCGACAGGATCTATTTTCCCCTCGCTGGAAAATATTTCTTGAGCCAAACAGAGTCTAGGTTGGACTTAATGTCATTGGCGATGTTCTTGGCATCTATAGTAATACCGGCCATCCCCTCCTCGCCAACCCAGCACAATACAACCCATTTTCACCTTCCAATGATTTGGGAATTCCTTATTTGGCAAGCCATTGTCATTCAACATGCTCTCACCATTCTGCACTCACAAATCACAATACACCTATTAGAACACCGGATGATTGTTGCATGTAGAGGAATTGCACGCAGAGAAATTTTAATATCAATGATGGTACCTTGAGCCACGTGTTCGATGTGCTTTTGTATCCCGTTGCGAACACAATTGCATCGAAGGAGGCTTCATTGCCACCTTGAAATTCAATTGTTTTGCCCTTGATCTTAGTAACCATTCCCTGCACCTACAATGTATTATATGAACAAATTTAAATCTTATTATATATATAGACAATACATTCTCATTATGCGATTTGTACCATGGCCAAAAATATGCTCACTTTGATGGTTCCTTTCTTGATTAGCCCTACTGTGCCAACATCAATCACAGTGGATCAGCCAGTTTCTGACTTAAGGACCAATGGATCTTTTTTGGGTCTCATGATGCCATATTTGGATAGGTCTCCGAATACGAAATCCGCCATCATCATGAGGAGATGATCCACCCACTTTGGTGGAAGATGACGGACTAGTGTCATCCCTAACCGGATTAATTCCTTTGTCATTACATGAATCTGCAAGGAAAGAGGTGAAATTATATGAATCTGCAAGAAAGTCGTATATTTACTTCTATTGCATTTTTTAGTTCTCTTTGATGGGTTGGGGAGGGGGAGGCGAAATAGTTAAATGCACAATACTATGAATTAATTCATTGGTTTAAACTTATCGTACCCATGAAAACTATCTAGTGCTAATAATGGTAAGTCTATATGTCTATCAAATGAGAAGATATAGCATGGTCAAAAAAAGAAGGTACAATAAACATACCGAACTTCGAATAACAAGAAAAGTATTGGCACCATGAGTCACAAGGTCGTAAGCAATCTTTGATGAGTGGATGGACACATTTGGAAAGGTTTGTTGTCCAAGGAACATTGGAATATTTGCGGCACTATTCTCACCACTTGCCACAACAAGAAACCTAGCCATGTAATTGACTACCATGCAGCTTGTCATATCACGCGCCATGATACACCAACATTTTCCATCAATGTCGTATGTGGATGACTCAACGGCAGTTAGGTACTTTGGTTGAATATTGAAATGCTCAATATAATCATCCAAGTACTTGACAAACTGGTTATTTGGTATGTATGTGGGTGCATCTACTGGATATGACATGTGTGGTAGCTCACAAAACTCCTTGGCAAGATGCAGCTTGAAACGATCATATGCACGGTTGCGCCACAGTGACGCACTACAATTCTCACGCTCAACAATGACATAGGGGATGGAGAATTGGCTGAGGCACGCTGTTGTTGCGAGACCTGCTGGCCCTGCACCGACAATCAAAACTACAACCTCTTCCATTGCAACAACAAACGACTTTGAGGTCTGGGATAGTGTACTTTGGTAGGCTAGTAGGAAATATATTTCTTCTTGCTGAATGGAATGATAGGATGATCACTCGCAAACGGGGCATATATATACCCGTAAATTCCATCTGTCCATTCTATCTTGTGATTGTTTCACACTATGAGATGGAAAAAAAGCTTGAGTTTTAGTACACGTATCCTCCACCCTCTCTAAAAATTGAACATTATAAATGACATGTTTGGTGTGAAAGTTTGTCCGAAATAAAAATAGGCAGGAAACTCAATTCCAATTTGTTAAATAACTCAACTTCCTAATGTGATTCAAATATATTTGGCCATGCTTTATTGAGCGCTTCCTATGACGCAAATTCTAGTAGACTATTTTTTTAATGTTTTTCTTTCCATTGTTGTTACATAATTAATCTGATTAGGATATATTCAAACATGCATTTTGTACTATGTTTCTTTCCTTCATTTTCCTATAGTCATTATCGCAAATCTTGACAGATAGGGATACGACTCACAAGGCCGGAGCAAATCATGATGGAGTATTATTATTCTTGTAGCTTTCGGTAGGACCAACGACCGGAAACATCTGTTCTGTTTTCACCGCTGCTGACGAGACACACATCTACAGCCTCCCTGAAGACTCAAGGTGGACGTGCAACGGACGGATCTCTCTGGCAACTCTCCCTCTCGCTGCCCCCGGAGAAGAAAGAGACCAAGCCGAGGAAGATGTGACCGAGTATGGCCACCCCCACCGCCTGTCATCATCACCACCACCACGCACTGAAGGCACGGACAAAGCAGTGAAAGCACCAAACACCGCTCCGAGCACTACGCCGCCGTGTGATCGGATATCGGACGGCCCAGATCGCCCTCCGCGGAAGCACGGACAGCCACCAGCGCAACCTCTGGATAGCATTTGCCCCCTCCCCCTTCCCGCGTCGCTTCTTCTTCTCCCCTTCCCCGCCTCGCCATTGCCGTCGCCCCTCCGAGAACAAGCCAAAAAATAGCTATCGGGTGCGCTTGATGCCCCCGCGGAGCGTGCGCCCATGGCGTCCGTTTCCGTCTCCCCCTGCTCGCCGCAGGCCGGCCTCCTCCTCCCGCTGCTGCTTCAGCTCCAGCCCCGTTGCCGCTTGCGGAGGCTGCCTCTCCTGCCGCTAGGGCTCTCCGTTGGGGCACGGAGGGGCGGTGGGCTCCTGCTCCCGCTCCCTCTCCCGGCGCCGCGGGCCTCGGAGGGGACGGATGAACAGGCGGTGGTCAAGGAGGAGGAGGTGGAGGAGGAAGAGGAAGAGGAGGAGCGGGGAGGAGACGACGGGGCTCGAGAGGCGGGGGCGGCCAGGGGATCCGGGCGGTTCGCCGCGGACTACATCTCGCTCGGCATCAGGGAACCCGTCTATGAGGTAGGTGCCGAGCTAACTCCGGCCGGGTTGGCTGTATTGTTGCAACCTCATACACTGCATGATCATGCATCAGGAATGCTCACTTCTACTCTCAAGCGGAACAATGGCTTTGCTATTGGTGGAGGTCTTATATGAACTTTTAGATGATTTCTATGGGGGAGAAAGGAAATTGAGATGATTATATGAACATTATGCTAAATTGCTTTCACATCTCATGCTGCCCGAAAATTTTCTCGCTCCATTCCCTGCTCTTCGTACAAAATTGTTCATGTAGAGTTTGAAACTGCAACGGCATTGTATAATCCATTCAACAAGCATATGCCTCCATGAGGAAACACGGTAATTTGGTCACTCTGACTACGAACATGAAGAAGCCATGTGTTTTATATAGTTCAAATCAAGAGTTGGCATGCTAGTTTGGGTTATTTTTCCACAAGAGTGGGTGTGCTTTGCGATGATATGCACCTTGCAAGTTTTAGAGCCTACCACCTTGCGCGATGCAAATTAACCTTCGTCTCAATATCAAACTTTACTCAGGTGATCGAAGTGAAATCTAATGGAAGGGTTTCTACCAAAAAAATAAGCCGGCGGAAGCTTTTGAAATCAAGTGGTATGTAAAATCAATGTACTTATCATGCTCTGTACTGTACTGCAACGCATTAACTTATTATGTTCACCTTATACTTGCTCAAACTCTCCTTATGTTGCATCATACTTGTAACAAACTCCCATATACTGCTACTCACAGGCACTTTGGTTTTGTTTGGTTCCTGTAAAATGTTCTCGATATGGAAACTTTACTTTCTTCTTTGTGCTTTTCAAGTGCACATGTGATTTATTTTAATTCTCAACTCGTGTGCTACCAGGCCTCCGTCTGCGAGATACCAGAAGCGTTGACCCATCACTATGGCTAATGAATTCAATGCCTTCCTTGCTGGTAACAGGAAACTTTTCAATGCTTAACTATATAATTTTTTCCTCTGTCAGTTGTGTTCCTGTCTTCTACATCTTTTCAGTTACAAAAACTATGGATGATGTGCCACAGTCCTACTCCTAAGACAGTATATTTCCTGTTTGTCAAAAGTCAAGGCCACCTGGTTCTTATAGTAGACCATGGAGTCCGCAAATACTTGCACTTGAAAAGATTGGAAATAAGAAAATGAAGTTAAGTTCACTACAATATTTATGCTGTGGGTCCATAGATTCAGCTGAAATTTGCTTACATGTGTGTTTCAGGAACCTTCACTATTTTTCTCGAACACACATCTAAATGCGTGTCATTTATTATTAGAAGAACTCCATGCAAGAGAGTGCCATGTTTACAACAACCAGATACAAACTTGGTAAAACAAAAGGAAAAGACAAAACAAGCCCAAAAAGGTTATACACAAAGCAAGACAAGAAAAGTAAACAAAGGCACAAAGAGCCAGGCTAGAAGGCTAATTCTGGGGGCTGCGCATGCAGGAAACCTTCCCTATAAAAGAGTGAAATCTTAAGAAACAGTAACATGAATTGACATCGAGCACATTTTTCTATTTTCCTGCAAATTTATTTGATCTAGCCATCTGTAGTTTTCTTATATTCCATCTCAAAAGGAGAGTGCTACCTAATAATCCATCCACTTTTAAATTTTTGCTTTATATAGCAGATGGTCATATGATAGTTTGGACATAACATGTAAACTCATACTTTGCCATTTACTGTAGGTACGTGAACAAGCCATATTACTCAACCTTGGCTCCTTGCGAGCAATTGCTATGCATGAACGCGTCCTTATATTCAACTATAATAGGTCAGTTTATATGTTTGATTAGAAACACCTATCTGGTATTGGTGAACTTGTCATCGTTTGCACTGAAAACTTATCAATTATTTTCTCTAAATTGAGTAGCCCAGGAGGAAAAGCCTTTTTAGAGTTATTACTACCTCGGTTAAATCCAAGGAACATCAATGGTGGGCCTGCAATGCCTTTCCAACTTGAGGTAATGGACCTATGGATATTGTACCCATCTGTATTTGCAGTCTGTAGACGGTCTTAATATGCCGACTTGTTGCCTTGGCAATATGTTCTCTTCTCCCTATATATCCATGGAAACTTCGAAAGTTATATTTTCGTTGAGATTTACTGATTTTAACTCACCTAGGATTCGAGAGCCTAGCCTTGCTAAATAGCTGCTTATTTCTGTTTGTATCTATATTGTACTTTTGATGATGAAACATGGTGAACAATTATATAATTTTTTATTTAAATTTTACATATATGCATCGTGAACCAGTTGATTGCTCATCCTTTTGATTTTCCAGAGTTCTCTAATCCAGTAAGTCGCATCTCTAGCATCATATCGTCCATTTTCTAAATTCTCCATGATTGTATTATGCACATATATCCTTCTTTCATTCATTTTAATTAATTGGTAATGAAGTGTGGTTTTTTGGCCTTCCAGTTTGAATTTTGTAATATTTCATGGTATGCTTTCACATTCCACGGAATTTGGGAATACCAGTCTGTCAGATTTTGGGGGCTTGGAGCAAGCTGATATAATCTTTCATTGTGTTTTCATTATGTTTAGGTTGTCGAAGCTGCATTGCTTTCGAGAATACAAAGGCTGGAGCGAAGACTAATGCATGTTGAACCTCGCGTGAGTATTTGAAAAGTCATGCTTCCTTAAGGTGTTTATGTGTTTCACTGTTCACACCATAGCTTTGCTTCGATACCTACCTGTGATGAAGTCATTTCTCGTTTCTCTTGATGAATATTCGATTATTCATTTAGGATAACATGTAATATTTTCTTGATAGATAAATTCAGGAACTTGTGGAGTGTTGTTCCCCCGCCCTATTTCTTCAGTTCAGTTTACACAACTTCATACCAAGTACATACATGAAACAATAGTGCTGCCATTTCTTTCCGTTTTTGTGCCTTAACAGAATTACCCAACTCCGGTGCAATTGCTTCTCTCTATAATACCTCTGCCAATTGAACTCATTAGATAATTGCTACTTGCTAGCACCCAATTTCGTCCTAGCTGACTAACCCTAGCGCAAAGGATCTTCTCCAAACCGCCAGCAACAGGAGATGGGACAAGTGCTTTGTTGCTCACTGGAACCCCTTTTCTTTTTTTTAAGCACTGGGAGCTCTTTCCAGAAACTGAAGGATGTATTTATGGTCAGGTTGCTGCATCTGCATTTTATTGTACATGAAAAACAGTAGGGTAGAGCCCTCCGAGCTTACCCTGCAATTTCAATGAAGTTAATGGTGAATTGGGATCTAGGTATGAACTGAAAATAGTGAAAAAATGTAGCATAATATTTCCTTCTGATCAATATGAAATAAAGCTAAGCCACTGTTCCTCTTGTTTTGGTGGTTTAATATGACACTAATGGATCTCATAAAGTAAAAAACCACCGTAGGTGTTTTGTGTTTTTCTTTCAATCAAGCACCTGCATTTTGTGACAAATGCATCCTATTATAAAAATAGTTTAATATTGTCCCGGATATCTGGGCTTTCATCTCAGGTGGCCGCATTGCTTGAAGTTCTACCAACACGGTTGACAGGTGATGTGTTGGAGCAGCTTCGTCTAAGCAAACAATCACTGGTATTAAAGCTTCCTTAGCAATCATTTCCTGGACTCATTTGTCATATTGGCTAATTTTGATTCTATATTCATTTGTCAAGGTCGAGCTGGGTTCACGAGCAGGTGATCTCAAACAAATGCTCATCGATCTCCTAGAAGATCCTCATGAAATTCGTCGAATATGCATTATGGGGAGAAACTGTACACTGGATAGATCGAGTGATGACATGGAATGTTCTGTTCCTTTAGAAAAACATATTGCTGAAGGTACAGCTGAACTTTGTCATTATGACACTACATTTTCTGTTCCTTCAATAATGTCACTCCACCATCTAATTACCAGGCCAATATCTTATGGGACTAACCAAAGCATTGATGGAATATGTTTTGAAGAATATGGATGTAGTTTTGAGTGACAAAGTACACAAGTACAAATGCATTTGTGATATTTCTTATAAAGAACTGAAACAAACTAAAAGGAAGAAGCCGATTCATGAAAAATGAGAGGAAAGAATTTGAAAATGTTCTGCTTATATATATGTCGAGCGGCTGGGAGTTTTGAGGAAAAAAATGAAATACGGAGTAATATCGTTACCCGTCGGTTGTTCAATTGAATATATCTTTAACTTTTGATCTCAACAGAAGAAGAGGAAGAAATTGAAATGCTGTTGGAAAATTATCTTCAAAGGTGAGTCCAACATCAAATTATTATGTTTATTGTTTCTTGCTTGCGGTGTTGCTTTTAGACTAAGTTGTGCATTCTTACTGTCAGATGTGAATCATGCCATGGTCAAGCAGAGAGACTTCTTGATTCTGCACGGGAAATGGAAGATTCAATCGCAGTAAATTTAAGGTCTGTCCATTCTCACCACATGAGCTTAAAAATTATTTCTTCTTTTACTACATACTGTATTTGACGACAGGCACAGTTTGCATACCTTTTTTGTTCCCTGATATAATTACATGACTAAAAATACATATGGTGATAATATTAACAGTGGTAAAATTATTTAATGTAAACAAATAACTCTTTTATGGTACCTTTAAACCAATATAGACCGTGCATCCATTACATCCAAGGAGCCGAATCAGTTGGGATTTAGATGTGCTTCCCCATGGCCACAAGGTAGTACTCCCTCCGTTCCTAATTAATTGGCACCGGCTTTTTTTGCAAAGAAACCCCTGCAGTCCACGTTCTATTGGAACTTTTGCGAAAAAACCCCTGTAAATTTTCGGAATTAACGCGCAGTCCACGTGTAGTTGAAGATGTGAACTGCAGGTTTATTTCGGAAATTTACAGGGGTTTCTTTGCAAAAAGGCCGGCGCCATAATTAGGGACAGAGGGAGTAGAATCCCTATAGGTTCAAATCTGTAATTGCACAAGATTGTTAAGAAGGCCCACCATGGATGTGCCAAAGCCGCATTCATGTCTAGCCTGTGCCATCACTGGACGTGGCAGACACTGGCAACCTTCGACGCAGTTGCCAAGCACCCTGGTGAGGATGGTGAACGCTTGCATGCTAGAAAATAGTATATGTGTGTCTGTTTTGCTGGTAATGTCAGTATATTTCGTTTGTTCAGTCATGAGCTGGCCGGTTGAGGTTCCAGTTCGTTAAGCTGCCACTGCTGATGTACATCATGGGGTTCAATAACGCCATGAAACTACGCATGAACATGTATGTACATACATTTATTATTCATGGATCTGATACACGCATATTGATTCGATCAGATCATGTCTCTCAGCAGACAAGCAGCACACTGACAAGCATCAGCAGGAGCAGGATTCTCTCTGTTGAATTAGGGTTCAGGTCTGAAGTTATGAAAGGAACAGAAAATATTAAATTAGGACTTAGAGTCTATAACGCCCCTTATTAACCAACGGCTAGATTTGTTATATGTACTAGCAACCATCGTAGCTGTAGGTAAACGACCCTGAAATGCCACGTCACAAATAAATTAGGATATTAGTATTACTGGTTCAACCACGGCACATAAATCAAGGGAAGGACCCAATGAGTATATGTAGCTAACTTAATCCTCATCTCTAATTTATCATGAAATGATGTTTGTCTACCGCAACTTTGGCATTCTTACAGTTCTCGGCGACTAGAGGTAAGCAGAGTGGAGCTACTTCTTCAGGTTGGAACATTTTGTGTTGCCGTAGGAGCATTAATTGCAGGTATAAAAATCTATGAGCATTTTCACAACTTCGTGAACTTTCTTACTCACCAAAAGATACTCCCTCCAATCCTAAATTGTTGTCGAAATATTACATGTATCTAGACACTTTTTAAGAATAGATACATCCATATTTGGTCAAATTTGAGTCAAGAATTTAGGATCAGAGGGAGTAGTTATATTCAGAGTCTAGTTGCCACGTGGTATTCCTAAGACGGCGGCCATTGAAACCTTGCTAAACCATTGCACTTTTTTGTCATGTAGGAATATTTGGCATGAACCTCAAATCATACCTGGAGACAAACGCGGTATAATACTGTACTCCTCAGATTCTATTCCGCTTCAGTGGCACCTACCGGCACTAGTTTTTCGTTTGACAGTGAGTTTGTTTTGGAGCAGTGGGCATTTTGGGCGACGACTGGTGGAATAGCAGTCGGAGCAGTAGCTGGATTTTTCCTCATGTACTCGTACCTAAAGGCTAGGAAGATATTGTAACCATGCACCCCATGTTGAACTGTATATAATGCGGTTTTGGTCTCATCTGGAGGTAATTGTTTTGGCGTGGCGATGAATGGCGCGCCAATACTGCATGGGTTGTTGGTAACAACTTGGAGTAGCGTCAACTCAGACGCCACATCAAGGAGCATCAGATCCTATTCTGCTCTCTCCGGGAATGTGATTCAATATTGAGCTGAAAAGTGTAAACCTGGAACTTATAAATGTCGCTGATGACCTTGGAGATCCATGCAGCATGTCCAAATCCAATTTTGCCCAGCCTTGTCATGTTCTTGATTTTTTTCCCCATCCTTATCGTGCTCATTTGTCGTTGTCGTTGGCGCTGCACATATTTCGGTAGTATACTCCGTAAGTCTTTTTCCACTGTTTCATTCAAAGTTCACAAGCAAAGTCGCATTATTCAAAGTGCTCAGGTGATCGGGTCATCGAGAGCAGCTTAGGCTGAGGTTGCCGTTGCCGGCTTGGGCGGCACTTCATCCAAATCATCCTGCGTGCTGGCGGAGGACGTCCATGCGGCGGGCGGCCTCGGAATAGCGGGGAAGGTGGTCCGCTCTTTGGTTTCTCCCTCGTTGAGGAGATGACATTGGTCGTTGTGACTTCGAGCGGTCAAAGATTTTTCTTCTTGACACGGTCGGCGCCGGCGGGACGTCTTCCATGTTGCTCTCTTTGAGCCTGCGGCCTGCTGCCCTTGCCGTGCGGTTCACAGCCGGATCTGGCCTGTGCGGCTGTGCGCAGCGCCGAGGATGTAGGACTACCACGGTGCGGTGACGTGATCGACCATGGACGTATGAGGCTTTTTCTTGTGAGTTTCGCGTTAAATGCACCCGAAAGTCCTAAAAGTATTTGTGAGGTGTTAACTTTGTCTGTCGGGCACTAATAGGGCGCGACGTTCGCGCGCTGGCTCTCTGGCGTACGCATGCAGATGGCAAAAACAATGCATGCGTACAGCACCGGTGACAAAAGCTAAATAGACAAAAGACCGGAAGATTAAAAATGGTTTAACTCTTCAACCATAAACTCGATTTACAATCTATCTTCACGGTTAATTTTGTCTCGACGAGATCTTCGAAACTAGATCCCATGTTGGTATGTTTAGACAAATTTTTTTCTGTCTGAAAAGTTGCCGGCCAATAATTTATGAAATTGCCATCCTAGCTGTAACAAATTTACCACGTGGCAACTTTATACAAAACAGGGTGGCGATTTGTGTATGAAAGGTACCATCCTATAATATGTAAAGTCACCATCCAATAATATGTGAAGTTGACATTCTATTACTAACATATTACTATGTGGCACCTTTATATAAAATACGGTGACGATTTGTGTATCAAAGGTACCATCTGATCGATAATATGTAAAGTCGCTACACAATGATATATGAAGTTGACACTCTATTAGAAACATATTAACATGTGGCAACTTTATATAAAATACGGTGACGATTTGTGTATCAAAAGTTACCATCCGATCGATAATATGTAAAGTCACCACCCAATAATATATGATGTCACCCCATTAGTAATAAATCACCACATCCTAGCTTCATATAAAAGGGTGTAATTTGTGCATCCGAGCTACCATCCGATAATATGTAAAGTTACCACTGAATAATATATGAAATAGTATTGTGTTAGTAATGCATTAGCACATGGTAACTTTTCTTTAAAAAATGTGGTAACTTGTGCATTACCACAAGTAACATAAGCGTCAAAATAATTTTTCGACAAAACATACTCAGAGAGAGATCTATTTTTGAAGCTCTCGTCGATACGAAGTCAGCAGTAAAAACGGATTGTGAATCACACAAACGATTTAAGCTACAAAACTTTTGTCTTCAAAATAACTTTAAAAGAAAGTATATGCAGAGAACACCTGCTATTTCCCGATTAGCAAAAAAAAAGAAAGCATGCATGCATGCAACAGGATAGTAGCACAACAGCAACAGGAGCATGTCGCAGTAGCGCTCGGAAGTATATTTTCCGTTGTCTTAATAGTATGACACCATGAATAAGTTTAGGCCTCGGTGCAGTTAAACTTCTTTTTCTCCCAACCGTCTTTTTTTCTGGGGGGGAAGGGCTCCCAAGTCCCAACCGTCTCGAACGTTTGATGCAGAACGCAAGCGGCCAAGCCCAGATGCCCTCTTCTTTGTGCGACACGTAACATAACGAAGTGAGGAGACAGAGGCCCACCTTGCAGTCTGACACTTCCCATCTCCAACCGCCCATGTCATCGTCCCCGCGGCCGGCGACGCAGCGCCGGCGCGTCCATTCCCCGCCCTCCGCGGTTGCCTACCTCTCCGCTGTGATCACGCTCCTCGTCCTCATCGCCGCGGCCTTCTCCCGCGTCTTCGCCCCACGCTTCCCGCATCGGCCCGCCACCAGCGGCTGCCGCCCCGACGGCGAGGGCTCCTGGTCCATCGGCGTCTACCTCGGCGACTCTCCCTTCAGTCTCAAGCCTATTGAACACGTAACTGAGCCCCTATTCCACCCTTCCCCTCCCCGAGAAAGCGGCGTCCTGGTTGGCGTTAACTTGGCTTCCCGTGGCTTGCAGTGGGGGATCTCGGACGACAGGGGCGCGGCGTGGCCAGTGGCGAACCCGGCGGTGACGTGCGCGGACGTCTCGGAGGCCGGGTTTCCTAGCAGCTTCGTCGCTAACCCCTTCCTCTTCCTCCAGGTTCGAAGTTTTGCTTGCGTTTCGATTTTTCTAATGTCCCCTCGCGTTCCTAGCTCTCTAGTGGCGGTATGTGTATGACGCAGGTAGGGTGTCGGACAAAGCATCGATTATGCCATATTGTGCATAATAATAATAATAATAATAATAATAATAATATCTACAAAGTAGTAACCGGAGCACGGGTGGCACACCAATGGCCCAATTTGGTTACTGAAACTGAATTTGAATATTCCCATCTCAACTAGGAGTATTTATATGATGCTTGACACTCCAAATTAATATGCTGCTCGGAACGTCACCCACTCACCCTTGTATACATTTGGACACTGAGAGGTGTAAATAATTATCACAATCTGTACCTTATTCCACATCTTTCATGCAAACTTTTAAGGTTGCCGTTATCATTGTTGTTCAGTTGTGGCTTGGTCCTTGTCTTGATGGATGTGAAGCTAAATTTCCTCAGGGTGATGCTATTTATATGTTCTTTGAGACGAAGAATCCCATTACATCACAAGGCGACATTGCTGCTGCTGTGAGCAAGGACGCCGGTGTAACATGGCAACAGTTGGGTGTGGTGCTAGATGAAGAGTGGCATCTTTCGTACCCATACGTGTTCAGATACAATAACAAGGTAAGTGTCCCTTTCATAGCTTCTTATTCGTGATCAATGAATTCCTATTGTAATCACCTCACATGTACTTTTTTACTTGCATCACTCCACAGATCTATATGATGCCTGAAAGTAGTAAGAAAGGTGATCTTCGGTTGTATTGTGCATTAGATTTCCCCCTCAAGTGGAAATTGGAAAAAGTCCTTATGGAGAAGCCACTTGTAGATTCAGTCATCATAAATTTCCGGGGTTCCTATTGGCTCCTTGGATCAGATATAAGTTCCTATGGTGCAAAGCAGAATGGAGAGCTTAATATCTGGTATAGCAACTCTCCTCTTGCTCCTTGGAATCCACACAGGCATAATCCAATTCGTAATATGGACAGCAGGTCGAGTTTTAGAAATGGAGGCAGGCCATTCATTTATGATGGCAATCTCTATCGTGTAGGCAAACAGGGTATATCTGGCCATAGTATCAAAGTATTCAAAGTTGAAATCCTGACAGCAAATGAATACAGGGAAGTTGAGGTTCCATTTGTCATTGACAAGCCCCTCAAGGAGCAAAATGCATGGAATGGTGCACGATCCCATCATTTTGATGTTCAACAGCTTCAATCAGGTCAACTCTGGATTGGGGTAATGGATGGGGACAGAGTTCCCTCAAGAGATTCAGTTCACCGTCTGACGGTAGGGTACATGTTTTATGGAGTTACTCTTCTGCTAGTTCTTATTCTTGGTGGGCTTACTGGTGCGGTTAAATGCATGCTACCTCTCAGGTGGTGTCTTCCACAGACTGAGAAACACGGTGACTTATTCCATGCAGAGCAGAAGTTCTTTCTACACTATAAGCTAAGATCGCTGGTCTCCAGTTTGAACAAGTTCGGTTTTCTTCTTGGTGGAAGAATTAACTATAGAACTTGGAAGGGCCAAGTTTATATAGCAGTAGTAATACTAATTTTAATTTTTCTGACTTGTGTTGGAACTCACTACATATATGGTGGCAATGGTGCTGAAGAGCCATATCCAATCAAGGGCAAGTACTCACAGTTCACGTTGTTGACTATGACATATGATGCGCGGCTTTGGAATCTGAAGATGTTTGTTGATCATTACTCCAAATGTGCATCAGTGAGGGAGATTCTAGTTGTCTGGAATAAAGGCCAGCCCCCAGTGCAAAATGAATTGAAGTCATCAGTTCCTATAAGGGTCAGAATTGAAACTAAGAATACTCTGAACAACAGATTCAAAATAGACGAAGAAATTAAGACAAGAGCTGTTATGGAGCTCGATGATGATATCATGATGGCATGTGATGACTTAGAGCGTGGCTTCAAGGTATGGAGGGAGCACCCTGATAGGATTGTTGGCTACTACCCACGCCTTGCCGATACTGCTCCATTGAAATACCGCAATGAGAGGTATGCTCGGCGACAAGGGGGTTATAACATGATACTGACTGGAGCAGCATTTATGGATCATAACTTGGCCTTTAAGAGGTATTGGAGCAACAAGGCTGAGGTAGGAAGGAATATTGTAGACAGTTTCTTCAATTGTGAGGACATACTTCTAAATTTCTTGTTTATGAATGGAAGCTCAACAAGCACGGTGGAGTATGTAAAGCCAGCTTGGGCGATTGATATGTCTAAGTTCTCAGGAGTAGCCATTAGTCGAAATACACAAGCACATTATCATGTTAGGAGCAAATGCGTTGCTAAATTTTCAGAGTTCTATGGTAACTTAACTGCTAAGAGGTTCTTTAGCAGTCGAGGTGATGACTGGGACGTATAGTAAAACAGATAACTGTTTTCTTTTCTCTTGAGACTTAAATAGTCTTATTAGCCAAGTTATAAGTTGGTAAAGCAGGGGAGTAGTAGTTCATAATATATTATCCCCTTTGTGTAAGCTTTCGGTAGAATCTTTTTTTATACTGTGTTTCATCCTATGGTCCCACCTATGTTCCATTACTCAATCCATTCTCAACATTTTCAATTATTGTCAAGAATTGTACTGGATTTGCAAACTGTACTTATTATCAGTGTGCATGCAACTGCAACCATGTTCACTTTTTCAGAATGAATTCATATCACCAGAATCCAGAGGCGATTGGTAATGTTCTATTTTTTATTTGCAATTGCAAAATTATGTTACATGAAGAATAATATTGGTAAAAATAAAGGTAGGAATTATTTGTACAAATAACAAACTACATTCAGATTGGTATATATGTACTTCACATTTGCATGGTCTGCACCATGATCAATAATCAATTATCAAGCAAAATCAGCTTTTATTTTTCTACTATCTATCCTTAGTAAATAAACCAAGGAGACTAAATCTACATATATCGAATCCTTCCGAGTGCTGGCCTATCAATTTGTTGTACGGGTTGGATAATGATCAACCCATTGGTTCAGGTCATAAAATGATACTGCTTGAATCAAAACTTGCAGTTCTTCTTCAGGTAAACCACCACTTCTTGCTGCAGCAAATGCGGTAAAGGGTCAATGTACAATTCTCAATCTAATAACTATTTTATACTTTCAGGAAGGTGAGATGCACAATTAACTTACAATCAAGCAAAGAATGGCGCAGCCTGCAGCTCCGGGGAAAAGTGCATACCAAAATTGCAAGTTGTGAAATTTGGGACCATCAATAAACAAGAGAGGCAAGCTCGCAGCTGCAATCATCAAAAAAAGAGGTTAGCTTAATTGCTTTTATCATCTGAAGCAGAAGAAAAAAAAAACAGAAGAGTTCACTGAAACACGAGCAAATATGCATATATTTGGGTATGGTACCAGATTGAATACGTATGTTTGGGTGTTTACCTGGAGGATGTGAAGAGCCTGTGATTGTCATAAATGCTATGCATGCAGAAAGAGCTGCACCCCTTGCTAACCAGCCAGGCCCAAACAACGAAAGGGCTAGTACACCGATTGCGGCACAGCCAATCTGAGCGACGAACATGTTATATTTCTGCAAGTTTTTCCACCTGAGAGTGTTAGTATTGGTTATCCAAATCTCTTGATTCTCTTTAAGGCACATGAAAAGCTATAACATGGGTTTAAGTTTGCTTGCTTTTTTCTGTTTGCTTTTGTTGTTCTGATTCTAGCTTAGCATAGTTGAGCTTTGCTTTGTTCTTTTCTGTTTGCTCTGTTAGCTCAGAGTTTGGTTTTGCTTTCTTTGGTACTCCTAATACAAAATTACACACATCAAAATGCGTGTTTGAGAAAAAGAAAAACTACAACATGGGATTTTACACACTGATAGTACCAAGAAACATTAAATAAGGGTTTGTTGATGACTTAGGAAAGCAAGCACAACGGTTGACTTTAACTGAGTTCTACAACATTATTACATGATTAGAATCTTCATGAAATTCAAACTGTTATATATACTTGATGCCAACTGGCAACTGCTTATGGATGCAGTGTCTCAGGAGTATTATTTTGCGAAATTCAGAGGGTTAGATCCATTATGCACATATATGATTTATTTAAAGCTAAATAATGAAATGGGTCATTCTAAATCTGCCCTACGCAGCTAGGCTCCTAGCTGTGTTGCAAATATAAAATTGGCCTGACTAATTTTTTGTTGTTGACTACGAACCTTGGCAGCTGGTGAGTCTGGAGCGGTGAAAAGCACAGCGCAGACTGCTCCAAGTGGTGCAATTGTTAACGACACTCCCTTGAATGCCATCAGCTGATCCATTTTACCCAGCACTGCCATTGCCAAGAATGCACCTGCATGATATGATATCAACACGAGAGGAAAACATGTCAAATTCGAGGTTTTATTTTCTGCAAGTTTATTGGTAACAGCCTGAAACTCTATGGCTCTCTGTCAATAAATATGTTTTAAAAAGACTCAAAATAGTTGCCATAGTCTGGCAGGTACAATTGAAAGGAGGAAATCGGACAGCACATCTCTGAAATTAGCGGGAGGAGCACAATGAAGATCCAGAGAAACCAGCGAATGGAAAAGAACATCAACGCTTGAGACTCACCAGCCGAAGGCCAAAGAACATCGCTGACGCTGATGCCCCGAGGCGTGGACGGCGTGACATTTGCCGCGGCGGCGCTCGCTTCAGCGACGATGCACAGGTCTTGCCTTCTGCTCCTCCCGCTTAAGCTTATGGCGTTGATGCCGGTCTTGCGCGAGACCAGATGCGCCTGCCTGCTGCCATTGACATGCAGGAGGACAGGTAAAGAGGGCGCGTGGGACGCTGCTGCCAGACATTGTGATCTTGCTCGTGCCAAGATGTTGCTGCAGCCAATGCCGGGCAGCCTATGGTGCTGCAGCAATGTCATCTTGTCTCTTCCTCTCTCCCTTTCTACTCTTCCTCTCTCCCCAAGAAGTACAAGGTATTTAAATGAGTAAGATAAGGTGCGAGAGGAGGAGATGGATGGGGTCAAGGGAAGAAAGATGGACGGCCTCTTGGCCTCTTGGGTGCGCGAGGAGAGGATGGAAAACGGAGTAGGGAGAGAACAGGGCAGGAACAGAGAGTCCGCTTAGCCCTTCGGTGACGCGGGGAGTCGCTGCGCTGTGCAGGCTAGGATGCCAAATACTGTCAAGCGTGCGCGCGCGACCCTTCCTTATCTTATTCCGAGTTGATCTCAGTTGCCGATTGGATCCGCTGGTACTTGGCTGTTTCTTGCTCATCGGCGTCATCGCTATCTGCCCACGCCAGAGCTACCAATTAATTTGCGATGCTAATGGTCAGTACTCGGTAGTCAGTAACAGTAGTCGGATGTAACAAACTTCCACGTGCAATTCACGTCAACAGATCCAAATCCTACCGATTCTTTTGCTGATGTTAGTTACATGGTTTTACCCGGTTAGTTATATTCTTTTTTTTTAGATGCGGTGAGTTTTTTCTTGAAGGGTCAGGGAACATTCCTGAAGAAAAGAAGGGATTCTGGTTTTTAAGAAATGCTCAACGAGTTTCTTTTCAGGTGTGGATTGTCCAAGTGTTGTTTCTCTTGGTTACTTTCCACCTAGTTGTAGATGTAAAGACTGATGCCGCAAAGTAGTATTCCTCTGTTTCTGAATACATGTATATCTGAGATTGTCCTAAGTTAAGTTTTTTGACCCTTCACATAGATAAAAAAATACTATCATATGTAATACCAAACAAATGCCATATGAAAATATACTTAATAGTAGTGCTAATGATACTAGTTTGGAGTTGCATATGTTTATAGTTTTTCTTCAAGGTCAGTCAAAGTTAACAAATTTTGACCTAAAACAACTCTAAATGTACAGATATTTAGAAACAGAGATTTGTATTATTTTGACACACGCCAAAGCTATGCTAACTGTTCTTCTTCTGCCATCGCATGATTGCATCGCAATAGAAAATACGGTCTTATCATCGATGGTTCATCCATGGTGCCTATCAGCCAAACCTGGAGCTCTGCTTTTTTTTATTGGATTTTCTATATTTAATTTGCTTGGAAGCATTTCTAAGTTGACCAAGTTGGAAATTCATAAAGGTTAGAGCTGCAAAAAAAAATGCAGTAGATAATTAGATATGCGTAGTTGCCTGGTTGCACACAAATCTGTAATTTTACACAATTTCTCAAATGTCCAACTGCTCAATTTGTGTTGGAGAATCAATGCTCAGAGTTGTTGGCATAAAAATTAGAATTTCTGGTGTTTAAGAAAGTGACCCTCCCAATTTTTGAACACGAGAAATTAATATTGTTATAAATGTTAAACTGGCGAAGTGGCGAGTTGTAATTTGTATGTGCAATTTCGTGTACCCAAAGCTTTGTTCTTGCTAGTAGTTTTAACGAACTTAAAAATCAATGCTCAGAGCTTTGTAATTTAACGACTTAACTAAAGCTATAAAGGCTGTAAAAAAAACTAAAGCTATAAAGCAGTTGTGATTCAAACTCGAGGGTCCAAGAGGGAAGCACGAGGGAAAAAGAAAAACAAATTGAACAACAGAACCAGAACAGTGTCAACCCCAAGAAGGCGGCTCTTGGTACCGATCAGAGATCCAGCCACTGTGCCACCCTACGCAATAGGCCTGTAAACAAGTCGTCGACATCCGGTTACATCGTACTAACCCGGTGAGCAACGGCATCAGCAAGGCTGGTTCGCGGTCCCGTTGCTGTCAGAAAAGAAAAAATTGTACGGAGTGCTCCATTCAACGGTGACATGCTAGTACTTTAGTACCTGGCACAGCTTTAGTAGTTCCATCACAGTAAATGGTGTTTACCCGGACCTTATTGGAGCAATTATCAAAAAGTTTTCAAGTCATGATTAGCCTCATAAGGCATGTGCATGTGCCACGTAAAAAATGGTCTTCTTTTCTCGTACACCTCGTCATATAGAAGACTATAAAACATATACTCCCTTTCAAATTAACTAACGTGTATTTGTATAAAAATTTGTACAAATCTTCATCCGTGAATTTGAGACGGAACGAGTACAAGTGTTTTAATTATTTTTTAGTGATATCACTTACAATTAATGTTTAATGTCAATAAGCTTTGTGCGATGGAACACCGCTTCCTTCTTCTTTTTTGCGAGCGGAACACCGCTTCCGTGCACCATACGTTGCACCCGTTCTTGTCTCTTTGGTCTCTATTTTAGTAACCTATGGGCATCTCCAAGGGAAAGCCTCCATTTGTCCTCCCCATTTGTCTATTTGAGGGATGTTTGGACAAAATACAATGTTGTCCAATGGGAGCCCCCATTTATCCTCCCCATTTGCCTATTTTCTGTTTTTTCTTCTATTTTGCACATAAATACATGTTTTGACTCAATAATAATTCAAAGATGAATACTAGACCACACATAATTGAACATCAATTCAAATTTAAATTGAAAAGAAAAACCAGACAAGATTCCTTTGTACGTGGAGAGGCATCAATCAATCCAGTACTCGGGCTTTTCAGAAGAACTACAAGCTTTCGTCAAAAAAAAAGAAGAACTAGAAGCTGGGGAAAGGGAGGCGCCTGAGCAGTGCATGTCTCTCAATGAATTTTGCAATCCAGGACCAACTTTTACAATCCAGGATGAAACATGCAGCCATACAATTAAGAAAATCCATTTATATAACAGGCATCAATACAAGATGAAGCAACAGTAAACATCCAAGGTTTTCTAGTCTGCACAAACAAAACAAAATCTATTCTGTATTTTGCTTCCGTTATAGCTACAAACATCAAGGTACAGATTTTTAAAATCAGTTCATAGACATACCTTTGCTTCCATTATAGCTACAAACATCAAGTAATTCAGTAGCTGCAAACTAATGGTTTCCATGACGATCCCATATGTGCTCAACTAGATCATTAAGTTGTTGATGCATTTCCTTCTCACGGATTGTTCGATGCATTTGAAGAAAATCAACTAGTTGAGCTTCTTGTTGCTCTGGTAGCACGATAAGCTCTCCCATGTAGTCAAAATCAACATCTTCTGCACCTTCACACTCATCCTCCACAATCATGTTGTGCATGATGACACACGCAGTCATGACCTCCCACAGCGTCTCTGGTTGCCACATTCTAGCTGGCCCCCTAACAATAGCCCAACGGGATTGGAGCACTCCAAATGCCCGCTCCACATCCTTCCTTGCACTTTCTTGTTGTTGTGCAAAAAGAGCTCTTTTATTGCCTTGTGGGTTAGAGATTGTCTTCACAAATGTCGCCCACTGGGGATAAATACCGTCGGCAAGGTAGTACCCCATGGTATATGGGTGTCCATTCACATCAAAGTTGCACTCCGGTGCATTTCCTTCAGCAAGCCTTGCAAACAGTGGAGACCTCTGAAGCACATTGATGTCATTATGAGACCCTGGCATGCCAAAGAAAGAATGCCAAATCCACAAATCATATGATGCCACAGCTTCAAGAATGATAGTAGGCTCCCCAACATGACCTTGGTACTGCCCTTGCCAAGCATATGGACAATTCTTCCATTCCCAATGCATGCAATCAATGCATCCAAGCATCCCAGGAAACCCTCTTGCTTCTCCGATTGCCTTAAGCCGTGTCGTGTCCTCAGCATTTGGCTCTCTCAAGTATTCTGAACCAAAGACCTTCACCACCGCAGTGCAAAATCTCAGCATTGCTTCAACGCAAACTGACTCAGACATTCGAAGGTATTCATCAATGGCATTGGCTGGAGCACCATATCCAACCATCCGGATAGCAGCAGTGCACTTCTGGAGGGAAGAAAACCCAAGTGTCCCAGTGCAATCTCTCTTCAGGATGAAGTAGTCATCATAGTTTCTGATACCATTCACAATGCGCATGAACACATGCTTTGCCATTCTGAAGCGACGCCTAAACATCGCCGGACCATACACCGGAGTAGCTGCAAAATAGTCTTTGTAGAGGCGAATATGACCTTGTGCCCTCTCTCGATCAAGTACTCTATGCCCTGTTGTAGCCCCCCTGTACATAGGCTCTGCATCTTCCTCTTCTGCCGCAAGAGCAGCTGCAATCAGATAGTCATCATCGGAATCTTCATCTGAAGAGGAAGATGAGTTTAAATACTCCTTGTAGTAGTACTCATCATCGGTATCCATTTGTTCCCTACAATTTAAACAAAAAGGCATGGTTAGAAGCATGGGAGATATGCTACAGGAGGGCAACAGCTACTTTGAATATTGCTGGCATTAAAATGAACATTGTTCAGTATACATATATGCAAGCAAGCAGGTTCGAGTAATTACTCAAGTGAAATTATCTCTTTAGATGAATGTTTGTGTAGATAACCACTTGTTTGTACAAAAATCTGCACACCGCCGAGGTGAAGTTTGGTAAATTATTCCTCTCCTCTGGTCAGATCTCTTATCTGATTACTAAGGTACTAATTCTCTCTGAATTTCTGATGGAAAACATTATGGTTCTAAATTATTTCTGTGACCATGCGCAAGAGCTTCTTCCAATGCTATTTCCATGGAAATGCATTCTACGGTGACTTGACAAGAACAGACTGAATTTCAGGGAACAATGGCAAAAGAGAAGAGAGGGAACAATCTCACTGACAACACATACGGCAACTCGCCATGCTAATCTGGCAAGCATATGAACCTACGGAACAATTAGAGTGCAACTCACCTTGCTAATTTGGCAAGCAGCACCTCTAGTTGGTCGTCCGACCGAGGGATAGGAGGAGAGATCGAGGGGCCACCTCGTCTTGGGGACGGATGCCACGCGGTGGACAGCGCCGGCGAGCTAGAGAGGCACGGTGGTGGTAATCAGGGAGGGGCAAGCCAGGCCGCGGGGAAGGGATGGTTCCAGACGGGGACGGGAGCAAGCCGGAGAGGGCGTTGGCTGCGAGATCGGGGACGGGGACGGAAGCGGATTCATGGCGGCGGTTAGACGGTGTAGGGCGGCGAGGCGGCTAGCCAGCGCGACGGCGAGGCGCACGGTGGAGGCGGCCAGCGAGCCGGCGGCGGGGCGTAGGAGATCGGGTCGGGCATCGAGAAAAAAGAGAGGTCGGGGAATTCTGTGGGCTCTGACGTGTGGGGCCGTGGACAACAGGAGTCCCTGTTCTTTCCCCCAATTTGGGGAACAAACGGGACGTGGACAGAATTTGGACAAATGAGGTTTTTTATTGGGTTGTTGTTTTCTTAGTTGGACCTTCATATGAATAAGATTGGACAAATGTGGAAGATACGGGGGCTTTTTCCTTAAAGATGCCCTAGTTTTGCTTGGGTCTCGTGAGCCAACTCATTGATAATCCTGCACACGTGGTTTGCAAGCTAATTTTTATTAGAATATATCTAGATGGGTATATCATATATTGAAGAACGAAAGATCTGCGACGCAGTTACAGGGCCTTGAAGGTTTGCAAGCTAATCGTTGCTTGTTTCAGACAGGTCTAGGTCTTTGTAGCATGTTTCTTCTGATTGCAGGCCATGGATTGCTTGGAGCTCTATTGTTAGACATGTATGTATCGTCTTGTAATCTCCATATCGATAATCAAACAAACTAACATCAGATGAATAATTTTAGTCGTTGATGGTAATCTCACAAATGTTATCAAGGAACTTGAGGTTGAGGGCCACCGCAACCATACGCTCCTTTTCGACCATCACGTTCACCTTAAGGTGTGTTTGGTTCCTCACACATGATGAAATCTCGCCAACTTATAATGATTTCAATTCGTGGTGGTGAGTTCACATTATGAGCAGTACCACATGTGGGCCCATTTAAACTACAGTACACAACACACAGAAAGCCTCAAACTCCATTTTCCATCCCGATCACCTCCTGCCACAATCCTCCTCAATCAGCTTGCTGCTGCCTCCTTCGTTCTCCAATCCCCAACGATGGGGCTTCAAATTTCGAACTCATCTTGCTTCAAGTGCTCGGGGCCTCCTCCTCAACCTGAGTACCAACCTAATTTTCGCCGTCGCCGCCACAGTCGCTCCGCCTCGGGCCGTGCTGCTCCGCCTCCTCGATCCCTGCCGCCCCGCTCGCTAGGCGCCGTCAGAGCTGCGTGGAGACTGCAGGGGCGCATCGCAGTGAAGACATTTCTCCTCTACTACGCCTCGCGTCAGGTATTCAGTTCCGGCCGCCGCCTCGCTCTGGCTTCTGCAGTGCTCCGCCGCGGCACTTGCTGGCCATCGTCCGAACTGCGTGGAAACTGCAGGGCCGCATCGTAGTGCCGCTCCGTACTCTGCCCCGACTTGATTGTGCTCCGTCTCCCACCGGGTATCTCAATGCTGTAGACTCGTAAGCATTACTTGCACACAAGTACAGTATGTGATTTAGTGTCAGATTCTCATTAAACAAAGGTTTACATCTCAAACAAACTTGGCCTCCTGGCATAAATTCCCGCAGAGAGCAATATAAGAATCTGATATTTGATGAGGCGGACGTTCTATGATTTTATTTTACATATATCACTTCCCATACAACCGTGTTTCCACAAAAAGGAACTAAACACTTATGCAAAAAGAAGACTCGATGCCTGCTGGTTCTTTTTTGCCTCCCAGAAATTCAGTGTTTTGGTAGTTTAGCTTCAAAGTTGCAATAGGTATACAGATACTCCATTTTTAGATAAATTTGAATCACTTGATATGAGACGGAGGGAGTAATAGGTATGATCATATTGTTTTCATTATTAGTTGGGTCAGTATGGTTAGATGATGGGCGCGCGCTATGACCTGCGGCATTCTTTTACGAGTTCTGCATATTGTTCAATTTTTTTTAACTCATGATCAACTTCATAAAAAGTACTTCCTCTGTCCAACAAAGGATGTCTTAACTTTGACAAAATTTGAATACATCTATACACTAAGTCATGTCTAGATACATCTAAATTTTGACAAACTTGAAACATCTATTGTTGGACGGAGGGAGTAGTTAAAAAAGGTTATCTATACAACTCAAACATAGATCTAGAATATTCACTTGGTTGCGCGGATGTTTTTGTTACAATAGGTCCAAGCAATCTGCTTATGACTGCCAGCAGTAAGATTGACCCTGAAGTTGTTGTGATCCAAAAAATTACAAATATTTTACATATATCTAGCTTACCTAAATGTTGTACTTTTCAGAAGAAATGTATTGTTCTCTTTCGAAAGAGTAGAGTATAGTATAGAGATAGAATCTTGGGAAGAAACATTTTTTAATTAGGGGGATATTTGGTGGTCATCAAAGAAAACCAAAAAAAAAAGTTTGATGCATATGACTTAAGTGTACTACCATTTTATTTTGTTGTTTCGTTGCAACGCACAAGCATCCGGCTAGTGTAATGCAATGGTTCCAAATTTGAACATAAGCATCATCTTTAGTTCTTAGAATATTTTTTTAACAGATCTTTTAGTTCTTAAAATATTTCTTTAATGGATCTTTAGTTCTTAGAATATATGAAACTGAAATGGACCGTTGATTCCTTAAAAGAGAATATTCTCCAAATATTTCTAACCATCTCATTTGCTAAAAAAAAATCCCTCCGTCCCAAAATAACCGTCGTGAATTTGTACACGATCTTATACAAATTCACGACGTTTATTTTGGGACGGAGAGAGTAGAAATTAATTGGTTCCAAATAAAATCAGTGGTAACTACATCCATTCTTTTCTTATACAAATAAAACCGTTCTCCGTGAAAAAACTGAAATAATGATTTGTACTTTTGACTGTATATACGGGACCAACCGACCGGCGCTCCTGCAGCCGCCCTCCGCCGTGGCAAAGAGCCGCATCGGCACAGTAGCACACACGCCGGCTATCCCCGTCCCGGTTTCCCCCAATCCCCCTCGACGGCTCGACCGAACGACCCGCGCGCGCCATAGTCTCTCCGGACTCCACAGCCCCGCGCACGGGCACGGCACGCGCGCACACGGGACACTGCCGCGGCTGGGTTTAACGGCACGGGGCCTCAAATCTCCTCCTTCCCCTTATCCGCTCCAAGCCAGCCAGTCGCCCCCGGTGCCCTCACTCCGGCCGCGCACCTTCCCCTCTCGCCGGCTACGGTCCGACGCAGGCCAGCATGGCGGCGTGCCCCGCCGCAACCACGTACGTGCCTGCCCTCTTACTCCCTTCCCCCTCGCTCCTCTCCTCTCCTGCGATTCCGTCCTGCTCACTCACGCGACCAAAGGCTCTCCTCGCGCTTCGCAGGGCTCGCGTGGGAGCGCACGGAGGGCCGTGCCGCCTCTGGAGGGGAGGCGACAGAAGCCCGAACTTCCTCACGGGCTCCGCGACGTCCTTGCCGCTCTCGGGTCGCCGGCCTGCCCGTGCCACGAGGACGCGCGCCTCGGCCTCGGAGTTGCAGCAAGCGCCCGGCGCGGCCGCTCCCGCTGCCACTATCCCGACCCACAAGGTCACCGTCCACGATCGGGAGCGCGGAGTCGTCCACGAGTTCGTCGTGCCCCAGGTACGTGTGTTTTAGCTCTGGTATTCGTGTTTCAATTCGAGGTGGCTATCTGAAACTCTTAATGCTCTGTCAATGGCGGCGACGGGCACAGGACCAGTACATTCTGCACACCGCGGAGGCGCAGGACATCACGCTGCCGTTCGCGTGCCGCCATGGTAGTATATATATGCTTCCTTTGTGGATTGTCATTTCTGTTGAATCAACACAAGTAGTTGCTGATTTTTTTTCTTATTCTGTTGGTAACAAAACCTTTTAGTTGCACCTCAGACTAGAATATCCTCATCATTTGTTTCCTATGATATAGGAAATTTACTGGATTAGGAAATTTTATGCTAATCAGGTTGCTGTACTAGCTGCGCGGTCCGAATTAAATCCGGGCAAATACGACAACCTGAAGCACTTGGAATATCTGCTGAATTAAGGGAGCAGGTAAATTCCCCTTTTTCTGGTTTGTTGTCACTGGGTTCTTCATGTTCCTTACTGTTAAAAAATGCTATGCAGTGCTGCATTGTTGTCCCATGATCCAATTGAGCTATATCGTTTGTCTATGGGCTGCCACATTATGGTCCCATATTATCCAATTCAGTTTATCCTTTGCACTGAATGGATATATCTGTGATCAGTAGAACTGTTGGATTTAGCTTTCTGTGTCGTAAGGACTTTTTTTTCTGTTACAAAAGTATTGCACTTCTTTAGATTTGAGTAGTTTTGGAGAGGTTGTAGCCTGAGCCTTTAGGAACTAGGAAGAGAATGATATAGAAATGTGTTATTCACTTTTTAGGATGAATCAAGGCCACCTTCAATTTTGGTACTCTAGAATTTGTGGGTGCTTTCAGCTTGTATGCGGAGCAGGTGCTCTAGCAGTGCTCCTATACAGAACATACGTTACATGTTTCATCAGTCGTTACGATTCTGCCATTCTGCAAACTTGAAACTGAAAACCTGTGAATGTTACATTTATATGGCTTCCTTTTCAGGGCTATGCGTTGCTATGTGTTGGCTACCCATCCTCTGATGTTGAAGTTGAAACTCAAGATGAAGACGAGGCAAGCACATTTCATAAGCTACATTGTGAATATTAAGACTCGTCTAGTTCAAATATACAGTAGGAACCAGGAAATATTCTTCTGAATTCTGATGATTGCTCAACTAAGGATTATCTATCTCAATTTAGGTATATTGGCTCCAGTTTGGAAGATATTTTGCACGAGGGCCTGTTGTGAGTACTACCAACTTTCTTATTTACAAACTGCATTTCTATGTTCTGGGACGCCTTGAGCAGAGAAATCTGTGTGGTGCAAGTTGCTATGGTTATCGACCAAATTGTTATTCTTATCCCTCTTAAACATGTGCATCTTTCAAACTTTGCTGAGACCAAATCAACTCGTTTTCTTTCAGGACAGAGACGATTACGCGCTAGAGCTTGCGATGGGAGATGAGTGATGTGTACCTAAGAGGTTTGCTTCCTCTCAAGTTTCAGCCCCTACAACACTGAATCTCTTCGTTTCTGTTTCATTCATCCAGACCTAACCCTCTGTTTTCACTCCTAATATTTCAGGGATACGGTTTTCAAGCGTCGTCTCTGCGGTTTGTGTAGGTTATAGGGCCGCGAATGCTTGATTTTTGCAAGCGTAGGAGAAGAAAAAAATAATGTCGGTGTTTTTATAATTTTCCATGGAGTACGTCCTGCATGTTTGCAATTTTGGCATGTGCAATATATGCTTCTTGCAAAGATGCCATTTTTCTTGTTTTTGGCATCTGGCAGATGAACAAAGCTAAGGAATGTATGTAAAGCTGTGTACTACTTCCAAGGAAAAAAAACTGTGTACTACTGAACACCTCAACACAATCTTCAGTGCAAAATCCAGGAGGCCAACAAAGAGACATTAAAGATCCCTAAGATTAGGAATACTCAGGCTACCAAACTCAATTGTTTTCGGGCTTACATGCAGAGGTGCAACAAGGTGACTCTCAGGGTACCTTTTGACCATTTTTAGTTCAACCAAATGAATTTGTTGAACCAAAGGGGGTCAAAGGATACCCTGAGGTCACAATTTTGCAGCTCTACTTACATGAAAAAATGTTGCAAGTTGTCTTACTTTGTCTTTTTATCGTACTCTCTGTGTCCTTTTTGCAAAGAAATTGGCGCCGGCCTTTTTACAAAGAAACTCTTGTAAATTCTTGAAATAAATCTGCAGTTCACGTTCTATTGGAACTTTTGTGAAAAAAACCCTGTAAATTTTTGAAATTAACGCGCAGTCCACATTTAATTGAAGATGTGGATTGCAGGTTTATTTCAGAAATTAACAGGAGTTTATTTGAAAAAAGGCCGGCGTCAATTAATCAGGGACAGAAGGAGTGCAAGTTTTTGACCGAACAAAACCATTTTTTGTACTGATATATGCATTACAGTGTACAGGAATTTGTTATCTACTCCGTAACTTGTAACCGAACAAACTCAACTGGCAATTCAAATTTCAATTTTGTTAAGTTAAAAGAGCATAACAGAGACGAGTTTCTCGAGAGAAAAATATCAAGAAGTGGAGAATTTCTAGACTTCATCTGACAGCTGATTGGAACGAGTAGATAAGACGGGCGCGAAACTGCGAAACCGTAGTTGCCAAAGGAGCGACCGAACGGGCCATCGCAAATTCGCAATGCTACTGGCGCGCGCCCCGCCGCCGCCACTGCTCTCGCCGTCCAAGTCTCCGGCGCAACGTGTGCGTGCCTTCTGCCGTCGCCGTTTGGCCGCACCCAGCACCGCCGCCCATGCCTCGACGGTCGCGTCGTCGGAGGCATCTTCTTTCCGGGCCGGGCAAAAGCGCAAGCAGGTGGCGAGCGTGGCGAACCCCCTGGTGAAGCACTGCGTCAAGCTCCGGGACTCCGCTGCCTACCGCCGCTCCTGCGGCCGCCTCCTTCTCGTTGGCCTCGTCCCCATCCTGTACCCTTCTCTCCCGCCACTCTGATCCCTGCCTTGTCACCGTGTCCGATTCTCTTCTTAATTTGATCTTCCATTTCCAATTGTATGCTCCTCCTCCATGTCGTTTCCTGTAGAGAGGTTTGGAGGTCTGGGTTCGCCGCCATTGATTGCTTGCTTCTCTTGGACGGTTTAGCTGTCCCGGAGGAATTGCATGAGCTCTGTGGCGATGTTGTGTATGTCAGCGCCACTGTCATGAAGAAGATTTCTGGGATGCAATCAGTTGATTCAACTGAGGCGATTGCTGTCATGCACATGCCTAAGTATTTCTGTGACCTCAACGGTGATGACGGTGGAGCTGCTCTTGATGGGCTGTTACATTCTCCAAGGAGGATTCTAGTCCTTGATGGGATTCAGGTGAACATAAGCGATATCCCACTATTGTCCTGATGCAATTGATATCATTTTGTGTAGAAAACTGCACACAATACAGCGGCTATTTCTTTACTTGAACTTCCCAGTAATCTATTTGTACATCCATAAACACAACTTTGAATCGTGCACGAGGCTTCTGATTCTAACCATGATTCCTTTACTTTTTAGGATCCTGGTAACCTTGGAACACTGATAAGATCAGCTTGTGCTTTTAAATGGGTATGCCATTTTGTCCTTCAACTGCTGTACATGCTTTCTGGAATGGCACGAGTCACATATCACACCATTCTATTATTATGTATGCCGATCATTATGATCTTTCATTTTATTCTTCAGTAATTAATGTTAAATTATCAGCACGGTAAAATGAAGTATGAAAGAACTGAAAGCGTGCAATTATTAGTTTTTTTAGACATTTGAGTTTTGCAGAATAACCCATAGTACCACTACTGCCACTAAGGTTATTGAAGTCAATGCTTAGGCAAACAGGAGGTTGAGTAGGTTGTATTGGGTTAAAAGAATAGAAGCACCATTACACACAGAGTATTTGCAAGGGTGTGTGCCTTTGATTCAGGAACTTGCGACTCCACAAAATGACAAACTATTTTCTGTGTTCTCTTTCCAAACATTGATTCTTTTAACATGTAAGACCAACAATCAACAGGATGGGGTGTTTCTTCTCCCTTCTTGCTGTGATCCTTTCAATGAAAAGGCTCTTCGTGCTGCTCGTGGAGCCTCTCTGCAGCTTCCAATTGTTTCTGGTAACTGGTATGATCTGCGTGCTTTCATGACTGAACGTGGCATGAAGATGTTGGCAGGCCATCCGGAAAGCAACAGTGATGGATCTGATGGAACACAAACTCTGTCCAAAGAACTAGCAGATTCACTGATGAATGAGTCGCTATGCTTAGTGTTAGGAAGTGAGGGCAATGGCCTCTCCGAAGAGACCGTCCAAGCTTGTGAGCTCGTAAGCATTCCTATGGAAGGTATTTTTGAATCTCTTAATGTTTCAGTTGCTGGTGGTATCTTTTTATTTATGTTACGACCTAAACAGCAAATATATAGCAGAACATTAACATCTTGAGTTACCTGTGTCCGATTTTTGTAACTTTTGTGTGTGTTTGTTTTTTACATCTGATTATAAGTGAACATACCATTTAGGGTGATGCAGGACGATTTTAGCTGGCAAATTCCTCCTCTCTCTCCCTGTCATTCCTGGTGCCATGTCCGGCCTACCCTCACTCCTCCGGACCGTGCCCACCATCCACAGATGACACTTGGTCCTCAGACCCTTACCCTTGATAAAACCAATGAAGACAAATGACAAATAGAATGTATTGAAATATACATAACTTGGTAAAAAGATCTCAACCCCAAATTATTATGGTATTGTACTCTTGTCTAGTTGTCTTAGACCCTTCAAGCCCTGTGTTGTTACAGTTAGTAGCTTTAATGAAGGGTTCTGACCAGCTAAAAAAATGAAGGGTTCTGATCCTCACACTGGACAATTGGACAGAAACATTCTCTATGAAGCTGGGTATAAGTATTTTCAATTTATCAGACCAGCTGGGAGCAGCCCAGCAACCAGAAAAGATGATTTCTTACACTTGCCACATGAAACCTTCTACCTGGCCCAAGCATTTTTCCTTACGGAATTGGCCAGACCACAAGGCCTGGTGCAGCAGCCATACAAATCCTCCTATCTGGTACAAGCGTTTGTTCTGTGCAGCTGAAGTAGTACAATCTTTGATCCTTCAGGCCCTCTGTTTTTACAGTTCGTAGCTTTAATCAAGGGTTCTGATCCTCACACTATGGACAGAAACATTCTCTTTGAAGCTGGGGGCTGGGGCAGCCCAGCAACCAGAAAAGATGGTTTCTTACACTTGCCACACGAAACCTTCTACCTGGTCCAAGCATATTTTTTCTTTACTTATGGAATTGGCCAGACCACAAGGCCTGGCGAAGCAGCCATACAAATCCTCCTATCTGATCCAAGTGTTTGTTCTGTGCAGCTGAAGTAGTATAAATTGTATATCAGCTAACAGTTGAATCCATCAGCTAACAGTTGAATCATTTTGCAAATTTGATGTTGGATGTTTTGAATTTTTAGATATGAAATAGACTAAACTAGGGCTGCCTTCACTATTTATGTATAATAGCTATAGAGACTACGAAGAAAACTTGAATAGTTTGTTGAACTAGGATTCAGCAGACATTGTCACATGTTTAAACCAAGACATTGACAATGCTTGGCTGTGTCGTGCGACTCAGTAGGGGCACAACATAGATATGTGCAAGTATTAAGTACTTGAATTGGAATCTAACTATTGATAACTGAGATCAGTAAAACTCCCGGCAAGAATTTGTTGAGTCTTTGAGATGGAATCTAACTGTTGATAGAAGATATGAGCTCATGAGACTCTGTTATGAGGTCTTACATGTGATCCACCATGACTGAATGACATGGTGGTGTCCTCAAGTAAGACATGTTATGGAGTTGCTTTGGCGGCATCTCAACCTGCTTAGGCCTTAATAGTTGGTGTTTGAGGCCTTGGGGGATGGCTTCTGCATCCTGACTCATATGCAAACTTTGTTATTCAATTATTGTCATAGACATATACACGTCTGTCATTCACTAAGATGGTAGTGCACCTTTCCATTCATGTGGATGCGGTCTTTGACACAACAATGCTATTTTCTGGGAGCTCTTGTTTTGCCACTTCACAGAGGATTTTATGAGTACATACAACGTTTCTGCCTTTATGATAATTAATATGATAGCACCTGTGTCCCAGCATATCTTGTAGATTACTAGAAACACAAAGACTATTTTGCTTGTTTTACCCGATCATATCTTCCTGATTTTCTTTGAGTAACGATATCAGTTATGTTGTTTTTATTGAACCAGAATCTTATTTGGCTACTCCCACGCACTCCTGCAATGCTATTTGCTGATAAGTGGATTCCTCTTATGGAATATAGTTGTGATCTAAAACTGCTCGTATTACACTGCATGCCTTCTGGAAAAGTGTATTTGGTTCCGCAAACAGACAGGCAGTAACAAAGTTCTCTAAATATTTCGATCAAATGGTTTATTTCTCCTGAAAGGCAGTACTCACTATAACGTATAGACCGCTGGCTACTCAGTGAATGAGATTTCCGCTGAACCACACATTCTACTGAAGGTAAAGAGGCATGTGGCAGTTCATGGAATGTATGCTGACTTGCTTAGCAGTCATCCACTTGGTGCAGATAAATCAAACATAGTATATTTAAGATGAACCAGTACTTCGGGAATGCATAATCAGCTACGTCATAGTGTAATAACTTTTTTGCCACCAAGGTACTAGTGACTGATGACAAATTTAAGATAGCATAAAATGCTATGGAACATGTGCTGATCCATCAAAACCGACAAACTAAAGGAGTAAAGTTGAAGTTGGTTCACCGATGTGCTGTATGGCACTGTGATCTTGGACAAAGCAATGAAACATTACATGTCTTTAGTATTTAATGTTTCAAGCAGTGCTGCAAATGTGGTTTTCTACTGTTGTACTACCACTCTATTCAGATGTCTTTTGGGGGGGTCTATTAATAAAAAACTTGTTCAGTGTCTTAGCCTCTTAGGTGCTTCAAGTACTGTTTAGAATTTCTGGAACCAATTAAGAGCACAGACCAAGATGCCACGCAAACTTCTAGTTTTAGAGCAAGGTTCATTCAGATAGGTTAAAACAATTCTGCTCATCTTCCAGTACCGTTTTTCTGACTAACATGGTCGTGATTGATATCTTTTGCGAACTGGCATACACATGTGTTTTGTTTATTTGAACAAAATTCTTAACCAGTGGACCTATGTCTATGCTATTACTAGCTTTACAGATCAGTTATGTCTGTGTTGGGGTGGGCGGGGGTGGGTGGGGGGGGGGGGAGTTTTAAGGGATTGTAATTTCCGTTTCTTTTGAGGTAGTAACTTCCCGTTATTAAGCAAATGTTTGAGATGACTATCGGAATTCGGAATCAGTAGAATAAAACAAAACATTATCAGCATGTTCTCAATGTCTCTTTTTCTTTAAAGAAATGCGGAGATTTGATTATGTTGACTTTGCAGCCTTGGAGTCTTTCCAGAACAAACTTGCATAGGTTCTGAAGACATATAATATCCAAGTCTCTATATCCACCATCGAAAGTAATAAAAAAACATTTTTTTATATGAAAAATAGAAAAGCATAATAAATAGGTGTTGGAATTATCAATAAAGTCTGTTGACCTGCAAGTTGCTGGAAGGAAACACAAAACCCGACTTTGTTTTTTTTAGAGACAAAGGAAAAAAAAGGTTTTTGTTAGTCTCAACTATTTGTTCATTTTTTTACCATGTAAGCCATGAGGTACATTTTATGTGATGAAAGAACTATTTAAAACTTGTATTCTTCAAATAGACATTACGATAATCTGGAGCCAGACATGTTACTTATGAATTAAACATTTTGAGAGTTTGTCAGGCGTAGATATTCAGTTTAAGGGGTAAAACATCACTTCTCAGCTTCTATTCCTGCTAATATTTATCAAATGGTCCTTGTCGACTTCCATTCCTCCTAATCTTTGTCAAGTGGTCCTTTCGTCACTGTGCATGATTTTTTTTTCTCAAACTCACTCCTAAGATCATTGTTATTTCTTTTTTGAGGGAAATCATTGTTATTTCCATTAGAAGATCCCACCAAGAAAAGAAAAGAAAAAAAGGAAAAGGAAAGGAAACCAGCAAAGAAAAGAAAAGGAAAGGAAAATAGCAAGGCCTAACCAAACAACAAGTAATAGCAGAAACTATACAGCTAGAGTACCACCGTCCATTCAATGGATTTGCATCACTGCATGATAGCATAGTTAATATTTTTCTGTATTTACCAAAGGGTGTGTTGGGTTTTATACCGAGTTTGACAGGCTAGTTCCATGCAAAAAATATTAAAGCATCATTTGTAAGGAGTATATATGCAGACCTATTATAATTACTGGTCGAAGTTTAACATGAATGATTTTATGGTCTTGTATATTTGGAAGGTGTAAAGTAAATAAATTACAAGCTATGTTGTTTTGGGATCAATTACCATACAAACCATCAGCTGTTGATTTTAGAATTGAATGTGGACACAGTTTCCAAGTCCGTTGCATTTTTACTGGCCAACTCTTGTTCAGTACTGTAAGTATTACACTATGACTTAATCTATTAGTAATACTTTGCCTGACGGCCTGCATATTTCTCTGTGCAACAAACCTGCGCAAGTAATACTAATCAGCTACTACTGCATTTTGCCTGTTGTTTCCTGCTCTTAACCATGCTCGCTACCTGCAATTTTGGCATGTATATATTAAACTGTATTTTGTGCCAAACATTATTGAAATGACCATGTCTGCTAAGGCCTCGTTCGGCAACAGCTCAATCCAGAGGGATTGACGGGGATGAGAACGGATTTAAGGGAAAATGAGATAGAATCCCTGTCAATCCCTGCCATTCCCCTTGGATTAGGACAGGGATGGATTGAAACGAACAGGCCCTAACTGGTATCTCACACGTTGAGAAATACAAACACAAACCAGTTCTGGACCAATGATGTCTAGACAGGCATATGAAATATTTATTTGATGTAGAGACACACGGTGCAGATACACTTGATCAAAAGGTTACACGAAACCTAGATGCTTCCTATCATAGAGTTTCATAATTATGTCCTTCAGTTGTCATCAGATAATATACATTATCAGTATGGCTATATTAGGCAAATTGTTTTCTAGTGGCCAGCACATCAGCATCCACATTTCTCAAATCCTGGTCTCTCGTGTCGATGATAAAGTTCAGAGAAGCGAACAGATACACCTTGCAAGCACTAATCATGTAAGTTGGTGTTGTGTGTGCTAGACTGCTAGTTGCAACACTATGTGCCATTTGGCAGCCTGATATCACCTTACAATCTTTTGCTGTTTTTTTTTCTGTTGATAAACTTTTGCAGTCTTTTGGAAAGACTTGGTTTGGTTGTCTACTTTATCTTGATAGATCTATGAGAACTACTAGCATTAGGAGGTCACTGATTGGTGCATCATTTGCTCAATTCAGCATTGCCAGCTTGGTCTTAGCCTCTTTGCGAGAGAGATCACGTGTAAGTTAAACCTTTCTTTGCATATTTCAGAGTTTGATATGTGCATGTATCTGAGTTGTAACCTTGGCTTGCTATCTCGTTCTTCCTTTTCTGTACACATGATAAGGAACATTTTCCGCTTTACATTTGCTGGGAAGAGCTGCCCATGTGGCTTTTGTGCTTCAGATCTATCATTTGCAGATGCTCCCAAACAACACAATTGTATTTTTGCGAGATAAAAACATATCTAGGTGCAATTATGCAAAATCTCCGTACACGTTATTCAATCAGGGAGAGGGATAGATGGATGGATCATGGATGGATCCAATTTGGATGGAGTTGAGTCATGGCACGACGAAATAATATGAGAATTACCCCCTTGAAACGTTGCAAATATTGTTATGTGAAGGTACCAAATTACAGTTCCAATGGGATGTTCTGGAGGTATTCAGTCATACACTCACCAGTTCGTCCGTTAGTGAAATAAGAAAAGAACACGCTGCCTAGCATTTTGAGCTTATTGATTCTGATGTCAGTGGCAAAATCATATTGAACCAATCAACCAATAGAGTTTGGTCTGCTGGATTCTACAACTATGATTTATGTTATTTTGAACCTTAAGCTAGCTCTTAATGATAGGTTTCTTCATGAGTGACATGTTGACTACTTGAATCTCTGTGCAGAATCGTCCACGTATCCATCAAATACATAGTTGCAAAAGAATCTCGGTGTAGAATCTCAATGCAGAACCATACATGCATCCATCATGAACCACCTCCAAGAACGCGTCAAATATGTTCAAATCACATGGACAAGAATACGAATAGGACAGGGTAAATCAGACAAAATCACCCAAGAATTTGGGAAGATCCTTGATGTGATGTGATGCCAATTTTGCCGACTATGCCTATGTGATTGGACAAGGGAACCAAAGGCGAGAAGCCAAAAATCCTTCCAACTCACCGGCCACCACCACCACCAGGGGTAAAGCCAGAAAACGCATGGTTGCTCTTGCTTCTGCGTGGAGAGCAGGAATCCAAAGTGCTGATGCGGGACCCCTCTTATCTCTAGTCTACATCGGGGTATGTCTAGTCTACGTTGCGTTGGGGTGGTGCACCATTTTTTTCTAGGAATGTTGTAATAATTGTTTTTAGGGGATAAACCTATAACACATCTTATTTTAGACATTACGCTGAAACATTATATTCGGCTTTAAATTAATAAAATCACAAACGACTGGATCATAGAAGGTGACGAGGAAACAACTTACGCTGTTACGCAGGCTGCGAATCGGTTCATCGAAACCTCGCCACCTTTAGGGATTTTAGGCGGTGGTGCTAAGTCCTCTGTCCATTGCTAAAGAGGGCCGCACCCCCCTCGACCGAGATCAAAGGCATCGAAACATCAGACGACAGAAAGCTCGTCCAGCACATAGCGCAAAGGAGAAAGGACGACATCCCTAAAAGAGAGGACACTCTGAGTGCTGCCACCACTTTGATGTGAGCCCATGCTGAGAGCAAACCCGCCGTCGGATTTGAACAACCAACAAAGACAGGCTCCCTGACAACACCTTCCGAGGGGACCCAACCCAAGACCAAACAACTGTGGGGAATTGCATACGTGGTCAAGCAGTCGATAGCCTAAGACATGGCCACCCGCAACTCGAAGATTTGGTGTGGCTCACTAGTGCTTGACAGGAGAAGAACGGCAATGGATGGGCCCGGAGGGAGGACGGGCCGACAGGAGGCTTCGCCGCCACCATAGGCCGTTGGCAGCTACCGCTGGCTATGGCGGCAGAGAGAGGCGTGAGAGGAGGGATGACACCACAATTGCCACAGAAGGGCAAACATGTTTTTTTTTGGGTGCTATATACCCTAGTGCCTATTATTTCTCACCGACCAAGTGGTATAGGAGAGGCAATGAGTTATTTTGTAAATATTCGGAGCATAGTGGCAATGGCAATGCAAGTAAGTTCTTCATCTTCGTGGGTAGAGATGGGGAGGCCGAAAGAATGTTCTATTACCTCCTTTCCATAGTATAAGACATAGGAGTTTTCTTTTAAGTCAAAAGAAATTGAGTTTGGTCTGATTTATAGGAAAATATATCAACATCTACGATGCCAAATCAATACCAATAGATTCACATCAAAATATATTTTCATAATATAATTCGTAATCCCTCCGTCTCATAATTCTTGTCTCAAATTTGTCCAAAAATGGATGTATCTATTTTCTAAAAGCGTCTAGATACATGTAATATTTCGACAAGAATTATGAGATGGAGGGGTAGTTATTATAAATATTGATTTTTTTAATAAAGATGGTCAAAACTTTAAAAGCTTGACTTAGGACAAAGTGACAAACTATATACCCTATATTATAGAAAGATGGAATTAGCTTATAAAACTGAAAGTCAAGACAGAGAAGGCTAGACTTGGACTGAGACATACTCGGGTTGAACCGAAGAATGATTTTGGCAGGTTCAGTGCTTGTCAACCAAGAAAAAAAAATTATATAGTAGTTTTGGTGACTTTGGTCACTCTCAACTGTCTGATTGCTGCTCACAATCGAATGGCTCGAACAATCTATGGGTAGGCGACGACAAGGATTTCCACACGTACGTGAAGTCGTAAACGTGAAATGAAATAAATTAATGTTTGTTCAAGGCTCCTTGAACCTGGACCGGACCCTTGACCCGTATGTCTGCTGTTAAACTTTTTGACACAGTGTATACACATGTCACGCGTTTGTAAAAAGCAGTATGTCAATCTTCAGATACAACAAAACTCAACTATCTACGAGTCCTCCTCACGCCATGATGCCACCTGCTTCACCCGCCGTCCGATCTCACAATTTGAACGTCGCTCACGTCTAGAAACCTTTAACCAACTAGTAATTGTGTACGTACAATGCATGAAAAAAAAACATGAAAAAATGTCAATGAAAGAAATGATACAACTGATTGGAGTAAGTTTAAATTAGTGATATTTATTTGAAGTTAATTAAGGGTTTCTATAGTTGATTGAAGTGCGAATGCTTTTCAAATCAGTCATGATGTGAAGCTAATAATATTGATTTGTGATTAACTAGCTGGGTGTCCCTAAATTGCTGCGTGAATCATTATATTATTTTTATTTTTAATTTAACAAATATTTTTCACATACACAAAATATCATTCTGTTTTTGGATATATTTTTCTCTTTATTGGGCCCTAATTTTCGGAAAATGTAGTTCTAATTGTGTGTGTGCCCGCGCGCGTCTATATATATAAGTAAGGAATATGCTATTTGCAATAGATTCGGGGGCTAATTTCTAGAACTGGCGAGATTAGATTAGATTTGGAAAAATCGAATGTGTTTCAACAAAGGAGATGAAGAAGTCGTCTTCTTGATGAGGTTTTTCTAGAGATCGACCGATCCGTTTAATTTCGGTAAAAAAAAGTTTGCACGGTTCCAGTTTCAACCGAGTTTTGATATATATCTTTTCTAGGACATCACCGTTTTTCCTTTCAGAACATGCAAGCACAAAACTACAGGTCCTTGTAGGATTTATGGTGACATTTTTTTTAGAAAAATGGCAGGAGCTCTGCCTTTCAATTAATTAGAAAAAGAGTACAACTAGCTTTGGTAAAAAAAAAGAGGACAAAGCTAGAAAGAAACACATTTTGGTGTGATGTTGGAGTTGTGGGTGCATGACTCCATCCACCAAGATTCAAATTCTGGTGCTCACAATTATACTTTAAGAGTTTACCCTACAGTTTTTTCCTCAAAAAATAGCCATCCTGAACGGTTGAAATTATTTGTGACAGAAAAACGCAACATATATTGATCTTTTTAGGATTTCAATCCATTAGCTTTTAAAGAGGCCATTTGGACCACGGGATTCTTTCATTTCCAGAGTACATCAAAAACATACTACTCTCTCCGTTTCTAAATAATTGTCGCTGTTTTATTGCAAGTTTACACTAAAACAACGACACTTGCACTAAAACAACGACAATTATTTAGGAACGGAGGGAGTATTTCTTATGCCGCAGCTTTCAGAAAAGTACACTTCTTAGGACTTCTATAAAAAATACATCATATTGACAAAAGGTTTCAACATATATGTGTCAAATAATGATATTGATTTAGAATACATGTTGATTACAAAGTTGAAAAGTTCACAGTCAATAAAAAATATGACTCACAGCTGTATTTTAGAACGGACGGATAGTTGTGAGTTGGCATTGTCCACCACGTGTACGGCACGACCATGCAAAATACCGTACGTCATGAGTGCACTTTTCAGAGTTTACGGCAACAGAGACTGTTGAATTCGGCGAAATCTAGGGACTCAAACGCGCGCCGTGCTTGCTCAAACATAGTTTTTCTTCCTGTGCTTTACCCAAACAATGGTAGCACAGTTAGACTAAGCATATCCCATGCATGCTCCTTTCCTCGAGACCTGAACAACGTACGCTTGATAATTGCAAAAGCAAATGGATACACGTGCTCTTGAAATTCTCTTTTACTTGTTTCTTTCGAGGAACGCACTCATGAATTATTTGATTCGTCAAAACCTGGCGTCTATGACTTACAAGATCAAAGTATACGTACCATAGAGGATTAGCTTGGGCTATATGTGTTTGTTTTTCCTTTCTTACCTTTGCAGGCATTTATGCGGTTTAAAAAGGTACTTGCTTCGTTCCTAAATACTTGTCGTTGTTTTAGTTATTTTACACTAAAATAACTAAAACAACGACAAGTATTTAGGAACGGAGCTGAGGGAGTATATATGTATCTCCAGTATTTGTATTTGGTTGGAAGCAGTGGAATACATTCCAAATTAAGGGCCTATTTGGCCTAGAGTCTTTTTGGAACCACTCCCCCCGCTATTTGCGTGTCATTGTGTGTGCCCGGGTGCAAATGACCTCTACTCCTCTACTCCACGCATCCATTTTAATTACCCTTCGCATATGCATATACGCCGCATATGGCTATTTCTTCGGGTCATAGATCGATCGGCGCCAAACTTTTTGCCATTTCGATCGCCACTCACGTTCAATAATATCTGAAGCCGCAAAGGAAAGATCAGGCACCAATATAATTAATTTCAAACCACAGATCTGGCACGGGACACGAATTGATGTGGTAAATTGACGTGCTAAAATTCAGTGCTTGGTTGGAGCGCACCAGCTGGCTGCTGATATATACGTGTGTGTCAGTGTGTGTGCGTGCGAAACGGTTTGGCATGCAGAATTAGATGTGACGATCGATATCGACGAGCTGCAAACGGGATGGGATAGCTAGCTAGGTGTCAGGGATGTGTGATGTGATGAGATGTGATGAGCGTGCCAACTCATCTCATTGCCGTCGTCTGACAGTGAAGCGTGTCGTGCGCCGGGATCTTTCCTAACCGCATCGTACGTCGACTTATTTCGGTTAAGAGACTAGGGGGAGCTTTATATATACAGGACGACAACGTTTTGATTCCTTATTCGAGCTAATAAGCTGGCACAGTGCACTTCATCGACGTGTTTGTGTAATGTTTACAAGCAATTGTGTCCTGTATGAATCCGAAACTTGAATAAGTACGAAAAAGTAACCATTTTATATCGTGGCTTGATATAGCTGGCCAGTAGTACTTATACTCCCTCCGTCCCAAAATAATTGACGTAAATTTGTATAGATTTTTATACAAATCCACATCAGTTATTTTGTGATGGTTTATACAAATACACGTCAGTTATTTTGGGACGGAGGGAGTACATAACTAGATCCCAACCGCATCAAATTTTGATTTGCATTACCACCGACAAATGCTATATAAACATAGGTGCTATAGTTGTTTATTTATTTAATTTTTTGCCATCAGTTGCTATAGTTAATGAATGAGTACTCTTAATTAAGTGTTTGTGTTGAATATAAAGTTATTTTGGAACGGAGGGAGTACATAACTAGATCCCAACCGCATCAAATTTTGATTTGCATTACCACCGACAAATGCAATATAAACATAGGTGCTATGGTTGTTTATTTATTTAAATTTTTTGCCATCAGTTGCTGTAGTTAATGAATGAGTATTCTTAATTAAGTATCTGTATATTGTCCCGTTTTCCACGTTACCTAGGTGATTCCGCCGGTGCACTTATAAAATCAGAAAAGGAAAGTCTTCGAGACCTGCAAGAGTGTGCATGAGGGCATGTTCAGTGAGGAATAAAAAAAATACAAATCAAAGATTTATTGCGCAATTCACTAAAATAAACTAAATTGCACATCAAAATAGGTGATGTACTCACCTACAAAATACTCAACTGCACGTCAAGATCTTCGATGTGCAACTGATCCCTCCTTCCTAAAAGTATTAAATTGTCCATCAAGAAAACTTATGTGCAACTAACTAAAAAACTCAATTGTTATGAGACATGAGCAACTGAAAAAAAAAACTTAGTAATTAACATGAATAGTCGTCTTGTGCAACAGGCCGTGCGGAAAAATAAAACGATTTTTCCAAACTCTTTCCCAGTCAATTTTTTTTAGCAAAACCGTACAACGTGACAGAAAGGCACGAGTTTACCAATGCAAAGAGACCAACCTTGACATTAATTAGACCCGGCCTCAACGCACCAAGTCACCAAACTAGTCAGAGAATGGCTTCCAAATTAACTTTATCTCTTACTACCAGTATGTACGTAGACGTACGTGCATACGCCCTCCCGTCATCCCGTGTAACCACGAAGTTTCACGATCGACAGTTTCATTGGTCTGGAACTGGAACGGTTAAATTCCATTACGTATACGGTATACTCTAACGATGACCAGGAGCTTGTCTGTGCTCCCGAGACAAATGCTGTTTTAGTTTCTCCTATATACAGTAGTAGACTCTTCGTGCTTGAAATCAGTTGACCAATACTCCGCTCGCGAACGAATGCTGTTTTCGTTAATTTCTCCTATATTAGCAGCAGAGTCTATACACGCAGAAGTAAAAAAATTACTCGATTCTAGACTGAAATTAAAAGCACATATGCAAGCTGGCCCCGCTTGAACCTCGTCCCACGCCGCAGCATACTATTTTTCTACTCTCGTTGTTTTCTACGCACATGTTTCTGAAAAGAGAAAAATACTTTTTTAATCCCTCAACTTGTCGGGAAGTTCGCTTTTCGTCACTCAAAAAATTTTCGTACTTTTTTCGTCTCTCAATTTTCAAAACTGGACACTTTTAGTCCCTCAGTTCATCAAAAGTTGTTTTCCTCGCCACGTGTCTGGTTTTCACATAATTTTTCCACTTATTTTTTTTTTCAATCGAGATATGGATGATGCAGATGAAGGAGAAGTACAAACACTGTCTGGACGAGATCCAGAACACGAGGACGGCCAATTTCAACAGTCTCGGCGGTCACGGAATTAAATGCAAACCGGACACGTGGTTAGACAAACCACTTCGGATAGTCTTAAGGACTAGTGTCCGGTTTTAAAGTTGAGGGATGAAAAAATACAAATTATCTTTTAAGGACGAGAAATGAACTTTCCGACCAGTTTGAGGGACGAAAAATGTAATTTTCTCTTCTGAAAATGACGGGAAGTTTCGTTCGTAACGATGTCCTGCAGAGACCACCGGCCCGGTCCGGGGCAGTAAAAAAAGGGGAGCCGGGTCAGACGAAGAGAATATCGATCCGTATCGCCGGCGTCACATGGCGCCACATGCACGCGGTCCTCCTCCTCTCGCGCGTACGTCTCGGTATGGCCACACGCGGTGCGTGCACATGCACGCTGGTACGATGGCATGCACACACGCCTGCAAGAGGAGATCAAAATTTTAGATTCTCCGGCCGATCGTGCAACAGAGCATCTATTCTCGAAATCGAGCAAAAACAACAGCGTCCTTTGATCAACAGTACTGGTCTACGGGACCTATCACCACTCATCCAAGGCGGCAATGTGCACGGTAGGAGTATCTCGTCGTATATTCTGTGGTACGCACCACCGAGAAGAAATGAACCCGGCCGGCAATGGCGTTATGGGCGTATGACACGCGGCTGGCCCGCGGTACGCGCTAGCTTGCTGCCTGCTGCTGGCATATACGCGCGCGTATGCACAGTCGACACTGGCTAGTGGGATACGATCGAGTCTTTTTCACTGTTAATTTCGATCCAGTCGTATCCAGCATCTCGTTGTGGGAATGTGGGGACGGACGTAGTACGTACGTGGTTTCTCATAAAGAAAGACTAAGCTAACGGTGGCGTCTGAGTAGGATGCATGCATGGGGGCGGCAGAGGTTGCACGGCGGAGGCCGGACATGTACGTGTACACGGAGACGCAAAAGATCGAGTGGCCAATTGGCCGATTGTGTTTATTAGAAAACGGTGTGGAGGAGGAGGAGGAGGAGATATGTTGGCCATGAGTTTGCGGTGACGAATCAATTGAAGTGGTCTTGATTGCCAGCAAGATACCGACGTACGTGCGTCGGTGCGATGCTGTGCTCACAAACTTCAGGTGCGATGCAATATCGGATTGATTAGCCACGATATATAGTGTAGCGTGTTGTACGTACGTACGTACACGTAATGACTGGCTTCACAATCCACTAGCAGAGTGTCCGTTCTTTGCTACGGGAAAAAAAGAATTATCATAAAAGCAATGCCAAATTCAGCTTATGAATTCAACAAATTCAAATTCTTTTTTTTTCTTATCGGTGGGAGTAACTCGTAAAGTCTAACTACTACAATGTACTCATTAACATGTCAGCGTCGGTAAAATCAATTTCTTGAAAGCCCTTGTAACATTGACTGCGTAATGCTACAAATTTGACACAGCCTGCTATTATACACGAGGTCTGAAACTCATTTATCAATGCCGTGTGTGCACGCCTATGCCGGTCTTAATTACTTCACCAAGCCATCTGAGTGGTTACTTACATCCATTAGAAAGAATCCTTACTTTAGAAGTTATTCCCTCCGATCCTAAATTTGAACTAAAACAATAACAAGAATTTAGAATCGGAGGGAATATTAAACTACAAAAACATAAGCTTTCTTTACCTCTATCTCTAACTCTTTTTCTCTGAACCTTAAATTCTCAAAGTTTCACCTGCACTCTCTCCCTCACTGGACAAAATTGATCGACCCTTGCTTTCTCTGTTTGTTGGTCAGCCGATGGTAACACTAAGCATCTGAAGCAATTAGGCAGAAAAGTCTTTTAACAAATCACTTATTTTAAGCAACTGATGGGGATATGTAAATGACATACGGAGTAAAATTTATCATAGATTGTATTGAAATAAGGTACTCACGAAGGCTCAAGATCAAGGTGGATGATAGATTGGAGTTTATGCTCATGTAAGTAACTCATTCCATGACAATCATCATTGGGTTGCTTTGTGTTACCGCAGCCAGAAATTGCACAACATTTGGATGCTGTATTAATTGCAGGACATCAAGCTTGTGTCCGAGTGCTTGCCTGTATGCAAAGATATCCACCCAAACTGTAAGGAAAATACAACTTGAGGAGTAGAGTAACATCCAAGTGAAAGAAAGCTATCATAGATGAAGAGCAAATGTAACTATCAGGTGAAATCAACCCACACTTTGTTCTCGTCATTAAGGACATCATCATCTAGCTTCTTAACAACAACAACAAGAATGACCCTCCATGTTGTTTTCCGAAATGTATCCTGAATGGCAACACAAATCAAATTTTAATTGTTAATAGCATCTGACGAAGAAACTCAATGTATGTAATTTTTGGTACAGAAAGTTGGATTTAATATCAAAATTTCAGTAGAATACAATCAATATAGTGAACCAACTGTGCACAGCAGAGTGGAGGTATCCTGAGCAGTGATTAAGGTAAATATGCGACTGATAGTTTATGCATACCTTAGATAAATCTTTGACATTAGTGAAGTCAAGCTCGTCGGTCAATCTCATGTCCAGGAACATCGTGATCACTGTCAACATGCATAGGAGCAACCTTCAAAGAAGTGAGAGGATGGTCATTATTCAGAACACTTGAACATGACAGTACATCAGGCAGTCAGAACATGCATCATATTGAAAAAGAATTTGGATGCCGTATTAATTGTAGGACATCAAGCTCATCTCTGAATGCTTGCCCATGCGTTGTGATCATAAAAATTGTCAGGAAAACAAAAATGGGAGTAAATAAAATATCTAAGAATGATGAGAAGCGAAATGAGGGAACTTGATTCATATGTAATACTACATAAAAACAAAATTGCTTCTAGCAATTCTTGTTCAATGTGAGTACCAAACTTAAATATTTCTGTTTAAAAACCACACAACAGTAGTTCAGTACCATGGTATCGAACAGTAAAAAAAAAGTAGGAGATTGCATTCACATATTCATCAGTTCTAGCCAAAAGAGCATCGAGATCGAATTCCAACCTTTGATTATAAAATGTATGCATGCCCTCTCAAACCAATGTACTAAGCTTCATCAACATGTCAATTCGTTCAATACCAGACATAAAGAGCTTGAAGTATATCATCCTAGCAGAGATAAAAAAAATTATAGCATCTAATAACAAACAAGTACAAAAGTTAGTGTTTTTCAAGAACCTACGAGATATGGAGAGAGAAAAAAGAATCAGCAATGCCCGAAAACTGATTAGTGGTTGTGCACTTCAAGCGTATCCTAAACTATTGATCTTGGTTGTCTTTTGACGTCTCGTCTTGGCTGTCTTTTAATTGGAGGTACATTCCCCCTCATTTGCTTATTATTCTTTCCCACTCATTCCTTTACATTTTCTTCTCTCTGCTTTGAGATGGAAACCTGCGAAGTCGATTTCTAGAATGCTCATATTATACATTCCTTTGAACCCTGCGAAGTCGATTTATGTTAACACTAATTATTTAATATACTATGTTAGAACATGATACAATATTGTTTATTCTGAATTAAATCCTAACCCAGCATGTCAACTCAGGTGCTCCAGTTGCTCCCTTCTAAATTCTGATTTTATGTTACACATGTTCTGCTAAAGAACTCCCTACATATTTCCTCAAACATTTATTCACGTGCTAGATCTCTATAATTCTGACCATGCTCTCGATCATTTTTTTATAAAACTGTTAAGCCTCCTTCTTGATTTCTACATGATGGCATCTCATCTTAGAATATACGTTCCATGTAAACAAGAAAATTTGATAGGCAAAGAACCCTAAAACCAATTGACGATTAACTTAAACTGAAGCCGCTTATCTCACCAATCAATATCCTATTTTTTTTCTGAACCAAGCATCAACTAACACAATAACAATCAAGCAGTCAAGCTTCTTTCATCAAGTAACACAATAACATCAAGTAGTCAAGCTTCTTTCATTAAAATATCTACTTGAGCTGCCCCTAATAGAAGGTTCTACCTTGATTGATTTGGAGATGTATAAATCTGATTGCTGGAGGTGAATTGTGGTTCTCTGATTAATCCCCCTGCCTCCTTGCTGCCTGGATCCGACGCCTGTAACATCAAATCGCAGACTGTTCTTCTCTTTCCCCGCATCCTTTTCTCCCTACTGCGACACCTGCCAACCTCCTTCCCCGGCTCCCGCTTCCTCTCCTTGTTTAGTGTGTATGGCAGCACGTCGGAGATGGTCTCCTCGAGGAGGTGCTTGGTGGAGTGCGGATCTGAAGAAGCCCACGGGGCCTTGGCCGGAGAGGGCCGCCGCTGTCACTCCTCTTCCTCCGGCCGCCCCACGAACTCGTTCCCCTCCGTCTCTTCCTCGCGATCCTTCAGGAGTTCAGGGGCGATGGCGTCACGTACAGCGTGACGACGACATCTTGGAGCGAGGCGGCGGTGGCATCTTGGAGCGAGGGCTCGTGAGAAAATTCAGGGGCGGGATGGTCTCCGGCGGCCAAACCGCCAAAGGCCTCAGAGGAGAGAATTGGTGGACGACAGGATAGCTGCAACAGCGGGACACTTGCCAAGACGGAGGTTTGGATGACGAGGGCGGTGGCGGCCGCCCCGAGCGCCGGGGACAGGGGGAAGGTCTCGTGGGGAAGGTGAGTTGATTTCGGGGGTGCGTTTCTTTTTTTCTTTTTTTGCGTGCGGAGGCGTTGGTTTTCTTTTCCTGCAGGAGCGATCGCGGAGAGAGGTAGACCGGAGGACGTACGATGGACTAACGTGAGAATTAAGGAATAGTAAAGATATTTGAATGAAGATTTGTTTAATGCGGAGTACACGTGTTTGATTAGTATAAGCATTTTCTGTGATGAAGAATTTCATGTCATATAGTTGCATGTTCGGTTGGAAAATTAAGCAATTTCGAGATTAAAAATTTAATGAATAATTTCGTAATATAGATCATACCGACGGTAGCAACTAACACATGCATCTCAAAAATACTACTTCCTCCGGTCGTAATTACTTGTCAAAATATTACATGTAACTAGACGCTTTTTAAACATAGATACATCTATATTTGGGCAAATTTGAGACAAGTAATATGGGTCGGAGGGAGTAGAAGTATTTAACAGCCCAACGAACAGCAATATAAACTCGCAGATCATAGCTAAACTGTAAATCAGATCACGGATTACGTACTGTTGCGATGAAGAAGAAGAAGAAGCTGTGACGACAATCGAGTTAACTTGACGACATTCCTGACGACGAAGACGGCGGCACGTCACAGCGCCCGACTTAGACGGTAGACGACCCATGGTGAAGGAAGCGATCAGTCGCGCGGAGCGCTTCCCAAAAACCTTATTCGCCCTCTCCCGTGCAGAATCGCAAAGACGAAAGGTTTCAGAGACCTGCTCTTCCGTTCGCTAGTGCACGTCGATGCTCGAGATGGAGTAGACTAGGATGACGGCGCAAAAGCGAGAGACAGGCGAAACCCTAACTCGGTTGTGTTGTGTGTTGATCGAGATACGAGGGCGGCGGTATATATAGTCACGCAGGTATAGGTCGGTTCGGTTTAGGAAACCTGAATCGACTCCACAAAATCTGTACGCATTCGTAACATATTCCAAAAATACCTCGCGCGCGTCACAAAAAGATAGGAACCCCTGCCCCGCACCGACACGGCTTGGCCTCGATCCACAAAACACGATGCGGCTCGTCGTGGCTAGGCGAGCGGAGGAGGAGGAGCTTGCGTGGGGATTTTCCTTGCTCACTTGTTTACTATGTGAGAAGCAACATCTCTTATATATTGGTCTCACTCACTTTAAACTAGCAAAGTGGGACTATTCCCTCCCACTCCCCTCATCGCACTTCATGAATGGACTTTTAAGATTTTCAGAATTATTAATTCTTGGGCCTAGGCTGATCAGGCCACCCAAATATACAAAAATCATGATCCCTTGTTATCTCTAAATCAGTTTGACAAAGATAGAGCATCTTATATTTAGAAATGGGGATAGTATCTCACATATATGTTATAACAGATGGATCGGCCCGTTAAATTTGCAATGTGAAATCTTAAGATGGGGTTCTCTACAAAAATATCGGCACAAGGGGGATAATAGTTATGGTGTGGTTATGTTTCAAACGTGATTATAAAGTAAAAGACTTAACCCTCTCAGTGAAAACACTAGGGTTGTTGAATGAAGATCTGGATGTCATCCCCACTTAACCCTCTCTCACGTGCTACCGCGAGATTGTGATCTGACGGCTAAATGCGTCATTAATCTTTAACTAAAAGCAGACGACTTTCAGGTAGCAAAAATGTAATGGTTAACACCCTTGGTGGAAGAAAGTGTAGAATTTCTCAAGAACTTGGTTGTATTGTCTTGTTTTTGTTAGAGTTCCACTGTAAACTGAAGTTGTTTGAGAAAGACCTTGTTCGTTTGAAAAAACCCCAAAAGTTCAACACTAGCGGCTCGCAAAGAGTATACTCAGTGTAAGATTGTTGTAGAAAATCATTGAAATACAGTCGATTGAATCGAGGAAATCGATGAAACCTCGTCCACTTTATTTGCCATAAGGAGGTGGGTATTCTTTCTCTATTGATCAAGACGTTGTTCTCACGATGGAGACGAATCATACTTCACGATCGAGACGAATCATACTTCACTACTGGCGCCAAAAAAAATCGTGGAACTCGACAGTGAAGGCAGTATATCCCCCATTGAGATCATGGATCAATTCGATGCCTCACATTAAGCGATCGACGTGTTATCCAAAGTATCAGGCTATCAGCACAAATGCAAGGTTCATTGAATCTGGACGAACTTGAACCTAGACCCATTCTACCTCGTCAAAACCACGTCCCTTCTTGGTCCATTCAAAAACCGGAAGAAACGCAGACCCGGTTGCCTTTGAGCCTTTCACACGGTATTTTTCCCTTGAAGATAAGTAAGCAAGCTTAATTTCTGATGGCAGCTGGCCGTTTCGGACACCTCCGGGAGCGTGCATAAGCCGTTGATTCTACTGGCGCAAAGGTTTGAGCAGCGTCCGAGTCAGCAAAGGACAGTGAGAACATGACACTGTAGTGTAAACAAATTCGTTTCGTGGCAGGCAAGTCGGAAATGGCTCCAAGGAACAACTTGCTAAAGGGCAAATCTCAATGTGGCTAAGCTATCACTGTACAGATTGCAGGGTTTTGTCTGGTCTGTGCTAAAATAGAGTACCACAAGTGACCGATCCAAAAAGAATAAACGACACCTTTTGTGTTACCGAATCACAGAAATTAATCAAGAAAATGGAATCAAATTCTCGTCTGCTTGTTTTTGAACGAAATCACAGCAATTGATTTAATTAAGATGCTGCTACATTTAGGACGAGACAATTAAACAGGGGATTACATTGGAAGCAAATTGATTCATTGCCTCGTTTCATCAATCAATGGTCGAAACTAAAGGAGGGAAAACGGGAAGTAAAGATGAATGAGCCCAGACAAGACGGCGAAGACCAGGGAAGAAAAGGGATTGAATCCGATCGATCGGGCCGATATTGAGTCCACGTTACTCCGAGACCGGGCCACCCGCGATGTACGTACTCCGAAACGGCAACAGATTAGCCCGGTCAATCGGATTAACCAACAATTTATTTGCTTCCAGTTTTGGAAAATCCAGATTTATTACTACCCGCTGCAGCCTGCCTTTCGCGTATGAAAAAGGGAGTCGTCGAGCAGCGTATTCCGGGGCCTTTAAATACGGCCCTCTCCCCACGCAGCCATTCCTCGTCTCCTCCCCATTGGCACCCAACCAAAAAAAACGAATTTAGCCAGGAACAAGAACACAATCCCTAGCTCCTCCTCTCCTCCGCGCTCCGCTCCCATTCCCGCCCGATCCCTCTCGCCATGGGAATGGGGCCGCTGGAGAACGCCGCCCCCGCCGCCGCCGACGGCGCCGCGCCGGTGATGGCGGCGCCGGCGGTGGTGGCGAAGGCGGGGTCGTACGCGGTGCTGCAGTGCGGGGAGGACTCGGAGTACGTGCGCAAGGCGTACGGGGGATACTTCGAGGTGTTCCGGGCGCTGCTGGCGGAAGAAGGGGAGCGCTGGCAGGTGTACAAGGCCGTGCGCGGGGAGCTCCCCGGGGAGGCCGAGGCGGCCGGGTTCGACGGGTTCGTCATCTCCGGCAGCTGCAGCGACGCGCACTCAGACGAGCCGTGGATCCTCGCGCTCGTCGACCTCATCCGCCGCCAGCACGCCGCGGGGAAGCGCGTCCTCGGCGTCTGCTTTGGCCACCAGGTGCGTTCTTCTTCGTTTGGCCTCCAATTCGTTCTGTTCTTGGTTGGCTTCCTCTGTTGTTGCCCGGGGGTAGGATGGTAAATTGGAACGGGTCGTTGAGCTGGGGGAGAGGGGGCCTTGTTCTTTCCGTGTGAGATTGAAAGCTGCGTGCGTTCGTGGGTTGGCGTGGTGGGTTCCGATGTTGGTGGAGCAAATCGACATGCCGCGCCAGCTAAAGAGAGAGAGAGAGGAGTGGCGTTCTTCTAGCGTCTTCCCCTTCTCTCCGGCCTCTGCTCTGCTTTTTCTTTACCATGCATGCTGCTTGGTAAAAAAACTCGTTTTTACGGTTGGTTAACTATGAAATACCCCCCCCCCCCACCCCCACCCCCCTCGATGGTTTGAACAGTTGCTCTGTTATTTTCCTGTTAAGCCTGATGCTTTGCTAGAAACCTAAATTTAAATTTGAATGAAACACGGCTGCATTGCAAGAAATTAATTTGTTTATTAATTAAAATTAATTAATCGGAGCATCTCATTTTACTACTCCTTCCGTCTGAAGTAACTGATGACATTGATTTGTATAAAAATAATGTTGCCCTCTGCACGCTAGGAGCTGCCTCTAGTAGAAACAAAAAAAAAGTGATTTTTTAAGTGCCTAATTACGTTTTCTTTCTTTTTTTGAGGGATAGGTTGTGTCTATTTTCCACTAATTAAGAAACTTTTGAATAATAAGCCCATAGGGGTTGTAGTTGCACTACCCAGGCCCACCGTTTGAGAGCCAGAAATTCCGCGGGAGCTCCTGTATGCTTGCACACGCGCGGGTCCCGCCACTCCGTAATAACCATACAATATTCCCAGTTTTCTGACGTGCTCTCCGGTTTAGTGATGTGTTATCACGTGACGTGGCTGCATTAGGAGCCGACAAGCTGGCCCTGTGCCAGCGCCTAATCACGTGATTTGACGTGGCTGCCGGTGCCGTGTCCCCTTCCCTTCTCTCCCATTGCCTAACGCTGGCTGCTTAATCATGTCAGCGGGTAACGCGCCAGTTGCATGCCAAGGTCAATTACTAGTAAGCTGTAGTGCGTAGGTTGCTTGTTTGAAAATTTGAATGTGGTGTGGAGGACACAACCACGCGCGTAGGTTGCTTGTTTGAAAATTTGAATGTGGTGTGGAGGACACAACCACGCCGAGGGCGTGATGCTTCTAATCTGGAGTAGTAACTGAACGGAAACACTATCGCTTTTTGGGTGATGCCACCTTCGTCAGGCGAGCGCCGAAAGGGTGTCTCTCTGCGTTGTCTTCATTCTTTTAGTTGTAGTCTGTAGGTTGTCTGTGACGAGGTAGTTAGTTTCGAAACCGGTAACCAAGTAGCGCTGACGAGGCCGCCGGATCTTGATCATCTGGCTGTCCCTGACTTGATCGAAGAGGCGATATAAATTGATCTTTTGGCGGTAGAAGAGCTCGAGTTTGGCCAGTCCGTGTACGTGCTTGGATATTTATGCACGAGATGTTATGTATACCTGTAATCGATCCATCCCTGTTGTTTAATTAATTAACCATCATCATTAGTATAATCCTACTAGCCCTCACCGTAGACTTGAGATGCAAGCGTGTTGTAGAATATGTACGTTTCGAAAGTCAAACCTCACTGGGGAGCCGTACAAGCCCAGCCGTAGAAGCCTGCATGCTCACGACAGCAACGACTGCGAGACTTGGAATTCTTTTTTTTCCCCTGAAATCAAGAGCAATATTTAAATGAAGTGCGAAATTACGTAGGGTACCCACCCCCATGATTCGTGGTGGCTAGCTGAATATAGCTTGTGTGTGAAGAAAACGACGGTACTTTGGAGTCAGATCGATCTCTCGGTTGTTGTCTGAAATGGGATCACGTCGGTGTCCCTTCACCACATGGCTTCCAGTTGGAACCGAATGAAACGACGACCAACGACGGCTAGCAAATTGTTTTGTTGCCTGAACTGAACGCTTAAAGATGCTTGGTTACGCGTTGATAAATTAGGCGTTATAGCATTTCAGACCGGGCTAATTGTTGACCTGGTCCACCTTTGAGTGCAATGCTAGAGAGCTAATATGTGGTTCTTTATCAGACAATTTTTAATATGTAACCTCAACTTTTGAAAAATAATCTCCCGTTCTTGCAAATGAAACTTAATTGTCAATGCAATCAACTGGCTAACAGAGGTTTTGCTACTGACTGCAGGTCCTGTGCCGTGCACTGGGCGGCAAGACTGGGAGATCCTGCAAGGGCTGGGACATCGGCGTGAGCTGCATGCACCCCACCGCTGCTGCGGCCAGGCTCTTCGCTCCCCTCAAGCTGCCCGTCCACATGCCCATCATCGAGTTCCACCAGGACGAGGTATGCAGCTGCCAATACATGTCACTTGAACTTGGTCAGATTCAGAGTTCAGACTTCAGAGTGTAATTTTGTTGATGTTAAACACAGGTGTGGGAGCTGCCTCCTGGCGCTGAGGTGCTGGCCCGTTCTGACAAGACCAGCGTCGAGATGTTCCGGCTCGGTGACCACGCCATGGGCGTCCAGGGCCACCCTGAGTACAGCAAGGACATCCTCATGAGCATCGCTGACCGCCTCCTCCAGCGGGACCTCATCCTGGTAATTGAACAAGCTCACTGCTCCATCATTCTTTTCGCAGAACTCACTTCACTGAACCTGCAAATGTAGATTTTAAAGCATCGATTTACTGTACATTGTCTGAAACTGTTGTGGCTTTTTGCGTTGGGCAGGACTGTCAGGTGGACGTGGCGAAGGCGAGCTTCGACGTGCGGCAGCCGGACAAGGAGCTGTGGAAGAAGGTGTGCAGGGGCTTCCTCAAGGCGAGGCTCCAGTCGCAGCAGCAGAAGCAACATAAGTTGCTATAGGAGTTTACAGTGAGTGAGCAACTGAGGAAAGAGGAGGAGAAGAGTAGTAGCATTGAGAGAGAGGGAGTTGTGAGCGCTAGGTTAATCCTTATTTTTCTGCTTCGAGCGTTGACCATCTTGTACAGAAACCTATTTATTCGAAGCATTAATAAAAAAAAATTGGGTGCTTTGGCGATCTGAAGTTTCTGTTGGTGGTAACTTCCTTCCTGTTGATTTCTTTCTCGCTGCTGCTGAACTTGAATGCTCGTAGTACTTTGAGACAAACCGACTGGCACACACCAACCTGAGGCGCCTTGAATAGGTTGGTTAGATTGGACAATCCGACGGATCAAGACGTCAGCCGTGTCGAATCGGAAGTCAGGCCTACGGATATCCATGCCAGAATCTACTCCCTCCGTCCCAATACATGAGTCACGCACGCGTCCTAAGATCGTCAATTTAACTATCAAAATATAAATTATATATCGTTAAAAATATAGCATTAGAAAGTTTATTTGACTACGAATCTAATGATATATTTTTTATGAAATACAATTTATATTTTATCAGTTAAATTTGAAATCTTAGAATGCGTGCGTGCCTCATAATGGGACGGAAGTAGTAGTGCCGGAAGAGTTGAACTGTTTCATAGAGTCGATGGTGGATGTCTCGATATCAGATTTATATATATTTTATACAAATCCACGTCAATTAATTCAGAACGGAAGAGTAATACTACTCCTACCAGCGTTCATTATGCACGGTCTTTTCCACGAGCGGCTCGCTGAAATAGGATGCCAGTACTGATACCAAAACTGTTAAATGTCTCCTTCAGAAAACAAAAAAACTGTTAAATGTGCGAACTGCTTGCCAGCCATGGTATTTTGGAAGAAGTTGCGCGTGTCCAGATTCAATGAACCACGGGTTGTACTGCTGTGCTGTACTGTACTGTCGTACCAGTGTCGCCACTGCTCCGGTGATGTGGATAGATTGCCATCCCGCCAACCATGGAGCTGCTCCTCTAGACCTCTAGCTTGCGAGTAGTCGGTGCTGATTTGGGACGACATGCTGCAACAGGACCACACCTCGGATAACAGGGACGACTCGCTGTCGCTAGCCCGCCTCGACGTGGATTTAATGATGTTAAAGATAGATGCCCGTCAGTCATTGGCTTGGACACAGTACAAGCCTGTCCGTGACGCCGTGACCAAAGCACTCGTTTGGAACTTGTTTATCACGGGAAGAAGAAAAAAAAGGAACAGAGAATTGTTTTGGTGGCCCATTTATTTGAACGGATGGAGCAAAGGAAGAAAAAACGAACGAGTAAGAAAGGAAAAATGTACTGTAGGATTTATACGATCTAACTGGAAATCTTTTCGGAATTCCTTTGCACACAAAAACGGGTCATATGTTTAGTGGCATTTATCTAAAAGTAAGTGATGCTTTAATCAGAAGAAAGATAGTAAAAAATAACAATAAAAAGCAAAACATCTGAACATTAAACCGATGTACTACACTCTTTTGATCAAACAAACAGAAACATTGACCATATAATTGTAACGAGGTGACCCATTCCCAAACGACAACCGCATATAGGAGGAGACTAGCCTTGACCGCCAATTTCTTTTTGAGTATCTATTTCTTGATCGATTTAGAAATAATTAAAAGGATTCTCATCCCTTTAAACTTGTATGTATCTAAATGATTAGGTTGGATGCTTCTTAACATTGGCTTACAATTAGTTATTCCTATTTCGTAGTAAAACATTCTTTTGAGGACATGGAGATGAAACCCGACAACCGCTACGTCATCTTCTCGCGACGCGGAGTTAACAGTTGTGGGTTGTTAACGTCGTTCTTTGCGTTAATGATGCAATTTACAGTTGTGGGTTGTTAACGTCGTTCTTTGCGTTAATGATGCAATTTCAAGTTTCCAGCTCACAACTTCACAAGGGTAGTTTTCTCTCTCACACACACACACCCAGATTCTTTTTATGTTCACCGTGATTGTTTTTGCAGATACTCCTGCAAAAAGAATACATGCGCTATATAAATGTGTAACAACTGATAGATATCAGGCAAAAAAACACAAGCGATCTCAGTGGAAACTCTGAAGAAATTCGTCGCTCTCACCTCCCCTGCAATTCCAGTAGCTTCGCAGCACATACACACAGAGACGAGAGACAGTATTTTGCGACGCGTAAAAACTTTGCGTCTTTTCTCCTTTCTCCTTTTTATTCTCTGGTACACGATACATGCATCATGACCTATTCTTGCGCTTCCCCCGATCCACTAAACGTTCGTGCCATCCCACAAACCGGATCAAGCTGCTAACTACTTCTACTGAAAAACAGGAAACTACTGCCTCCGTGTGAACCAGCACACGTCAGGCGCCTTATTAGCTACAAAGCAAGCTGAATAAAACAAACTAATGCACGTGCAACAGATACACCGTGCGGCTAACAAATTTTATCACGAACCAAACGTGACAGGACAGCAAAGCAAAGTTTGAATAAAAGTGCAACAAGGTCAATATTACCAACAATCTCTCCCTTGAACTTGTTGCTCAAGTGCCAGTCTGCATCCCAATTCTCCTTCTCATCTCCTGGAACTTCACTCTCCCAAGAGCTTTGGTCAGGATATCTGCTAGCTGGTCTTCAGATTTCACAAATTCGACAGCTATCTTCCCAGATTCAACACATTCACGCACAAAATGGTAACGGGTATCAATGTGCTTACTTCTGCCATGATGAACTGGATTTTTGCTGAGTGAAATCGCTGACTGGTTATCAACCTTCAGCATGGCCGTGATCGGTTCTTGCCCCAACAGATCGGCCAACAATCTTGACAGCCATACTCCCTGGCATGCGGCCGTGGTGGCAGCTATATATTCAGCTTCGCACGAAGACAATGCCACCACCTGATGTTTCTGTGAGACCCAACTAACCGGGCTCTCCCCAAGGTAGAAGATCACACCAGTCGTACTCTTTTGATCATCGACATCACCGGCCATATCACTATCACTGTAGCCGGTCAGACACATTTGGCAGCCCTTTTTCCTCTATAGCTGCAGCCGAAATTAATTGTGCCTTGTACATATCTCAGTATATGTTTAACAGCAGCCAAATGTTTACTAGTTGGGCTCTCCATGAACCTACTAACTATTCCCACCGCATAGCAGATATCTGGTCTTGTATGAATAAGGTACCTCAAACTTCCTACTATGCTGAGATAATAAGTGGGATCAACAGGAGGAGTCTTGCTTTCTTTACTCAGCTTCTGTCGAGGTTCCATTGGAGTCAGAGTGGGATTGAAGTTGTCCATGCCACATATCTCAAGAATTTTCTTAGCATAAGCTGATTGACATACTGTAATTCCCTCTGTCGATTGCTGCACTTCGATGCCCAAATAGTAACTCAGTTTGCCAAGGTCACTCATACTGAACATCTTCTTCATTTGTGCCTTGAACTCATTGATATCACTCTTGCATTCTCATGTGATAATGAGATCATCCACATAGACACCAACAAGGAGATTTGAACCATTTCCTCTCCTCTTATACATAGCATGTTCAGTAGGACACTTCTGAAAATTCAGTGCCACAAGTGTTCTGTCCAACTTGGCATTCCAAGCCCGAGGAGCTTGCTTCAGCCCATAGAGGGCTTTGTGCAATTTCAGTACTTTGTGCTCCCCTCCCTTCACTTCAAAACCAGGAGGTTGTGAGACATAAACTTCTTCTTCGATTTCACCATTTAGGAATGCAGACTTCACATCCATATGGTGAATTTCCCACCCTGTGCAGCCAATGCAATGAGCAAACGAACAGATTCAATTCGAGCAACTGGGGCAAAGACCTCATCATAATCAATCCCCTGTCGCTGCACATATCCCTTTGCCACAAGCCTAGCTTTATGTTTAACAACTTTTCCTGTTGCATCCTTCTTGAGCTTGTAGACCCATTTGAGGCCAATTGCTTTCTGTCCTCTTGGGAGATCTGTAAGTTTCCACGTCTCATTGCTCTCAATGGACTTCATTTCTTGAGACATTGCTAGCTGCCAGCATTTCTCTTTCTCTGTTGTTGCAAATGAGCTCGGCTCTTCTAGTCCTAGCAAGTAATGTTCAGGTTCTTCAGTTTCTTCAAAAATTTCAGTAAGTGGCCGCTTGCCTTGTGGCCCGACAGGACCACTTTCAGGAGTTACTGGTGTTGCACTAACTGAACTTGGTGTTGCTTCTCTTGATGATGTGACCGTGACCTGATCACTCAATGGAATAGGGCTTGCCGCTGCAGAAATATATCTCTGTTTCACTGCGGCTGCAGAATTCCCTGCATTTTTCTCTGGAGATTCAGGTGTCGCTGGTTCTGAATTCTGTCCGACAATATCATGATCTGCTACAGTACGAGTGAAACTGTCAACTGTGAAATACGGACAGATATCAGTCCCTTCTTTTGCTGCTACCTAACTCCATTGCCATCTTCTCCCCTCATCAAACACAACATCTCGCGACATTACTAATTTTCTTGTCGCTGGATTGAAGAAACGGTAAGCTTTGAATGGCACTTCATATCCAATGAACACCATTTGGTCACTTCGGTCTACAAGTTTAGCTGAATGTGGCACTACTCTTTTCACATGTGCCACACACCCGAAGGTTCTCAGATGATCCACTCTCGGTTTTCTCTTGTACCAGGCCTCGTATGGAGTCGTTCCCTTCATACTTTTGGTTGTGGCACGATTTAACAGATATATAGCTGTCGAAATGGCCTCTCCCCAGAAACGAGCCGGTACTAACATTGATTTCAGTAAGCTGCGAGCCATCCCCACAACCGTTCGATTTCGCCTCTCAACTACTCCCTTTTGCTGTGGCGAATACGGAGCAGTTAAGTGGTGATTAATCCCGAGAGTATCACAATATTGGACAAACTGATTTGAATTAAATTCACCTCCTCTATCAGTTCTCAACACCTTCAGCTTCTGTCCAGATTCTAGCTCAACTGCAGCCTGAAACTTCTTGATTGCACCCAAGGCTTCATCTTTGGTGCGTAGAAGACTGATCCACATAAATCTTGTCATGTCATCTACCAGCAGCAAAAAATATCTTTTGCAGGGGCTCAACAGCTCGGAAGAGAGACTGCACTGGAAAAGGATTATGGCGCTGTTTTCCCAGCATACAACCATCACACACACCTGCTCGACCTGCTCCAACAGAGGCAAGCCTTTCACCATCCCTTCTCTGACCATCTTCCTCAGTGCCCCAAAATTTATATGGCCATACTTGGAATGCCACTTCCAAGCATCTTCCTCTTCGCTTACTTTCAGACACACTGGTTTAGCTTCTTGAATTGGGAGAATATACAACCTGTTCTTCGCCCTATTCACTTTTGCCAGAATTTTGTTCGGGTGGATCTTCCACTGTCACCACTCCGCGATGTATAACAGTTCTGCAATCAAGCTCGTCTAACTGACCAACACTTATGATGTTACTTTGCAGCCTCAGAATGTAATAAACATCCGTAAGCACACGATGCTCTCCATTCTAACATTGCATCAGAATTGTGCAACGCCCGTGGATCTCCACGGCTGAACCATCACCGAGTTTGACAGTGCCTTCAATCTTCCTGTCCAACTCAGCGAATTTACTTACAGAACCTGTCATGTGATTGCTTGCCCCGGTATCCATATACCAGGCCTCATTCTGTGTACCTGACAACTTGGGAATTACCTTCTCCTCATTCAGAAATACCTTCTCTGACTGTGTCTCAACAGAATGTACTAAATCACAGATTTCAGCAACAAGCAAATCCGGTTCATCATCATCCTCAGCTACTACCAGATGAGCCTTTTCTCTCTTTGGCTCATGGCATTCAGAGGCAAAGTGTCCCATAGCTTCACAATTAAAACACTTAATCTTACTCTTATCAAACTTGTGGAATTTCTTTTTGTTACCACCGCTGTTCGACGACTCGCTGCGTTCCTTCTTGCCGCCTGCTCCTTTCTTGCCACCAGCGCCCGCTGATGCACCGCCCGCGCTGGATTTCCCCTTCTGCATGAGCTGCTCCAGGGCGCGCGTGACGAGGATAAGTTGGTCGTCGTTGCCGGTCCCGGCGCCGGTGCCGGCGCGCGCGTCCTGGAAATTCTCTTCTCCCTCCTCGAATGCCCGCAGGCGCCCGACCGCCTCCGCAGTGGACATATTTTTCACATCGCCCCACTATTGGATCGTGTTGATGATGGAGGAGAAGCGGCGCAGCACTGCGGCGAAGAGCCGCTGCACCACCCTGGATTCCGGCAGCTTCTCTCCCAGAGCCCGAATCTCTCCGACCAGTGCATTCAGTCGGCGAGCAAACGCCGTCACTTTCTCCCCATCTTGCATCAGGAGCTGGTCGAACTTCCTCATCGGCGACTGGATACGAGCCTGCACGACTCGATCTTCTCCGATCCGCGCCGTGCGGATCGATTCCCACGCCTCACGCGCGGTCTCACACGCCATGATCGACATCATGACGTCGTCGGGGACAGACTGTGACAGCACCGTCATCGCCCCATGATCCGCCTCCTTGTCGACGGCTCCTGTGCCATCAATCGCATGCCAGACACCGAGGTGGCGCAGCAGGATCTTCATCTTCCCGAACCACGGCTGATAGTTCGATTGTTAGCTGTGGGTACTGGACGGGAACGTTACTGCCCCGCCTCCCACTGCCGCTTGACCCATCACCGTCACCAGGTCGCCTCGCCGGTGGCGTGTACCTCCCCGCCACCGGAGTTGTCAGATCACCGCCTCTTCTCAGAGAAGTCGACATCTCTCCGAGCACCGCCGCCAAATTCTCCGCCGCTGATTCGCCGCCGTGGCTCTGATACCAAATGATAGAAATCAGGCCAAAGAACACAACGCGATCTCAGTGGAAACTTTGAAGAAATTCGTCACTCTCACCTCCCCTGCAACTGCAGTAGCTTCGCAGCACATACACACAGAGACGAGAGACAGTATTTTGCGACGTGTAAAAACTTTGTGTCTTTTCTCCTTTCTCCTTTTTATTCTCTGGTACACGATACATGCATCGTGACCTATTCTTGCGTTTTCCCCGATCCACTAAACGTTCGTGCCATCCCACAAACCGGATCAAGGTGAGCTGCTAACTACTTCTACTGAAAAACAGGAAACTACTACCACCGTGTGAACCAGCACACGTCAGGCGCCTTATTAGCTACAAAGCAAGCTGAATAAAACAAACTAATGCACGTGCAACAGATACACCGTGCGGCTAACAAATTTTATCACGAACCAAACGTGACAGGACAGCAAAGCAAAGTTTGAATAAAAGTGCAACAAGGTCAATATGACCAACAATAACTACCGTTATCCTTTTTGCAGATACAGTTATTACACGTTATTACACATTTTTATGTTCACCCAAATTCTTTTTGTAGGATACATGCGCTATATAAATGTGTAATAACTAACATGATCAGATCGCCCTCCATTTCTAAAAAATGAAGAGATTTTTTATTTTTCAGTCGACTTAGAAATAACTATTTGCCAGCGAGATAATTAGCAGTGCTTAAATAAAGCTGCCCATTATTTCAAAGAAAACATCGAGTGTGTGAGCACGCCGTGCATGTGTGTGAGAATTTCACTTTTACCTTTTTGAGAAAATGTGTGCGGATTTGAGAGAGGAGATAAATAGTTCAGCTTCTCCTGCACAAACATACCCTCAAAGAAAATGTATGTCTACATACATACAAATATGGATAAACGCTGTGTCTTCGGGAAAAGAATGTCGAGGGCTCTTAAAATATAAAATACCTATACTATGAATACCTCATTCATATTAAGAACCGGAGTAAAATATAAGGCAAACCAAAGGGTGAGACCTAACATAGGCCCGCAAAGAAGATGCACCATGCTCGCAAAGGCGCAAAACTACGGGCGACTTCAGGGCTACCGTTTCCAAACTGCTCATCGCCAAGCCTCCACGCCTTCACACTACGACGCGGGGCCACCGATGGAAAAGTCTGTCCACTGTAAGGTGGGCACAGGATTTGCGCACTGCCAGCCGTAGCCGAAAACTGCCACAAATTTACAGCTACTAGACGTTCCCGATTGAAGTAACGGTGCGCGCGCTAAGACGGGCCGAAAGTACGCGGCCCGCTACTTAAACAGCTCAATTAGTCTCCAGCGTTCGATCCGAAATTCAAATTGTCACAACATGAACTGGTTCGATAAAAGCTCACGGTTCACAGAAAAAAATTAGAACTATATTCAATTTCTCAGCTCGAAGACAGCAGGTTCAATCAACATATATAATCCGAGTGCCATGAAGGTAGTTCCAACATTAATAAAAGGAAATACTCTCAAGACAGCATAGTATGCCACGAACAAATAGACATAAGTTGTGACACAAGTTCATCATTTTGCCAATCAATTATTTATGAGATATCACGAGCACGAGTGAAGAAACAAGTTCCGAACGACCCCAATCCAGCATAGAAACAGCTTAAAGAGTTGAACCGGCTCCTCCACGACGGCACTCATTCAGCATGTCCAAGTAGAACTGGCACTTGCTGATGTCGCTCCCGTAGTGGTTTATGCACTGCAATGTCAACAGAACAATGTACATCAAACCAACTGTACTCAGAATAATATACAAACTAGTACTTTCCCCTATACATGAAAAGTGTCGCCCACTTGGTACAAAATTTGTACTTCCTCCGTCCAACAAAAAAAGATGTCTCGAGTTTGTCAAAATCTGGATGTATAGATGCATTCAAATTTCAAAATTTACTCCCCCCTATACATGACTTAGTGTATAGATGCATTCAAATTTACTCAAAGTTGAGACATCCTTTGTTGGACGGATGTAGTAGTACAAAATGAGTACACTTTTTATGGATGGAGGGAGTACTCCGTTTCTAAACATAAGATGTCCTAGTTTTGTCCTCAGTCAAAACTTCTTAAAAGTCTAAACACAAGATGTTCTAGGTTCCATATTCTAATACAAGACAACTTGGTTTAGGGTGCCATTGCATGAACTTTGAGATTATTATGTACTTCAAAATCTAGGGTTGACAAAAGAGACTACAAAAATAAAATTGGATAGGATATTCAACAGCAAAAATAGAAGGCATAATTGCAAAGAGAACAAAGCAACATATGGGATGGACATACATCTTGGAAGGCCTTTGAAGGGTTGTCACATGAACCAGACCCAGCAGTGTTACCCATGGGAGCAGGGGTTGCAACAGCCTCAGAGACCACATTCTCATGCTGAATGGTACGGGGACCCATTACAGCATCAACAGCCCTGTGTGCCACGGCACTACCAGTACCAAAAGCCATGCCTAAAATACGTGCACAAGGAAACATTAGTATCTGCGCTGTGTACAATAACTTTAGTTGCTCTTAGAAGTGCAAAAGAACTCACCCTGAGCAATAGTAGACCCAATTCCGCTGAGGATGCCACCACCACCACTCTGGGTAGGAGCAGGAGGAGGAGCTTGTCGGACTGCGAAGGAAACACATGGAGGATGTCAGCCATGCAATCACACACAGCAGTCAATATGATCAATTTATAACAAGCCATGGTAACAAGCAATTAAAGACGAGATCAACGATATGTGACGATTCTAAGCAATAAAAGGTGCATCATTTTTTTTCAGCACAAAAGAAATACTGCACTTAATAGCTGACCAAATATGCAAAAGAACATTAATAATTTAATCAAGCAGTGAGACGATGAAGTAGGATATACCTGGCTGGGGTGGGTTTCTCACTGGAGCAGCACGTGGAGCAGGGCGGGGTGCAGACCTTCCTGTTAATGCAAAGTGAGTACATCAAGAATATTAAATACCAACCAAAAATGTATTGCCGGATATGAACACTGCATCACTATACATAAAACAGCAGAATTTATTAGAAAAATTGCACATTCAGTTATACTACGGACACTGCATTGGTATAGACAAATCAGCAGAATTTACTAGTAGAAAAAATTGTACATTCAGTTACACTACGGATCAAAGATAATGACATCAATAGAACATAAAATCATTGAATGAAGCCTAGCATTACAACATTTGTATGCAAGCCATAACATTCCCTTTCGTAGGACGTTTTGGCAAGTTAGCTTGGCTTGCCAAGACATCTTATAAAAAGAAAGAGGAAGTAGTTGATCTAATTAACGGCCAAATTAAATCAGACACAATTAAACAGGCTGAAGCCAATTTGGTCACTGCACTTCAGGAAGAAAAAATATCAACTGATCACATAAAACTAATAACCTTAAACTTCCAAAGCAATTAGAATGACGAAAATGTCAAAGACTGTTTGGGCTCACTCCTATTAGAGATATGTGAGGTCCCCGCAATACAGTTCAAGTGGATTCATTGAAAACATCTCTATATGCCCCTTAACTAAACCAAGATAGTATGTATGACCATAATGGCTACTCAAAAAGGCAAATACCATAAGCGTTGTGAAGCAATGATGATAGGTCAGATAATGTGCCTTCGCAGTTCTAAGATGACACACAACAATGATAACATCAAACTGATACAACCTAACTTGGAGGAAAAAAACTATGAAATATCTCAGGCTGCTTGGGGAGCACATCTAGTTAATACAGATGACTGCCCCCCAAAAGGCCTGGATGAGCATGCAATGCTCATTAAGTGTGCGCCTCCTAACTAAGCCAAGACAGCATAAAAGAAGAAACCATAATGGCTACTCAAAAAGGCAATACCATAAGCTTTGTGAAGCTATAAAGACAAACATAGGTCATATCCTTTGTCTTAGCAGTGCAAACATGATACACAGCAATGGCATCATCAATCAGACACGATCTAAATTGGAGATAAAAACTATGAATATCTCGGGCTGCTTGCGGAGCACATCTAGTTAACACAGATGGCTGCTCCCTCAAAAGGCCTGGATGAGCATGGAATGCTCATTTAGTATGCGCCTCCTAACTAAGCCAAAACGGTATAAAAAACCATAATGGCTACTCAAAGAGGCAGAAGTGAATATAATACATCATGACATCAGACAAGATTCACTAGATTACTAACTGAAGCACACAAGAGCAGATGATAACTTCTAACTATGTGGGTCTATATGAATCCATCTGAGCAAGGATGGATATAAATCAGAGCATCCTTATCATAAAAAATGGAAGGATTCAAATTTGTTATATGCCCCTGTCTGAACCGAATGGGAACTGGAATCTGCAATCGGTTATTCGAGAAGCAATCATTTTACTACCGATTAGAAATGTGTGATTCGTTTCTACAATACACCAGAGGCCAAATATAAAGGAGAGACTATATGAAACACATCAAGGAAAGGATCGATTGAAATCAGACCCTTCTCCTAAAACAGGGTTCCAATTTGTTATATGCCCCTGTCTGAACCGCCTGAGAATGGGTAAAATAACTGCAGCCGGTTATTCGAGAAGCACAGGTCTTCGGCGATTATAGAAACGGTTCGTTTTCACGGATCTAGGAAAGCAAGGGTAACCTACGAAAATCTCCTTCAGATCCACAATTTGTGTACCTAGATGAGTTGAACCACCTCAAGTCATTCTATCAAAACTTCTTTCATAGAATACACAAATCATTCTAGATGCGTCGAACCACCGCAATTCATTCTATCAAAACTTCTTTCATAGAATACACAAATCATTCTATCAAAAGTCAGATGCACATAGTTAATCGGTCCGACCTAAGGACCAAACCTACACGCCAACGCCAGATCCAATAGAAGCCGCGTAGAGCTCCTGAAAAGGAAACATGGTCGGTTGGAATGTATACCTGAGCTGCGGCGAGGCATGGCGACGGCTGTAGAGGACAACGGAGGAAACCCTAGGTTGGAGGCGGCGCGGGGAGGGGAGATGGATGAACAGCGTAACAATGGATCAGAACAATGAGAAGGGAAGACACGCCTAGGGTTAAGTTTTATAGACGCGGACCGCTTGAAGGGCCCCAACTGCAGTTTTTTTTTCTCCCACCTTCTTGCAAGACACGCAAACTGACATGTGGGCCACGTATCGTGGTGACCTATTTGGAACCACAAGTGGGGCCATCAGACGCGGGGGAGCCGCAAGGTGAGTGTCCCTTTTTTTCGAGGTTTATCCACGAGGACAGTATTTGTTTTTTTTAGGGGACGAGGACAGTATATGCTTCGAACCCTCTAGATCCCACTGGTTCATTCACGGGTTTGCGGTAGTTGGGCCGCACCAGATTTGCACCGCAGGGCTTCTTTTTTGGGAGACGCTGGGCGTCCTCGCCAGATACTCATACCCGCATACCCGACGGGTATGTACCCGTTTAAGATACGGTTATGGTAGGAAAAAATACCCGGGGTACGTAAATGAAAAAATTATGTACCAGACAGGTATGGCATGTACGGATATGGTATTGTACTACCCGAACCCGTATGCCCGTATATCCGCACTTAGGTTGCTAGGCCAGTTACATAAGCGTATTAAATCTTGCCTAAGGCCCAATCCAATATACTGTATCTTTATTACTACTTAATTTGCAGTTTGGTACGTTGGTAGGTTGGTTCGTCCGACCAACGTCCCTCCCCTCCACGCGATCGCTCTAAATTACGTCCATTGCCACCACCAAGTCGCGAAACACCGCTCGTCATCCGAAAGGACCGAAACGTTCTCTCTGTCTTCTCCGCCCCCAGGTAAACTGGGCTTTCCTTGCACTGCCGCCGACCGGAGCTTCCACCGCCCGTCCCCCATGGCCTGGCGCTCTGCACGTCGACGGCCGCGACGACACATCCTGCAAGTGAGCTCTCCCGCTCCCACCCATGGCGCTCTCTCCCTGATCCGCATCCCAGCCTTGCAAATGGCGGAACCCTAAAAAACCTCTCCCATCCGCATCCTCCAGGTCGCGTCCAAAAGCATCCGCCGGCTCCCGCCACCGCCACAGCAACAGCCGCTGCATATACTCCCGCCTCGTCGCCGTCTCGCGGTGCCCAGACGCCGCTTCCTCTGGGCCGCGCATCTGCCCGCCGGGACCTCAACCACCTAAGATGGTTCGGCCGCCGGTGCACCCATCCGCCTCAGATGAAGTCGCCATCAAACTTCGACAAGGGTGCAGCAGCCGTTGCTCTCGCGACCATCGCTGAGGGAGTGTCCAATGATCCCTGGCACCTCTACAAGCCCACAAACACACCGAGGCAATCCACAAGCCCCACCTTGACAGCCAAGGGCTTGCTTCCTCTCATTACTAATGGCTCTTGATAGAACAAAAATAATTGATTCATATAAGCATTCTTTTTTTTCTGCGGGACATTCGTGCAAGCATTCAATTGGTCAATATTAAGTTACAGAAATCGCAACTACTACCCTTAATGAGTTCCCTTTCATACCTGCAGATTGTTTTGCTTGTTAATGTGATTGATACTTTGTGAAGGAAAAGAAGAACGAATTCACAATCTACTGTATGATGCAGCAGACCTTGTCCTCCAGTAGTCGACAAAAATTAAAGGTCTTAAAAGTGATATCTTAGACATAAGCCCTTTGAGTATGCTTGATTGGGAAATAATATAGTTTTACTCCGATGTCAGTTCACGCAGCATGGCTGTGACTTTCTTGATAATTTATTTCAATGGTCAGAGTGAAGATGAACAAGATGTTGCAGTTACTTCTCTGACCTTCACTGTAAAATGTATGTGACCTGTTCATGTTTACTGTCATATCCTGGCTTGTAAGTTTCAGTCTGAAAGTTGCTCTTGATTTGTTTCAGGATACAAACTCTAGAATGGATTCAACATCCCGGTCAGTGTTTAAAACTCGTAATTTCATATCCATTTTAAATTCTCAGTAGTCAATAGAACTGTTGATTACTACTGTACAATTTTCTGTTTACCAATACCATTACATACATTAGGGCATCCGAACATTTAGCTGATTAATGAGGTTTTGTGAGGTCAGCTAGATGTACAAACTGTTTTGATGCTAAAAGAATCAGGACAGAATTCTTTTGTACGTACTTGCCACTGGCCAACTGCAAAGTTGCCCAAATTTGTATCAGCCAATGACAAAGGGTATAATTCTTTGCTGGCACAGGCCACAGGATAGTGTTGGGTCTTTGTAAGCCTGTGGTGGCACTCGGACAGTAGTCATCTCCAATTGGATAAAACTGGAGATATGAAAATAATTTTGATGCCCCTACTCGCTACAGTATGTAGAAGTTATGATGTTTTGTGATGATCTTCTGGAAAAATTTAACTTCCCAAACTCCTATGTTCGAGATGCATTCTCGAGCTGGATTGGAGCATCAACGCCATTTTCATGTCTGCACTATAGTTATTGCTATTTGATTGCCATCAACGCCATGTATTTCTTATTTGCTTTGCCAAGGCTGTCAAGGTTTGTTATCATTGTCAAAACAATGGCGGTCAAGTCGACACTGAACCGGTTGCGACGGCCAACACCTCCGCCCACCGCTCCCCAAACTTACGCTTGAAGGCCGCCACAAGCCCTTAGATAGGAGGTTCAATTCTTAAATTTGGTGAATCGCTAAATCCTGAGAGCCGGAAATAGATTTCGATTTGGTATGTATCATCAGTGTCCTTATTTTCCTCTTTTCTGAATTTTCTCGCAGAAAAATGGGTGCAATAATGTTGTAGAGACACTAGAGGTTACATTATTATCATCCTAACTGACATTTACTTGCGTCCGCGGTCAACTCCGCGCGCGCCGTCGCCCTCTAGCCGCAGTCTGCCGCCGACCCCGCGCCCTCCATCTACACTCCGTGACGCGATCCCCAGGCGGACTCCATCCCCCGGTTGCCGCGATGCAATCCCCATGCCTAATCGTGTTTCGTTTTATAATCGTTTTGCCTGTTGCTTTATGCCCTTTTGTTTTCAGGGTGCAGTTCAATGATGAATTCATTAGAACTTGTACAAGAAGAAGGTCATCGGTATGAGCCTAATGTGTTGGAGACAAGCATGGTTGGATTCTTCGAGTTGAAGATTGGCTTTTGCTTTGCTTCAGGTAATTGGATGGTCCACCGCCGCCCAGCCGATCTGCCTCTCATCTCTGCGGACCAGCTATGGTTAATTCATTAATTGAACCTATGAAATTAAAAAATTCATGCCACAAGGTGATACCAGTGAATCGTAGAGGTAGAGTTCTTCCATCCAAATCCTTCCGATGACAATTGGATTGATGTCTTATCTCCCGTCAATTTTAGGAAAATGTATATGTATATTAAGTTCAGTTTTGAAACTCTAGATTGTGTGGATTTCCTATGATATCTGGGATATGTGGCTACCCAGAAGGTAGTTTTTTGAGTGAAGTACACCACTATGAAACCAAAAGAAAAAATCTCACTGTGGATTCATCTGAAATCTCATTCTCAAGTTTGCATAATGAAATTATCATGCCGGTGAATGTTTTTGGAAGACAAAAGCAAATTTTAGAAGGTAGAGAATCTTTTTATAATTGCTTGTAGTGAGATCAATTATCTTGGTAGTTTTATACCAAATAATATTTGATATATTTATTTGGAGTGACACAGGATTACGATGCATGCAAGCTTATCCAATATACCATTTGTTGTTTGCCATGGAAGCTTTAATTTGTTTACCAGCCATATATGTTCTCAGAGTATTTGACGGCAGTCTTGATTTGTGTGATTGGAGCTATGATACACCTAGACGTCCTCTGTTTCGGACTCTTACCTTTGTTATGTACATTGTTCCATGTTAGTAGTTCCATGCTAGATTAATTACTAGCATGATATAATGCTAGATAGTGTTTGATTATGTGCAAATATGGAGAAGATTCCCGCAAGTGTTGTTTACACTACAACTTATGACAATATTCCATTACAAAAATTGTGTTTTTGTACTATTTCCATTTGTACTTCTGATGTATTGCTTTGAAGTGGTTGGGATACAGATAAATGACGTGGTAGAGAGAGCTACCACTTCTATATTACCACGGTGAGAACTGAGAGGTTGCTTCCGTGTTGTAGTGTCAGTTATAGGCGCTGCAACAAAAGAAAGATCTGAAGAAATAATGCAAGTATTGAGGAATTCAAAATTAGGATTCAGTATTTTCAAAAAATAAGCTTCAGTTGTTCTAATTGAAAATTTGCACATACGGGCGATTGAAATAGATGGGGATGGGGATGGGTCAGTGAGTGTTAATATGGCATCTAGGTAAACAAATTGAAGTAACTTGTACCGAGATAGTACTGTAATTTTTTAATTTGATATTGTAGACACTATTACAATTTTTACTTCTGTACCTATTAAGGTGTGACTTGTGAGCTTGCAACTTTACTCAATGAGATCAAAGTGTGTAATATTTTATCAAATGCATGGATATGTGTCTTATGAGTGTCACATGATCTGTAGTACTTTGTATCGTAATGTCTGTACATCAATTTTCACAAGTTCCGTCTCATGATCTGTCTAATGATTTCATGAAATCTTTCTTTTTCATCTAAGCTAGGTAACTCGTTTCTTTTTTGAAATTTTGGCCAGATTTTTACCATTCATGTCAGAGTATGTTGTCAGAAGTGAGGTAGACGCAGGGGGAATTGTGCTTCAAGCGAAGTTGATGAACATTATTGATGACGTAGAATGTCGGTGACAAATTTCATTAATATGACTTCATAGTAGGTGTAATGTTCCGTAGCAACGCACGGGCACGTAACTATTTTGGTATATAAACCCGGATGCCCCAACCCCACTGACCTAACCCTAATCCCCAAATTCCGCACCCCTATCCGCCGCCAGGCGCCCGCCCTCCACGGCTCCACTGTGCGGTCGCGTCCGCGCCTGGCCGCCTCTCCTCCATTTCCGCCACTGCCTCGCTTCCTCCCCGAGCCTGCTCGCTCCGCCAGTCCTGCGCCTCCCCACCTCCTCCGCCTAGCTCATTCCCTGTCCCCCCTCCCCCCCCCTCCCGCGCCTCTAATTTCTCCCCAAGTCCGAACCGAAGCCACCCGCAGGCCACAACAACTCCTGTCGCCCCCGCTCCCTCCTCCCGACGCGGCGCAAGGGACCGCCCGACCCGCCGGCCTCGCCTCCCTGGAGGCGGCCGAGCTCCAGGATTCCGCGGGCGACCACCAAAAGGCCCTGGACCTCGTCCTCAAGGCGCTCGGCCCCCTGCAGGAGTCCCACGGCGGCTAGTCACTCCCCGTCGCGCGCGCTCTGCGTCTCCGGCGCCCTGGCCTCCCGCATAGTCCTCCTCAACGACAACCTCGAGTCCCTCGATGCCACCGCTCAAATGCTATTTTTCAGGCCGCTCCAATGCTCTTGTTGAATGCTTCGTTAAACGTTCGCTGTTAGTTAAACGCGTTTGAGTGCTGAAATAACGGTGTTTTAAGGTTTCAGCGGGTCGGGTAAAAATACCCGCGGGTAACCCATACCCGTGGCGGGTGGCGGGTATGGTAAAATTTCGTACCAGACCACGGGTACGGGTAACGGTTGAGGATCGGGTCCTCGGGTACGGGTATGGTAGAGCCGTACCCGAACCCGACGGGTGCCATCCAGAATCCTAGTCCTCAGATTCAGCCCCCCACCCCAAAGTGAACCTGACTCCACGAGTCCCCACCAACAAGCACGAGTCCAGATGGGCCAGCGCATGATCTTCTGCAAATTCGGTGTTCTCCATCTCACTTGGCTCAAAATTCCATTCCCCATCCCATTGTAGCAGGCCGCTGGGCGCGGGTCACAGCAGCGGCACCTCCCCACGCAGGAGCACTGGCCGCTGGTCGTCGCCGCGTCAACAGCGGGTTGCAGCAGGGCCGCACCGCCTCCCTGATGCAGCACTGTCGCTTCTCCCTTGCAGCGCCACCGGCCACAGGTCCGCGCTAAGTCCCCGTTGCAGCAGCGCCCCTTCTCCCTTGCATCGCCGCCGGTCGCCGTAGGGCCGCCCTGCCTCCCCGTTGTAGCATCGCTGCTTCTCCCTTGCCGCGCCGCCGTTCGCGGGTCACAGCACCGCCGCTTCTCCCTTGGAGCGTCGCCCGCCGCGGGTCGCAGCATCGCCTCCCGCCGGTCGCAGCAGGGCCGTGCTGCCACCCCGTTGGAGCACCACCGTCGGCGCGGGTCGCAGCATCGCCGGACGCCTCCAAAGAGAGGGGAAATACAAGAGAGAGACGGAGAGAGAGAGAGGATAAGGGAGAAGAAGACGTACAAAGAGAAGAGATTGAGGCCATCTTTGTTTGGGCTTCTGCGTTAGCTTTTGGTGTTTCTAGTTCTTTAAAAAGCACTTCTTCCGTTTACAGGTGCAGAAAGAGCACCTCCTCGAGGGACGTACTTCTCAGCTTCATGTGTAAACGGGAGAAGTGCTTTTTAGAGAGCTAGAAGCACCAAAAGCTGACGCAGAAACCCAAACAAACAGGGCGTGAAGGGAGTCGGTTTTTTCTCGCCACGTGTCAAGCACTCCAGGCGGCCGACGCGCGTCTTAGATCCATCGGTAGATAGTAATCGTTTCCCTTCTTTTTTCTTTCTTTGAACACGAGGTATTAAGTGGTAGGTAGTATTATTATTTAGGTTGATAAGATATCCATTGCTTATTGCTCCGGCCTCCGGGGATGAGGTCATTCCACACAGTGTCATGGAGCAATCTTCGCCATCCGATCATTTCTAGTTAGGTCCTTCAGTTTTGGAAATTAACCCGCACCCTGTCTCTTTATTCAGGTATTGTTTTTTTAAGGATGTTTCATTGAAATTTCTTTTTTTTTGGAGGAAACACAGTACAAACGCAAGCACTCACACACACACACTCTCACCCCTATGAACGCATGCACGCACATCCTACCCCTATGAGCAGCTTCGAGAGACTGGGCCGCCGGCAGATCATCTTGAGATTGACGAAGTCACCATTAGACGCCTCGTAGTTGACGGGTACGTCACTCCCACTGAAAGCATAACGCCGGTTAAAGCCTAGAATAAATCTAGAAAATGCGAGCGCCCATGCCAAGTCTGGAACTTGAACCTGGGTGGGCTGGTTCCACCACAAGGAACCAACCACCCGAGCTAGGCTCAGTTCGCGATGTTTCAATGAAATTTCATTGATGTGTCAACTGAATTTTTATATGAATAAATTTGTCAATGAAAATCCAGTAATATATGATGAAATAACATATCCATTAAATAAAATCAATAAAATATCTTATTGAGATTGTAGGTGCATTTTGATGGAACTCAGTGGTGCAAATGAGAGAATGATTAGAGACAGAAGTGGAGCGTGGGTCGATTATCACAGAGCTCAATGGTGTAATGAAAAATCACTAAAGAGAAGTGGAGTGCGGATTCATTCCCCAAAAAAATAAGAATCTAAATAAAAAATTGTTGGATGCTTAGTGTTGTCCAGTAGATTCAAAGTTGGACGATCTAAATTCCTCCGAGCATGACACATCACGAGCACTCCATGCCCAAGCAGCGCTAGATATCTTCTCGTATTAGGTTGTTTGGTTCAATGACAGTGGTAGGTACTTGCGGCCCAGGTGCAAACAAAGGTTTCTCAGGCTGCATCACACGTACGTCCAAAGAGGATCGAGATCCGTTCGATCCTAACTTTTCATTCGGTAACGTGTCTTCTCATGTAGCTTTCCACCGGCCCCTCCGCCCTTCCCCCATCTACCCGCCACGCGCCACCCTCCCACCGTGCATTGTTTGCGCGCCTCTCGGCGTCCACAAACTGCATATCGTCATCCCGAGTGAAAGAGCATTTCGATCCCTAATGAGTTTTGGTGTTAATGACAACATGACATGTGGACTAACCGTATGATAAGTGTTTTCAGACGTTATATAGAATCAAGTGAAGCGGTTTGTTGCCCTCACAAAGGAAAGAAGCGCAGAAGGATTTACGGCCTTTTAGATTATCGAGTCATAGGAAAATCCGTACTATAAAGATTGCACCCAACCAAATAGCCTACAAACCCATCAGTGAAGATGAGCTAAAACCCATTCATGAGCCTAAGGGGTCTGCCTGCGTTCATTCGAGGGCGGCAGTACCGGCCTGCCCAAGCCGGTAGTACCGGCCGCGGTAGTACCACCCCGGTACCGCACCAGTACTCTGGTGTAGCAAAACGCTACTGTCATATAACGGTACTAGCACGGTACCGGTGCTGTAGTACCGCTGGCGGTAGTACCGCCCCAAGCTAATACTTTGAGGAAGGGTTGAGAAGAGCTTGATTTAGGGTTTCACCAAATCAAAAGTTGATTCCCCTCGTTTTCCTTGGTGGATTTTGTTACTCTTGGGATTTTGGGGTCCCTAACCGAAAGTTGTCTCTTCAAGGGCTCCAATTTTGTGAGGAGGTGCTTGAGGATTCGGGAAGAAGCCTCCGATTAAGTTGTGGAGTTGTGCCCTTCTCCTTGTTTGTAAGGGTTCAGTGTTTGCCCTCAAGGAAGCCACTAGTGGAACTCACATCGCCTTTATGGTGTTGTGAGAGCTCATCCCATCTTTGTGATGTGGTGAGTTGAAGAATAGAGTGAGTCTTTGTGGCGCCTCTACCTTTGTGGTAGTGCACTCCTCCAAACGGAGTACACCGACCTCAATAGGTGAAACTCTGGTGAAATCTTCGTCTCTCCGTGTGATTCCATTCTTGCCCCTTTACTTACTTGCTAAGATTAATTGTTTATCTTGTGCTTCGGCTAGTGCTTCGGCTATTGCATCATATTAGGGGTGTTCATCATTTAAACGTTTTAGTGAACCCATGTATTGATACTTATATCCTTAAAAATGAAAAGAAAAAATAAAATTTGTCAGTTGCCTATTCACCCCCCTCTAGTCGACCGTACTGCACAACCGATATCTTTCACCGAGTGCGTTGAGCGGGACGCATAGGCGCTTGGGGTCGCCGTCGTTTGCTCCTCCGCTTCTCCCAGTTGTAGTTTCGTAGCTCTAGCAACCAAGTAACGGGATGCATCTCATAAATGCAACATTCATGCCTTCGCCTACAACCGTGAGGGCAACTAAACACACCATTAGGTTTAGGCTGTCCGTGATGTAGAGATGGATGATTAATTATTTTCCAAGTAAAAAGAGCTTTTTTTTTTAAATGGACAAAAAATGGTTGCACTGATTACTCGTAATTTAGACAAACCTAAGATACAATCTGCTTCATGCAATTAGGAGTTCACTTTGTCCATGTTGCAAAGTGTTAAGGGAGGCATATACCACGTGAGTTTCGTGAGCGTATCTTCTTATTCATATATATAGTTTGTATTTTTATATTTATTTTTCCGAGGGGGGTTTATTTTTTTATTTTACAAAGATGATAGTCGGTGGTGATGATACATTTTTTTTACCAATGGTGATGATACGTTTACTTGTCAAATATTTCAAGCATGTAGCATAAACCACCGTAACAACGATGGAAGATTATGTGCGAACCTGATATCAAAGTGCACCTAGTGACCCTAATGAGTCTTAGATAATTACTGTTAAAACTAATTGATTCACCGAGCGTTGCCGCGGAAAATTCTGTTTGCACATCTGGACATGATGTTAGGAACAAATGATAATAATATGATCGAATACAAAGAAATATGAAGAATATTGGGCCAAATGACTTCATCATCCAAACAATATAACAAGAGCAATTTTGATGTACATGAAAATTAACAACTTTGGGGAAATCGGAAAAGAGAAGGTATTGGAACTTGGATATTCGCAGTTCTTAGAAAGAACACATACATATATGAAAATATGGATACTTGGTGAAATATTTACATACAACATGAAGGTGAAAAGTCTTAGGAGATAAAAGGTTGAATCATAGGGAGCCACCAAAATGAATTACTTGTGGACTACAACACATGACGTGGATGGTGATGCGGACACTTTGCATATGGAGCTTACACACAAAATGCATTTTAGTGAGGGTCAAATTTATAGATATTATATTTGGTACAACATGAAGGTAAAAAGTCCTAAGAGATAAAAGTTTGAGTCGTAGGGCTCACCAAAATGAATTACTTGCGAGCTACAACACATGATGTGAATGATGATGTTGACACTTTGCATGTGAAGCTTGAAAACATTAAATGCATATTACTGGTGATCAACTTTATAGATACTAGATGATGCCCCGCACGTTGTTGCGGAATTTTTTTGTTAACAAACGTGAGCCCACGTTGTTGAGAACATACATGAGTGAAAAGTAGCAACAAAAGAATATCCAGTGAAAATGTTGTCGCACCAGTGGCTCTTGGGGCACCACCGTTGCACGACGCGTGGGCCCCGTCTCTGAGTTCCCGGGAGGATTCCGTCCCGGGTAGCAGCCACGAGCTGCCCGGCAAGCTACCAGCCCGGAAGGGCTAGCGGGGCTTCGGGGAATATCCCCACCTGGACACCTCCCGGGAAGCCGCTTCCCGGGAGGGGGGTTCCCGGGTGTGTTTGGCCTGGGCGCTTCCCGGGGTGCGACTTGCCGAGAGGGGGAGTTCCCGGGAGCAAGTGTCCGCCACAAGGGTGGGGCCCAGCGGACAGAGCAACAGCGCCACGCGGGCGCGTGGCGGGCGTTGGGTGCGCAGTCTCACCAGGGCGAGGAGTGAGGCGCACGGCGCATTAAATGAGCCGACCGGAGGGACGTTACCCATCCAAATCAGGTGAGCAGTGGCTGTCCAGTCCTACCTTTAGGGTTTTAGACCCCTAGCAGCGGAGGTGGCGTACATGCATGCCACCAGCTCACCGAGGGGGAGTGGCATGTCTCCCTGGTCGACACTTGTAGTGCATGCACCGCGGCACCTGTGGTATCCCCTTCAGTATAAAAGGAGGACCCCCGCCGACGGTCAAAAGGTTGGATGGTTGAACGGTTCCACACTTGTTCTACAGTTGGCGTCAAACTCACAGTTAGCCATTAGGAGTAGCCTAAAACAGCAAAGAGCGCTCAGCCAAAAAGAGAGAACGCCCGAGGACCCTCCCCTCGGCAACGTGTAAACACCTGATTTATAATCAATATCAGTTCAGACAGGCAGAATGTAGGGTTTTACACCTCCGGGTGGTCCGGACCTGGATAAAATCGTGTGTGCATGTGTCCTTAGCTTGCATGCATCTGGGGTACGTTACTTTGCAGGTTACGAAGGCCATCGGCCATGCCGGCGATCGCCGGGGCGATCCCCGACGCCCCTGCCGAACCTAAAAGGGGACGTGACCGCACGCCTCCGGTGTCGGAGCCCCGTGCGACGACAAATATATAATGAAATTGTATGATAGATTATAAATTCTTCACTTAGTGGAAATAGCTTGATGAAAAGAAGCATTCATGCATGTGCAAAAAATATGAGTTTTCCACTAAATAGGCGTGAACAAATTAATGGTGTGATGATGTGGCATGCTTGCATGTTGAGAGAAATCAAGTAGGTGGTTTCTCCTACTTAGATATAGAAGATTATAGATTAGTTAATGGACTAATATTTTAGTGAGTGTTTACAGAGATTACAAGCCGCGTTGGCTTCTAGGACCTGCTTCCCTGATAAGCTCTGCTCTTTTAGCTTTCTGAAGAAGCCGCACTTACAATTTATTTAGGCTTCCAAACTAATTTAATCTAAACTAGTTTGGAAGACTAATAACCCAATTTGGGGATCGGTCTCCAGGAAGACGAGGAGTGGGAAGCTTCCTCGAGAAGCCTAAAAAAAAATGGACCATACTGTAGTGGAGCTTTTGGGTTATCCGACAACAAGAAGGCTTGAAACATCGAGGCAGGACATTATATTTTCCGAAACATTGCTTCCCTTTGTGTATAAGATAGGCTGTACTAGATGGTTTGAGATATGAAGTTGGTTAAGGTTAACCTTGCTAGATGCTCAACTTAGGAAAATATGTTTGTTTTTTCGAGTGTCCGATTTCTGAAGCTGAGTTGTGTTTGACCGTTTGAAGCCTCGGGCTTGGTGCCTGAGTTCAACGTATGAACCTATGTCTTCACGCTCAACCAATTTGCTACGAATCTGGTTGATGAAGTCAGAGGGATCGGATTCTATTGGGACCAATGACATTGAGTGTTCTTCCTTAACGTGTTTGAATTGGTTTTACATTGAGTTTTGTCATATGTGGCCAAACCATTAAAATTGCAATTGTCACGATGTTGTCAGAAGTGACGAGTTTTAGGTTGCAGCATCAAGATTCAAAGTTTGGTGCTGCAAAGGAAAATTTTCTAGCTGGACTAAGATAAGGTACTTGGCTCCCCTGACGTCGGAGACAATTTTGTGAGAAAGTTCTCTGAAGCTGAGTTGAGTCTAAAGCAGAAACCCCTTATACCTGGCGTTGAAGATTTACTAGATGATGTCCCGCACTTGTTGCAGGAATTTTCAGTTAACATAAGTGAAATTAAGTAGCAACAAAAGAGTACTCAAAATTGAAAGCATGTTACGAAAGTATGGTATATTTTCTACTTCATATATGTTTAAAATTAACTAAATCTAATGGGAACAAAATTTGAACGTGTTCTTGTTTTACATTTTAAAACAATAAAACGTAAAAAGTATGTGACAAAATAATGTGTAAAATAAGAAAAACGTTTCAAAAAAACATGATTTAAGTGATGAGGTGGCATGGTTGAATTTATAGATTAATGCAAACAAATATAAATGGATACATGCATGGCTTAAAAAAAGATATGCATGACTTGATGAGGTGGCATGGTTTGCATGGTTTTATGGTGGGCCTAATGAGGTGGCATGATTGCATGTTGAGAAAAATAGTTAGTGAGGATCCCCTATTTAGGTATAGAAGATTATTCTAGGTGATTGACATCATAGATCATCCAAGGTGTGGATTCAGCCTTAAGAAGTTTGTGAAAGCCAAAGATTGCCTTTGAAAGGAAAGACCAACCCCCGGTGCTTGAGCATGAACTTCGTGTCCTAGCTCAAGGAGATTAGGACCAGGACTTCATGTCCGTAGGTCTTCGAACAATTCAAACTCCAAGAACAAATTATGTGCCACGATGTCTCGGACTTACCCACTTTACTATGTTCTTACTATACTGTATGTACTATCCGTTCTTGCATCAATTTGCCATGTTTCAATCATGATCTGTCTTTGTAGTATTTGTTCCAATATTGTCGTTTGAAGCTTGAATCATGTTTTGTTATTGCTCTGTTTCTATTATGTTTTGTTTAGTAAGCAAGTTGTGCAAGAATCTGTTTCAAGTCGCCTTAATTTTTATTCTTCTATGCACCCCTCTAGTCAATATGGCTGAACCTTTCAACCTCTTCACTTCAAGGAGTTCTAATTTTTGCTGAAATTTTAGTAGTTCCACCAAAGTGTAAATGACTCCATGCTTGACTCCAAAAGAATAATCCAGATTTTGTATTACCTTTTGGAAAGCCTCTCCGCGATCCATAAACTTTGATACATTTTTCATGGACAAATTCTTTGCTTTTTACTCTCTTCGATCCATAACAAGTGTCTCTGATTTAGTAATGTATAAACTTGTGATATTAAAGCATGTGACACTGCATCCATTTCAATTGTTCACGCTCATAGATCCAAATCTATTGGAACACGTTCCGAACTTGGGCGTGTTTCGTTGTTTTTTCATCCAAATCTATTGGAACACGTTCCGAATTTGGACAGATTATGTTGGTTTTTTCCTTTGCTACAGAAAAAACTTCGTCTATGTAATTAGACGATCCAAATGATCCCAACCTTCCGTTTCATATCATAAAGAGATGAAAAAGCAATGGCAGGCCCGATCCCCTGACTATAGAAGGCCAACGGGCCAGCCCGGCCCGAAACAGGAATAAACGTGCGTGGCCCGGGAATAGAGGGCCCGGACGGGCCCCAAAACGTAGCCTCCCGGCCCAGGCACGCCACGAAGCCCGCGCAGGCCGCCCCGGACCCGTTAAGGCCCCGCGGGCCACCTCACACATGGGCTGGATCAATGAAAAAAAAGGGGTTGGGCTGCGCTAGAACATGAAGAAATGGTGGGTTAAAAGAAAAAATATGGATTGAAACATATTTGAGAAAGTTGGACCGATTATTAACCTTCTCAAATATGGCTCAACCTATATTTGATGTTGAAGCCTGAAATAGGGTCTGAGATTGAAGCGCGGGGCCTCTGGCCGGCCCGGCCCGATTATTTTTTGTCCCGGGCCAGGCACACTCGCCTTGGGGCTTTTGAAAAAGGCCAGGCCGATGGCCATCTCTACCCCTGACGGCCAGACCTCACCTGACCCCCTACGCAAACGCAACTGGTCCGTTGTCATGACCCTGTAGCCCCGGCACGATCCCACAGACCTAAAACCCCAATCGAGATTCGACAGGGAAACGGGCTTTCCTGGCGGCGACCACCGCTCACTGCAGCGACCCTCGTCGCCTCGTGCGGCCTCCTCTTCCGCGCCGCCGACCATGGTGAGATCCGTCCCTCTCCTACAGCGTCCCCTCGTCTTCCTTTCCCGATTGCCATATTTCTCACTCTCCGCTTCTCTCCCACGCGTTCGCAGTTCTCCATCGCCGCCATCAACGAGAGCGACACCGTCGGGCAATGGGAGCCGCTCGCGCCGACCAAGGAAGCACAGGCACGACTCCTCCTCCTCCTCCTCCTCCTCCTCCTCCTCCTCCTCCTCTCCTTGTCCCCTACGTTTCTCCGAGCATGCTATGTTCCCAATTCCTAAAATTCCAGTGCGTTGATTTTGTAGCTTCTGACTCGGGCCACGTTAGGGTTTTCGATTTGTCGAGTGCAACGCGTGTTGTGTTAATTGGGTCTTATGTGTTTAAACGCGCGTAATTTTGTGGCAAGCACCATAAGCTGCCTTGAGGTGGTGTCATTGACGACTTGGGTGCTTTAAGCGTGGTTTTACCAAGCTATGGTTTCTTCAGTCTACAGATGAGGGCTTGTTACTCTGCTGGTCTCAGATTAGGAAGCAATGTGATTGGTAATTCATAATTTAATAGGATGGACTGTTTGTTTCGTTATCTAAACATTGGTTTGCCGCAGTTTTCTGGGGTATAATTCTAGAACTTACATTGTTTGGATATGTTATGTCACTATACATCCAGATATTCTGTAAATGGGAGTCTGTGTGTGTTCTGTAAGGGCACCTAAACCATATCGATCATAATGTTCAAGTGTCTGTATAGTTTTGTTTGTGTAGTCTGGTGAACATAGCTACGACATAAGGCGAGAGTTCACATATGTATTTTTGCCGTCGAGATAATTGTTTGAGATTCTGTTTCCTATCTGACTGCTCATTCCAGAACTGGTGGTTCAACAAGCATTTTCACTGGGGTAGTTATTATCGTTTATTGTTGCAATATGGTTTAGTCTGGGTTGGTACAAGAATACGCTAAATAGTGAGTGGCATCCTACTGAAAGGTTCTTGTTCTTTAACTATCTTTGTACATCAACATATCATGTTAATGTTTTTCATATCTGCTACTCCCTCCGATCCTAAATTGTTGTCGAAATATTACATGTATCTAGACGCTTTTTAAGAATAGATACATCCATATTTGGGCAAACTTAAGACAAAAATTTAGGATCGGAGGGAGTACTAAAAAGGGACCAGAGTCTGAAAGACTAACCCAAAGCTTTCAGCAGATGCTCATCAAATCTTTTTCTGATTCAGACTCTTTAAATTCCCATTTTGTGGCAATGCTGAAGTTTTAAGTTTTCGAAGCTTTTAGTATTGTTGTCATATTGTGTTCTTAAAATAACCTTTTAATGCTGCCAGGAATCTGCACTTTCTCATAAGTACCATGAGGGTCTCCTCAAGTTACAAGAAAAGGACTACGCAAAAGCTCGTGAACTTTTGGAGGATGTTTTGAAGGATCCGCTAATATCACAAATTCAGGTAAACTCACTAAGAATATTTCTGATGCTATTTTGCTGCCTCTTCCATAACAGCTGGTTGTTTATTTCAACAGGTTGACAACATTGGCAGCGATCAGCATTTGTTGCAGCTAAGGTTCTTTTCTCACCTTTTTGTAATGTCCATGATATATATATATATGTACTTATTTGCTATTGAAAAGCATTATTTATTGGTTAAACTCCCAGACATAAGATGGAATAAGAATTGCAGAATTCTGAGTTTCTTTTCTAAAAAAAACTCTATCTTGAGTTTGTCAGTACTGACTATATGAATAGTGACGTATGTGGAACAATTTTCTCCTATATGAGGCATCAGTATTTGAAATAAATAAGTGCTTGATTTCTTATGCAAGCGGACTTAATACTTAGGGCATGCTTGGTTGATAGCCACAAATCACCATACTTTGTCGGAGATATGCAATCATGTATGACTATTGTTTGGTTCACTGCTAAAGCTGTGGCACACCACACTTTTGTAGCTGTCAGTCCCACCTGTCGTAGATGCATACTCTTGTGAAATTGTGCCAAAGTTGTGCTAATTGATTTTTTGCCACTTTTTTGTCTGACTTGTTGGCATGAAAAATATAGCCACAACTGTGGCAAGCTTACATAAAAAAAACTTAGTCTAGGACACATGGGCCATGAAGGCAAGTCAGCTGTGGAGTGAACTGATACTAGACTAACTTCTTAGGGTAGTTGTGGCAGGCTGTGGCAAATTGTGGCCTCCAACGTAACACCCCTTTGTCCACTTGATTTTAATTGTTTAGATGAGTTGTAATGGCACTAACTCTTACACTTGCAAAGTGAGACAAAGATATAGCATTCCACAAGAAGGTAGATACCCAAGTACTCCCTCCGTCCAACAAAGGATGTCTCAACTTTGACTAAATTTGAATGAATCTATACACTAAGTCATGTCTGGATACATCCAAATTTTGACAAACTTGAGACATCTTTTGTTGGACGGAGGAAGTATTACATTTGATAGATTCATCCTGACATCAATGTGACATCCAACAACCCTATCCCCTTTTCCAGTGCTCATGGCCTTCTGAATCTCGATTTTCTCATTTGTGTTTCTTGGATAAGACCACTTCTCACGGTCGTGTGCATGCTATAATAAGTGCAACACTTGCATGTCATGGTGAAGGTTTATTGTAAAAAACATATCACAGTTGATCTTTATCGTGACTCTTGAATTAGACGTAATGAGCTAATTCCAATGGTCGACTGATTTGAAATGTGTGACAGTTGTTTTTGCTGGTCAAAATGCTGACATGCCTTCTTAAATACACAGGTTTTTGACATTGAAAAACCTTGCATCTGTTTTCCTTCAACAAGGATCAAAGTTTCATGATAATGCTCTCTGCTGTTACCTACAAGCTGTGGAGCTTGATAGTTATGATTCAGTTGTATGGAATCATCTGGGGACACTTTCTTGCACGATGGGTTTATTGAGCGTATCAAGATGGGCATTTGAGCAAGGGCTAGTGTGCAGCCCAACCAATTGTATGGTGTTCTTTTCATTCCCTTCTTTTTTAATCTAGTCTGCTACTTTTCACTTTTCAGTTCATCTACCATATCCTAAACTTGTGATACCTAATTTTTGATGCTTTATATAGGGAACTGCATGGAGAAACTAATGGAGGTGCTTATAGCGATCCGTGATGAAGTTGCATGTCTTTCTGTAGCAAATTTAATACTTAGGAGCTGGCCATCGCATCATCGTGCTTTACATGTAAAGAAGACCATTGAGGATACTAACCCAGTACCTTTTGCACCTCGGGGTATCGACATACTTGAACCCAAGCATGCCAGACTTGATTTTTCCAATAAAAGAAAATCTGCAGATGATGAAATGGATCAAGAAACAAGGAAGAGGAGTAAACAGAATGCTACATTGCAACTCACTGAAGCCAAATGGAGTGCCCTTTTGGATGGTGTCAAATGTTCCTTAACAGCAAAAGAGGGGAGTGTCAAGGGGGTTGCTAATAACATGATGGATGTTGCCTTATCTATAGACGCATCCAAAACTGTAGACTCCGCTTCTGGAAGTGGAAATGATTTGTACCATGATGGTGAACGTTTGCCATCTAATGATTGCAAAAGTACAGCTAAAGAGAAAGATGTTAATTCAGACAGAGAACAGCCTCACGAAAGGCGAAGCAGGCGCCTGGAGAGGCTGCGTAGTCGCAAATCCGGAAAAGATGAAAATGAATCCAATGGCAAAGATATATCACATGCTATAACTCAGTTTCTAGATCCATTTATCCTGAAGGGGGTAAGTGATACAGAAAAGACTGATTGTTCTGCAAATGCGGATATGTCTGATCCGGAAACTGTCACATATACATCCGACCATGAAGCTGATGATGTTAAGCATTTTCTCTCTAAGATATGCAAGAATTATGGTCCTCGTCATATTGGATTTATGTTATTGGAAGAGATAGCTCATCTTAACATACCTTGTCAAGATAACTTCGCTAAGTTAATTGAACTAGACAAACTTACTAGAGGCTGGGGTCAAGATAGATCTGCACTGTGTAGTTTATTTCTTGCTGAACTGTACTATGATCGAGCTATATGTTCTGGAAGCCCATCAGCATCCTCAGAGCTCCTCGATTGTTGTTACCATCTTTGTCAAGTAATCAAGTCAATAGTTGTGGAACTACCCTTGAGCGCATGTGTCGAGAAAATGAACTCCACCAGCTTTGATTTGGATAAGGAGATCCGCAGGGCAGAAATATGTTCAAGTGATAAAACAGAGGGAAACAAGACAGATCTGTCCAAAGGCTCTGTAAACTCTAACGAATTAGTTTCCAGTAACATGCTTGGGGATGAAACATCTGAATACAGTATTTCAAATACTGAATGCGTGAACTGGATTCGCTTCTACTGGCTTAGTGGTTGTCTGTCTCTTTCAGAAGACCGCAAAGGAAAAGCTTACAGGGAGTTCAACGCTGCTTTGTCACTCCTAAGAAGTAGTGATGAAGCCAAGGGCAGTAGAAAGTTTATACTTCTACCTCACTGCAAGTCTGTAAAATTTCCGACAGCTGATACTATTCTGCGTGAAATTAACTTGATCAAGCTAGAAGCTTTACTTTGGAAGAATGATGAAAATATCAACAACATAACTCATACAGAGTTCAAGGAATTGCTTCCTCCACTTTTACTTTCCACCAGTGATGTCTACGTAGGCAATGCATGTCGTTCACAGAGCGAAAGGGAGAGAGTGATTTCACTTGAGTTGTGTGCCTTGGATGTCTTAATATCAGCATGTGAAAAAGCTAAACCAATGAACCTCAAGATCTATCTTGATTCCCACCGGAGGAAACTGCAGGTTCTAACTGTGGCAGCTGGCATGGTTGGATCTGTTGCCCCCCAGAAGGAAAAAAATTCAAGTGACGCGGACTTTGTGGAAGCAATGAACAGAAATCGACTAGAAAGTGTTGTGGAAGCAGTCAAGGATGTATCTCGAAATGCGAGTACAGCAAAAGACATTATTGATCAGCGTGATATTTCTGTAAGTCAAGTCCTCTGTTCTTTTTTCTATGGATCTCCTTATTTGTCTTTTTTTTTTCAAATCTTGCCATATCTCGATGGCTATCTACCAAATTTCACTTTTATATTAATGCACAATAGGCATGTTAGTGTTCTCTACTGAGAATTTTTTAACTAATTAAGATGTGTATAAGTGAAAGTCATTCTTAAGTCTTTGGATTTTTCAATAGGTTTTTGTGATGTTAAATGATATGAGTAAATAGTTCTATCTAGGTTGGCGATGCTGCATAGATGAAAAGCTGAAGTTCTAAAATTTTGGTGCACGTAGGACAGCGAGTCGTTTCTAATTAATTACTTTTTATTTATTTCTTACTATCATAGCAATATTAGCAGTCAAACTACTGGAGGGAGTAGATTGGTTGTTCGATAAGAAGCATCAAGCTTTCCGCACTTGGAGCTACTATGAGTTACATATATGATCATAGTGAAGTCTTTATGCTGTCCTGATTTTTCAAAATGCCATGTAACTAGACCTAAGAGGAAATTAGTGATATTCAGGGATTTTTTAGCATTTCAGGGTTTAATTTCTTGTGTTTGCACAAGAACTTCATGTGAGCTGTATGCTATCTGTTTATGTTGTGCCTGCTGTGGATTTATTACTTAAAGTGCTCCATGGTAAGCTGTTTTATTGAGGGTGTATATGCTATGCTTATTCTATGTAGTTAGTAAAATGGTGCAATCTATTAACCAATAATAGAAAAATGGTTTTAGCACGCGTAAGTTGTATTAGTGATTTGGGAACTTATCAGGTGAAAACCTCTATCCAGTGAAAACTTGAAAACTTTCAATACTAACCATTAGATCTTAAATAAGCAGATGTGTTGAAAGGTGGGTGGAAAAGTCTTAAGTTTTTTTTTTCTTATAAAATACGTGAGCTTCCACCTTTCATCTCATCCTTTTATTTGAGATCTAATGGATAGGATTGAAAGCTTCCACTGAATAGAGGTTTACACCTGATACGTCGCCTAGTAATTTGCTACTCCCTCCGATCCTAAATTGTTGTTGAAATATTACATGTATCTAGACGCTTTTTAAGAATAGATACATCCATATTTGAGCAAATTTGAGTCAAGAATTTAGGATCAGAGGGAGTAATTCAGTATATCCTTTAACAGGGGTATGTTGTTGGCAATGGACTTTGAGGAATATACATTGTAAACACCCAATGCACTTTGTGGTAGGCATTGGCCATTTTCTATTAAATGTACTAGCCGGAATCACATGTCTTTCAAGACCCTGTATCAACTATCTTTAATTCTTTTCTTTTTTTGCACTGGACAACTGTCTTACCAAACGTCGTCTATGTGTGTTTTCTAGTCAGGGAAAAACCTTGTTGGATTACAGTACCTCTAACAGGGCCACTAAAGTGACTGTTTGATATTCATACCTGCAGGATGGGCAAGATGGTTTGAGTTTACATATCATCGGTGGTATTCAATCATTGCTCCTGACAATCATGTGCGCTGCTGTCAAGATGATCTCGTGGAGAAAACTCTCATGCTCTGGGACCTCGTATCAGGCTGACCACTTGGAGAGTTCTTGCCTTGTAGATGCAGCCATTGCATTTTGCAAACTTCAGCACCTTGATCCTACAATATCTGTCAAAACTCAGGTATGTGTTACCTTCATATTAAAAATAAGAATATAAGATTTATACCGTTGATTTTATTCAATACCCACTTAATTTTGTTCACATATGCAGGTTGACTTACTTGTTGCAGTCCATGATTTGCTTGCTGAGTATGGGCTCTGCTGTGCTGGAATGGATGGTGAAGGGGAGGAAGGGACTTTCCTCAAGTTTGCAGTCAGACATCTCATGGCACTAGACGTGAAGCTAAAATCTCAACTTAGTAGGGTTTTTTCATGGTAGACTTGTTTCTTTGTCAGCCAACAACTGGCATTCATTGATCTTCTCTGTCTTATTGTATAGATCCAAATGGGTTGGAAGGAGATGCACTTCCAAAAAATAACAGCGGAGAAGACAGTGTAACTGATGAACCCTCTGTTTGTGACGATAAACATAGCTCTGAGGATGAGGAAGAAACAGGTAGGCCGTATTACCCTAATCAATTTTACAATGTGTATTTCCTACTCCCTAAATCCAAAAATAGAAGGACAAATTATAATCTGACTAATCCAAAAATACAAGGACAAATTGATCCTTGAGTTCCACCACACGCCCCTATGTCCTCGTTACTTGCTGCCAGATTGATTATTAATCGCACCTCTACTCAATGCTGCACTGCAGTTGGCCAGGTGGAAAATTTACTTGGGAGTAAAACTCATAAACTTCAACGCTCTTCTCTGGAGGAGTTTTTCCTTGGTTTACTCAAGCTTCAAAGTTGTACTTGTTTTTCTACATGGAGGAAGTCTATATCTTGTAGTAGATTAGTGGAGATGTTGTATAATGCCATTGCCAGATATGCTAGGCGCTAGCTGGTTTTGTCTCTATGCTGTGTAGAACTAGTCCTCAATGCTTGGTGCTGCAGTGAATGGAGAAACAAATGAAAACTTGTAGTTTTTCTATCGGTGTCTATCCTGATAAATGCTCTATTAATGCAGAATTGGAGGAAATACAGTCAAGTATTGATAGTGCCTTGGACCAGGCTTTTTTCTGCTTATATGGTTTGAAGATAAACCCAGATTCTTCCAGTGAAGATGATCTAGCAGTACATAAAAATACAAGCCGTGGTGACTATCAAACAAAAGAACAATGCGCTGATGTTTTTCAGTATGTCCTACCATATGCGAAAGCTCTATCAGTGAGTAACTACTGAACAAGTTGTTGTTTTCAGTTTGGTATGGAGTGTCAAATAAAATGCATAATGTAATTTATTGTTTCAGAAAACTGGCTTGGTTAAACTGCGGAGAGTGCTCCGCGCTATACGGAAACACTTTCCCCAGCCACCTTATGACTTGCTAGTTAATAATCCTCTTGACAATTTCTTGGATGGACCTGATTCATGTGAAAAGATACTCTGTGAAATTTATGAAACTCGTGGATCTACGGAAGCAATCCTGAATGTACTGTTCCCAGGCGAAAGTGGCTATGAAGCATTCAAAAAACTTTCCACTGACAGGTTAGCCTTTGCATTGCACCTAGATCCCCTTTTCTTGTGCAGTGAAACATCGGGAATTCTAATTGGGGCACGTACACAGCTTTGTCTAACGGTACGGCGTCACCTATCTTCGTAGGGTTCATATGGATTGGTGGATAACAGAGGAGCACATGCATGTTGCGTGCATGCAAAATCTTTTCCAGCATGCACACTTTAGGAGAGAGATAAAATTGCATGCATTACATGCTAAATCTGAAAAGTGAAAATTAGAAATTATTTAATACTCAAACCATTTACGCGATTTAAGATCCGTCTTCACCGTTGAGTTTGTCTCGGCGAGGGCTTAAAAACTAGATCCCATTTGAATATGTTTTTGTTGAGCATAAGTGAATTGCCATCCTTACCCCGTCAGCTTAAGCTTTTGGGTGCATTGGTTCGGTTCATCCAAATTTACATGGTATCAGAGCCAAGAGGTCTCGAGTTCAAGACTCAGCTGGCGCAATTTGAATAAAAAATTGCAGCCTGCTTTTGGTCCATGTTTAGGCCTGAGTGAGTAACCCATGAGGGGGGGTGTTGAGGTATAAGTGAATTCCCCTCCTTTCACCATCAGCTTAATGTTGTAGGTGCGCTGGTTCGGTGCATGCAACTTTACAGTTTTGACTTTTTTTTTTGGCGCCACCAGTTACCAGGTTATAATATGCTAGTTGCCATGTTAGTACTGAGTGATTACCACCTTAACAGTAGCCGTTGCTGGGGTAGTAATTGATCTGTTGGTAGGCATTACGATGCCAAGCAAGTCCAATGAGAGAGCATTGAAGTGTTATCAAGAAGCAAGAGAGGATATCAGACCATGAAATTACCATAATGTTAGTCCTACATGGGTGGAGAACGACGTTCAATAACCTGGTAACTATGTGACTATAATCTGGTAACTGCTGACGAGAAAAAGGATCACCAAAACATATCAATATGAGATCTAGTTTTGATTTTTGAAGACCCTGTTATAATCGACCTAATGGCGAAAACATAACATGATTTGAATTTACGGTTCAAAAGATAAAACATTTTAAAATTTGAAATCGAAGTTTTTTTTTAATCCATGACATCATCTTTTCTAGATTTATTTACTTGTCATGCAACACTGCATTGTATCCTCATGACATCATCTTTTCTAAATTTGTTTACTTGGCATGCAACACTGCATTACTCCGTATGGCATAGAGACATAGAGTACAACACTACATTAAGACTATGGTGGGCACGTGCCCCACGTAGTCTTGTCCAACATATCTTGTAGAGGATATTCGCTAAGACGCTAACTATATTCTTGACTGACATGCAGCTCTGGGCCTTACTCGGATGTTTATGGAAACCTGTATTACTACATAGTACAAGCAGAAGATATAAGTGCCTCTGATAAGTATACAGGTTTTGTGTTGAAAAAGGAAGGAGGTGAATTTGTTGAACAAAGTGCTAATCTTTTCAAGTATGATTTATTGTATAACCCATTGAGATTTGAAAGCTGGCAAAGGCTTTCAAATCTATATGACGAGGTAATTATTTACTGCTTATACCGATCGATTGTAGTTATTCCTTGTAGTACTCCACGCTGTTCCTTAACCAGTGTTCATTCTCTTGTACTACAATAGGAAGTTGACCTGTTGCTGAATGATGGTAGTAAACATATAAGCATTTTGGATTGGCGAACAAATACAGCTTTAACCCAAAGGGTTGAGATGGGTCGTAGACATAGTCGGCGCTGCCTGTTGATGAGTTTAACATTGGCCAATACTGTCACTGAGCAGGTGCGTTCCCTCAATCTTTTTGTTCTTCCTATCACCTATGAGATGCCTTTGTGTTAATCTCTTATGCATCTTCAGTTTCTTTTATCAAAACATGGATACTGTTGGGGACACATCTAATCACTTCTTTTTTCAGATCGAAATACATGAATTGTTGGCCCTAGTTTACTATGACAGCCTTCAAAATGTGGTACCCTTTTATGATCAAAGAGCTACTTTGCCAGTGAAGGATTCAACATGGAATATATATTGCCAGAATTCTATGAAGCACTTTGAGAAAGCTTTTGAACTCAAGTAATCTAACCTGTATCCATGTTCTGTCTTTTGTTTGCCATACATGCAATGATATGATACTTATTTACTTTGCAGGGCTCAATGGCTCCATGCATTTTACCTTGGAAAGCTGTGTGAGAAACTGGGGCATTCCCCTGCTAAGGCATTTTCATACTACAACAAAGCCATGACGTTGAATCCTACTGCAGTTGACCCGGTTTACAGGATACACGCATCACGCATGAAGTTACTTTATACTCGAGGGAAACAGAATCTTGATGTTATTCAGGTTTGTTAAGATATCATACATAATTTTTAAACTTGAGAGAAAAACAATAAGTAGCGCAAACATAAATTTGGTTGGTGTCCTGACCATCATGCCTCAGAAAAATTCATGCCTGTAGCAGCCCGAGATTTTGATACTTTTTGCCTGGCCAGGCGAGTATAGAGATATGTTGTTCGGTTGGAGAACTGTACTTTACGAGAAGCCTTAGACCAAAAGCCATGTTTTCTTGAACTGTGAACCAACCAGAGTTAGGCGAGAGATTTCCAGTGCCGAGCCAGGGACAAAAGATGCCTGTATCAGGGATGTTTTTAGGGCTTCAACCAAACAAGTTACAGGCAACCCTCCGATATAGCTTTCAATCAGGCATATCTTCTTAGGCCTTCATCCAAATAGCCCCTTGTCTCTTCATTGAATGACTTAAGTACACACCTGAACGAAATAAGCTTTTGCATATTGACTGGCTGGTGAGTGATGGTATGAGTTGTTCCATCGACAAAATCATTTCCATGTCGATACTCAAATGGCTGACTTCAAGTAGATTCTCTTAGGCAAGTTCAGCACATTACTGAAGCAGTCTCCACTTGTAATTGTAAGTTGGACAAGATTTGGTTTCCTGTAGCAATCAGGTGGTTTTCCTTTGGTCACTAGCCATTAGGGGCTATGCTAATGGGGACCGCTCCAAGCCAAATCGGCATCAACAACATGTAAATACTAGACTATATAAGTTCTATAAGGTGTTTTCAGGATAATAAATAATGGTTCCATCTGGTAAAAGAAAATAATGGTTCCATACAGACCATATAAATAAGTAAAGTTCTAGACAGCATAGCCACTAGTTTCAGAGTTCAATGATCATCAACCTAGGGTTCTCATAGATCAAAAGCCAGCATACATAATATTTTGTACAGAATGCCTACCAAACAAATGTGTGGCATTATGTTTATTGGATAGACTAGCTGGGGGGCTGGACCCTATGGAACTTTGCAAGTGAAAACAGCTCCCACAAGCTAACATGCAGCACATGAGGTAAGCTCAGCTCGTTAAGTTAACACGCTGAAAAGAGTGTTCGGCTGGTCTCATTTCTATTACTAGATGATACCCCGCGCGTTGCAGCGGGAATTAGGAGGGTTTACATGGTTGGACCTAAAGTTCAATAGTAAATCAGCCATTGATTCATTCCAAACTTGAAGAAGGCTTGTTAACTTATCAACCAGTTGTTCATCCAAAAATGGGCAAAATAGCTAATGACAATTCAGTTTCTTACCCTCTTTTTTCTTCTCCATCCATAATAGCCAGCAGATTAGAGGACAAACAAAATGATGGAACTCCAGCCCTCCGTGTACCATAACCATATACGGAGTATATAATTCATTGTTTGCATATAGGAAAGAAATCAAATAGCATAATATCTGAGGGATATCTGAACATACATAATATAACCGCATAGGCGTTTATTGTGAGTATTGTCACTTGTACCTGATAGTGTCTCCTTCCATCTCTGTTACTTGCTTATATTTATGTTGATCCACGATACTTAACTGCAAGCAAGATAGAAAACATACATATGTCATGAGTACTATTAGCCACTGTCTGGAAGAGGAACCTAAGATTTCTGATTGAATGCAGCTTAGCAACTTTTAATATCTAATATATATAACGAAGGAGATGAGAAAGCATGGAACATCATAGGCCAAAACAACTAAGCTTTTTTTAACCAAAATCACATACTGCATATAGTGGTATTATTACATTTTAACACAGTTGATGGGCGACCAAGTGACCTGTTTCTACACAGCACTATCATGGACGGTTTGGGCAAGGATCTTCGCTCAAACAAAATAAACGGCACCTTATACACATGGTATAAGACAAAATTCAAAAAAAAAAGTTGAGAGAGAGAGAGAGACCAGCGACCAATTCCAGAAGCTGCTACTTGAGTGACTGTTGAGAGAGAGGTGGTCATCTCCAGAATCCATCAACACCTTTCTTCTATTGCTTGAAAATCTCCTGCAAATGAGAGAAATTGATACCACTTGTTCATTATATATTGTGAAGAGAACCTTCGGTTAATACTTTAGCAATAAAGACGGAGAGATAAATGAGAGAACTGAAAGAAACATATGCTTGTACCAGCAAAACAATTGCAAGAACAAAGGAAGTGAAAGATTGGATCGAATCTAATGTTTAAAATCAAGATGAGATGGAATCATGGGAAGATGGTGACCAGTGGCTGTAGTGGTATTGTCAAATAATGGATTTCTGGCTATCATGCACAATCATTTCACTCAGAATTTGAAACAGAAGAAAATAGATACTGAGTAGGTGACTGAGATATGCTTCACGGAAATTTGGAATAAGATTTGACAAAAGTAAATTATATAACTAAGACGATGCATTGATCGACCGTCAACCGACCAGTTACTATACTTGGATGATTGAGCTGGCAATATCATTCAAGCAAACAAATAAAAAACAGATTTAGCAATATATAAGATGAATACGTAGCGATATGCAGCAAGGAAGAATCAACTAAAACACTAACCTTAGCATCCAAGTTGGCCAGCACCCTGAGAGGGAAACTCAACAAAGAAAACACAAACTTTAGCATCCAAGGTGTGCAGTACCTGAGAAAAACAAAATAAGAGAGAATCAACAAAAAAGCACAAACTTGCAAACCGTATTTGTTCATTCAGGCAAATAAACGAAAATAGTTTTAGCAACAGATAAGAAGAGTATGTATCAGTACGCAGCAAGGAAAAATGCACAAAGACACCAGCTGTAGTATCCAAGTCATCCAGCACCCTGAGAAGGAGAATCAACAAAGAAACACAAACTTTAGCATCCAAGCGTCCAGCATCTGAGAAAACAAAAATATGTGATACGTAGCAAACAGGATCTAACAGGGAATGAGGAGAAAAGGAGGATTGGCTGAAGTTCTCCGTACCGGAAGACTTCGCAAGGAGAGCGGGCAGAGACGAAGCCTGTGTGGAGCAGTGGAGGGAACAATATGTGGGCAAATGGATTGGATACCACCATCAGTTTCTTGTGCATTCATTTCTTTAGAGATCGTGGGGGTTTGGATGAGTGCAGCCGGCGTTTGGTTTTTAGGAGGAAACGTTGAGAGAATAGGAAGAGGAAGGGAACAAATCGAATGTGCCATTAACGGCTGCTGCTGTGGACGGAACTGTTCGATAGAAGCAAGGAGAAGAAGCACAGTGTAATGGGCTGAGTGTGGGCTGGATGTATGGGCTGTGTAGCCGTCACAGAGCACGACCCAGGTGCGGAGAGACCGGATCCAACCACAACTGCAAAATCCGCCACTGTACATTTGGTTGAACAGGAGGCGGGTGCGTGCGCGCGCAGCGGCAGGGAGAGGATGGGCGGCGGCAGTGAGGCGGCAGCGTAGGTGCGGGCTAGAGAGCAGGGTCGGCGGCAGAGAGGCAGGCACGGGCTAGAGAGCGGGGGCGGCAGGAGCGATTTGCATGGAGACGGGCCAGCTGCAGGGAGGCGGACGCGGGCACGCGGCGGAGAGAGGACGCGAGGCGGCAGTGAGAAGGCGGCGGGCGTGGGCTAGAGGGAGTCGACGGGCACCGGTTTGATAAAAGTGGATAGGATTAAAAGAAGGGAGAAGAAATAGAATTAGTACCAATAATGTTGAGGTGGCAGGTTGCTGAGGTGGATAGGCTGCATGTTGAGAGAAATAAGTTAGTGGGGATCCCCTATTTAGATATAGAAGATGAGCGCAAGTCGAGCCACTTCCTGAGTGAACCTGAGTCAGCTTGCAATCTTTAAGCTTTTCTACCAGCACCAGCCTTAGTTTTGGAAAACTCCCCCTGGCTACCGACAGCTCGGTTTTAAACATTATAATGTTGAAGTCTGAATTTCTTTACTTTATCAAACCTCTATTTCTTAATTTCTAACCAGAAGTCTTGTTGCTAATTACCATTTTTGTCATGACATACCACTTTAGGAACAGGGTAGATGCTAACTTTTGGATTGTTTTTTCTCTTAGGTGGTTGCTGATTACACATACGATCAGACGACAAAGGAAAATGTCTCGAGCATGCTGGGGTCCATAACTAATGTCAGGCATTCATCCTCTGACCAGAACAATAATGTTCTTGATAGTAAAAAGGAAAATAAGTTAGCTGAGTCTGATTTACTTGATAAAGTATGGCATATCCTTTATGATGATTGTTTGTATGCCCTTGGTACTTGTGTGGAAGGGGAGCTAAAGCATTTCCATAAAGCAAGGTACATGCTTGCACAAGGATTGTACAGAAGGGGTGAAGCAGGGGACCTGGAACGGGCTAAGGAAGAGCTCTCATTTTGTTTCAAATCTACCCGGTCCTCCTTTACAGTGAACATGTGGGAAATTGATGGCACTGTTCGAAAAGGAAGGTGAAGTTTCTTTTGCTCTGCTTGCAACTTACACACCGATGTAATCAACTGTCATAACTTATGAAATTAATAATTTTACCAAAGAATTCTTATTATCTGTCTGTTCTTTCAGGAGGAAAAATCCAAATATTGGTGTATCCAGAAAGAATCTGGAGGTCAGTTTATCAGAAAGTTCACGAAAATTCATTACATGCATCAGGAAGTATATGATACTGTACTTGAATCTGTTGGAGAAGAACAGTGACTTGTCGACTCTTGAGAGGGCATACACATATCTGCGAACTGATAAGAGGGTACCTCCTAACTATCAGCATAATGATGTTAATATATACCATTTTCTGCATATCCTATAAATATTTGTTCTCTTCTGTAGTTTGCTCTATGTCTGGGTGATATTGTTCCTCTGGGTCTTGGGAAGTACCTTCAAGTTCTAACAACAGCAATACGAGATCCTGAAGTTCGTCGAATTTGTGGTGATACTCCTGTTGAGGAACTACTTGAGAAAATGTTCAGTGTATTCATGGACCATGCAAACTTGTTGGCTGATATAAGCACTATACCAGAGGTGAACAGTCCAGAGTTGTCAGAAGGCAATCTTTACAGGTACGTACTCAGTCAGAGTGCGCTACATTATTCTTAAGCTAGATGGTTGTCATATAGTGTTTCCTTATGGCAGCTATATCCACGAATATATCCGTTTGCTTGAGAGTGATATTCGACTAGATGTTCTTGAAACTTTAAATGAGAAGATAAGAAAGCGTTTCAAGACACCTAAGTTGTCAAATAGCAACTTCGCGAAGATCTGTAAGCATGCTTCTCTGTCATGGTGCCGGTGTATACTAATCAAACTGGCCTCAATCACTCCACTGCCTGAATCTGTGGACACAGCCAATCAGCTTGTTCCAATATCCAAGGGCCATCTACTTTATGTTGATTTGCAACCTGATGAGCTGCTCATCTCATCCCCTGATGGGCCTGCTCAGTTCAAAGGTCTTGACATGAATTGGTTTGAGACACTCAATAGAATCAAAAACATTGCGATCAGACAGACATCTGAAGATAACATGGAGAGTGCTGTTACTGTAATGAAGAGCACTTACAACTTTTATCGGGAGAGTTCGTGTGGAACGTTTCCCTCGGGTATTAATCTCTACACAGTAACCCCATCCCAGGCACCTGTTGAAGGGCTACAGCAAGCCCCTGGTATAGTTGATACACTTGACCTAAGCATTCCAAGGAAGCTCCTTCTGTGGGTATATACATTGGTTCACGGTCGATACTCCAACATATCTGCTGTTGTAAAGTACTGTGATGAGATGAAGGTATGGTCTGCACTGCTCATGATGGAAGAACTTACCATGTAGCTTTTCATCCATTCTTCCTCATTTCATTCTTGTTGCAGGCAAGAAATAAAAGAGGAGCCTCAATAGTGACAGCTTCATCACAAGTTGCACCTCCAGCACCGCACAGCTCTGTTTCTTCTCTTGGTATTTCATGTAACTCCTGACATCTGCACATATACTAAAACGGTACCGACCTTCCATGTTCTTTGCCTTGATATGTTTTTTTGGTGTTCACAGGTAGCTCCAAGGAGAAGAGCACACACACTGAGTCCAGTGAAGCTCATGAAGCAAATCCTTATGCTCCTGCAGTGGCCAGTGCTCTTCCTCACCAAGAAGCAGGAGGCACAAGCACCTCTTTGAATACCACCGAGGCCCAGAAACCCACCACTGCAGCATCTCAGCTTACTCGGAGCAGTTCTTCCAGGGCAATGGAAAATGCTCAGGATGGTGGCAGAGGAAATATGAATACAGCTTGTGTGAACCCTGCGGATGGTTCTAAGTTCTGATCGCGTTGAAGGCATCACCCATTCCAGCCGAAATATGACGTACAATTGTAGCAAATCTTTTTAAAAATGTTGAGTATAATCTATTACTTTACGAGTGAGTGAGAGAAGCATGGAGAGGTTGCAGTAAGTGATTTGTACAGTTTTTCTCTTCTGAACTTGCGCTCCTGAAAGAGTGGAGAGGAATGGGCGGGCTTAAGTTTGTTCTATCCTGATGCCATGTCCCAATGTCCGGAACCAAGAAGGAAGCAGTTCAATTCTTGAAGCAATCTATAGGAGATTTCTGAACTCCAAAGATGGTCTTGACATATTTCAGTATCTTCTATCTTGTATGCTAGCTCTGTAGCTGTGTGTTGCTGTGGATAGAACAATTGTATATATTAGTGGTACCATCTGAGTAGATTATTGTTTGAATTAGAAGGAGGAAAGGAGTTATCTCTGTTTTCCCTTACAGTAGGAAAAGAGGTGATGGATGGTTGTAAACGAATGACTATGAGTAAAGAAAATGGAATATTTGCCTTCTACCACACGCTACATTTCGTCAATGCAAACCCACTACTCATGCTTTTCAAATTGCTATATATAGCACTATTTAAGGGACTTATGGTTTTTGACTGATTCTCACAAGTAAGCTTAAGCAAATGTGTCGTGCCCTACTTCTGTGGCAACAGGATGTCCAGCCCGCATGGAGTAAAGAATGTTAAAATTCATGTGTATGATGTGTGGACCAAAATGTACCAATGATTTTGTGTTATATACACTAACATAAGATGCAAGTAATACGTCCATTTTTCATACATGAACCTTTTTTTTTGGTGGGGGGCAGGAGAAAGGCGTTTATATTAAGGGCGACGCTAGACGTCGGCCGGGCGGAACGAGCGCAAGGATCGGCGCCCTCCCCAACCGTTCATCAAGCCTCATCCCACAAGTTCGCTCTCATCTAAACTCCGTTCGAAGCAGAATTGGCCGCTGGTCGCAGCACCACCGGCCCACATTCGAAGCACTGTTGGTCGCGGGTCGCAGCATCGTTAGCCTCCGTTTGAAGTACCGCAGCGGTCGGTCGTAGCGGTGCCAGCCGACATTCGCCCCGGCGCCTCTGGTTCTGCCGCCGTCCGTCGCAGCAGCGCCGGCCGTCGTCCTCAGTCCCGCCTGCCGTCGTTCAAAGCACCACCGCCGTCGATCGCAGATCTGCATGCTACCGTTCAAAGCAGCACCTGTCGGCAATCGCCATCGCTCCCCCTCCCCGCCTTGTAGCACTGCTGGTTGCCGGACTCCACTTGCAGCACGGCCGGTCGTCGCTTGCAGCACCGTCGGTCGCTGCTTGCAGGAGCCCCGACGGCCGCGATTCGCCGCAACGCCCCCCCCCCCCCCCCCCCCACCTTGTAGCACCGCCGGTTGCTGGTCGGAGCATCGCCGGCCTCCGCTTGCAGCAGCCCCGGCAGTCGTCGGTCGCCACCGCGACCTCTCCGCCTTGCTGCACCGCCGACCGCCCCTCGCAGCACCGCCGGCCTCTCCTCACAACACAGCCAGTCGTCTCTTGCAGCATCGCCACCCTGCCTCGCCTCTCCTAGCACCGCTGGCTGCCGGTCGTAGCATCGCCGGCCAACTCTCCTAGCACCGCCGACGGAGCCATGGTGTTTGTAACTTCCATGCGACAGTAGCGACGGGAGGAATCTAGATTATCGGGACAACAGCGATGGGAGGAATTTAGATGATCGGGGGAGATTTTTCTGGAGAAAGAAGCGAAGGAGAGGAGACGATAAGGGAAAAGACGTGGGTGGGACCCACACGGAACGCTGAATTTTTTTCGGATAAGAAACCACGTGTCGAGCGCGGGAGACGGCGGAACTACGCACGTGATCGGTCGGGCGGAAACAGTCGTTTCCCTTATATTAATCTTACGAACAATAGAATTACACTCCACGTTGAACACTGCTAAAAACTCGGCCAAACCCGAGCCCAACCAAACGGCTGTTCTCCCATCCCGTTTAGCAACATTGGCTGAAGTCTGACTCGCCGTGTTCTCATACATGAAAATTAATCGCTAGGACAATCACCATAAACAATACTTCCCTTAGTGAGAATTGTATAAAGTATAAACTACTGTAACACTTGTTGGCGCATTTCATACATGACACCGTCTTTGGATTGGTAGAACACAACTAAGAATCACTCATTTGATTTTCACGATAGATATATTTGAACCCGAGTTTTTTTTTAGAAAAATTTGAACCCGAGTTTGGCGAAGAGAAATGTAGTGAAACAATGGAGGACAAAACTATAGATGGCCAACGGGCTAGCCCCGGCCCAGCCCGCCACTAATCGAGCTTAGCCCGGCCCGAACCCTTCGGACGTGTTTAAAAATGGGCCGTACCGGCCCGCTACGACGGATCCAGGACCAACCCGGCCGGCTGGGTCCGCTTAACCCGAAAAGAAGGGCCATTAAGTATCTTCCGGGCCTCACATTTAGGCCGCGGAATATGTGTTGGGCCGGGCCATTGACCGCATTGAGTTGAGATCGCCATCGGCAGCCGCCGCACCATCCCTAACCACCAGACGCCGACCGCGACCGAGGAAGAAGATACACAGATCGATCCGCGGCGAGAGAGAGAGTGGGGAGCTGAGGTCGCCATGGGTTTCATCATGGAGTTCGCGGAGAACCTGATCCTGCGCCTCATGGAGGACCCGGACAAGCGGGACGAGGCGCAGCGGGAGCACGTGTACCGGATGAAGGAGCGGTGCGAGCGCACCAAGGCGGCGTGGGCTCTCCCGCTGCGCCCCTACGGCTTCTGGACTTTCGACCGCTTCAACTCCCAGCTCTCCTGGGACCCCCAGATCAGCCAGGCCGCCGGCCGCCGCGACCCCTACGACGACCTCCTCCACCGCCACTCCAGCCCTAGCCCGCCGCCCGCCGCCTCATCCTCGTCCTGAAGCCAAATCCGGTGCGTCACGTTCTCAGTTTCTTCTAGCCAGATCTTGCTTGTTGCTCGTGCCATCCCCGTGGCTGCGCCTGCAATTCTCTCTACCTAGGCTAGGGATATAGTCGATTGGTCGGGCAGGTAGACTGGACTGCGTGGTTGCTCGTTGGATTCTGAAGAATTCGATGATTTGTGACATAAAGTGAGAACGCCTGGTTAATGCTTCATCTGCTTCTTGGGACTTTGTACCTTCTGCGTTCAGCTAAGTTTTGTTTAGTTTGTGCCATGAACTCTGCAGCGATTTTTCATGGAGAGACGGAACAAGTTTAGTATGTAGATTTTAGGTGCTCGGTGGTGAAGGAAGAACAGTTTATGTGGTTGACCATTTAGTCGATAGGGAGACCTTAGTGAATTGCCATATCTTTGCATCATTGTGCATCTGGGCCGATATACTAGTATATATATTTTGATCCGCTGATCGCTATCCCTTAGTGGACTTTAGTTTTAAGTTCTGATGAGTTAGTCATTGGCATGCCTGCCTTTATGTTGTTAATGTGTTGCTGGTGGTAGTCCGAACATGTTCTTTTGCAACCTGAAGTTATATTTTGATGAATACCACATGCATTGTTTAGCTATCTCGGTGAAGATTCGAAGTTCATCGCCTTTCGATAGTTTGTGTTATTCATTAGGTTGCTCTAATATGTTGAACTTGTCACCCTTAGTTTTTTTAGAGATATTATTGGCTGGAAGGTCTAATTTGGCTTTTCTTCCTCACTTGTTAACTTCTCTAACTGGGACGCTCTTACACTATCATTGCAATAGAGCGTTCTTGACTAATCATGTGAAGTGAGGTGGGTGGACTCCAGAAATGTCGCTGACAGTGTTCTGAAGATTCAAGGAGGATAATGCTTGCTTTGAACTTGTAGGTGTTATAAGAATCGTACGGAATAGTATTTAGTTCATGTATCAGGTTTTATGACATAACTTAGGTTCTCGGTTAACTACGCGATCAATTAGGCTTCGTTAGCATGGACACCGCAAGTTCTGAGTGGCAATGCTTCTAACTACACAGAATAACCTACTGGGCAGATTCAAAATTGTTTAAAACTTGCTGCCTTCAACAAAGAGGGAGCGGCCCAATTCTGCCCTTCTTTCCAGAGTTTTTTTTGTTAGGTTTGTTGCGTCATGTGCGCTTTTGTGGAGACTGTTGAGGTCTGAAGTCACATTTTTTTTTTAGGAACAGAGGGTATTTACCAGCTTAATATTAAGCTGCTCCTGAATTCCAGAGTTAAGTTGCTGATAAGCAACACCACATTACTACCATTGTTATTTGTTCATGCGATGTCCATTCCACAAGTGCAGATATGTGCTTCTAGCCTTACAGTTGATGTCATCCTTTTTTTTGTGACTAGTTTGTTTGATGCTATCAACTTACTGCCGCTTATACAATCATAAGTGGACCACGTAAAAGCAGTGATCAGAAGAATGTCTATTGGAATGGCTTTATGACCCAATCATAGAATTATGTAGTTTTTTTTTTCCTGTAATGTTGGCTGAAGTACAGTTGCTGCATATGAAAAGTACAGAAGGCGGCCCCTTGCAAAGGCCCAACAAGGTGCCAACTTAACTTCAATGGCGGAGCTAGGATTTTGGTTCAGGGTGGGGCAACTAGACTTGAATGTGAACGTGAATCATATCAATGTAGAGTTAATCGTCTTGACTCTCATAACATCTTACCTTCGGCTTGAAAGCTTAAAAAATGAAGATTGAAACTTGGCCCAGCGCCTGCTGCTGCCTCGCGCTGCAGCCTGCAAGCGCCTAGCGCGTGGCCAGACGAATTCGAAGCTAGCGCAGCGTCGGGAGTCGGGAAATCGGAGAACGGCGAGTCAGCGTTGGGAGTTGGGAAAACCAGGAACCGGGTCGTCATACTAGTACAATCGCTCGACGATTAGCTTGGGATGAAATCATGCCATGCGCTACGCCGTGCAGTTGAAGTTGGGCTAGGATACGATGATACGATCTGTACATATGAGTCGAGGAGATGGTCTTTTTGGGCTTTTTTTAGTTTGTATTAATCGTAGTATATACGACAGCACACGCCCCACCACCCGGCAACCACCCAGCTCTGCCACTGCTTAACTTCATACTCCCTCCGATCCATAATAATTGTCTTGGATTTAGTACAAAGTTGTACTAACTTTTCTTTTGTGGGGAAAAGTTGTACTAACTTTTTTTTTGCGGGAAAAGTTGTACTAACTTTGTACTAGATCCAAGACACTTATTATGGATCGGAGGGAGTACAATATTTCCAAGTCCAGATGATTGTTAGTCCCTTCTTTGCATCGCCATTCACTGCTCAATCTAACTCATTTTGATGAGGATGACAATAGTCTCCCTGCTCAACAAGCTTTTATTAGGGATCAGATCAGCTATTGTTCAAATTTATGTTTGTCCTCCCTGACAAATAGGATACTGCTTATGAATTCATATTAGTTTTTGCTTAGAGAACCAGTTGTGCGGGCACTTGTGTTCTCTAAGTTCCATTTTTTGTCACATTTGAGGACTTGTATTGAACATTCTTCAGATTTTACGACTCGTGCTGAACATTCTTCAGATTTGAGGACTCGAATGGTTTCATGATCTTGTAATTTGTTTCTGTGCAGATAGGGTTCGTGATGAAGTCTGGTTCCACTGGATATACTTGGGCAGCAATAATGGACTCGTTATCTTCACAATGACTGTGATTGCATTCCTTCTGTTTGCATCTGCTGAATGTTTACTTCAACAAACTTCCAGTTCGGCAAGATATCAGAAGTGTTCTGTATTTGTTGTTTTTCTGTCTTGTACCATGAAAGTTTTTATAATAATCGCTGCACACATGTTTGCCTTTTGGTAATTTGAAAACCTTGTGAGTTTATGAAATGATAACTACCTATTTATGAGTTAAGGGGCTGTTTGGTTGCATGCCCTTGAGAAGTTTGGTAACTTCGATAATATTTGGCTACGTTCGGACACTCGTATAGGATTATCATCTTTGTCTGTTGCTCCAGTTCATGTTTGAAGCCATAGTTGGCGAAAATCTAGGCAGCCAGCCAGACCACATGGCCCTCCAGGTCATGTTTGAACTTTGAAGCCAACCTTGAGATGACGCTTTAAAATGGCGGTCCAGGTTCCTCGGGATTAACTTGTTGTTTTGTTCAGGGAACAGGACTGAACCGTAGGAGCTCCGCAATCCAGTAGTACTAGTTTATCCCGTGAAACCTCGAAAAAGTAGGAGCTATGCAGTTAAAGAAATCTCGAAAGGACAGGGAAGCCCCCAAATCGAAAGATCACGAGCTCTGAGTTCACCGTAAAATACATTTTTCCCAGTTTTGGGTCGTCACTTTGCAGCCACTAGTGAAGTCCCGAGCTCTAGCTTGTGGCACCACAACGGATTCATGGCATGGGCATCGTTGCAGACCGGCCAATTTCAGGGTCGCTCTTTCGGTACAGAACAAATGGGATTCGCTCGCCGGTGGGCGCAATTGCCCACGAGCATGAAAGCGAAGCACACATCTTTGTGAATTCAGTTGGAATACTATTACATCCAATTGCCCGGCCACACTGGACACTTGCCGAGGCTCAATCGTTGATGTTTCACCTTGGGAGCAAAATGCTGGCTAAATCGCTAACGTTTCTTGTATAAATAGCACAACACCAAGTCTTTGTCCAGGCTTTGAGTTTAGGCCGGCTCCGCCACCGATCGTGTCCATGCTGCCATGCACCGCGGCAAGTGTTTACCACCCACACGCGACCCCCGCGCGCGGCTGATTGATGCTTGACGATGGCGAACCCGAAATCTCTAGAATCTCCCGACGTAGCCGGAGACGGGAATCATGCATGTGTCCACAGCAAACACCTCGCCGTCAACAGTCAAAACCTTCCTTCTTTCAATCGACGAGCCGATGAAAAGCTCTAGTCTTCCGATCGACATGAAGTCGCTAGCTCGATCGCTTGCCTGGCACACACTAAGAAGATGCTGGGTCGTGCGCGTCCTCGCTTGACGACAACTTTTGATTCGAGAAAAGCACAATACCGACTTACCGAGGAACGGTCTCAGTCCGTTCAAACTTTCTTGTTTCCCACGTACGCGTGGAAGGAAGGGGAGGGGCGCACGGATACAGTCATAACATGGAGTCTTTGGCCTAAACCATGAGATTAGAGCATCTCCCGGCTCCCCCTAAAGGCCCTCCCAAACACTAAATGAGGACGCCCGTACGGAAAACCTCACCCAGTCCACTCTCCTAAATCCAAAAAATAGTCGGCGTGGCACAAGAATCTAGCCGGCGTCTCCAACCCACTCCCTACTCACAGGGGAGGCTGGCAGGGGCACCGTTTGAAGCTGAAAAGCAACGCGGGCCCCCGCTATCAGTGAGACAACTAAATTTTGGGGGCCGATGTTTGGGGCTGCGGCTGGGTGCCGGTTCCACCCCAAACAAATTGTAGCACCGACGCCTCCCCATATGGCCATGCGCCGGATGAAACATAGAGGGGACGAGTGAAGATGCTCTTAGCAATAGCTCCTTCTTCCCCATCTATCTAATCCCTTTTTCACTAGCGGTCGGTCGACCCGCTCAACTCCGGCGGCACAGTAGCTTACAAGTGTACGAACGAGCTGGAGCAGGTTAACCATACGTTAGCCGTCGGGCTTCGGCAAGTAGGCCGAGGAGCATAATATACCTGAGGTCCAGAGACTAGCGTAGCGTTCGCAAATTGCAACATACGAGCACACGGATATCATCATATCACCAAGGGCGGAAAAGGCCCGGCACCACGTACGCGAGCCCACACGGATCAGCTTCTCGACGGACTGCCCCAGCGAGCCAGGTTACTCTGGTGGACTGGTGGTGCTCGCGTCTCCTCCTCTCATCGTCTCGTCTCCTTTTCTTTTCTCTCTCTCTCTCTCTCTCTCTCTCTGCTTCTCTCTCCCGGCCTCCCGCCCTCGCGCTCGGGGAGCGGCACAGAAATGCGACGGCGATGCCCCCCTTCCTCACATGTTCCTTCCTCTCGCTCCCCTTCCCACCCCTAACCCTACCCTTTCTTCCTGCTCCTCCCCCTCGCCGCCGCCGTGTCTCGGCTGCCCCGCTCGCCGCCGCCGCCTACAGGCCCCCGCAGCGGCAGCCCTACTACCGCCGCCGCCCCGCCCCTCCGCCGCCGCAGCCGCAGACGCGCCCGTCCAATGCGGGCCCGCCGCCCCCGCGCGGCGCCATGGGGCAGGAGGACCTCGAGGCGGCGATCTACGACTTCATGCGCAGCTCCGACAAGCCCGGCGCGTTCCCCACCCGCGCGGAGCTCCTCGCCGCGGGCCGCGCCGACCTCGCCCGGGCGGTCGAGTCCAGCGGAGGGTGGCTCTCCCTCGGCTGGTCCTCGGGAGACTCCGTCTCGCCGTGCGTTACGGCGTCGGCCTCGTCATTGGACGGCGGCGCCGGCGTGCACCCTGACTACCCTCCCGAGGCGGCGGGCACCTCGGACCTAGCACCGGGCGCGGAGGGGGCTTCCTGGAGGTGTGTAATTTGAGTCGCTCACTGTGCTGCCCTCGTCTGTTCCGCCCTTCTCCGTGTAACCTCTTTCTGAATTCGGCGTGTTGTAGGGAGCCAGAAGCGTCGCCGTCTGGGAGGCCGCCGGAGACGGAGGGGACAGAGTGCGTGCCTTCTAAATCTCTTTCTCTATTTTTTTTTTCTTCTCTTGGGTTGGTTCCCTTATTGTGTCGTTGCTTTTTGCACGGTGATTGATTGCAGGGAGGTGGTTTCTGGAGCAGGCCTGGAGGGGATGCTCACCAGGCTTCAGAGAGAGAGGGAGCGTGCGCGGCCACCACCACGGAGCAATAACCGAGGGGGAGGGGGAGGGGGAGGTGACAATGGTGGTACGTGCTGTCTCGCTTCTCTGCATTCTACATGAACATATGTTGTTTTCACTTTTCAGTGGTGCCGTGCCACTACCTTGTGAACAGTTATATGCTGGATCGAGAAACCTCAATCTGTGTAGGAGATTTATGGTTGCAACCAATGCATACATATGGACTAGAATTGATAAGAAAGTTTGGTGCGCTCATTCCTTTGATCCAAAGGACCTTGATATGATGCCTTCATTTGAAAAAATGTGTATTGATTGGAATACTATGAAATTTCTTCAATCTGAAGGGTCCCTTAGCGAGAAGGTTCCTAAACGAATGGTTACCACTCTTTGCATTTATAGTGACTAGCAGTGCAGTAGGCTAGCACTGTCCATTTGAGGTTGCACAGGGGACAAAAAGTATCATTTTGTCTGCTCTGTGATTTCCAGAAATTAAGAATATGATAGTAGGCATACTTTTTCTCTGCTTCAAAGTGGTGTGTAGACAGATGATTTAGCTTTATTATTAATCTACTCGTCATGTACTGTCTTCGTCTGGGGTCATTTCAGTGTTTGGGCCTGGTAGCCAGTGCTTCTTGCAGCCAGTCTATCAGAATACATGGAGGATGATTCATTTCCACTTCAATGCTGACCTTTTTTTTTACATCACAGTACCCTAACACCTAAAGGAATTTAAGAATCATACTTCGAGATATACATACTCAATTTAACTTAGTAGACTAGACTCTGCAACTTGCAAATATAATTTTCTAATTAATGTCTCCTTTAAGATTACCATGTTTTAGGTATTTTACTGATTTAGTGAACATGCATAATTCTTAGTACCACCAATGGTAGACTCTTGACTGGGCACTTGGGTAGTAAGATATCCATCTCTTACAGTGTTATTAAGAAACAGTTTTGGTTTATTATTGATGAATAACGTGCTGATATAATCATGTCTGTGAATGTTCAGTTTGGATGTACCATCTAGGCATCTACTTCATTTTATGTTTCTTCTTTTGTATATATAACTGAAGTCATCCTATGTATGTGTTGCATATATGCAGTTTTAATGAACCATAATGGAGCTCCTAGTCACACTGCAACTGGTGGCATGCGCACTCGAAGGGTGTTTGATAATGGAAACATACATAGCTCTCAGTTGCAAAATGGAATACTAGCGGACAACAAATCCTCAAGGAATTCGACAAATGATGCTTGGCGAACATGGTCACTTGACAGGGGCGGTTTTTCTGATTTCCAAGGTTTTATGTTAACTTAACTTTTGCTTGATGTGCATCATATTTGCTATATAATTAATTTATTGACACACTCGATATATTCGCAGTCGCTGAGATCCATCCTTCTGGCAGCAAAAAGGTGTTGAAACATGATGACCTAGACATCGCATTGGTTCAAGATGACATTCCAGGACCATCTAATGGTGTGGCTATAAGTGATTATCCTAGTGATGGTGTAGACTCTGAAAGAGATGAGATACATGCACGTCTTCAAAATTTGGAATTGGATCTTACTGATGCTCTTAAGACATTAAGATCAAGATTCGACAGTGTTTTGACAGATCTGGTGTGTATCTATTGCTTCACGTTATCTTCTTTACTTGTCTATCTTTTGTTGTGGAATACTAGTGGGGCTACGTGATCTTGAGCTTCAAGTGTTGTTTTGCATTGTTTGTTCACTTGTTCTGCATTTGTCATGATGTTTTTACTTGTAGTAGAAATAGTTCTGCTGTTCCTAACAAAACAGAGATGCCGCTAACTCTAGTTTTCATTGTATACAAATAACCCTCTGCCTGCATCATACCCTCTCCCATCACCAAAAAGTGCCACCGTGGGAAGCATGCAGTCAAATATTTTAAACTTTGGCTAATAGTATAAGACTGTCCTAATTGATATGTAGAGTGCAATATGAAAATTGTATGAGTTGATTTGCCAACAGAACCACTCTCATAAATTTTGGTATTATCTGTACTTTTCACAATAATATGTTTAGTAGCGTTTCCATCCATCCCCTATCTTTTCTTGCGGTTGTGTAATTTTGCACATGCCAATGGTATAGCTGAGGATATTCCCTTGAAGCAACGAATGCATTTGTGCTAGTCATTTTTACGTGCAAGAAGTTGCAAGGATTTACTCGATGCATTATTACACAACATTATGAGGTTTCTGTAGAACTATCTTATTATTGGTAATCAGCATATTAACTGCTCTCAGCCGGAATCGAGGAATATTGGTGGTCTATGGCTAGTTGAGATCAGCAGACCTTGAATTAAATTAATAATAGCATCTTTGATGTATCTCATCTTTGATCAGCAGCACTGTACTAGTCAGTCTAAGCATCGGTCTTTGTTGTTTCATTTTCCAGTCAAATGGTGATGGAACAAATGTGGTGAATGGGCTCTCTGATGATTGGGAATTTGAAGAGACAAAAGTAATGCATGCTCAGGAAGAACTACGATCAATCCGTGCCAAAATAGCAGTATTAGAAGGCAAGATGGCGCTTGAAATAATGTATGCCCACCTCATGATCGAGTACTGATCATCTATGCTTTGTATTTCATGTAATTCTCTTTTTTTTAATTGTAATCATGATATCAGTGAAAGGAACAAAATAATTGAGGAGAAGCAGAGGAGGTTGGATGAAGTTGAGAAGGCTCTGAGTGAGCTCCGCACAGTTTACCTTGTGTGGCCCAATCCTGCTTCAGAAGTTCTATTGACCGGGTCTTTTGACGGCTGGACAAGTCAAGTAAGTACCTGTTCCAATTCTCTATTATTATGTTTGAATACTTGAATAGTACCGAGTAACTAAAGAAGGGGTGGCATTTCAAGGTTTTAAATTCCGTCACTCTGTCCTGTTGTCCAGAATTCCATAGTATTGCTGTGTTAAGTTGAGGATTAATAAATAGATTAAAGCTGACTATATTACTTCTTCTTTTGCACGTTTGGAAATGCAATTAACTGCTAACACCTTGTGATGCTGAGCAATTAATCCATCTATGGATCTGTGGATCTATGATATATGTTTACAAAACAAAGCATCAGATATGATTAGCTGCAGTAAAAGATTTACATGGAAACCTTCATCTCGGAGAACTTAACGAGCTTGGCTGTTATGATCCGTGGATGTGGCAGTGTAGAAGGCTGCGCTGGGTAGGGCTGAGGAGGGGGTGGGAGGGCTCTCTCCCCAGGGTCAAGATAGAAGACTTGTTCTTCTATTTCTTGTTTGACTACTTCCTCATCGAGGGTCCTTTAATAGGCAAGACCCAGTAATAAGTACAAATTTAGAACAACTTTGTACTTAGTACAAAATCTGAGACACTTATTATGGATCGGAGGGAGTACTACCTTTTAACTAAGATTTAGTCAGTGCAGGATAAGGGTCTCAGGATTGACATATCCAAAAATATCAATATAGATGTTTTTCAGTTCGGTCACGTATAGGAAAATTACTAAATGTAGAGTCCTGAAGGGATAGTTCTGTTATTATAGATCCGAGTTTCACATTTGTATGGGATGCTGTTTTATTTATGTTTGCTACTCCCTCTGTTCCATAATTCTTGTTGAAATCTTACATGTATCTAGACACTTTTTAGGAGTAGATACATTCATTTTTGGGCAAATTGGAGACAAGAATTATGGAACGGAGGGAGTACTTCATATTTGCATTCCCTGGTAGCACATAAATAATTCAAATCAATCAGTAAGGTAGTGAAAGAATCTTAATACAAATCACATCTGGTTACGGAGTAGGAAATATGAAGACATGAAGTTGTTATGCCATTTCACTCTTTGTCATGATCCTTTTGGTATAGCTTTCAAACTACCAATTTTCCAACAATGTGATGTACATCTGTTGGAATATTGTCTGCTTTTAGTTGTGTGATGAAGGTCTCCTTATCATAATACATAGTTATGTGCTTGCATGCTTAATCACATTCTGCGGATGTCTATGCCTAATAAAGGTTTTAAATAGCCAGCTACAGTCAGCTATAGCGGCGCCGTTTGAATAATTTCCAGCTATTTCTCTCCCTTCACAATTTAGCTGCTATCTAGAGCAGCTCTGCTATTAGCTGCTGGAGAAGCCCTGCGATATTTGCCATAGGCCGCAATTTATAACGTGATCCCTGTTGCATGTTTAAATTGGAAATTGGAACGATAACTGCAGTCTACACATTTTCATCACGGCCATCTCATTCCTGAAGATAATCTAATCAGAAACCCCATTATTGCAGAGAAGGATGGAAAAATCAGAAAGAGGCATTTTTTCCTTAAACCTGAGGTTGTATCCTGGTAGATATGAGGTAATGGTCCTCTATTGTGCTTCCATTCATCACTACTTTCACATCATTTGATAGTTCCTGCTTGTGCTTCAGATTAAATTTATTGTCGATGGTGTTTGGAGGAATGACCCGCTGCGCCCCACTCTGAACAACCATGGGCATGAAAACAACCTTCTGATTGTCACTTGACTTGAAGCTGCATCCTTGCAGCGTTTTTGTAGATTATAGATCATGATCGGCGTCATTGGTGCCAGCTGATTAGACCGGTTCCTCCTTGTAGCTAATCAGCTTTGCCCTAAGTTGTTTCTTAATTTTTTTTAGAGCCCTGTACAACTTAAACAGTGTAGGTGTTGTCTTTACCCACGTTGGGATGGGAGAAGAATATAGCTTTGTATTCTTTTCTTCCCCCCTCTTTCTCCCTGGAGAAGCATAGCGGTTCACTCAAAATGCCCCTGTGGTGGTGGGTAGTTCACCTTCATTGTGTGTAACAATGTACATATCACGTCATAGCAAAATTGTCCTGGTTAGTTTGTGAAGGTGGTGGCTTGCTTGTCAGTATATTCATTCACGAGCTTTCTGAGCAAACAGGGCCTGGCATTGCTGTGATGTGCATTGCTTTGCATAATTGCATTGGCCTTATATCTGGATGGGATTGCTGTATCTTGTGCAGAAGGTTAGCTTCTGAGTTCTAACAAGCGCAACGGAAATTAATATGTGCAAGGTTAGCTTCTGAGTTCTGACAAACACAATGGTAACTGATATGCAGACGGTTAGCTTCTGACTTCTGCCCTGAGAAGGTCCCGTTTACATGCTAGCTGAGTTCCGACAAACACAATTGAAATGTGAACGTACTCTCCGTTTTACTAATTCACGAGTCACAGTATTAGTTGAAGGCATATGCTTGAATCGAGAAAGACATTAATTTATCTTTCAATTTAACAACTTACAAGAAACAGCCCCACTTTTGTTTACCTCTCTTCCTCTTTTTCCCATCCACTTAATTCTGTAGATTGAACTCATAACCAAAACCAAAAAAAAGGAAATAGCTACTGTTGTATCCAAGACACACGAATTAACATCTGACCTTATTCTACCCCCACCTTCCTGTTCCCCCTTTGCCACAACTTAATCGACCATTTCAATTTGCACGCATGCATCTCCCCATCAGTTGCTGGCTCCCTTGAACCTGTACCACCTGGCACAGATCATAAAGTAAACGAAGTTGAAGACGCCAATGCCGGCGATCATCCAGTAGAAGAGATCGAGCCTCCCCTTGTTAAGATCCTGCGCCAGCCAGTTCTGCCCAGCTCCCGTGGTCTGGTGCACTATCGTCGTCAAGAACCCACTGAGGTAGTTCCCCAGCGCGAGGTTGCAGAACGCGAGCGCCCCGGCGACACTCCTCATGTGCTCCGGGATCTCCTTGTAGTAGAACTCGATCTGGCTGATGAGGTTGAACGCCTCGGAGAGCCCCAGGATCATGAGCTGCGGCACCATCCAGAAGCTGGACATGGCCGAGATGCCGCCCCCGGTCTGCGTGGTGCCGATGACCGGCTGGTTGAGCGCGATGTCCCTGCGCCGGTCCTCGACGATGGCCGAGATGACCATGGCCACCGTGGAGAGCGCGATCCCGATCCCCTGGCGCTGCAGCAGCGTGAACCCTTCGTCTTTCCCGGTGACCTTCCGGAGCCTTGGCAGGAGGATCCTGTCGTAGATGGGGATCCACAGCGTCTGTGCCAGCATGGCGAAGACGGTGAACGACGCGGCGGGGACGTGGAAGCTGCTGCCGAGGCGTCTGTCGGACTGCAGCGCGGAGAAGACCACGTAGGTGGACTGCTGCACCACGGCCACGTAGTAGATGATCCCCGTGGACCAAACTGGCACGATCCTGATGAGGCATTTCACCTCCTCCACCTGCTGCACCGTGCAGAGCCTCCACGGGTTCACGGGCGCCGCACCGCCGGGTCTCACCTCCTCCGGGGACGCCACCATGGCCGCCTTGTCCAGGCACCTGAACTGGTCCGTGTGAGCCAGCTTGGACACGACGTTGCTGGTATGCGGCGGGTCGAAAAGATCCTGCTTCGGGTCCTTGGCCTGCTTCAGCGACCGCTTGCTGACGGCCGCGGCGAACACCTGCACGATGGTGGTGAAGGGGCTCCCCTCGGGGATGACACGCACGTACAGCTTGGTGCCCATGAAGAAGAGCACGCAGGCGAGGAACATGAGCGCCGTCGGGATGCCGAGCCCGATCGGCCAGCTGACGTTGCTCTGCACGTAGATGATGACCGTGGCGGACACCAGCATCGCCGAGGTGAAGGTGAAGTAGTACCAGTTGAAGAAGCTGTTGATGCCACGCTTGCCGGACTCCGTGTGCGGGTCGAACTGGTCGGCGCCGAACGGCATGCTGCAAGGACGGATCCCCGCCGACCCGATCACCAGGAACGCGAAGGAGATGAAGAGCACCGCGAACTGGTAGGACGTCGCCTTCTGGCAGACCTCGCCCGCGCCGCATTCCGGCGGGTGCAGGCTGTCCGCGCCGGCCGTCAGCGTCAGGAAGAACATGCCCTGTTGGGAGGAAACAAAGCAGAGCAAGGCGCGTCAGTGGTCGATGCTGGAGGGGGAACAACAGTAGTAGCTTTGAATCCGTTATATCGCTCTGCGCAATTACCAATTTGATGTTTTTGAATTTTGATCACCGTAACTGATGTTTTGAAAACATTTCAATCCGTGCAGAGTTGATAAGATCAGGCCGCTTGCACAATGCAAGCAACACGATTCATGCGATGTTGAGCTCAGTGCATGCCGAATGATGTTTCATGTTCTTTTGAGTGAGATCACAATCACAACCAATTTTTTTTTGAGGGGACATAGTGTCCTGTATGGGCCCTGCGCGTCCACTACAGCATACAAACGCCCAACCGGGCCCCAGAATCCCCAATACACACCAAACCATTGGGCCACCCTTTGCAGCCAAGGCCCAGTGCAGTCCAAACCCGCGAACAGTGCACATGCCGGAGTTCGGAACACGACACGGCGCGCGCGGCTGGCTGGGTGTGCTTCCCACTAACCCATCCCCTCCAGCGGCTTTCGCTGTCAGGCAATCAGTCGAGCATAGAACCTTCCAGCCAGGCAAGGGCTTGATGGTTGCCTGGTTGGGGTGCCCTGCCCATCTCACGATTCGCATCCACTTCTTGGTGGAGACTGATCGGGGTCCTGAGATCGGGGTAGGTAGATAGGTAGGTGGCTGGCATCGATACGGCAACATGGGCTGCTTCGTTCCGTTTCGAGACCCGAAACACACGGTTGGGTCTTTCCGGCGCCAACGGGAGGAAACAAGGGAGCGAGAGGGATCTGCGTGTCCTGGACTGCACAGTGCGCGCCATTTTCCACGCTAGAAGTGAGAGCTGGTCAATGTTGATGGCGGCCGGCGGCCACTTCCTAGTTGGCAGCCACTGACAAAAGACAGATAGACATACACTCCGTAGTACTCTACATGCATGTACATCCGGATAAGGAGGTGTTGGAGAATACAATGCAAGCTTCTAGAGTGTTCTCAATATTACAAGAAAGAAGACATTACTATGGAATACTCTAAAATATAAAATAAATAAAAGAGGGAACCTTCTAGTGTTTAGATATGCATGAAGAAGCTTTGGAATACTCTAGAATAGGAGTTTAAAATAAATAAATCGGAAACCTTGTAGTATCTAGATGTTTATGTAGAAGTGTGTGGAAGGTTTTAGATATTTTGTATCAATGGCTAAGATTTTGATACATGTCAAAGATCCAATGGCCATGTAGTCCTATAAATAGAGGCTCTTGCCTCACACCTTGTGTAGTAGAGAATAAAGAAGTGAAGAAGGTGGAGAACAAGGTGTGAGCAAGTGTAAGGTGTGTATGCTCTCTCTTGTACTAATATTCCTAAAGCAATATAGTACTACTTTGTTCATATAAGTCTCCCGGTGAGGCCTTGTTATTTCTAAGTACTTAGTGCATATAAGTTGTGATTTAACGTGAGCGGATTCGCCCGGAATCACAACGGTCTTGTTTCAACGTGAGTGGCATAGCCGCCCGGATTCAAGACTTGCTTTACGTGAGTGGCTCTGCCGCCCGGAAGCTTGCACTAAGTAAGTAGAAATAAAAAGGGACTAATCAACTACACCAAAGTAGTTGGTATAGGTGAATAGACCCTCTCGTAGTGTGTTAGGTCCACCTCGAATTCTCTACAGGAGGGATGGATGAATTTCATTTCCAAACCTCTGAAACCATTTGACTGCTCATGCGCTCCTTAAATTTCAGTCAACCATCCCAGCAGCCAGCCATACGATTCACCTTAAAAATTCAGTCGTACGTGTAATAGACGGAGCTCTTTTACAAGCGGCACGTGCTATATCGGCCTTGTTTTTGGTAAGATGGAGCTTTAACCAAACGGCAAAAGGGGGAAGAGGGATTTTGCTTCGGCTCTTGCACGGTGCACACGGTCGGTGTGGTTGAGGAGGTGAGGTGATCCACTACCAAGGCACCACCAACCCGAAGGTTTCCCTCGTTGAGAAAGGCGCTGAGATCCGTATCACAAGGAACCAGCTTGTTTGTTTGGTTGTTTGTACCGGCATTCAGCATAGCGGTGCAAGTTGGTAGAGGAATCGTGGAGGGTAGACGTTGAGTACAAATTGGCATTATACTAGTAGTCCACACTACGTCTTGACATATGATGGTCGAGTTCGAAAATGGGACAGGCACATGTGTTTGGCTTGGGCTGGGTCTTTAACAATATCTTACTTGCTGGAGCACGTACTACTCCACCAATTATAGTCCAGGGCTCAGATCTTATCATGGAGACGTGGTGGGGAGCAGCTAGCAGCCTTGCTTAGCTTACTAGCTTAGATGTGCTGTGCACGACTCACTTGGAAAAATAACATAGCACTCCTAGTTAGCTAGCCACGTAATAATTAGACTCCCGTTAATTAACACTCAGGGGTTAGTGGAGCGGTAATGATGAGTTACACTGCTGCGCCGCTATGTTTGGATTAGGCCGCTTTGTCACGCCTTCTTTTTGGTACGGCGTCATCATCATCATGGTGTAGATTAGTATTTAGATCAGGCGCCTACGTAGAACACGCTAATCGGGTAGTTAACACGTAGAAGAAGAATAAAAGAGCGTCTACTTAGCACCAATTCAACTCAACAACCTATTTGACACATCGAAACGTTCAGCAGTTGCTTAACATCAGCGAATACGAGCCGTGGGATCCGGCCCACCTATCAGACCGACTAATAAATGGCCTGAAAAATCTGCCGATTAAGCTCGTAAAACGCCATTACCGCAAGAACAAAGAGAAGTACTCGTAAAACACCTGTATACTGTCCCTGACACCGCTCTAAATCTAATCGCACTACTCATAATCCCAACCCACATTTGCGACCAAACAAATACTCCCACGGAGAGCAGAGCAGGAAAAGCACGCGGTCGAATCGTCCCACGTGCCGCCCGCCCATAATTTTTCCAAACGACGCAGAAGATATAAAAATAAGAATTGAGCTGAGGCGTAGTAGGCGGCCAAGTCGAAAGTCACAGGACAGGCCACCAACTCCCATCGATCTACAGTCCCAACTCCCAGCCCAACCAGAGAGGAGAACTGAATCTGAACCCGAGAATGGAAACTGCGGTACAGTACAGGGTAGCAGTGCCGCGAGACTCCAACCCCCAAATCCGGCACCCGACATCCGCCTCGAATCCCGATCCGATTCCCAAATTCGGAGGCGGATCAGCCCAATGGCATGGACGCCGCCGGTTCGATCACAATTGCAGCCAAGGGAGTAGCGAGAAAGGAGGAAATTGAGGAGCTGGATCTGCTTGGCAGGAGGAGGACTCACGATGAGGGATGCGACAGAGGCGATGGCGAGCGCGAGGTAGCGGCCGAGGTAGGCGTCGGACAGGAAGGCGCCGACGATGGGGGCGAGGCTGGTGGTGCCGTTGAGCCCGTTGAGCAGCGTCGCGGCGTCCACGCTCTGCATGTGGAACACCTGCGTCAGGTACACCAGCAGGTTCGCCGACGTGCCCAGCGTCCCCAGCTTCTCGAACGTCTCGTTCCCTGCCGCACGCAGATTCAAACCACTCAGCCATGCTCTCGCACCAAAATTTCATTTGTACGAGTAGTACTCTTTTCTTCAGAGACTGGAGCAAAATTTGCGTCATATGCGTACCGATGATGAAGGGCATGGCCTTCCAGCCGTGGTACTTGACGAGCGGCCGCGGGCTGTCGTCGGCGCCGTTCTCCATCTTGTCCACGTCCATGCTCTTCAGCTTCTGCCCGGCCTCGTCGTCCTCACGCCCGCCGCCGCCGCCGCTGCGCATTTTTGGCTCTCTGTTTCCCAGCTGCCGCTGCTAGCTGCAGCAGCTGCTCTTTCTCTGTCTGTCTCTTGCTCCCCTGTTTTCCCGGGTCGGTGTGTGTTTTCCTTCTGGTACCAGCAAAAATGAGACTGGAGGGAGTGTCCTGCCTACCCGGTTCTCTTTATACAAAGGGAGGAACAGTGGTAGTGGTCATCACGGTCACGGGTCAGGGTTTATTCCACCTCCACTCCCCGGCTCTGCCTTTTATCACAAACAGGTCCCTGTAGGAGGACATGTTTAAACATCCAAAGTTTTTCGACACAATTCACCTCTAGATTTGCAACTTCACCTTATCTATATTTTTATACTTCCTGCAATGAAGCAGTTGTTATCTTTAAGATGGGTCTTCACACCAAGTGAATAACATCGTAAGAGCAATTATCTTTAAGATAGGTCTTCACACCAACTACACATTATCTCTATTTTTATACATGGTTTACCTTCTGCTAAATAAGCGTTATTGAATTCGTCCATGTTCGACTCACTCGGTATTCGTGACTGACAATATTTACATTCGTAAATGCATCTGTCAATCTCCATATTTAATTTTGACTCCCATGGAAATACTTATTTAAAAAATAGAGAGAAAATTTCGTATTTGCCATCCAGAATTTGCCCAAATGCCACTCGAAATTTCAGACTTCCAATTATACCACTCAAAATTGCCGGCTTCCAATTCACTCAAATTGCATCGCATACAAATAAACCACTACAATCAGTTGACTATTAGTTGACCGTATAGAAGCTTTCAGTTATCAGTTTTCTAAAAATTGTGATTTTAAGCTAATTAAGCGGAAGTGCTAGCTCCTAGATTTTTTATTTTTTTTATCCAAAATTAATGTTGTTGTTGTTTTCTTGGTGAAACTTATTCCAAACTTGATCATGTTAAAAAATTGGAATGAAAAGTTTCCTGATAGCACATCGTATGGGGAAAATCAACATAGTAACTAGGGACAAAACTATCTTTTCATCAGAAATTTGATGGTCAACAAAATGTGGTGGTTAATTTGTACGCGATGCAAAATTTAAGTGGTAGATTTGGAATCCCAAAATTTTGAGTGGCATTTGGACATCGGGACAATTTTTGGTTGGTAAATACCGAATACCCTTTAAAAAGATACTCTATGTTTATAAACGTCTGTATATTTGGGTTGTTTTAAGTCAAACTCTGACAGCTTTGACTAGCTTTGTGGGGGGAAAGCACCAATATGTTCAACACCAAACTAGTATCATTAGCACTTATTAAATACATCTTCATTTATTTCATTTGTTCGGTATTACATATTTTGGTATTTCTGTCTAAAATATCGCTCAAAGTTGATGAATTTTGATTAAAACTACCCCAAAAGTACAGACACTTCGAAATAGAGAGAGTAAGATAAGCTCTAATTGCACTCAGGCTGATTGTTATTGCAAATCTACGAAGCGGCTTTTGCGGTTCAGGTAGGTCAGGACCGTCAGGTGCATGGCGGCGTTGCTAAGGTAGGAGGAGCAGGTATGCCTTTTGAGTCCACCGGATTTCCGGTGGGTCATGGGTGCTGTCGTTGTCGTTCCTTGGACACATGTTGTGAACTCTGAAAACAGAAGCTGTGCTACAGCAATCGGCGATGGGTTAATTTAAGTATCTGATTGCCTTGCCATACAGTTCAATAAGTGTCGGTATGCATGATTCATTTTTTATTTCACAAAATCACATTTCTCATGCATGTTCTTCTTTTGAAGCTCTCTTCATTATATATCCTGCCAACTTTGCAAGGATTATTTATTGTTCATTTGGATAGAGTTAATTGCCCCTTGATAGTTTCCTGAAATAATTGGCTGTACTACACTGGTGTGCTCCCTTTTTCTGGTGAGACGTGTGAAGGAAAGAAATGAAAAGGGAAGGGGCATTGACCTTTCCAGCCAAACGTACTGATGGATCGGTGAGAAGAGGAATCGTAGGACCATCAGAAACTAACAAAGAGGTTAGGTGCCCGAAGACCGTGGTATTCTGGGTTGTTAGGAGATATTGTTTCTGATTTAGACAAGTTGTTAGCACGGCATTGTCCGGGGCCGGGCTAGTAGTGTGCGTGAGAGCGAGTGGGAGCAAATTATTGAGGTTCCTGAGAACATGGATACACGCAAAGCGATGGCATTTTCTTTTGGTACACCTTCCATCCATGATCCATCCATCCACATCTCCCTATCAAAAGGGGACATACACAATATGACATGGATGAAAGAATCCATCTTGCCTAACTAGGGTCACCCACCTATAAAAGGCTCATCAGGACCCCCTTTCCCTTTTGCTACAAAAGGTTAAAACCTAGTAGGAGGAGTAGTTACGAACTGGTAAAACTCGCACCAATCTCGCCACGGTCTAATTAATTACACGGTCAAGTCAAAAACCTGCAGCATTAATCACTCAAGGCCACAGTGCAATTGACCTCTCGTTTGAATAATGCCGCCGTTAGCTAGGTAGTGTAGTGCCCACCAAACATTATGGAAGCTGTTGCAAAGTTGCAAGTTGTGCTTTCTTAATTTTGTGCATACAGATTGTAATACTTATATGGAACGAGATGCGTGAACCATGGATGAGTTGTTTAATGAACCCAATCGCCTGAAAAGCCCTAAGGATTCGTCGAATTCAGACTCTTTAGGTTAAAATCTACGCGGGTAATCCAAACATGTCGTCGCTTTGCACGGACAGATCGATGACGCACATGGCTGGTTCACTAATTATAAATGATTCCGAGGGTATCTTCACATGAAGCTTCAGTGCTTAATTTTTAGGTGACATATGCATGGTGCGTTGTTTATTATTGGTGCTTGCTTTTAATCTCACGGATCGACCTAACAACAAAATAGATTTAAAATTTCAGAAGTTATATGCATAGACATGGTCAGAACGTCTACTGGATCTGAGATGTGAAGAGGAAGAAGCAACGTTGACTGGTTAGTTAGTTACAGCTAGCATCATATCAACATCGTTGCAGGAAGTACAGTGCCAGGGAAACAGTGCAATGGAAGGATTGACAAAGCCAGTTTCTGACATGGACCTAACTGGATTGGATAGGCGCCGCCTTAAAAATCAAGAACTGCCCGGATAGGTCATTAGGACCACCCAATCAATGGTTTGGGTAAAAGAATCTCGTGACTTACCAGTAGTGAGATAACTCCGAGTTTACTGAGACATAGTACGTAAAAACTAGAGAGAAGTACATTTTTCATTTCTCACCTTACCGGAAAGTTCATTTCTCGTCCCTAAAAAATAATTCGTATTTTTTTCATCACTCAACTTTCAAAACTGGACATTTTTAGTCCCTAAGGTTGTCCAAAGTGGTTTGTCTAGCCACGTGTCCGGTTTAATCCCGTGACCGCCGAGGCTATTGAAATTGGCCGTCGTCGTGCTCTGGATCTCTTCCAGGCTCTGGTTGTACTTCTCATCCATCTGCATCATTCATATCTTGATTGGAAAAAAAATTAAGTGAAAAAAAACTATGCGAAAACCAGACACGTGGGATAGGAAAACCACTTTGGATGGACTGAGGGACTAAAAGTGTCCGGTTTTGAAAATTGAGGGACGAAAAAAGTATGAAATTTTTTTGAGAAACGAAAAGCGAACTTTTCGACAATTTGAGGGACGAAAAAAATAGTTTTCTCTAAAAACTAATCCTAACATGTCAGTGAGCCTGTGGTCAATGGAGACATATACAGGCGCTATTGGAGCTAATCTTATCCATCGATCTTGACAGCAGATCCAATCGAACATCATGAATAACATATAGGTTTGATTTTATTTGGAGGAAGGATCTGTAGATGAGAAGGGATCCGATGGCTCATCTTTTAAACCATCTAGATCTACATGCTCCATTGCTAGATGCCTCATGCATGCTGTCAAGAAAGGAACCACTTGGCTAAAACGGGCGAATCAAACGTCTGGACCGGCCTTGCTAGGGGGTCATACATTACGCGGTGTTTTCACATGAGATATTTTCGATGGATTCAGAAGGAATCAGATGAGGAATCGGGCTTCCCGATAAAATACAGGTTACAATCGGCCGGGCACGTCGGTGTCAGTTCGTTCAGAGCTCGATCATGGCCAAATTTTTTCTCCTCCATCACAAACAAAGTTGGACGCTCGGACCCGCGGGTCCCGGGGTTAGGCCGTTCGGTACGAGTAGGACCCGGTCGATCGGTCCGAGTTGCTTCCAAGACCCTGAGACCGATTGGTACTTGGTCTCTTTCTCCCTCCCCTGCTTAATCCCTCTTCTATTAAACGATGTAAACGATGCAACGCTGGTTACCACAAGTAAATAAAGAGGGTTTTTGCTGTCAAAAAAATCCTCTGGACTGGATTGCGTCACATGGCATGCTATTTCTCCTCCTTCTAAAGTCTTTCCGGTTTTTAAACCGTCGGTGGTGCCTCTGGGTTCTACTCCGTACGAGCACTACTCAAGTCGTGGTCATGAAGAGAAAGAAAAAGGCAGAGGAGCCGTCTCTTGTTTGCCCAAGCGGTCGGGGTGGTGGACGGCAGCAACAGTGTGGCTGTGGCTAGCGCTAAGCTACGAGATGAGGTCGAGCGGTCGGAACTTGGAAGGGTTTGGTAGCAGACAGCGGCAAGTCGCCATCTCGGTTGTTGCACGCACTGAATTAATGCATGGCACATACGTCCGTCTTGGTTTTGGACTTGGGGACGACTTTGGGTTTGGGAGTGTGTAGGAGTCATGCGTTCGTGCGTCAGATCATGGCTGTCGTGGTCTGCCCTGCAGGGAATCTTGGGAATTCTGGATCATGATGATGTGTGATCGAGCGGTGCCTTTTGTTTCTCCACTAGGTAGCTCCTGCACGTGTTCTCTCCAGACCGTGCGCGCTCGGAGCAGGCAAACATGTGCATCCGTTATTACACCATGATCATCTGGTGGGTATTGGCATGCAAAGTGTCCCTTGATCGGTGTCGGTCGGTCAGTCGATTTACCACCTGATTAAGAAGCATGCGTGGATCATGCACGTATTTATATCGAGGACCCCAAATCAAGTCGCAGAATTTAATTATTGACGCGTGCACGCGATTCTCTATAGACTATAGTGACCCGCGTCATGATCAGTATCAATCATATACCGTTGTAATCGTGTCATGGCTACGGCCAACTGCGCTGGATTGTCGCCTTCGACTTCGAGAGATGACGCAGATTTTTCTGCAGTGCCATTTGTCTATTTCTCAGCAGGGCTAGATAAAAACGACGAGCAGAGAATCGGCAACTACACTGTCTCTTCGGATTTTTTTTTGTAGCTTACGAGTTACGACCCATTCGCACATGTTGGACTCTTTGGCAAAAAGGAGACACATATATAGGCTTAAGCATTGACCGGAATCACAGGGAATCTCAGGGGAACGTACAATCAGCAGTACGTGAGTGTATTTCTGACTTCTGAGCAGCTAGCTGTTAGTACGCCGCCCTTGTCGTCGCTTGGCGTGGGCAAAGTACGCGGCAGCAGCACAGGACCAGCTCACCAAACACCTCGATCAGGCCTCTCTGGGTGGGCGAACGAAGCAAAAGGATGCGAATGCACACAACAAGTGCTGCCCAGCGAGCCAAAGCCGAAGCCATTCCAACTCCAGGATCAAAAAGCCAAAGGAAGGACATCGCACAGCGATCGAATCTAACTACTCGTAAGTTGGACGGTGTCTGGCTGGCACCAATCATCTCTACCAAACTAATTTCGAGTTGGTTGACATCTCGTTTTCTCCTTTAGCTATAGCTCGTAAATTGCTTGCGTTTGCATCGATCTACAGTTTGCGTGCACTGCACACTTGGATGCTCTTTAATTAGACTATGAATCCGGCCGGAGCAGGTTCGCTAGTTATGAGTCTGATTTGGACATTCTGCGCCAAGTACGTGCGGATGCTCCGATGAGCTTTGAGCTGCGGCCCGGAGTTGGGCCGCGGTGTCCTGCCAAGACAGACTTTACACCGAGCAGTAGGGTTAATTATCGGGTTTCAGAAATTGAGAAGACGGTTTTCTTTTATTACAGCATTTCAGAAGACCGGTAGTGAGAGTTCTAGATCGATGTACAGAAATGAAGAAAAAAGAGGCTCGAATCGAGGAACAGTTCCCGGATAAGATTCTTGTCAGGAATTATGTTTGGCCACGAAAAGGACCATGGTTCCCGTCAGAGTGACCGACAGGACCGGCATGATGATGTACCTTATGTGTAGCACGTTAGCTGCACAAATCTCCAACCTAGAGATGACGATATTTTTTTTGTCGCCTTTCGAAGTTTCAAACACACACGTGTGAGCAACATATAGTAAAATACTTACTCGGTGCGTATACGTTGAGGGTTTGCTTGATCGGGTGTGTCCGGCCTCCGGATTTTGACGGTAGACGGTGGTATGCGGTCGGAGCATACGGTTCCGATAATGACTATTCCTTCGTCAGGCTTATAGACATAGATTGGTCGAGTTGGTTGTTGATGGATGTATTCATTTTGTGAAACTATTTAAATAACTCAAAAATTGTGCTTGTGTGCATCAATTTGATGCAAAGGCCGGAGTTTCAACCTCCTTTTTGAAAAGAAAATTATAATATGTTTGGAGTAACAAGGAAAAGAAAATTATACTCACTCCATAATATGTTTGGAGTAACAAGGAAATTAAGACGGACGACTATTAAGTTCTCGTTTCTCATCCCAAGATGTTTTTTTAAGGTGCCAAATTAGTCATATGTTTTTTAAAATGCATGTTCGAGCCCCTAAACTATGTTTAGTGGTTTATCAAAGGTCCTAACTGTGTTTGTGCTCGATTGACCTGCTGGCATGACGCTTTGATCCATGTCAAGTTGGCTCATCCAGACTTGGCGGGACTTCTGCCACCACAACAGTTGGTACATTTTACTTCTCCTTTCTCAACCTAACTTGCAGCGATTGGATTGGATCGACAAGCTCGTTGGTGCTGAATAGAGGGAAGAGGAAAGTGACTCCGGCGATGCCTCGTACATCGTCGTCCGCCGCCCACAATCTCACAGCAGTGGCCCGTGTCGTCTGCCTCGGCTTTGCCGGTGAGGTGGAGAACCACTGGACATAGTTTAGAGACACAAACTTGCATTTTCAAAGATATGGAACTAACTTGGCGCTTTTAAAAATGCGGTTGCATTTTACTCTTTTTATTATATGTTGCCTAGGTTGTTTCTAATGCTATAGACACATGTAGCATTTGATGTGTAAACAAGAAATGGGTTGCAATGGTTATGGACCTCTACGATGAAGAGTTGAATTTATGTTTCTTCGTTGCTTCATGCGATCATTTTGTATGTTGCATTTTTTTTCTTGTTTTAAAATGTTCTGGTTGTAATAAATGGAGAGTTAATACAACTAGATTTTTTGTCGCACGAGCGTGTTTGAAATGCTGAATTATCTTTGAATGATTTTCTACACCATCACATGAGACATGTTGCAACAATGTTGCGTACTCACAAAATAAAAGGCACGAAGAATTTGTGTTAATATGATCGAAGATCCAAATACCACTTTAAATAGATAGGATGGATAGAGGGCTTAGGGTTAGGGTTTATGACACCGACGGGTCCGAAAAAAAATCACACATTGACTTTATTGAATGCAAGAAATATCCCGAGCGTGTAAAACACACACATGCCAAGACGGGGGCTAAGAGTAGACGCTGTCTTGGACAGAGCATATAGGTTTTTTGTCTTGACAAAAAGAAAAACCTTTTCTTAGTTTTTTTAGACCTTTTTTTTAGAGGAAGTTTTTTTTAGACCTAAGAGTACCCCGTCTTCAAAGTCGCTTTTGTGTCCCTTAGATTTCGGCCCAGCTAACCGCTCTAGGTCCTTGGGCCCAGCCCATCCAGCCCGTCTCAGTTGCAGTTGCAGCGTACCCGTGCTCCCCTTTCGTTTGGGCCCCACACGACGGCTTTGTTCCGCTTCCGCCTCGTCCTTCTCCACGGCATCGCACCAAGGAACACTCTCCCTTCCCAGTCGAGATATGATCCACCGCCATTAGGAGCGAGGGGTGATTTTCCGGGACCAGCGCCTGCGTGCTCTCGCAGATCGGTCCCGGGAATGGCGCGCGCGAGCGCGACGGCCTCCCTGGCCGCGCTCTGCCTCCTCGCCGCCGCCGCCGCCGCCGCCGTAGGTGAGGAGTTCTACTTTCCCTTCTCGCGCGTCGTTTATGTAGATCAGATTAAGATCTGCAGTTGCGGGGTGTAGCGACGGTTTGATGTGCGGAACTGCGTTTCTTGCGGTCATGCTATTAGTACCAGTTAGTATCTCAACTGTTTTTGAACTCTTATTCTAGGGTAATTGGGTTAGAACCGTAGGTGTGGCGTTCAAGCGCCCGTGTTGATCTGTTCGCAATTCAGTCGCTTCACCTTTCTGTCTGTGAAGAATGCGATCTGCACAAGTACATTTATGTCTAGATTGGGAGTATATTGTGTGAAGTGTGCTGTGGACTGTGGTGATGTCTTGGCATGACAGTGATGTGCAATGAGTGTCACACTGAATCCAGTTCAGTAGCCCATTGCAAATTAGGCTAATGATGGCCCGTTGATGCACCTGAACAAGTTTATTAACCCACATTGCAATGTACCCTTATTTGTTCTAGAACCTTTTTCCTCGGGTCTTTCTGATGGAGTGTTTCTGCTTTGTGCAGCTCGAGCGGACCCAGTATATTCTGGAGAACTGGTTAGCAGAATGTTATTCTGTCTTGTTACCGATTTTTCGGTGTTACTTTTTATGTGCTTATATTGATGGATTCTGCGATGTTTAGGTACCAAACTGGAGTAAGCAGCCCAAGTTTAAACTGCAGAATTTATCCTTCAGTCGACAGGGTGAGTATTGATGAAAAATGTTGGCTGTATATGATTGTATTTTCCCAGAGCAGCTCATTTAACAAGTCATATTTTTACTTGCTGATGCAGATGGTCTTCAGCTCCTGAGCAGGCCAGAAGATGTAATTCGCAGGGTAACATTTTGATTTCATTGCTAAGCCCTTCAATTTAATTAGTGATAATCATTGTCATGCTTATCATTTCCAGATGTGGTAGTCATCCTTATTTGTGTAGCTTCTTTCTTGCATGGCAGATTGCTTTGGAATTAAATTTTATATCTGTTCCCTCTGTTCATGTTTTTATATTTCATTGCTATAGAGATTGGGGGAGAGAACTGGTGTAATAAAGAAAATGGAATCAGTGCCGCAGGATGATGATGAAGCTCTAGTTAAACTTGAGAATGCAGGTATTGAGCGCTCAAAAGCTGTTGATTCTGCTGTGCTGGGAAAATATAGTTTATGGAGGCGTGAAAATGAAAATGAGAAGGCAGATTCAAATGTTCATTTGATGCGAGACCAAATGATCATGGCAAGAATCTATTCAGTGCTTGCCAAATCCAGGGGCAAGCTAGATCTTTATAAGGAGCTACTCGCCAGGATCAAGGAAAGCCAGCGCTCCCTTGGGGAAGCTACCGCTGATTCTGAACTTCCTAAGAGGTACTGGCTTGCTTGAACTGTTCTTTTTGTCGAACTTTTTTCTGCACTACTCACTTATCTCTTCTTTAACTTGAAGTGCTTCTGAGAGAGCAAAAGCAATGGGCCAAGTGTTATCAAAAGCAAGGGATCAATTGTATGATTGCAAGGAGATTACCCAGCGTTTAAGAGCAATGCTTCAATCAGCTGATGAGCAGGTCCGGAGCTTGAAGAAGCAGAGCACCTTCCTCAGCCAGTTGGCAGCAAAGACAATCCCAAATGGCATCCATTGCTTGTCCATGCGCTTAACAATAGACTATTACCTTCTCTCTCCAGAAAAAAGAAAGTTCCCTAAGAGTGAGAATCTGGAAGATCCTGATCTTTATCACTATGCTCTTTTTTCGGACAATGTTCTGGCAGCATCAGTTGTGGTCAACTCAACCATTGTGAATGCAAAGGTTAGTGTAATATGGTCTTTGATTTGGAAATTCATTTCTTGGTCATGTATACCATTGCATGATTCAATTCAGTAGCAACTCCTGATTTTCTTGCTATAAAACTGCAGGAGCCTGAGAAACATGTTTTCCATCTTGTGACTGACAAACTAAACTTTGGGGCAATGAACATGTGGTTTTTGTTGAATCCACCTGGGGACGCGACAATCCATGTTGAAAATGTGGATGACTTCAAATGGTTAAACTCTTCGTACTGCCCTGTTTTGAAGCAGCTTGAGTCTGCAGCCATGAAAGAGTACTACTTTAAGGCAGATCGTCAAAAAACTCTCTCTGCTGGTTCCTCTAATCTGAAGTACCGCAACCCAAAATATCTGTCCATGCTCAATCATTTAAGGTTTTACCTCCCACAAGTCTATCCTAAGTTGAACAAAATCCTTTTCCTTGATGATGACATTGTCGTCCAAAAGGATTTGACTGGACTATGGGAGGTTGATCTTAATGGGAATGTAAATGGTGCTGTGGAAACATGTGGCGAGAGTTTCCACCGATTTGACAAGTACCTCAATTTTTCAAACCCAAATATTGCCCAGAATTTTGATCCTAATGCATGTGGTTGGGCTTATGGAATGAATATGTTTGATCTGGAAGAATGGAAGAAGAAGGACATTACTGGGATTTACCATAAATGGCAGAACATGGTGAGTTGGAAATAAGATGTATATTACTTTTACCGTGCCCACTTTTCCTTGGAATATTGCATTTTGCCATCTTGTGTCTTTGGCTCTTCGCAGAACCATTTTGTCCATTTGATGTCTGCTGTTTCTGATTTCTGTCAAGTGTTCTTTGCACAGCCATGCATATAGCATTCTTATACATGAAGCAATACAGTGAATTTCTATGAGCATAATTGCATATGAACCTGCAGTACTTTTGAGCATATCATGGTGACATACTGACATGATATGTGGACAACTTCATTGTTAAAAATAAATAAATTTGGCAATAAGATGCCCTCTTCAGCTTCTAGAATGTCTCTTAATATTTCATTAGCAAATGTAGGGTCAGTACCACCATCCTCGTGGAGTCTTGGGTTATAAAACTACAACCATAAAATCATATACATTCGTTACTGAGATGCCAAATCCATGTACTCTACTTCACACTGTTTTTTCCTTCATCCTTTTACAGAACGAAAACAGGCTGCTGTGGAAATTGGGGACACTACCACCAGGTCTTATGACTTTCTACAAGCTGACACACCCCTTGGACAAATCATGGCATGTGCTTGGATTAGGATACAACCCAACTGTCGAGCACTCAGAAATTGACAGCGCCGCTGTCATCCACTACAACGGAAACATGAAACCGTGGCTTGAGATTGCGATGACAAAGTACCGGCCTTACTGGACAAGGTACATCAATTATGAGCACTCCTATGTCCGTGGGTGCAAGATCAGTCAATAGGCAGTAGCTAGAGAAGGATTCTTCTGCGACGAATATTTGGAGTAAATTTCGATGGGACTATGAAAGGTCCCTGTTGGTAGTACAGTTCTAGCCACATGTTCTTCGTTCGTGTTATTAGATATTAGTAGTTCGGTTTTTTCTGTATGTAGCTTCCTTGCCCATTTGTTGTGCTTTCACGACTAGTCCACTGTGGACTTGTGTTTTGATATTTATCTTGTGCTCTTGAAAAGAATGGTGAATTATATGATTCTTGGCAACTTATAAATGCAATCTTTCTAAATTTGTGGCAGTAATGACGCCATTTCAGCTGTATCTGTAGATGGGATTATTTTAATTTCCATGGCAGCATTACCACACCAAAATGTGATGTCAACATTAATAATGATGATTATAAACGGGGTGGTCGTGTAGCCTATTTGTTGGAGCAGTAGTTTGTGTTTTCATCCACTTCGGTGAGGTACATGCACGCTTATTAATTGGTGGTTTCAAAATGTCTTCCTCGTTGCACCGCAAAGATTTGTGCCGTAGTGTTTCAACATTAAAACGCAGCGGTTATAACATTCCACAGAACAATGCATCCGTTACATCCCCGCCTATGCATTTGGCAAATTTAAACGATACTATGTTCAGCAAGAAAACACTTGTAACCACATGGAAAACAGTCAGCTATCTCAAAATCGAATATTGGAAAAGAAAGCAAACAATAGGAAGCATGTATGTTCACAACAAATACAAAGATGACAAAATAAGAGCCTTTCCGTGGCAAGACTTATTTTTTTAGTAATACCAGCACTGTGAGAGATGCACATTGCTTCACATTAGTCCTATATATTGCCCCAAATTCTACAAACATGCATCAGTGGTGAGTACCATTGAGATCTCATACCAAATGCGTAGGTGTTATCAGAGGATGCGATGCAAAATTTTGGGGGCAAATTTACTTTACACGATAGGTCGATAGCCATATACTTGCATCTCCAAGCCTTTTTTAGCCCATACTAGGTGAAGCAGTAGCGCCGCTGCATGCTCTTCCAGGCAATTGCATATTTATGCTTCTTATGGAAGACCTTGGCACAAAGCTATGGTTTTAACCAGCTCCGTTCAACTTTCTGAACTTCGGAGGGATAAAACTGTTCGAGTCAGCATTCCTCTTCTTCACAAAATTGCTGGGTGCGACAGAGATCGATGAAGTCGTGGTGCTTCTTTGGAACCTTCCCATGTTCCAATAGGAGAAAGGTTCATCCTGTTGGCTGCTAGAACTAGGCCAACTCCTTGCAAAATTTTGTGGTGCCATGTTGTGCTGTCTAACATGGGGATCCTGCAAGAAATGGATCATAAGGTTCTTAGTAATGGATTCGACACCATGTCAACAGATAGTGAAAGTCAGTCCTGGGTCTTTGTCAGCTACTCATCCTAAGGAGTACAGTTGCTGAAATTCCACAGTTCCTGTTTCTGATAAATTCCCTACAGATATATGTGTAACCATGTGATCCACGAGCAGAGAAGAGTTGGTAGCCAGATTTTAAAACCATTGGTAGTTAGCAGTAGCACAGTTAATCATTCTTCCAGCCAGTAACAGCAATGCACAGTACTGCAGCTAACTACGTTGATTTGTTTGATTTAAGAAATGGACCATCAGCAATAGTTGAATAGTTGTAGGTGGAAAATTATATCATGTTGCTACCGAAGTTTTTTGTACCATTACACGCAATGCCTCTTGAAGATACAAGAACTTAGCAGTTGATCTCTAGGGATAAGCGAGATCTGGTTGAAAATTGGGAGCGGACGGGGATTGATAAACTAGGGAATGTACCTATTGCCAGAATTATTGCAAAAGTGAAAGGAAAAAATTCCTTTGGTGCATACCAAGTACCAACTAGTGGAAGTCTGGAACCACTATTTAGTTTGTGTACTGAAACTCATCCAAGATCTCATAAGAACTCACCATTGAAAAGTTATATAGGTTGTACAGCTTTACAGGGGAATGCTAACTAGGGATAACCTGGTCTGCGGAATAAGCTTGACGTAGGTACTAACTACTAGCTGTGCTTTGCTATAAACTACTCACGATTACCACAAAAATGAGAATGGTTATCTACTGAACTCATTAACAAAAACCCAAAGTGAACAGAGATTATAGTTGCCACGTCTTACATGTTGAATTCTCTCAAATAACTACTGGTAGCCGGTGCACAATAACAGCTGACGAGAATAAGATGAGTTCATCCTGAATGTGTTCTACTTGATGTTGACAAAAAAGACCTGTCATCAAGATAAGTACATCTTACAAAGTTGACAGCTGCTTATATCCAAATACAAGGCTTGTCTCGATTATTTTCCTTGTCATCATGTATGAAACTAAAATATATATGCCTAGCTTACTCCAAGCGCACGAGTGTTTCCTTGTTAACGAAAACCTGCAACTAAGGTGGACTGCCCCCGCCCACACCCACCCACCCACCCACCTCAACCACGGCAATTCTTTCACTGAGTGGTACCTGGCTGTACTTCAATGAAATTCAGGAAAGTTATATTCTCTAAATTTTCAGTTTTGGAATGGGAAAAAGATGTTCATTTTTGAACCCTCAACTCTAGCCAGAGTCCGATTTACGACCCTCAATATGAAACCGTTTGCAACAGTCCAGCTTTCAGTTTCCACTCTCGGACGGTTCATGGTTTCATAAACGGTTTCCGGCTGATGTGGATGCCACATGCATCTCCGCCGCATAACCAAACAAATCAATAGAAGGGGTCAAATGGTGAGAAAGGGGAAGATGGGGATGTTGTTCTCAGTGACTATGGGAAACTGGGAGGTGGGGTGAAGTCAACTGGCAGGTGAGGGTGGTATAGAAAAACACCTCAGTGACTTCACTGCTAGAGTGCTGGGAGCCAATTCAGATTAAGTGCCAAGTTGGCATTCACATGGAAGACAAATCAGCAGCAAGCCACACTAGTTTGGATCAAGTTGGTAAAGCAGATGCCTAGTTATTCAAGGTTGCATGTCAAACAGTTTTAGAGGGTTGAAAAATGGAATTTCACTATAGTTTTTTCTTTTATTTTTCCTTTCAAAATATCATATTGATTTATCCAACTAGTATTTATTATCTGTTGTTGTGGTAATGCCTCTAAAACCAGAAGAGCTACCACCCGATTACCAATAAACATGCATGCCCCCATTTAATGAGATCAATGAATCTAAAACATCTTACATGGGAAGTTCTTATGGGATCCACAGCATGTCTAGGATAAGCTGAACCTACACAAAGAGAAATTTCATCATCACAGTTTAAATTGAGACCCAGTGGAAAACTGACGGTATTTGTGGTGGCCAAATGGATAACTGTGAAGCATGTACAATTTATCCATGTGTAGTTTCCTTGGAAGTTCTTAGACCCAAAACATATTCTACCTGGTGTATATATCTATCTGCACACTAATAAACATGACATGTATATACCAAACGAAGAGCTATAAAACAATAATAGTTCTTCAGGGGATCCTTGGGATTCTTGCACTTGTTTCCTCCCCGTCAAACTCATGTAAAGCATACAACAGTCACACCATTATACGGGGAAAATGTTCACTCTAATGTAAGAATACTCGCTTAGATAGAACTTTCATGAATCAATTAATTTGTATTATGAAAATTCAATTTCTCCATACGTTTTCTGGGGATAAAGTAGTTGGTGAGTGGGGTGTGAAGAAAGGTGTACAAGTTTACAATCCATACATCCTGATTATAGGGTTTTCCTCAAATTATTTCATTTGGCTTGCGGTACAACCCCGAACTCTGTACAGCATATGTTTGGGTTTCTAGCTAGTTTGACCAAAAGCTACAACAAAATGTTTTGTTGTTGATTTCTTGTTTGACCCAGTCCAAGTTTAGCTTGGGCGAAATTCGTTCGATCTTCATTAAGGAGTATCACATTTAGTATAGAGGCAATTTTAGAGTCAGCAATTTAGCGGGACTCGTTTCAACTTCGAACCAGTTAAGAGCGAAACCACAGCAATTTAATAGAGCCCACGAGTACGACGTGCAAGGGATGCCTGCAAGGCTGAAATATGTTGGATACCTGCAGCTGCGGTCGCCAGCCAGGAAGCGTGGGGGTTGTCTCCGACAATCGCCCGCGACGACAACTCGGGGAACCCGCCGCCGCTGCTGCCAAACCCGATCGTAGGCCTGATGGGTGCGAACCCCCCGACATCCGCGACCCCCGGCAGCGGCGGCGGCGGGAAGCGGAAGAAGGGCGACAGCATCGGCGGGCCGCTCCCGCTCCCACTGGGGACGTGGGCTGCGTCCCACGCGGCAAACGGCGGCGGGCGCGGGCTCCAGCGTAAGGGGCCGAACCCGGCGCTGCGGCTGGAGACGGCGTCGTACCCTTGCTGCGGCGGCGGGGGCGCGAGGCTGGCCTGGGGCGGCGGGTTGGGGGTGAGGTGGAGGCGGCGGATCCAGACGGAGGCGAGCGGGTCGGGGTTGCCGTGCGGGCGAGGGTGCGACGTCTCTTGCAGGCGGTGGAAGGGGAGTGGGGAGCCCCCGCGGCTCCCGAGCGGGAGGTGCTCCGACATGGCGGCGTCGGCGGCGCCGAAAGAGGCCACGGGAGAAGGATAAGCGAGAGGCCGCGGAGCAGCGGTAGCTTTCTTCCCTTTCGCGATTCAATGGTTGGGGAAGCGCGATCGCGACCGTGACGAGGAGGAGCAGGGGAGTGAAGTGAAGCGACGGCGAAAGCGCGCGCGTCGGGGGAGCAGAACACGATCAGATGCCGCCGGTAAAGCAGTCACGGGCGGGGACAGAGACTGCAGTCGAGCCCGTCACTGAAGACGGAACTGAACTTGCTGCGCCTGCACGTCCACACGATTCCGTCTAATGGAACCATTTTCTTTTCTTTTCCCTGCCAAAGTTATCGCTTGGAATCAGGGACGAATTTAGTTAGGATTAGGGGAATCAGAGGCTTCACCTATTTTTAAAATGATTATTAATGAGCTGATTAGTAACGATTAACTAAAATGCAATTTCTTAGAGGGGCAGCCCCCTCTTGGATCCGTCCATGCTTGGAACGTTTATACCTACGTGTATAAGTATTTTGTGTATTTTGTTAATCTACAGTCATTTCGCTAGTGTCAACTTCTTGCATCTTTTCCATGCTCCTCGAATTCTAGTGTTGGTATCTTGGGTATCAAACTTCGAGCATAACAACGTGGGTAGCTCCCCCGCCGTTGGGGGTGCCCTCCCTGTTGGTATTATATGTTGAATCTTATCTGTTACTGTCTTTTAAATTAACGGATGCCTGTCCATCTCGTTACCATCAACTTCAATTTAATGGTTGAACCTTACAATGTCAAGTTCGAATATGAAAAAGGAAACGAACATGCATGTTATCTCCCTGGATCTTTCCTAGAACCAGCTACAATACTCATTTAGTTCAAAGGGTCATTGCCCTCCTAAATCTTTGGCCAAGCTGGATAGGAAGGAATGCAAGAGGAAGACAAGTTCAAGTAGATAATTGCATTTGTTTCTTGGTTAGTGTTTCGTATTTAGAGTCTTCTACGTGCATGTCTAGAAAGCTCGTCGATGCCCGTAATCAAAAACACCCCAAGGCATGCATGCATGAATAATTGAGCATTTTCTCATATCCAAGCCTCCATCGTCAAACTGAACTATAACCGTATTTTTCATGTGACTGGAGCACCTCACGGACTCACGATTTGAAGTTGAGGAATTGTCGACACTCTAGAGAATATACTTTGTCGAAGGTCGACTATCGAACATCAGATGCACGGTGATTATGTCCATGCAACGCTTTCTCACCATTTATTGTTATTCTAGTCCGTGTTGCTCGTTGGCTGCAATTATAATTTAATTGATAAAAATAGTAATTTTGACATATCTCCATTAAATTATGTTCCTCAAGAGAACAACCATGCCAACGGGGTTGTCTACTTGAATCTCTCTACTAGCCAAAATACTAAATCACTGTCCACCAAAGATTGTTCGAACGTTGGATTACAACACTATAAGTCGTGGAAGCAACACCTCTTTCATAACCCTCTTGAACTTTTATCTTAGAAGATCCCATTCCTTCACCCTGAGTCTTATGGATGTACGGCATCATCATCATAAAAGAGTGTTTATCGTCATACTAAAAATTTGCACCACTCAACGCAACCACGTAGTTTGACATCCATTCAACATACTCAGTAGACAACAATGTTTACAGAGATAATTCGACAAACATCTGCAAAGCTTAGCCATCTTAAATGCACATAATAGTTAGATTTATAATATTTTTTCGAACACTTTTATGAGGGACACAATTCAAATCAACCTATCGAGCCGATCACCTCCGCCGCTCATCCTCTTCTATTGCCTCTCATTTTCCTAAATCAAGACGCTCACCTCTTAGCAGCATGGAAGCCCTCATAGTGGAGCTTGAAAGGAGAGAGTTCTTCATGATGCCAAGATTGGGGATCATGGTGCCTGAGGGTGAATGGCGCAAGGCTCAACAGATCCAATGACGCGGGGCTAAGACAAGCCAAGACGGTGATGGTCGATGCGCCTACTATAGATAGTGAATTTTGAAATATATTTATGAAACGGAGCTTGTTTCGACATGCTGCAAGCGTTTACGTTTTTATTACTACGGGCGTATGAGCAAGATGCTGCAATCCCACCAGAGTCTGTCACAATATACGCCAAAAGTATTTCTTTTAGTGCTAGGGCTATTCTGACTTTTGATATAAATAAAACGAGAAGGCCTTTTTGGGACAAACCGAAGGAAATGATCAAGCCCATCTACAGCGAGTCCAGGTCCAACCAGCGAAACAACCTTTTCCGCAAAAAAGGAAACCCAGCGAAACAACCTGCGGTAACTCGTAAGGTCACTCAAAAAAAAAAAAGGAGTGGTAATTCGTAAGGCGGTATCAATGCCTCGCGATTCGTGCAAGACGATCCGATCCGCCCGATCATCCGATTGCCCTACCCTCTCGTCTCCCTCCCCGCCTCATAAATCCACCGCTCCCACGCCCCATCTCATCTCGCCGCCCGACATCCAAGCCCAAATCCCCAAATCGCCCCTAAAACCCTAGCCTCACGCCATGGCCGCCTCCCCCACCGCCTCCGCCTCCGGCTCCGTGGCCGCGGCGGCGGCGGCTGCCTCCGAGGCCAACGACGGCCCGGTGCTCTCCGTGGTGACGAAGCGTCTCCGCGCGCTGCGCAAGAAGCAGAATCGCATCTCGCAGATGGAGGAGTCGGTCGCTGCCGGCAAGACGCTTAACCAAGAGCAGAAGGAGGTGCTCCGCTCCAAGCCCATCGTCGCGGCCGTCATCGAGGAGCTCGAGCGCATCCGCGCTCCGCTCTCCTCCGCCCTCGCCGAGGAGCTCTCCACCATCCCCGCCCCCAGCGCTGCTCCGGCCACTGACGCCGGCTCCTCTTCCTCTGGCTCCGATTCATCCATCCAGGACCTCCTCGCGCTCGTCTACTTCGGCTCCCTCTTCGATGTGAAGCCGCAGAGCGAGTTCGTCACCACCATGGTTGCGCGCACGCATGAGCGCAGCTGCTGCATCACCTATGACTATGTCACAGATGATGCTGCGGAGCTGCTCGCGGAGAGCGACCTCGACGCGGTGGCTACTGTGGCCGCCCTTGCTGCAGCCCGCCCTTCTAAAGCAGTGGGTGTGACCCACCGCGACGCTCTCCAGGCCTGTGCCCACCATGCCCGCCTATGGCTCAGCCGTGCTGATGAACCGATCAGTGCTGATTCCTCTGTTACATGTGAGGATTTATATAGGTTTCTAATCTTGTTTTTAAAATTGATTTGTGGTAATAGATGTCTGACAGTTGTTATATCTGGATTTTTTGGCTGTAGACGCTGCGGTGAGGGCTAAGTTGGACAGGATCATGGCATCAGATTACTACACAGCACAGACTGAGATGAGTGATATGGCGGTTGCTGTTGGAAGCTATGGAGCTGGAGGTGTGCAGCCGCAGGAGAGCATAACTGTGTCACCAGAGGCACCAGCAGTGGAGGAAATAGCTGCTGAAGGTCACAAGGTAAAAATGACGGTTTTTCTGTTGTTGCATTTAAATTCCTTCTTAGGATGTTGCCAAGTGATTGTTATCCTGTTGATCTGAGGTGTGTTGATGATTGGTTTGCTGCAGTAGAATGTTGTTATTGTCATCATCATCTCTGTCATTAGCCTGATGCCCTGATTGCTGCTTGTGTAGAATAACTTCACGGGGTAAAACCTTAAGGGAACACCATTTAGGGTGTGGATTGTAGTAAGCTTGTGAGTTTTGATAATTTGCATATGCTCTTTAAATATTTCATATGGATGTGCACAGACACTGCAGAGCTAATAACATGCATTGCCTCTGTATCATTGTCCTGGAACAAAACACTATTTTTTTTATGATCTCTCCCTTGTCATATATTTGTGCTTCCCTATGGTCATTGTATAATTTTGTGTGTCATGTCACCACTATTTGGTGGTAGCGTAAGAAAATATGAACTTAGTTTAGCTATGTTAATCCTGATGATCTGCTGTGCATAAATTAATGTGCATTGCAGATTTAAAGAATTATTTACGACAAATTCCTCTTGTGGCAGTGTTTTAGTGAGTTATGCAAGTCAAAATTGCAGTTGTGGCATAATACTCCCTCTGTTCTCTTTTACTCCCTCCGTACCATATTAAGTGCTGAAATCTTACATGTATCTAGACGATTTTTAGGTAATTTGAGTTACTTAATATGGGACGGAGGGAGTACTTGACAAATGTGTTCGATATGCTACTTGGGCTACCGGTAGAATACTGTGACAGTATGAAAATGTATTTAATAAAGAATGTACTGTAACTTTTACTAGTACACGCAACACTCATTTTGCAAATACATGTTATACAGAATGTATGTGTACTATTCAAATATCCACTAAAACAAGCTGTTTATATTACTGACATGGAGATAGAATCCTAGAACAAATGATTAATTAAATCTCCCTTATGTGAGGATTAAACTCCCTGTTAACTCTGTTAAACATGCAATTATGTGGAAATTTGTAGTGGTTCGACTCAATTCTTGAGCCATTGGATTTGATTATGTGATGGTCATGCAGTAAAGATCGAGTCAAAGACATCGGGCATTTGTATGGGGCCTAAGGTTAACTCATGAGTTCCTTGAATTGAATTATGTGAAGATTATTTTGATTCACTCTAACTTGGACCTTAATATGGATATGGCCAACATCTAACTAGATAGTTTTAAACCTATTTGGGATCAAACTTTAGAATATGTCACTGATTGTAGGACATCAAGTAAAGTGAATGGAGGGCCGTAGTTGTTCAGCATGCCCTTAAAATGGTTATTTTATACTATTATTCATGTTTGTTGGAATTTAGTAAGTACATTTTCTTCGCATCTTGTCTTACTAAATTAGCTTGTGGTTGAAATACTTTTAGCTATCCAAAATTGGTTCTGTACTATGTTAGTGAATCTATATATGTATTTATAATTCAAAGGTATATCCAGTAGTGTGAGAAAGAAAACGAGCCCTGAAAAATGGATACATGAAATTCATTAGCCCTATTTATCCTTCTGGGAAAGGAACAATTTTCTACCCTGTGCAAAAACATATCAATCCAGTGCTTTTAAAAAAATACCCCTTTTCCATGAAGATGAATAGCAAATAAAGGATTGCAGAATTTACATACACTCCCAAAAAGCCACGTAGGTTAAGTTTTGGGTATAAGATATTGGTAGGCTATAGCTTCCAGGGCACTCCCAAAAAGCAATTGTCTTCCGTTTACACTCCTTTTCCTTAGTAGGCCTCTCTTCTCATAGTCTATTTAATGTTATTCCATAAATCACACAAGGGAATTGGTAACCTCTGTTTGTGTGTACGGTGTCTGTATCTCCATAGTTTTTCTTGCTTAGAAACAATTAAATCAAGATGTTTTCAGTAATCTTTGAACAAACTAATATCAGCATGGCATTTATTATTTTCATAGTGTTTTGTTTGTCTTCTCTGAAGTTTATGTTAGCTGATTAGGTAGATCATAGAAGTAACAATTACCCCTCCATGCATTTTTTTAAGGCATATAGATTTTGTCTCTTAAGTAAAAACTTCTGAACGTTTGACCAAGCATATAGTGAAAAATATCAACATCCATGATACCAAATCAATACGCTTTGAAAACATATTTCATGATGGATCTACTGATATTGATTTGCTACTGGAAACAAAATATCCACATCTATGATTTGGCTGCACTGGATTGATGTGTTGATCCTACTGAAGCAATGTGAACAAAATGGTGTGGTGTTTGTTCTGTACTTGTGGAAATGATGTTGTCTTATTATTATCTTCTACTTATTATGTTTACTTGTTGACAGGATGAGAAGGAAGATCCTCAGGAGACAGAAATCTACAATGATCAGTCCAATGCAGCTGATGGCCAAAATGTGGTATTGACCGATGACCTGCTGTTTCTTTTTTCTGATTATGCATGATGTAATATATTTCCAACATATACTGATTTAACAATTGCAGGATGGTGAAGCTCCTGTGAACCCTCCTGAGGAATATCCCTCAGCTGAGGCAGAGCAGGAAAAATTTGAAGATGGGGATTATCAAGAGCAGAGGAATGTTGAGCCAAAAGACCAACAGTTTCAGACCCCTCGACGATCTTACCAGAACCAGCGAGGTGGTGGTCGCGGTACTGGCAGGAGGGGCTACTCTAATGGCCGTGGTGGTCGTGGAGGCCGGGGTATGGGTGGTGGATACCAGAATGGTAGGGGAGGTGGTGGTGGATATCAGGGTGGGGGTGGATACCAGGGAGGTGGTGGTGGGTACCAGAATGGCCGGGGTGGCAGAGGTGGCTACTATGAGGAGGGATTCTACCAAGAGAGGAACTTCAACAACAGAGGCAGGGGTGGTCGCGCCGGTGGCAATTCTTATTACAACAACCAGGGAGGAGGTCAGCAGGGAGGTGGCCATCCCCAGCCAGGGAGAGTTGAGCTAGGCGCAAACGCTTAGCCTAACTATTTTTCTTGGGTGTCAGGTGAGGGAAGGGCATGTCGAGTCTGGGAGCCATTTTGTTATTATAGAACTAACTTAGCCTGTTATTATGTCGAAATTCGCCCCATCTGTGAGTTATTTTGTTGCTCCAATGACTGCATATGGTTGGTCGATAATGTGGAATACTGTTGGAAGTTAAGCCTCGAAAGATCTCTTTCATGTGCTTATGTTCTGCCTGTCTGTCAAAAAGATTTCCTTTTGGGTTTTGTTGTTGCTTTGTCCAGATTTCCTTTTGGGTTTCGTTGTTGCCTTGTTGTTTTATGTCCTTGTCCACATATTGACACTTAATGGTGCTGGTAAGTTTGATGCTTCGAAGATGGCTTCAATTGTTTGTTGTAGCCTCGTCGTCTCCTGCTGGTTTCTAGTAGTTGCATCTGGCTTGTATGAAAGGTCTTGTTTGTCTTCTTTCAACTATAATGGTGAGTAATTCTATGATGTTGAAGTGTGCCACCTTCTTTATTCTGAGTTGCGGCTATGTTTGCCGTCGAGCTAGCAAAATGCTTTGTTTCTGCACGGTTGGTTGCTCCCTGGTTTGTTTAGTGTTAGGAATTGTGTCGCAGGGCTTAATCAGACAGCTGACCTAGAGAACAAATACCGCGTCTTGTGTTCTGGGAAAGCGTAGTTCTGCTGAGCAGATCTCTGAGTGAATATCGACATTTGCATTAAGATTTTAATTGACTTGCCGCGTTGTCTCCGTAAGCTATCTAAGCGTGTAAACTCGCTTGATTGGCTGGGTAAGGTGAAGAAAGGCTCGGAATGATACCAGGGGTTTGCTTGGATCGCTGGATACATCATTCTGCTCTGCTGCACGTCGAATCATGCCCGCTGCATGCTAGGCTGTTTGACCGCTGCTTTCCCAGTTGTTTAATCCTCTCAAGCTGCGATAACTTTTGGCTTAAGGTGCCCCAAAGCGGAAACGCCAAAGCGTAAAAGCGCACTCCTTTCTAGCTTGTTCGTTGTCTGCCTTCGTGCTAATATTATTACTAGTCCGCTGCAGTCCAGCGACCCGATGTCGCTGTCCATGAAGATTCCTGTTGCTTATCCATCAACTACCATATACCTAATTGCTTCTGATGATGACATGGATGGGCTCTAGATAGCATCCTCGTATTTCTCTCTTTTGTCCGCGCTTCGTCTGGAGCATGCGCTACGTATCATAATTATCAATTTCTCTCCATAGATGTAACCGTAGCCAGAAGGGTTCGGTGGTTAATTATCTCGGCGCCAGTAGCTCTCAAAGAAAAGGACAGCTATTTTTTCCCCGTCAGCATCCTTCACTCTCACGCCTTAACTCCAGGTCATTCTCCTCTTATATACACTCGTTTATATGTATTCACACGGTTTTCACACCTCAACAACGGCAGCTGAGATTTTGCAGGTGAACGACACGGGATCGAGGGGACAAGACAAGACCAACTCATTGCATCGATGCAGCAAGTCGTAATGGTCTTTCTAGTCCCAGAAACAGACAACTATTTACTGCAGCAGCAGAAAAAAGAACAGCAGGGAGGCAGCAAAAGTGACAGGATTTCTTTTTTTAACTGCACAGCCTCGGAAAGCTGTTAAGGCCTTCGAAAGAGGAAGAAAAAAGAAACCGTTTCCGTTCCCTCGCGCGCTTGCCCGCTTTAAGTTTCTCCCGTCCGTTGATCATCCATTGGTAGAACGTACGTAGACACGAAGCAACCTTCCTTCCTCCCCCTTTTCTCGATCGCTCCGATTTGTTTATCGAGGCAAGCAGAGTTTTTAACTGCTCTTGGAATATAATTGATCCCTTCCTCCTCTGCTCCCCGCTGCCGTGCTCTGGAGTGCATGGACCCGTTCCCCGCAACGACACATCCTTCCTAGCTTCTTCTTCCATTGATCCAGTAAACCCCGCAGACTAGATTAGAGAGAGCTCTGGAGTGCATGCACCACGCAGTAGTTAGCTAGCGGAGGAGAGCAAGAAGCCAGCCAGCTGAATTGGGCAACTGAGGGAGGTCCGGAAGCACCCAGAAGCTTCTAGGACAGGCAAGGAACGTCGTCCCATACAGCATGGGCAACGCTTGCTTGTTCTGCTGCACCACCACCACCTCGCCTCAGCCACACGCGCCCGAGTCGGCGGAAGCACCGCCGCCGCCGCCGTATACCAGGAAGAAGAAGCCGCAGACGACACCATCCACGAGCCAAAGCCACAGCCAGGGCAAACCAAGCCCCACCGCCGCCAGGGCCAGCCCTAACCCGAAGCCCAGACCTAGCCGACCCAGGCCCAAGCCCAACCCATACGCAGCGGCGTCGCCGTCCCGCGGCCCCGGCGGCCCGCGGGTGCTGGACGGCGTGGTGCCGCACCACCCGCGCGGGCCACGCGTGACGGACAAGTACCACCTGGGCCGCGAGCTGGGCCGGGGCGAGTTCGGCGTGACCAGGCTCGCCACGGACCGCGGCCCGTCACGGGAGCGGCTGGCCTGCAAGTCCATCCCCAAGGCCCGGCTCCGGACGGCCGTGGACGTGGCCGACGTGCGCCGGGAGGTGTCCATCATGGCGTCGCTCCCCGACCACCCGGCGCTCGTGCGGCTCCGGGCCGCCTACGAGGACGTGGACGCCGTGCACCTCGTCATGGAGCTCTGCGACGGCGGGGAGCTGTTTGACAGGATCGTGGCCCGCGGGCGGTACACGGAGCGCGCCGCCGCGGCCGCGGCCAGGACCGTGGCCGAGGTTGTGCGCGCGCTGCACGCCGCCGGGGTCGTGCATCGGGACCTCAAGCCGGAGAATTTTTTGTATAAGGGGAAGAGCGAGGACGCGCAGCTCAAGGCCATCGACTTTGGACTCTCCGTCTTCTTCCGGCCAGGTCAGCTCCATCGTTCGCTGCCTTTGCTCGCTTGCTTGCCTGCACAATTCGCTTCCTCCTTTTTTTTTAATTCGTGCAAACAATTAGTAGTACAACAAGTAGACAAACCGCGTGCAAGTAAAATGATTTGTGCAATTATCAACCGAAGCAACGCTAAAAAGTCCATGGCCTAACTGCTCTAGGCTTTTATTTTTTTTGAATTTGGACTTGTTCTTTGTATAACGCGCGCCTTCTTCGCGCTGTAGTCCGGCCATACATGGACCGAGATTATTTTTAGCTACATATTAGGGAGCCTAATTACTACTCTCTTCTCTCCGTTGCACTAAAACAGCGACAAATATTTTAGAACGGAGGGAGCAGTATAAGCTAAGCAGCAGCATCTAGTCTCTTTATTTACGCTTGTTTTTTAGCGGCAATTCTGAATGACTTTGTTAGTACTTTCCGTGGGGCACTGTTTTCGGAAAGATAAAACAGAAGTTTGGTAAAAAATGAGTGAAATTAAGCTCGCGCATTTGGGTAATGGGTACCCGGCCCGGCCGTTGTGCCGCGCTTACTTTCTTACAGCGAAAATTTCTGCTGCCCCTTGCGATCATGACAGTGAAATCTACACACAAAATGCTCCATGAGAAAAATGTCCACATTTCCGGCTGCCGGGGGTGCAATGTTCCTTGTCAGTGGTTGAGTACTTGGTCGCGAGTACGTGCATGGTTTTGTCAGCCTTAGCTTAGCTAGTTTTGAGTGTTTCTTGTTCCCCTTCGCTGTACCTGACTGATCGCATCCCACAGATCGTGTAGTCGAGGAGGTCGATCGGCCAGTCGGCCGTGTCAAACCCTAAAACGTCGAAAGCCATGAGAAATTAGAGATAGAGATGAGCAGTTGTGTACAGACGGTTTCTTTTATTCAAAGCATAATCGCGTCCACACCTCTCGCTCTCGGCCCAGTTCACCACGCATGCCAGCATAAATGGCACGGCCCGTATCTAAAATTTCCGCTTAAGCTCCCAATGTGTTAAAGAAAATCTCCGAGTTTGAAAACCAGCGCGACAATTGGGTATCAGGCCGTTAATTGCAGCGGGCTGACGTTTTTACAGCGAAATTTTCAGCTGCCGCTTACGATCACGACAGTGAAATCTGTACACAAAATGCTCACCGTAAAAATGTCAACGCTTCCAGCTGCCGGGGACTGTGGCCGGGGTGCAATGTTCACCGGACACGCCGCGCGCCTCATCGTCAGGTTGAGTGCTTGGTCGCGAGTACGTGGACCGGGATGGTTTCGTGATTTCGTCAGCTAGTTTGGTGTTTTTAGTTCTTCCACAGATTGCGTAGTCGAGGAGGTCGATCGGCATCGTCAAACCGACCGCGTCCAAAGTCATGAGAAATTAGAGCCAGAGAGATGAGCAATTGTGTACAGACGATTATTTCTTCCTAATGGCTCGCGTAATTGCCTGCACACCTCTCGGCCCAGTTCGCCAACGCGTGCCAACGGAATGGCACGCGGCCTGTGTTTCAAATTTCTGTCTGTCCTCTTTTTTTTTCCTTTTTTTTTTACTTGCATGTGCAATGTGTTACTACTTTCTCAGAAAAAGAAAATAACTGAGCAAAATGCAACAGGCGAGCGGTTCACGGAGATCGTGGGCAGCCCGTACTACATGGCCCCGGAGGTGCTCCGCCGTAACTACGGCCCCGAGGTGGACATCTGGAGCGCCGGCGTCATCCTCTACATCCTCCTCTGCGGCGTCCCTCCCTTCTGGGCCGGTACTCACTCACTCAGCTAGACATTGACCACGACGCATGCACACGATCGAAGGCATCCTCATTCATCATGGTCTGGACTCTGAAATCTGAATTTGCACGCAGAGACGGAGCAGGGCGTGGCGCGCTCCATCCTGCGCGGCGTGGTGGACTTCCAGCGCGAGCCCTGGCCCCGGATCTCCGACAGCGCCAAGAGCCTCGTGCGCCAGATGCTCGAGATGGACCCAAAGAAGCGCCTCACCGCCCGCCAAGTCCTCGGTACTGCGTGCTAACTCTATGCATGCAAGGTGTTTGTTGGAATGTTGGTTCGCTGATCTCTGACTGACATGCATGTATGTTTTGGGTGTGTGGGCAGAGCACCCGTGGCTGCAGGACGCGAAGAAGGCGCCGAACGTGCCGCTGGGCGACATCGTGCGCGCGAGGCTGAAGCAGTTCTCGGTGATGAACCGGTTCAAGAAGAAGGCGATGCGGGTGATCGCGGAGCACCTGTCGGCGGAGGAGGTGGAGGTGATCAAGGAGATGTTCGCGCTCATGGACACGGGCAAAAACGGCCGGGTCACGCTCCAGGAGCTCAAGGCCGGCCTCACCAAGGTCGGCTCCAAGCTCGCCGAGCCCGAGATGGAGCTGCTCATGGAGGCCGTAAGCTCGATCGCTAGCTAGCATTCTCAACGATTTCTCCTGTCCTGAAATGGCAATCCCCCACCTGATCATTTCTATGCTTTGGTGCTGCAGGCTGACGTGGATGGCGACGGGTACCTTGACTACGCCGAGTTCGTGGCCATCACCATCCACCTGCAGCGGCTCTCCAATGACGAGCACCTGCGCACGGCGTTCCTCTTCTTCGACAAGGACAGCAGCGGCTACATCGAGCGCCAGGAGCTGGCCGACGCGCTCGCCGACGACAACGGACAGGCCAACCACGCCGTCGTCGACCACGTCCTGCAAGAGGTGGACACGGACAAGGATGGCCGGGTCAGCTTCGAGGAGTTCGTGGCCATGATGAAGTCCGGGACGGACTGGCGGAAGGCGTCCAGGCAGTACTCCAGGGAGCGGTTCAAGACGCTCAGCAACAGCCTCATCAAGGACGGATCGATCTCCATGGCACGCTAACGCTAGCCGCACTTGTTTTATGATGTTCAGACTTCAGGGTCCCGATTCAGAACTGGTCAATGTGCGATGCTTGGTTTTTGATGCATACAGCATACATCACTCGAATTTCCTGGTCTTCTGCTTCTTCAGTTTGTTTTGTATATTACGTTTGTTGTAGACCATCTGAATTTTCCGTATAAGATTGAAAGGGAAATGTCTTTCAACATGCGTTGGCCCATGGATGTAACTAGTTGCACAAGTTACCACAGGTGTTCAATTTGTAGAAAGGAATCCAAGTTACCACAAGGGTTCAATTTGTTGCAGAAACTGTTTCGATTTCAGATTTGATGCCTCTTCAGGAAAAATAATACTATTCAGATTTGATTGACTATGCTAGAAAAACAAAGTGTCTAGACCCGAATTAATTGTGCACGCTGCGCCGCCCCCATGAAGCACCTCATGCCACGAACACGAAGGAAGCACTTTCGCCATTTGCCGGGCCCAAAACTACCGGGATACTGCAACGAATCTCAATGCCGTCGCCCACGACCCGACAGGCCTCTCCAGGCGAAGCAGCCCACAGAGCCCAGTTGACGTGGCAGCAGCGTTAGCCTCCGCTATGAGCCCAACACCTTAGGTTAGCTCGAGCCCAAATCTAGCCTGCCAACGTGCGGCCGTCCGGGCCCAGTCGCCGCTGCTCGCGAACCATCCAGTGGACCACAACTTGCTCTAGCCCAACCAGGCCGATCCGGCCAGACAAGCCACACACACAGCCCGTCTAGAGCAGGTGCAGCTTCCTCGCCGGGGCCCCTGTTAGTGAAATGATCATGTTTCATCGAGTTCTGTTTCATCAAACGAAAAATCTATTTTCATGTCCTACGTGACCTGACCTTATGCGCGGACGTTTCGTACGTCGTCTGATCATCTTTGTGCAGTGTACGAAGAGGTTGCCTATACTTAGAAAAATCACGTCTGAATGTGGAGATGAAGGACAAAAAGTTGCAAGACTTCTCATAAGTCATAACCAAGAGACTCTATTAGCTCAAGATAGAGCACTCTTCTCCGTTGTATGAGACATCACCTCTTAATTTTAAATGTCTTTGTAATTTCGATCGTTTCGCAATTTTAAATGACCGGCCGCGCTGCATATAACACTAAGTGATACTCCCTCCGTCTCATATTAAATGACTTTCTATTACATGTATCTAGATCTTTTTTAGACATAGATACATTCATATTTGGACAAATTTGAATCACTTAATATGAAACGGAGGGAGTATAAGTGATAGCTCATTGTATAACGCTTTTTTTTTTATCTTCAAGTGGCGTAGAAAAGTAAAAAGAAGGTGTCTATCAACCACATGTGGCCTTTGACAGTTTGATGGTATTTTGTTAACGGGAGATATGAATTGATTCAATGGAGAAATTCATTATATAAATTAGATAGCCTAGTCTAGATACCATAAAAAGTATGTCGAGTTGAACTCTACTTGTTAGGGCATATTCAAGAGGACGATGTTAACTTTTTCTTAGCAAAGCCGAAAATGTAAAAGTTGATATGGAAGAAAGAAATAAAACGATGTTTGCTACACATAACTAACCGATGATCTCTTTGCAAAAAAGACGCGACAACTTTTTCTTAGCAAAGTACTATTACGTTTCTTCTTTTCATCACATTTTTTATAATTAATTTTGCTCATACCAGCATTGACAGGAAGACATGATGCTACAGTCAAAATAAGCTATTCCCTCCGTTTCATAATTCTTGTCTCGAATTTGCCAAAAATCAGATGTATATATTTCTAAAAAATGTCTACATGTAATATTTTGACAATAATTATGAAACGGAGGGAGTATGTGATAGTTTTTGTTTTTAGTTACTTCCTTCGATCCATAAAAAAATGCCATCCATTTAATACAAAATTTGTACTAATTTAGTACAAGAGACGTCACTTTTCATGAATCGGATGGACGTTCAGGACCTCAAGCTACATCCTTCGTGAGCCCGGCACCCAGCCCGGTAAGATGCCCAACTGAACATAGGCCATACTATTTTTGCAGTAATTATATAAATATGGTACTAGCTCCGTTTCATATTATACTAAATTCGTGCTAGTTAACATTAGAAGGGAGGGAGTACCTCAACATCACACTTTTGTGCCCGTATGCAGCCTTGCTAATAAGCTGGTGCTAAGAAAACTTTAGACCCAAATCTTACCCTTGGAGCATGCCGCTAAGATATTTTTTTTGTAGCATTGGTTCTCGTACAAACACCAAGCTCCAAAAATCTTTGGCTGGGCCATGCCAACCTCTCTGCTGTCTCAACTACTCCCTTCATTTCATAAGATTGACGTATTTTGTTTTGTTAAGATAATGATTTAACCAACGAAAACTCTATTGATAGGTGTTTTTTCATACATGAAATTTATATCAATGATATTCGTTTTTAAAAGTTCTTACTAATGATCATAGTTCCATATCATATAACTTACATATCAATAAAGTAATCATTGATCAAAAACTTGTCTTAACGAAACAAAATACGCCAACCTTTGTGAAAAGGAGGGAGTAGTCACTTAATCTCTCTTTCATGTCTCATAAAAGTGTATATTTATCAGATGAGACCCATCAAAGCATCCTTTATAAGCATTACATCAATTTTTTTCTGTTCTTGAACTTGGCTCTAACTTCTTTCCTAAGCTTACTTCACATTGCTCGTGGCCCTACAAGTCAATAATTCCATCGTTCATGTGCGCGGCATGCATGTCTGCTTTTATGGGCATTATGATTATCCATTAGCTAGCCAGGCAGACAGTTGTGGAATCCGGCACCGGTTCCTTTCGACGCAGAACGTGACAATTCGTGAAGTAACAGGTTAAGATTCCACCGATTAGCTCCTTTCTTTTGGCACTGTCCAGAGAGAGCGGGCAGCGATGATACGGGCACAGTTGTAGGCTACAAACCATTCCAGAAACCCAATCGCATAGCCAAGCACTACGTTTGTTCCTCCTGTGACAGAGGCCTTCAATTGATCGGATTTTCGCTGCAGTAGCAGTAACGTTTAGCAAAACGAAGAAGTACTGGTGATGTCTCTGAGATTTTCCTCCACTGACTGAGTCGAAGTGAAGATAACCGTTGCCTGACCACCAATCGGTTGGCAAGACGGCCGGTTTGCGCAAAAAAAGGAAGAAGGTTGGCAAGAGGATGTGTTGCTGTTAACATGCGTCGATCAATATGTGACGGTGAGACAATCTTTCCTGTCGTCGTCGGTTGTACTGCTCGGCCGGACGGATAATGCGACGATTCCACATCTTCGAGTTCGGACTTCAGACCATCTATTTCCTTCTTTCTTTCACATCGTCCGTCCTGATGCGGCTCGATCGAACGGACGACTCAGGTCCCACGGATGAATTGGATCGCTCCATGGCTCAACTACAAGTCTACAAGTGCAGTGAACCTAGGCAAGTCAGTCTAGCTTATCCTTATCTGTTCCCTCAAAAGAAAATAAAACTCGATCAGAAACCGGCATCCGTCGTGATCGGGCAGACAAGCTCCGCGGGGAAATGCATCATCGGTCATCAATTCCCCTCCTCCTTTTGTTGCCTGGATCGTCATCGCTACTCGCTGCCACACGGCCACACGAACAACGCCCTGACGCAGGGCATGTTCATTTATTATACTCCTATATGTAATATTCGCCGTTCTTTTGTGCCGACTGACCGATGATGCGGCACGCCGCATCGCCGGAGCCAATACAGGAGTCCAGCTCGCCGCACACTGCATGCGATTCTTTTAAGCAGGTTCTCGCTTTCAGCGGATAAAGATCGTTGCGTCAGAGCGAGCCGGAGTAGAGACAGTGATACGTATACATACATTCTAGGCTTCTATACTTCGTAGTAGACTAGCGGTATTTGTTCGCTGCTTGCTTCGTCACTCTCAACTTTCCGTTTACAAGTTCAAAATGAACATGCCTAGCTTCTAGTTGTATATACGGGCGCTATTTGATCCGCAGTGTAGTGAGACCAGATGAACAGTGAACTGCAACGTATTGTTATGTCTACGGAGAGGGACTCTTTGGTCAATTAATGTTCTTGACGACATGCCTTGACCTGTTTCTTGATTCTGGTTTCAAAAAATATTTTTTTTTGCGAGCAGATTCTGGTTAGTACTTAGTTGACTTTGATATAATAAGGCGATACATATACTATCTAATATCTAATTAAAGTGGCAGAAATTTTACGGCCTAGATTTTGCGAAAATTATCGCACGGTCAAAAAAAAAGCCTGGGATCCGCATGGGTATCCAACACGGAGACACTAATTTAACAGGAGTTTTCTCGCTAGCGCGATTGCCACTGCCCTCCTCCATCCCTCCGACGAGAGCCACCGCCCATCTCCATCCAGACGCCTGCTACTCATCTACATCCCCACTGCATCCCGTCCTCCATCCCCTCCGCCTCTAACCCGCGCCGCCGCCGTCCTCCATCCACAGCGCCTCCATCCCGCCACCAACCGCCGGCCGCCTCCATCCCGACCTGCGACGCTGCCCACCTCCATCCCCATCTCCTTCCCCACCGGCAGCCCCTCCATTCCCTTTTCTTTGGACCACGTCGATGCCAAGGCACCACATCTTCTCCTCCTTGCACCTCTCCCTCCCTCTATACGGCAGCAGCACCACCACCATTCTTCTGTCAGTTCTATGTGGTTTCTAATCCAACCAATGGTTCAATTTGCAGGTGTTGTTAAGTTTTATGTTGCTTTGAACATTATGCATGACAAATTGACAATCAGGAATATTTTTATTAGTACTAATTATTTTGAAGTGATAATTAATCATGAAGATATATACATGTCCATGAATTGGTAATTTGGTATTCAGCCGAATTCGATGCCAAATCATCGAATATCTACGTCCAAACGAAGCCTAAGAGGAAATTGGGTCTAGATAAATCAATTGGATAAGAGGAAATTGGAATCCAATCTGAACCAGCCTAGGCAAAGAGCATCACGATCCAAAATAAAAAGGCCAGACTAGCCAATTGTACGACCCAAAACTGCCACCACATCCGCCGCGTGTTCTGCGCCCTCTGCACGGACAACTTTGCGCCGCGCCCGCTGGAGACGACGTGCGGGAGGACGACATGCAGATCAGGGCCTGCAACTACTGATCTAAGCACTGACTGGAGGAGACAGTCAGGTGGAGCGACATGGCGCAGCCGCCGAGCCCATCTCCGTCAGCTGTGAGCATCAGGAGCGATAAGTCATGCTTCAATCCCATCCGAGTGCAATTTTGATAAAGAGTTGTATGCATCGATAAAAAAAACTAGCTAGATCTAGCTAGCTAGCTAGCCAATTCACGCGCACGCGATGCATGGTGCGTACAATCAAACTCAATGATCACCACGTGTCACATGGCACAACGCTGCTCCGAGCTAGCCCTCCTTGGGCAGGCCGATAAGCTGCTCCTGAATGTGCATTGGTGCAGAGCCGGGAGATGCCGGGCGGCCTCCGCAGCCGATGAGAGGAGGAATGGAGGAGAAGAGATGCCGGGTGGCCTCCGCAGTTGGTGAGTGGAGGAATGGAGGAGAAGGCGAGGCATGGGCAGGCCGATAAGCTGCTCCTGAATGTGCATGGGTGCGGAGTCGGGAGATGCCGGGCGGCCTCCGCAGTCGGTGAGAGGAGGAATGGAGGAGAAGAGATGCCAGGTGGCCTCCGCAGTTGGTGAGCGGAGGAATGGAGGAGAAGGCGAGGCATGGGCAGGCCGATAAGCTGCTCCCGAACGTGCAAGGGTGCGGAGCCTGGAGATGTCGGGTGGCCTCGGCAGTCGGCGAGTGGAGAAACGGAGGAGAAGACGAGGCGACCGAAGGCTGACAGGAGACAACTAGGGGAAGCCAAGAGATGACGACAGCGCTGTCAGACGGTCGGCAAGCGGCGGCGATGGAATTGCAGAGGCGAAAGCGGCAGGTGAGTAATGAGGATAATAGACCAGTCCCGTGCAACACTAGGAAGGTGACGGATGAGAAGAATCGATAAGTCCCCTTGGTGAATTATTCCGTGCTATTGTTGATGCCTAAATTTTTTTAGAATGCAACGGGCGAGCTGAGGCTGATAGATGAAAGGCATCAACCGACAACAAAGGAAGGCCGGAAGGCTGGAGCCGCCGAATGATGGTGAGAATCAAAGAGGCGGAGACAGATGCGTCAACGCTGGGTGAAGAATGAATCGGAAAACTCTATCGAGTCCTATAGGAAAATTAAATATTTTCTAAAAATATATAAAAAAATCGAGGGATACATGCAAAATACGTGTCACCCGTAGCCGGGCTGACCGTATTGGATGCTGGTACTTGACCTAATCCCTTGGTAAAACATGTCGTGACTACATAATGTATAATATAATACTAATGTGAAGCGTCTGTACCATGTTTCTCAAACAAAATAAAAGAATTCCAGATAACTCTTTCATATGAAAAAAAAAGATAGTTAAATGCAGCAAAAACACATGTTACATGTACAAGATAACTCTTTCGTATGCACACAATGTTAACAACAAAATTCTAATGCTAAAACATGCAATGTATATCTTATCTATAATATACGCATAGTTATGAATTCAAACTAATCTAAGCATTCAAAATATTCGGTCTTATCATCAGACGATCTGTATATATATTTTTGTTAGATTAAAAAAATAACAAACAGGATATTCCAAAAAAAATTTAAGTATTCCAAATACAATACATCTTTGCATATACAAATTAAAACTATTAAAACAACTATAAAAACATTATTACAGAACAGAAATCTAACCGCGCAATCTGCGCGGGTCACCCCGCTAGTTGCTATAATATAATGCAGAACAGTGAGCAGCAATTAGTATACGAGATACAGGCCACTGGCAGAAAGTTTTATTCGCTCTCCACTTGATAAAAGTGTGTTGATTTCTTCTAGGCCCACTCTAGTATGTTTCGGTTAAAGGAGGCCCTTAACTCCATCAAGACCTATCAGATTTTTTTTTGTTTGCTATTTCCAGAAATAAGCTTTCGATATCTTATGACACAGACGCATAGAGAAAATTAGTGTATACCTATGATGACACGGAAGAAATTGCATTAAACATGGGCGAAATGGTGCAAAGAGTCCGAAGATCCCCCTCAAGATTAATTCTTTTCTCTGGCTGATGCTTAAAAATAGCATATTAACAAAAGACAATTTATTGAGAAGAGGCTTTATGTATAAGACTGCCAATTCAGCGGTTTATTTAATGAAAATCGATGGGTGTCCATTGTTTGAAAAAAACCGAGAACACAAAAAAGAACATCACTGGAACTTTTTGACATTCATTTAAGTTGTGAGCGAAAACTATACTATATGCTAGCACACTGTTATGTTCTTTTACCATTACATACGCAGTACACCAACATATGCACACGTTTTAACCAACAAAGACAAGATAAATTCACGAATCTCACTAAATTTTGGCTGCCTGTATTGGCGTGTGACAGCACACAATTTACAGAACGCACCCGCGTGTGCTGAATTTAAACTCTAGCGGGTTGAGTCATGACTCATTGACTCTACAACCATCGAGAGTTGGTTCTAGCATGTTGTGTAAGACTATGATGTAACCGGTGGAGTTAGCAAAATTATCACTTACTTTTGTGGTTCAAAGGCCAAACTGAACTAACCACAATTATTTCTTTTTAAACTTCACTTTTTCCTTTTTTTTCTTTCTTTCCAGAGATTCAGGCAAATTGCTTCTTTGGTAGGCAGCTGGTTGGCTAAGGAACAAAGTTTGATCGATAAGACTGATCAGACTAATCTAGTCAATCAAAGAATTTCATACTTGGCTTAAAGTAAGGAAATGGTTGGCTAAGGACGATGAGTTCTCACCAAAAGGCTGACCAGAATCTGATTTGTCTTCCTCTCTATCCGGTGCGTATGTGCAGACAAACAAGCTGGAATGTTGCAATTTGTACGTAATGCTTTAGCTAGTTGGGTTTACTTCAATTACTTGGCCCTAAACCAGTGAAAAGCAGGTCGAGTTGGAAATTGTCAAATGAAACCGTGTGAGACTGCCTGCCTGCCTTAGCTTTAGCTAGCAAAGATCAGTTTTCCTTTTTGGGAGTAGTTCGCACGCATGTGGCTTGACCTTTGGTTCACGTGGCCTAGATCAATAAAAACAATCGTTTCTAAAAGCTCAGCCATAAATGACCTAGCACGAAACTTTAATCAAATTTGATCTTTTTTCAACACCAACTATGGGACGTACCTAGTCACGTGCAACATCATAGATGGATTTTTAGCAAACAGATTACATTTGGTTAAATTTTCGTACTAAATCATTTTTGGCTGAACTTTCATAAAGTAATAATCATTTTTGTCAATTTACACAACTCATATGTACTTGGCACATACGAGCTTTGGTTTAAGTACCACACAAAAAATATATATACCTCAATCCGGGTCTAATTGGTTTGCTTTAGCACACAAATTTCACTTTCTGGTATAGTAAGATCTATTATTAGTACCATGAAAAAAAGTATTACCTCCGATCCAAAATAAGTTTCGCAGTTTCGAACTTAAACTAGGCTTAGTTTAAAATTGAGACACTTATTTTAGATCGGAGAGACTATTTCTTACTAGCATAATTAACCAATCTTCTCTAATTTTAACTTTCTAGATCTAGATGCACCTTTTTTGTTCCCAACTCTAAGACTTTTGGTATACTTCTAGGATGTTCTTGATTTTTCCCCATATGTTCCTTCTAATTTTCTATTTTTGTTTTCATTTTTGTTTTAATAATTTTCTTAATTTATAAATTTTATATGAAATTCATTTCCTAAATTTTGAGATGTACATATTTTTAGATCTGATTTTTTCTCTTTCGTTTCTTTGGGTTAGCCAAGTTTTAAAGATCTTCAAAATTTCAGAACATTATTTTGAGTACATGCTTCTTAGGCCGTGTGCAAAATGGTCAGCGCATTCATCAAAGTTATGCCTAATTCAATGACTAGTTGAGGAACCAAATTTAGATTTCAAGAATAGTTATAAGACCAAAAGTCAAGTTATTTCCTTTTTTATTTTGGAAAATTTAACTTATTCCCCTTTCAAGTATTTGGCATGTACCCAACTATAGCCCACTAGGACATTAGCTCATATAGCAAAGCAAAGCAAATAAATGTTAGTTAACTTCTCTAATCCCTCGGAGCGATTCAGTACAACAGTGAGTACAACAATGATCCCTGATCCCACTTCTTCTTCACTTGACTCCTTTTGTTTCAACTATCCTAAATAATCCCGTGTACACGAGTCTCTCCAAAATAAATCTTCTCTTTTGTTTAATTTGTTGCATTTGTAAAACTTGACATCACAGATTTTAGATCGTGTACACGAGTAGAGCGTAAGGTTAAGAAACAAATACGATGACGTGTCACTGTATTTTGTAACCATCTTATTCAGTTTTAACGATAAGATGTAAATAGTATTTCACTTGGGCCGAAACAGAAAAATCTGCTTTTTTTTGTGGGCATAACATAACAGGGTGACCACTGACCACTGACCAGCACCGCAAATTCGCAATTCACAACTAGGCACCACACCCCCGTTGTGCAACCGATAGGCAAAGAGCCGGCCCCCCTCTTCTTGCCTTTCAACTCGAAGCCGCCACCACCTGCGACGAGTTTCGCCCGCCGCCGAAGAGCACGAGAAGGCTCTCCGTCCCGAACAAGGCCGGGATAACTTCAAATCTCGCGGGTGCAGGACGTCTACTCCCGTCCTCGAACCTCGCGGAGCCCTCCGGATCCGCGTTCACGCCTCGTGGACAGATCGGGAAAGAGGAGGAAGCAATGGCGGTGGATGATAATGAGGGCGCCGACAGGGTCACCATTGGCGTCTGCGTCATGGAGAAGAAGGTCGGGACCTCCCCTCCCTGGTTTCTTTGTTCGTTTTGGTGTTTCACCGTTATCTTCCAACGCTCGGGCGCTTCTTGATTTTCACCTCCCCTGCTGTCTCTCTCTGTGGTTGCCACCTCTGATCTGTTCTGAAAAAATTGCTTCGTGTTGTCGACGTCTCCGGTGCGCAGTTCTGGGATATGTTTTGTTCTGATCGCTTTCTCGATTTATGCCCAGGTGTTCTGCTCCCCAATGGAGCAGATTCTCGAGAGGCTCCGTGCGTTTGGAGAATTCGAGGTACGCGAGATCTTTTCTCCACGCCGCATTTCTCCCTCCCTACGCTATCAATTTGCAAGAGTGGAAACGAGCGTACTGCGATTGAAGCTACCCTCGGGGATGGGTGGATGGCGTAGAACTGAATGTGATATCTTTTCCCAGGGAAAAGCTTTTCGAAATACTTTATTGCCAGACATCCGTGAATCTTTGTGGATACCAATTTATTCTGCATCTTTTTGAATATAATACGTGCGGTCTCCATCGTGAGGTGGTTGCTTTTGCGGGTTTTCCCTAAGTGTTCCAGCTTATAGCAAATAGGTCCCTGAATATGCACTTGATATTAATGATCACTGCAGATTCTTGACAAATAATATCTTTGTGGTACTTACTTTATTATCAGTTTAAGCACTGTTGTCCAGTAAATTAAAGATTCGCTCTCGATTGATCAACAAGGCTATAGTTTTTTTAAGCCTCTAGGGAATGCCTGGATGTGGCTCAGGATTACTTGCCAGTAAATAATGCCTAGTACAATGCAATGATAATTTCAACATTTGGTCAGATTTGGTCTACGACATGTTTATATTAGCCCATTTGACATATTGCTATCTCCTAACTTTCTAGGGGGGACCACTGGGGCATTGACCACCTAGTGTAGTCCAAGGCTTGCCTAGGAGGAATAATTCGTCATGTTTTATGCTCCATCATACTATTACTATAATTTAAGCAGCTGCTCATGGTTCACTCACTCATCCTTGCTTTGATCTGTGTATAATGATATGACTCATCTCTATCTAGGAAAGGCACAGATTTTCTAGACACCTGTGACGCCACTATTGAACTCCTTGGCTCTTATGCTTCTTGTATTTTATTTTGCAGATTTACTGCAGAAATAATTTTACCATCTCCTATATTTGTTCAGTTCTTCTAATTTCAACAACTGCTATCTCAGGATCACTGTATTTTATAATCTAATCAATTTCCATGAATTTTGTTTTATTTATTTATCTTTTTTCCATCTGCAATTTTAAGTTTTTTAGGAAATCAAATTTCTCGCTATAGGTCAGCGGTTATTGGAGCCTTCCTGACCAGTTGTCATTCTGAATTACTTTTAACTGTTCTGCAGATCATAATATTTGGAGATAAGGTTATTCTCGAGGATCCTATTGAGATGTATGTAATGAGAACTCAGGTTATTGATTGCTTAATCATAATTCTTTTTGAGGAGTATAGGTCTATCCACATTCCTTCAGTACATGTTTTGACTGAAGGCCGTAAGCATAATGTCTGCACGGCTGTATGTTTAGGAGTAACATCTTACTTAGCTACAATTATTTTCAGTTGGCCAAAATGTGACTGCTTGATTGCCTTCTGTTCGTCTGGGTTTCCTCTTCAAAAAGCTCAGGCGTATGCTGCTTTACGAAGGTATGGTTGGGAATTTCTTTTGCTTGCTACAGTAGGTGTAGGCACATCTTCATCTTTTATTGGACTAACTTTTGTTCGAAATGATAACTTGTCTGAAAACTATGTCGCATATTCATTTTTATATATCCTATTATAATGTTGTTCATGGCTTCATGCAAATATTTATGCTGGTTTGAATATCTATCGCCAGGAACAATAGAATAATGCATACTGAAACTATTTGGTATTTTGTTAATTTTTCAGTTACTTACTTACTTACTTACTTACTTAACCTTATGTTCTGCTTACTGTTTATACATGTATACGTGCTTAAATGATGAGCTTATGTTTAAATTTATGCTGATCCTAATTCAATCTTCAGCACTGTTGTGGTTTCTAAGGTCTTATTAAAGTTTCTATATGTATCTAGATATTGGCAGTTAAAATGTACATGGACAGTTATATTACTGTCCCTCTGTGATCCCAGTCATTACAACCTTCAGTGAATATGACTTGATCAAAAGAAAGCTCGGAGAAAGTGGTACTTTCAGTTATTTGTGTAGTCACAACCAAAATAAAGCTTAAATAAGTACTATGTTGCCTTGTCAGTAATAGAACCTTTTTCTGAAGTGGACAGAGGTTACCTTCTCTGGTACTCAAGGTTACTTTGTTCACGTTGTTCAGTTAACTTGCATTCAGTAAGATCAATTTTGTTTTGTATGAATGCCAGGCCATTTTTAGTGAACGAATTGGAGCCCCAATATCTCCTTCATGACCGCAGAAAAGTATATGAGGTATTGTCACTGAAGAATTCATTCAATACCTTCTAGAAGTCAAGTGCACTCCTCTTTTTATCTGTACACTATCCTTGATGCAACAGCGTTCTTTTCTGCATGCTATATCGAGTTAGTGCTTCATTATAGTTTGTCAGTAAATAGAGACTCAACTTTCTGGAGCAGTTTGAGTAGGGTTGACGACAGTATTCCAAATTCCAGATTATCATTGTTACAAACCATATTCATGTACATTTCTCTTGAAATGGATTTTGCCGGAGTACAACTAGGTAGTATTGGAGTCAAATATCTGGTTTCAATAAATGAAGTTGGATCCCCTGAAGTGCAAAGTCTTCACGTGGCTTAAATTGACTAATCAATGTTGGACCGCTGATCTCCTAGAGTGCCTTGGCCTGCAGCACCTGGGCTAATGCCCGCTTTGTGACCAAGAGGATGAAACAATCTCAGATCTCCTCAGAGGCTGCATTTTTGTTCGCTAAGTCTGGTATTCGGTGCTGGCCATGTTCTCCAGGCAATCATGCCGCAGCTGGGTGATGATGTCAACACCTGGTTTGAGAGCGCGGCGGTGTGGGCGGGTCCTGACAAGACTAAGGGAGCACAACCTCTCATCATCCTCACACTGGAGGATCTGGAGGCTGCGCAACGACTGTGTCTTTGACTGCGCCATGCCAAACTGCCCCTCGTTGGTCAACTTGATCCTCTGTGAAGCCAACCATTGGATGGTTGCTGGAGCTAAAGCCCTTGGGCTCTTGTCACTGCAAGCGAGGCCTCCTGACTTGGCTGCTTAGCGGCGGTGGTGTTGGGCTGCGAGGGGTGCTTTATAGTTTTTTGGCTTGTTTTCTTTCTATTTGTTGTAGGCTAGCCTCCTCTGCATCTGTTTTTTCGGCCTTTGCTTGTAGTCTTGTACGGTTTGCATCGTTTTGATATACTCTTCGAATACAAAATGACACGCACTTAGGTGTGTGCACAAGAAAAAAATGAAGCTGGGAGTCTCCCCTTCTATCATGAAAAGTTCTTCAGAAAGATTTGCATTACCTCTGTGCGGAAGTCTGAAGGCTAACAGTGCACTTTGTTTTGGTTGAGTTTGATCTTAAATAATTTCATCTTGGCTGTGTAATAATTGCTTAGTTTGGATAGTCCAGTACTGTACTGTTTAACAGTCTTAATTTTGTATTTTTATCTAGTTATCACATCTTTTTTATTAGACATTACGTCCTCTTTCATTCTGTCACAGTTTACGGAATGTCTTTCCATGATTTCCTATTTGCTCTTTTTTTTTCCGTGGAACAATTCTTAAGATTTTGGAAAGTGACCTAACTACAACCACTTTCATGCTTCAGCATCTTGAGAAGTATGGAATTCCTGTACCCAGTTATGCTCTTGTCAATAGAGAATATCCATACCAAGAGCTAGACCACTTCATTGAGCAAGAAGATTTTGTTGAGATCCATGGAAAGCGATTTCTTAAGCCCTTTGTGGAGAAACCTGCTAATGGTAATGTGTCAATATTTACCCAATTAATTTCATTCCGCTATACATTTGCCTCCCCGCACCTGTATTTGTTCTTAATTGTATTGGTGTCGTAGTATGTTGATTTTGCTGTATGCAAGAAGCACTAATCACTTCTCTACAGGGAAGGTTGAGAGTGGACGATGAACTACATATTCATCCTCGATTATTTGATTTTGGATTTTTATATAAGGAGTAGTACATATTACAAGGTTGGATTTCACCTGCAATAATTAGCTACTCCATTTGATTCCTTTTCTTGCGTTTTTAATCCAGGGGATGATCATAGAATAATGATTTATTATCCTAATTCTGCTGGTGGTGGAATGAAGGAACTATTCCGAAAGGTAAACTAGAAAATCAACATGTCATTTGAATGTAGCTAGCTTATTACAGTGACCTGTCTCCCAGGGTTTAAAGCCTATCAATTTCTTAGATGCTTTGACCCATGTAAAAAAGAAAATAATGTAGTTTAATTTAAAGTTGTCGGTTTGTGCTTTGATTTCTTGTGCCACTTCGGGCCTTAGCATATCGAAATTTGGGTCCTCTATCCTTTACTTTTCTAAAAGACTATCTATTTGGCCATCAGACATGTTTGCCCCAAGGACATATTTGAAGTCTAAGCAATACTGGGTTCATTGTGATTTCCGTGTGCAGAATTGAAGTGTTAGCTCGTCTTTTATATGTGTTTTAGGTTAACATGTTAGGTGCTTACTAACGAGAACAGGATACCCCTCCAAAAAAAAAAGCGAGAACAGGAAACTGAAAAAATTTCTTATGCCTTTTGTATTTTTTTTATATATTTCTTTTATTGGTATGAAAATTTAAACTTTATATTGCTGAATAAATGTAGGTTGGTAACCGTTCTAGTGAATTTCATCCTGATGTCAGGAGAGTTAGGCGCGAAGGATCTTACATTTATGAGGAGTTCATGCCTACTGGTGGGACAGATGTGAAAGTAAGACACCTCTCCGAAGTTCTTGTGTCTGCTGATGTATACTTTAATGACATGTCCGCTGCCACATCTTAGTTATGTTTTAATGGTTCTGGTGGTTCTCAAAAGTTTCATGAATCTTTTGTTACTTCTCATTTTGAAGAAACTAAAAGCAACTTCTTCTATATCCTTTGTCAGCGACTTCCTCTGTTTCAAAATATAAGAAATTCAGGGTATTTTGGCCTACCAGAACTTCTTACATTTTGAAACAGAGGTAGTATATATTTATGGATGAGAAGTTTCTCATTAAACACGGAAAATATCTAATTGTGTTCTTTTCCACCAATATGAAAATCAAGCCACAATACAATATGCTCAGCTACTTAAATTGGATGCCTGGCATGCTTTGTTTTGGCCCATTCATTAGTTGCAAGATATTGTCTTGTATGACGTAAATCATATCATCCAATATCTACTCTACCAATTGGCCTTTAAAGCTAGAAATATTGTAACACATTTTTCAGGTTTACACAGTTGGCCCAGGATATGCACATGCCGAGGCACGCAAATCACCAGTTGTCGATGGTGTTGTTATGAGGAATCCAGATGGGAAAGAAGTAAGACATTACACTCTTCCATGCTATTTGTATAATCCAGATTCAAATACTCGGTAGTTTGTCCCCGCCGTCTCAGCTTGTAAATACCGTTCTACCTTTTCAATATATTGAGACGCAAGGTCTCGCATTTTCTCGGAAAAACAACTCATTAGTTTGTCTTTCGACTATTCCATGCAATGCTTGTTACATATGGTTATGTGAATATTGATATAAAATTCTAATTAATTTGTGTTGTTGCATTTTGGTATGAAAACTTGCCCAGATATGTTGATGAGTTTCCCACTTAGTGTAGTCAATGCTTATAACACAAGTAAAGTTCATACTAATAGGTCTCTCTGCTGAGATGTACTTGTTTGCCAGGTCAACATGGTAGTACTGTTCACCACAGTACACTTTTGACTATTATCACAAGCTAGTTAAACATGGGTACCAAGGGTTGCGTGTAATCTTATCCGGAGAGTAGCATAATTTGGTACCTAAGTTCACAGTTTCTCCCAACTGTGATGTAAAAAAACTCCTTTTTCCAAGGCAATGATATACAAAGCTTTTCTGTATTTGAGAAAAAAAGGAAAATAAGCTAGTTAAACATATACTGGCTGCACTAGTACCATAATATGCAGAGAAGGTCGGTTTGTAAGCCAGTGGCATGAGCACACCCACCGGCTCTTCGAGGCAAGGCCTCCTTGTTGTGGCTTATGGTTGCTTCTTCTCTTACTATAAAAAGCCATGTGAGCTCCTACCCCTGTAGGCCGATTTTTTTACAGTACAATAGTATGCAGGAAAATGTCTAGTGAGTCATAATACATCCAAAGAGACAGTGTGGGATTAATTTTTGGTTGGTGCATGGTATGTAAAATGATTGTATTATAGTGGAACGAGGAAAAAGTTGTCTTATCAATATCCTGTGTATTAGTTTTCATTGTATTATGTAAATAGATATTTGGAATTTATTTTTATGCCGGAAGTGGAAAGGCTTCTTCTGTATATGCACAAAGGGACCCATTTACAACTAACGAGAATCCAAAAACAAATCTCATTTATTTTTGGAAGATACTTGATTCTGCTGAATGCGATCCAGACTATCTAGAAAAGTGTAATTTTGTATGCGTTTATTGGATGTTATTTGTTAACCATTAGGTTGACCTTTTTGACATTACTTTTGATATCCCATGGACTATGGTCTCATACTGTTCAGCTTCTTTATTATCTTGTTTGGGTTTTTGATCGAACTTTTCTTTTTATTACTTGAAGGTACGCTATCCTGTTCTTTTGACCCCTACGGAGAAACAAATGGCAAGAGATGTCTGCAGTGCTTTTAGACAGATGGTAACACTCATTTGTTTCTTCTTTATTTCTAATTGTCCCAGGAAATGAATACCTAGCCTCAGTTATTGGCTGATGGTGCATTATTGAAATGCTGCTGCAATGGGCTAATAATGTTATTAGTTTCCTAATAATATTTCCACATAGTTCACTTGTTATTGTAGACGTTGACATCCAGTACATGACTACATAGCTCGAGTTGTACTCTTTATTATTTTTCTTTAGAAAGGGAAAATCATATATGCCGCCTAGAGCCTTAGATGCAATTTCAGTTTGAAACCGGTCATAAAAACCTCTGAACTTTGAAAATGAGGCATCTCAACCCCCCCCCCCCCACCACCCACCTACCCTGGCTGTTTCTCGGTGGGAAGAGTGGATTTGACCCCCTTGACCGCCACGTGGCCATGCCCTCTCTTTCCACCGAGAAACAGCCAGGGGGTCGGGATGCCTGGTCTTCAAAGTTTAGTTTTTTTTAATGCCCGGTTACATAGTTCAGTTTTTGTTTTGAACTTCCTGATGAGTTCATAGGGGTAAAATGGACTTGTTTATTTCATTTATCATTCTAGTTGGTTGTACCTTTAGCTAGTTTTGGTTGCTAGAAGATGGTGGAACGGAATGGTTCCAGATTTGAGCATTATTCTCATGTTTGGTCTAGAATATATGAAACTGGAATGGAACCATTTGGTTCCTCAAAAGGGAATATTCCCCTAATATGCTTAACCATCTCATTCCTCAAAAATGAAGGACTCAATTGTTTCCTCAAAACTGGAATGGAACCATTTGGAACGAGTGGGCCCCGGGCCAAAAAGCCTAACTTCGTTCTCTCTCTCTCCCCCTCTCTCCTATGGTCATTGGCATCTCATTCCATCTCCACAACCAAACACATAAGAATGGAAGCATTCCATTCCATTCCATCAACCAAACAACAAACCTGAACCATTCCATTCTCACAGGATTCCATTCCATTCCACACCACTCTGCAACCAATTTTATCATCTGTTATCCTTTTTGCCTGGTATGTTGCTGGGCATTGGAGTGTCCAAAAACTGTTTTCGGTCATTGTTTCCATGCTTTTGTGGTCATGTATTATCTTCTGGTTCTCTTTTATTCCGTATTTTGCCTCCCACCCCTAATCAACCTATCTTGTGAACTTCTGCATCTAGAAAAGGGAATTCCACTTTCCCCTAAACTCTGGCAAAAGTTCATTTCCAACCCCCAAACTCTAAATCTGTTTCAATTGCAACCTTGAACTTTTGAAATAGTCCACTTTTCACCCTCATGGTTAAAGTTTTGGGTGACATTGACGCCATGTGACACCTGGAGACACCGTCAGTTGGGGTGGTGGTACTGCTATCAGCGGTGTGGAAGCTTTAAGTTTGGAGATGGCTGAGTCCTGGGAAAGTTTGGCCAGGTGGGTCAAAGGAAGGCGAGGCTATCGGTAGTCGTCGCTTCATCCTCACATTACTAGAAATGGAAGAAAATTGGGTACAACAGAGGAAAGAAATGAAATTTGATGACATGACAGTGTCGTGACAGTGAGGTTGCTGACACATGGCACCATGTCAGCCGAAACCAATTGAGTGTGAAAACCAGATTGTTTCATTATTCAAGTTTGCATTTAAAAAGGTTTCAGGGTTGTAAAGTAAACTTTGCTAGATTTCAGGGGTTGAGAAGTGTTTTTTGTCTTTACAAAATCATGATAAAACTCAATAAGACCAATTTGTGGTCCTTTAGATAGGAGATAAGGAACCAAACAAAACACTTCTTTGAGATAGCGATGAGGTTTGCATCAGATGCTTCAAGTTGGTTGAATGACCTGACCCTGTATACAAATCTTACGTGCCATCGTTTGGAAAGTCAATGTTACATAAAGTCCATGTCTATGCTTTAGATGTTTTCCAAGTACTGCATGTGTAGATTTCTTCTTCTGGTAACCTTTTCACATCATCATGATATTTCTTAATTTCCATTTATCTTCTGTAATACTGTTTTGTTTTCTGCAGGTTTGCGGTTTTGATCTCTTAAGGTGCGATGGGAGATCGTACGTTTGTGATGTGAACGGATGGAGCTTTGTAAAGAACTCTTACAAGTAATTTTCTTTACTTTCTAAAAACATGCGTGACGTTTAATGGGTGCTGAAATGTTTAGATAAACTTTTCTATGATCCAGGTATTATGATGATGCTGCATGCATATTGCGAAAAATATTTCTTGATGCAAAAGCTCCCCATCTTTCATCAATCATTCCTCCAACACTTCCATGGAAATCAAACGAACCAGATCAGTCTACTGAAGGTCTTACACGACAGGGAAGTGGGATAATTGGTACATTTGGTCAGTCAGAAGAACTACGCTGTGTCATTGTTGTCATACGCCAGTAAGGATTTTACTAATGCTTTATTGCCATGAATGATTGCTGTTAGTGAGTTAGTACTATTCCTTACATCACATATTTATTTAGTGGTGATCGGACACCAAAGCAGAAAGTGAAATTGAAAGTTACAGAGGAAAATCTGTTGAATTTGATGTTGAAGTACAATGGTGGAAAGCCAAGAGCTGAGGTATCCTTTTTTTGTCGAATCTTAAGTTTTTAAATAACCTGTTGGTTCTTGAGTTGATTCAAAGTTTTGTGCTTTCCTGGCAGACAAAACTGAAAAGTGCTGTACAACTACAAGACTTGTTAGATGCCACAAGACAACTTGTACCACCAACTAGGTATGTATGCTGGAAGAAGTAATTCATCTATGTATTTACGGAATGACAAAATTACTTTAAAGAAAACATACCTCTCAACTTTAGTTTGATCTGTTGTTTGTTCAACTATAGTTTGTGTCAAAATCTGGAAACCAATGGTTGTTTTGTGTATCTTTAGGTCGGGCCAGGAGAGCGATAGTGATGCCGAAGATTTGGAGCATATTGAAAAGCTTCGTCAAGTCAAAGCAGTACTGGAGGAGGTGATGTCTATTCATTCAAATCAGCCTGTCCATCACAATTGTATGGTCATGTGACATGTTAAATGCTGGATATATCTGCACTAGATAGCTAGGTGCAACAATGCAAATCCCTTTTAGTATAAAATAGTAACAAATATCCAAACTTGATAAATGAGTATTCCCTTTATCTCATGTACATCCATAAAAAAAAATCAAGTTCAAATTCTGAGTATAAACATGGAGAATTTTCTGAGTAACGAAGGACCAACGTTGAAACAAAGAGAAACATAGAAGACACTACTTCCACAGATTTTTTTTTGTGTCTTCCAAGACTTCTAAATATGAAATTTAAAGATTGGCTGGACACTTGAACTACCTATGCCTTAACGATTTCTTGATTTGACTTGATGCCTTAGCTATTGGTTTGCACTAAATATGCCCCTTTAGATGGTTTGCGTTACTCCCTCCGTCCCATAATATGAGGCACGCACGTATCCCTAGATCATCAATTTGATCAATTAAATATGTATTTTCGTTAAGAAAAATACATCATTAGATTCGTTATCGAAAGAACTTTCTAATGATATAATTTTTTAATTATTTAATTTACATTTAATTAGCTAAATTGATGATCTAGGAATGCGTGCGTGCCTCATATTATGGGACGAAGGGAGTAGTTATTGTATTGACATATGCTATTGAAAGGTTGTATCGATGTTGTAACGAATGCTGACATCTTATTAATGCAAACCATTAATACCAGGGTGGGCATTTCTCTGGTATTTATCGGAAAGTACAGCTAAAGCCACTTAAATGGATTAAAGTTCCAAAGCACAATGGTGACGGTGAAGAAGAGCGGCCAATAGAAGCCCTGATGATTCTGAAATATGGTGGTGTACTCACTCATGCTGGGAGAAAGCAGGTCTGTACTTGTGATTTTCCCTCTGATAGTATTATATCTTCTGTCTCAAGTTTACTTATGATGATAGTTTATCCGAGCTATCCATTTCCAATGTAATTTATAACTAGCAGACAGTAATACGGTCATTCAGTACCAAAGTTCTAGAGGATTACAGCATTGGCAACTGTTTTGCCCTTTTCCTATTCTCTGTTACTGTGGTCCGTTTTCACTATTATTTGAGTGGGACAGTAGGGTGGACCGTACATGATAGCTATATTTATGTATTTTATCAATGATAAGCATACACTTGATCCTTTGCAACCATCTTTGGTAACAACCCAAAATGATAGGCGGCTCCTTGGAAATAACTTCAATACCTTCTCAGTTCCGGTCATATGTTAGCATATGCAAGCATAGTCAGCAACTTTTTTAATTGATGCCACCTTTTGTGATCTATGAGTTACAGAAGTTCTTTTCCAGTTTTCCGTTGCTTTATGAAGCACTACGTTTTGGTTTCATATCTTCTTGCATGGCAGATAGGGCAGTCAAAACAGTTTACAATAGGGCCTCAGAGAACAGCTAGCACTAGCAGTCTAGCACAAAGAGCCTATTTTTGTTGGCTTCAACTATAATAGTCGATGGTGTTTGTAACCGGAATTTCTTAATTACATTACTATCATGAACCAGCATTTTCTGTTATTTCAGTTTTGAAATATTCTTATGTTCAGTGAGGCGAGCTATTTGCAAATTTGGATATGATGGAGGAACAAATTGCATGTTGTTATATTAGTATTTATTAATCAACATACATCTAGTGTAATCAATGTTTTATGCTTTTCATTCAGGCAGAAGAACTTGGAAGGTTCTTCAGAAACAACATTTATCCAGGTTATTTGTTCACATTCTTGTTGCTTCTAAAATATTGTGAAAAAGTGAAATATCGGACTTCTTGAGAATGATTTTTTTTACAAGTTCGTGATATCTCTAATTCTCTATGTTCTTAAGAGAAAACTACATTGGAGATTGTGGAACTGGAACAGTGGTAATACTAGCTGTCTACTCCTTCAACTTCAAAATCACCAATTCGTCACGAAGTTTCCTAATCTTTAACTTCAGGCAGTTAGATAGCTCCAACATTTTCACTTATGAAATCTTCTAATATGGCAAGCAATTTTAGATATTGCCATATACTCCCTCCATTCCTAAATTCTTCTTGTGGTTTTAGTTCTCCCTCCGTTCCTAAATTTTCTTGTCGTGGTTTTAATTCAACGGAGGGAGTAGGTGACTAAGGTAGGAGTATAAGTGGTAGGTACATGTTGGTTTCATTAGATGTCTTGTAGCTTATGATGGTTATGAAACAGATAAACCATCATAAAGTCTTTCTGTTTTATATATTTACAACTTGTTTGAATACTTATGAAACTTATTTTGTCTTGCACTTGAATTGCATTCTTTGTACTTGAAAATGTTTTCCTGACTAGCATGGAATCCTGGATCAGGTGAAGGAACAGGTTTGCTTCGCCTTCATAGCACGTATAGACACGACTTAAAAATATACAGTTCAGACGAAGGACGTGTTCAGGTAATACTTTCAACTGTCCTTTCAGTCTATAGCACATTTGAAGTCCTTAAGATCTTCTTGACTTAGAGGCCGCAAACAAGGTTGTTAGGTAGTGGTGATTGGTTAGGAATCAAATACTTGTGCTGTGGTAACTGGCCATGTATCAAACTACCAAAAGTGTAGGACAGCATGGAGATCCGAGCTTCTCTTGGTTGGCTAGCAGAGCGTGCCTCAGGTTGTCTTCTTTCTACAAAAAGCAACCGGGGGGACTATTCCCTGGTTGGTCTCATTTTAAACCTCAGGGTGGGACTATCTAGAAAAGGGGTTTCAGTTCTCTTGGGTCGCTCTCCTGGAGGAAGTTCGCCTTGACCATAACATTGAGTTTGCCAAAGAGGATGTTGACACTGGTGGCAGGAGAGTGAAGAGAGCAGGACAAAATCTTGTTTTTTTATAAGCTTCTTCAGGGTATTTCCAATAGCATTCATGACAGCATGATGATGTCCCGATACGAGGAATGCTATGCAATCTGGGCCCTGTGGGTTGGGCCCGTTTGCAGAGACACTAGGGCATCAGAGGCAGGAGGAAGACTGAGCGGATCTGCCACAGGATCCTGCTGCTGTGCAGCTCTTCTTTGCATTTTGTCCCTATTTTCTTTTGCTCCCTTGGGTTAAGTGTAACTTTTATTTAAAATTGGGGTTTGTGCAGCTTATTTCAAATTACATGTAAGTATTTGTAATTCTTTTTGGTATTTTAAATAGTCAATCCTGATTTATATGTTCCTTATGGTGTACATGACAGATGTCTGCTGCCGCATTTGCCAAAGGTCTTCTTGATCTGGAAGGACAACTAACGCCTATACTTGTCGGTTGCTTGTTTTCTGAAGCTCTAAAACACAGAAAGACAATTACCAAGATTTTTGTGTCCCTTAATTCCGCCTGTATCTCAAATTAATCTTTTATACTAACTTTTTCAGGTCTCTCTAGTAAGTAAAGACTCATCTATGCTAGATGGACTGGAAGATGCTAGCATTGAGATGGATGAAGCTAAGGTGTGTTTCATATTTTGATTTTTTTTTCGAAAAGGAGGTTGTTGTTTCGTATTTTGGATAAACACACTGTATTTTTCTACTTGGGTTCTAGCACTTACCTAAAGTTCATGGGGGAAGGAAACCACACGCATGCATGAAGTCACTATTGTTTTTAGCTCGAGGCAGGTCCCACCATGCCAAACGTTTTCACATTTTTTGGTCTTGTCTTGGAACATATGGAAGATGAAAATGTGGGCCTCAATATGTAGCTTGTGTGAACTGCTATGACCACAAGGCTGACATTTCTATTTGATTTTCACGCCCGTGAATGAAAAATCTAGCTGCTACCTCCTTAATTCTTACTGTTATCTGGAAATCTCAAGAAGCATCTGTGATGTGATGTGATGTGATGTCAGTCATAATAGGAATATCATAAATTCTACTGTATTAAACTGTCAATTATCTTTCTGCAGAGTTAATGTCTTCCCAGTTTCCACTACCCTCGTGATTGTCTTGAATATCATAATGAATTTAGTTCATCGTCTATTGTTGGCTAAAATTCAAAGAAACTGATTTTCTTTTCAGGCTAGATTGCATGAAATCATCATTTCAAATGCTAAAACAGAGAATACCAATGGATCGGAGGAGTTTCCATGGATGGTTGATGGTGCAGGATTGCCTGCAAATGCTTCTCAACTTCTTCCTAAAATGGTAAAGTACATTTAATTGATCTAAGATGGACCCTTAGTTTTAAGCATATCATACGTACATAGCATTAGACACAACGTTATTCAGTGATGTACTAACTAGTACTGGTTTGATTCATTCACGATGATTTTTTTCTTACTTTTTCGCATGATAATGTGTACTCCCTCTGTCCAACAAAAGATGTCTCAAGTTTGTCAAAATTTGGATGTATCTAGACATGACTTATTGTATAGATGCATTCAAATTTAGTCAAAGTTGAGACATCTTTTGTTGGACGGAGGAAGTACAATATTTCCATATTTTTTTCTCAGTAAGCTATCGAAAATTCCGCAGGAGATCTTTGCCATGCAAATAATTTAAGAAAGTTTGTCTGGTGACATCCAAAGGTCACTAGTTTTCAACTAGTGACCTTTGGGTGTCATTTGGATTCGTTGTACCAAATGTGCCAACTCTTTGGCGGAACCATGGAAACCAGTTGAAAGTTGAAAACTTGTGACAATGCACTATGCAATGGATGTCTGGTAGTGAGTTACTCCCTCCGTTCCACAAAACAACTCACATGGATTTTTCTAGTTTGTTCCATAATATAGCTCGTTTTTCTCTTGGTTCCCGCACCGGGCCAATAACAGTTTACATACATTTAATATTAATCCAATATGAGTGGTCAGACACTAGAAATGAGAGCTGCCTTGGTCAAGTGCACAAATCTATATGAGGTGTTTTGTGGAATGGAGGGAGTAACATTTTAGTCTAGTGTCAGAGTCTGTTGTCTAATGAGAGTCCCTATCAGATTTTGGCTGTAATTTTAGCATCATAAGTGCAGGGTGTGAGGTCATAGGGAGTCAAGGATGCACTAACAACTTCTACCTTAATTGCTACATTGTCACACAATTGTTTGGAGGATTCATGCACATACTTATAAGTTTAAGGGGTTAGTCCTAGATTTTTGGAGTTTCTAAGCTGCATCTTGTTTTACTATCAGAATTAATATTTCCTTGTTGTACATTGGTTAGGCCAAGCTGACGAAAGAAGTTACTGCACAAGTCAAGCTGCTTGCTGAAGGTGAAGATGAGAAGCTTGCACTGACAAGCTCATTTTCTAGATATGACCAAGCAAAGGCTCTTGGGAAAACAACAATTGATGTTGCACGTATTGCTGCTGGGTTACCTTGTGGTAGTGAAAGCTTCCTCTTAATGTTTGCTCGATGGAAAAAACACGAGAGAGATTTATATAATGAAAGAAAGGAGTGAGTAGAGTGTTTCACCTTCAGAATTTTTGTTGATTGTTATAAACCAATTTTATTGATAGTTGAGCTTACTTTTGAGCTTGTTCACTCACGGCGCTTCATAACTCATAATGCAGCCGATTTGACATTACACAGATTCCAGATGTCTACGACTCGTGCAAGTAAGTAATCTTAACTGATTGCCGTATTTAAGGAGATTTTTTTCCCATATCGCATGCATTCTGATTCTTGCCATCCATTTGAAACAATCAATGTCCTTTCTGAGTGTATGTGCTTAAATATGACATGAAGCTATCCAACTTTTATAGTTCTAAAAAAAGTAGCTAAAAAAAGTTCAGAAGGTTAGAAATGTTTGATGTGTGCTATTGTTGACCTCATATATATAATATGCTTATTTTTCTCCTCAAGATTCTTTACGTCATCATCCTAATATTAACTACTGAATGGGCATGGCAGATATGATCTGGTACATAATGCTCATCTCAATCTTGAGGGCTTGGAAGAGCTTTACAAAGTTGCTCAAGTAAGTTCACATTTAGTGCTCTTTTATTTGATGTTTCTTTTGATTTTATATGAAAGTTAACCCTGAATGTATATAATCAATTATGCATTAAGCACACTATAGTCTGTCTTCTCGAGTCATTACAAAGTTATATTGATTAAGCATATATTTTTGCATGTATAACACATGGCGACATTATTTTGGTACAAAAAAAGAGTAAATAGGACCGCCAAAGCTTTGGGGATATCATTTCATAGAACTATTAATTCCTAGACTTTTAGCCACAAGCTTGGGAAAGGCATGCTATCGTATCATCTGTTTGCATAGAGCTTTGCACTCTTACTAGAGACTTTTGTTGAATCTTGAATTCAACCATGATCACAGGACTATACGAGTGTTTCTAAATGTCAAAACACAAATTCGAAGTAAATGGATTATACAATTCTGCCATTTAAGTGATCTGGGAGGAAGACTCGCTATGTTTGAGCATTGCTTCTCTTAGATCTGTCGTACGGCATTCAGTTCTAATCTTACAAGAAATGTATGTGAGTGGGTCGATTGAGCGGTTAAAAGCTCTACTTATCGTGTCCATACCTTCATTATTTCAGGCTGATGATTTGAATTTTTTAAAATAAAAATCCATATACCAGTATTGTAGTTTGAAACTTGCTTATAGTTTGTTTGTGTTGATTAGTTCTCTGGAACATTTTCCATGTTTGTCAAAGCTTATCTAACACTATTCTTGTAGCTTCTTGCTGATGGTGTTATTCCAAACGAGTACGGCATCAACCCAGCACAAAAACTAAAAATTGGCTCAAAGGTTTGTTGTCCAGCAAGATGCCACCATTTTTGTTTGTTATAAACATTGTATACACATAGGATATTACCAAACGATAAATTATTTATGAGTCTTCACTTTTGTTGGATTTTCTAGATAGCACGCCGGTTAATGGGAAAAGTTCTAATTGATCTACGGAACACTCGTGAAGAAGCTATTTGTGTCGCCGATCCAAATTTTACTGAGGATGAAGCTATATTCCTACCAACAAAAGAATTAGAGCACCAGCAAAAGATTCAACTTAGAAATGAGGATGGAAGGAGATCTAGCACCACAAGTGAAAAGTCAATGGACCAAGAAGATGAAGATGATAGAGAAACTAAATACCGCTTAGATCCTAAGTACGTGCATGTTTTTCTGATCACTGCAACATTAAAGTTTCTGTTGATTTGCATGTAAATTTTATGTTTCTCATGTACTTCAGGTATGCGAACGTGAAGACACCTGATCGACATGTCCGCACACGGCTTTATTTCACATCGGTACATCAGAGCACTTCTATTTTTGTGTTCTTCTGATCATTTTGTAAGTCCAAGTGATGACATGTGCAATATCTCCACCAGGAATCTCATATACACTCATTGATGAATGTCCTTCGGTATTGCAATTTGGATGAGTCTCTACAAGGAGAGGATAGCCTTGTTTGCCAAAGTACTTTGGACCGACTACATAGAACCAGGGAGCTCGATTACATGAGCAACATCGTGCTTAGAATGTTTGAAAATACAGAGGTATGGATATCTTTCAAAACCGTGGTGATTTTATATAGCATCCGATGCAATTGGATATTTCTTATTCCCTACTCATGGTTAAAATTATAACATATCTGCCATTAAAATTTACGATACTGGGATCTCTGTATTTCATCAGTTTATGAAATTTTGCGTCAGCACGTCTATTGATTATGTCAAGTGACATACTACTCCCTCTGTTTCAAAATGTAGGGCGTATTAATTTTTGTTGACTGTCAAATTTTAAAAAGTTTGACCAAGTTTATAGCAAAAAGTATCAACATGTACGGTGTCAAACCAATGTACTTTGAAATATATTTTACAATGTATCTGATGATACTCATTTGACACCGTAGATGTTGATATGCTTTGGTATATGGTTGGTCAAAGTTTAGAAACTTTGACAGTTAGCAAAAGTTATAGGCCCTACATTTTGGAACGGAGGGAGTATTTGTTATTTCCCCTACTGAACTGGTGTGTCCTTCCATCATTTACTTTTGAGTCTGTCTGTTTTCTCTACAGGGTTTGTGCTTATTTGTGTACCTAAGTATCTTAATATTTGTCTGTATTTCTGTACTGCTGGTTACCTCTCACAAGGAATAGCATAGTAGGCAAGTCATTTATCTGAAAAGTATTTTGTTAGAAAACGCAAAAAGCTTTGTATGTTGATACATTGCTAGACAGAGAAGTTATGTACAGGCCTAAGAAAGAGCAAACACGAACACCACAAGAAAGTGTTTATTTTTAAATAAAGTTACTTTTCCAAAATAAGTTAGAATTGCGTTATTTTGGAAATATCGTCAAAAATTATCTAATAACTTTTCTATTAACTACGGAGTCCTTGATTGTGGAGCGACTTTCAATCAACAAGGTAGATAATAATTACGCGGCTAAGTAGTGGCCTCCCCAGCCTTCTGTACAATCCGACCATTTTTGCAGGTTAAAAGCCTTGGCCTATTTGTGGGCTATGCATATAATTCTTGTAAATTTCTGATGCCCCTGTTAATCTGCTTGCAAAAATTACTATCTGCAGGTTCCTTTAGAAGACGAGAAAAGGTTCAGGATCGAGATGACGTTCAGTCGTGGCGCTGATCTCAGTCCTTTAGAGGTACTCACCCACATCTTCCCTTAATAGCACATAACAGTCTGCATTTGCATGTTACTTGATGAATTCGAGATTTACAAGTGGGGATCAATGTATATTTGTTCAGGACAAAACTAGCGAAACTTCTCCATTGCTCCAGGAGCACACCCTGCCGATAATGGGACCCGAGAGACTGCAGGAAGTTGGTTCTTGCTTGACACTGGACAAGTTTGAGAAGATGGTGCGGCCATTCGCCATGCCCCCTGAGGACTTCCCCCCAGCTGCGCCACCACAAGCCTTAGGATACTTCTCCAAAGGTGCTGGCGTGCTTGAACGGCTGGCTAGTTTCTGGCCTTTTCACAAGGGTGTGACCAATGGCAAGTAGCTGTAAAACTCTGCAAAATGCTGGAGATAAGTTCCATGTGAATATACCTCCTTGTTAGACATTCGGTGGCAACACCGCACAATTTTGGTAATATGGTTACATCTTTCAGAAACTGAATTGTATGCATACTTCTGCCAAAAGATTTGGTGATAGAGACAGGAGAAACAAACGAGTGCTGAGAAAACACAGGTTTCATCTTTGAGTTAGTGTATACTCTTCATGACTTCTGTATGAGGAATGATCCAACTTTCCAAGTGTTAAAAGAGAAAATTACTTAAAACCATCACATTTGGGGCACATGTCTAGGAAAACCACCTTTTTTTTAGTTTTTTTTTCAAATTACCACCATTTTCTCGGTCCGTTGAACTCCCGTGCACTAATTTAGCTCTTTATCGTGTTTTGATGGTAAAACTGACATGGGAGCCCACATGTCAGGTCCACGTCGGCACCACGCTGGCCCAAAGCATCCACCGTGTCTGGCCAGGGGTGTTGTCGCCATAGACTGCTTCGAGGAAGCTCTGGCCAGAGGAGTGCGCCTTGTGGTCGCGGACTGTCAGGGTGCGGGCACCGCGAGCCTGGCAGGGGACGCTGACCACGACATGGCCCCGTTCAAGCGGCTCGTCTCGGAGCTCAATACCGGTGTGCTCTCGGCGGAGGCCACGGCTGCTCCGTCTTGATGTTCCTCGAGGCTCCGGGACGGCGTCCGTGTCGTCGCACGGGGCTCCGACACCGGGGAGCGTGGGCACCCCTTTTTTAGGTTTGGCAGTGGGCTACGGGGATTGCTCCGGCGATCGCCGGCGGGGCCAATGCGAAGCGTAAGAACGCATCGAGAACACTATCAAGGCCACATGCACACGCTTTTTACCCAGGTTCGGGCCACCTTGCGGTGTAAAACCTTACGTCCTGCTTGTCTGAGCTTGTATTACTAAGAAATTGGCTGTTTACAGGTTGCCGGGGAAAGCCCCCCGGGTGGTCTCTTTTGGCTAAGTGTTCTCTTCTACTTCAGGCTATTGCCAGTGTTGCACTACGAGTCGGCTCAACGAACGAGCGAACGAACTCAACAAAAACCGACCAGAAAACGGACCCTTTGACCGTTGGCGGAGGTCCTCCTTTTATACCCAAGGGGATACCAAAGGTGCCACGGTGCATGATCTACAAGTGGCGAGCAAGGAGCTTGGGCAGTTCCTCCTCGGTGCGCTGGCATGCATGCATGCATGAGCGCCAACCCCGCGGCTAGGGGTCTAAGGCCTAAAAAATAGGACTGGACAGCCACTGTTCGCCTGACTAGACGAGTAACGCTCCTCCTGTCGGCTCATTAAATGCGCCGTGTGCCACTCCTTGCCCTGGCAAAACTGCACACTGGGCACCTGTCGCGCGCCCACGTGGCGTCGCTGCTCTGCTCGCTCGGCCCCACCCTCACAGCGGGAACCTGCGCCCGGGAACACCTCCTCCCGGCAAGTGCCTTCCCGCGAGGTGCCCAGGCGAGAATATTCCCCGAAGCCCCGCTAGCCCTTCCGGGCTGGTAGCTTGCCGGGCAGCCTATACGTTGCTGCCCGGGGTGGGATCCTCCCGAGAACCCAGCGATGCGACCCACGAATCGTGCAACGATGGTACCTCGGGTGCCACTGGTGCGACAGTAGCCCCCAGGCGTGGGCCGGCAACACCTGTTCCCGGACGAACTTTTCCCCGGTTGATTGCCGGGCTACGCCCCAACCGACGCGTCCCGACTCGCCTCGGGCCCGCGTCTCTTCGCCGTCCCACGTACCCCGCCGTTACGGACGGAGTAGTGGGTGCGAGATTTCCGCTGTAACCTCCCTCTTAAACAGGGAAGTTAAGGCCACTCTTCGCATTATCCTTTTGATTAGCAATTATCCTAGCGCGCCCGTAGGGGGCAGAACCGGCCGTTACCAAACGGCGGGGTGTTAAAGCTTTTACTGTTGTAGCGAGGGGAAAACACTTTGCTCCCCAGCCTTCGTCTTCCATCTTCTTCGCCCAAAAGCTCTGCTAGCCCCCGCCCCCGCTCCCCATGGCGCCCCCCACCACAAGGAAGGGAAAGGAAGGGAAGGCCTCGAAGAGACTGGCGACCAGCAAGAGCGAGGCGGCCGCCAAGGCCGCCGCCGACAAAGACCAGAAGAAGCGGGCGATGAGGGCCACGCTCGCCTTCTACCGGCCCGGTTACATGGGCGAGGCGCTGGCCAAGATTCGGCACGCCGTCGCCTCCGGGTTCAACGAGCACGGGAAGACCCTGATCTTCCCCGCGGGCGCCGACCACCCGGAAAACGACTTCCGGGTGTTCGGGCGCTTCATCCTCACCGGGTTGGTGCCGCTGTTCTCCCTGTTCCTCCACGCGCTTATGGAGTCATACCAGCTGCGGGTGGCACAACTCCACCCCATGTCCCTCTACCTCCTCGCCACCTTCCAGTTCCTCTGCGAAGCATTCGTCAGGGTAATGCCGTCGGTGGCACTGTTCCGGCATTACTTCTACCCCCGGATCGATAATGCGAATGCGATGTCGTCTGGGGTGGTGTTCCGCGCCCGCGACCGGATGAAGTCTGAGTTCATCGTCCGGTCGGAGAAGAAGATCGAGAAGGAGTGGCGGGGCGACTGGTGCTGGGTCCGGGTAGAAGACCCCGAGGAGTTCATCCTTTCGCCCACCGAGCTGCTGCAACCCCACAACGGCTGGCGGGACCGGTACCACCGCGACGCCGATCTCCTACCAAACGTGGAGAAGATCAAGGCTTTGCGGCTGGCAGGGCTCACCGATGTTGACGTGGCGCGTCGCGCCGCTCCAACTGCGCTCCCGGCCCGCGTGGATGTACACGGGGCACGGAGACAGGACACGCCTCCATCGCGAGGGCGTGGACCGGGAATCCCTCCAGGTGTGGGTGAAAGGGATCTCCGACGAGGACCTTCCCGCTACTGGGTTCCTGCCGGGGGTTATCTCCCTCGATGCCGGCGTTCAGGGGCTGAACGACATTGTCGCCTCCTTCCTGTCCTGCAACGAGTGGGGATTGATGGACGGCTCCCCCACTCGGACCCTGCACGCTCCCCCGCTGGCACCTCGCGGGAAGCAGGTGCTTGAGGAGAGCGGGGGTGAGTCAGAGGTAAGCTGGTCGTCCCTTCGGTCTTCGGACGACGAGGCGGGCCAGCCTGCCGCGTCCCAGGTGGTCGTCCCCGTGGACGACGAGGAGGAGGACAGCGACGACGCGCCCTTGATCGTGCGAAGATCAAGGGCGCACGCGGCGGCCGCAGCGACCTCCACGGTGGCTGCGGCGGCATCCGCCCAGCGGCGGCTCCCAGCTCCACGGCGGCAGCCGCCCTAGGGGCGTCCGCCGGCACCTCGGCGGCGACCACACCCATGGCAGTTGCCGAAGCCACGGCGGTGACCCCCCCGCTAGCGGCCCGGCGGCGGCTACCTCAACAGCAGCTATCGACGCCGCGACGGCAGCCACACCGGCGACGGCCCCCTTCGTCTCGGCGGCCTCGTCGTCGGTGCCTGCGGTGCCCCGGGCCGCGGCAACCCCACGAGCACCCACGGCCCCGCCTGCTCGGGAGGTCTTCCGGGGCTTCGCGCTCCGGCGCAACCCCCCAAAGGCCGATTCGTCGGCAAGCGCCAGCAAGAGGGGGAGAGACGTCTCCCCGCCTGCCGCACCGAGCAAGAAGGCGCGCGCGGACGCCGGCAGCTCTGCCGACCCGGCCGGCACAGGGGCCCGCGGTGCCGCCATCGCACCTGCCGGTGACCCAGCCCCAACGGAGGCGGCGCCGGCAACAGGTACAGCTCCTTCCTGCCTCCTTTCCTACATTTTCAATTGTCAATTAATCACGTAACCGTACCTTCTCTTCGTAGGCGACGCTTCGCCCGCAGCAAACTTCCCGGAGACCCTCGCCGGGACAAAGGAGGAGGGGGATGCTCCTCCCGCAGGCCCAGTGGCCCCGCAAGGTAACCGTCCTGAGCCCCCGTGTCTGTCTCCGGGCAATTCGTTTAGCTTCATGCTTCTCAACCTTCTCGCTGTTGTAGGCCCAAGCGCGCCCGCACCGGAAGCGGGCGCTACGGTGGTTGACCTCAACCCCGAAGTTGAGGTTACGGAGATGGCGGAGGGGCCGGAGGTAGCCCCTACGCCAAGCCCTGCTGCGCCGGCCGCAACGGCAGCTGCGACCACCGCCGCCACAGGAACGGCGTCCGGCGGCGCGCCAACGGCCGTAGACGCCGCCGGCGCGGATTCTGTCGCCACCCAGCAGGGGGCGGCCCCTGCCGGGGGCGCGGCAACCTCATCAAACCCGCAGTCCCCGGGCGCGGGTGAGGGGGAGGTTGCCGGGGAGGAGTGGCAGGACGCTCCGCTGCAAGCGGACGACCCCCCGCCCATCTATACAGTAGCGGCGGGGGCCTCATCGTCGTCGGCCGCTACCTTCGACACCGACCTCGGCACCCTTGCCGGGGTGGCTTGGAATCCCATCACCTGGGATCCGTGCGTCTTCGACCGGGGGCACCGGTTCCTTGACGCCGTCAAGGAACAGCAACTGGCCTTCGTCACCTCCTTCAACGATGTGAGGGAGCATCATGCGATCGCCAAGAGCCAGCTTGGCGAGCTGCGGCAAGCCGTGGAGAAGGAGCGGCAAGAGCTCTCCCGATTGCGAGAGGAGACGCGCCTCGCCAAGGAGGAGGCATGCCTTGCCCAGGAAACCTTAGAGGATGCTAACACACCGGTCGTCCCGGAAGAAGAGCTCTACCGGCGACTGGAGGCTCAGCACGCCGGGCTCCAGGGAGCTCTGGACTCGCTGGTGGTGGCTCAAGCGGAAACCAAGAAGGAGCACGCCGAGGTGCTCGCTGTAGCCCAAGCTCGGAGCGACGAGAAGATCGATCTGATCGCCAACTATCGCGGCGAGATCCAAGGCCTGCGCGTCAAGCTGGAGGTGCAGATCAAGGCCACCAAAAGTGCGGTGGACGCGGCAGCCCGACACTAACTCCAGCTCAATGCCGCCAAGGACAAGGCGGCCTGGCTCGAGACTGAGCTGGCCACTGTCCGGGAAGAGCTCGCCAAGGCTAGTGAGGACGGTGCGACCAAGGCCGCGGAGCTCGCGACACTGGCGAGCCGCCTCCGCAAGGCCAAGAAGGCTGCGCACGACACCCGGCTCCACCACGACACGCTGATCGGGCAGCGGCAACTGGAGACCGAGAAGCTGCTCAAGATCGCCCAGGCACTGCGCGACCTGCTGCCCAGGTTCGAGCTGCAGGCCGCAGAGGTGGACGGCACGGACGTCTCCACGCTGATCCCGTTCTTCTCCGACTTGGTGGGGAAGTTCGGGGCGCTCGATGTTAGGATCGCCAAGTTTGGCGCCAACGAGGTTGCCAACTGCGCCCACCCACACTCAGGCAGTGAGTGGGTTTGTCGACGAGATGGTCGAGCGGATGCAAGGAAGCCGGATCCCGAGCCATCCCCGGAGCCCCCGGCGGATGACGCCGGCAACTAGTTGCCGCAGCCTCCTGTTGGCCCTTGTTGCTTTTCTTGTTTATCTTCCTTTGTTTTCGTCCTGCAAGTATGGCGCTTTGCGCTGTTCGAACAATTACATTTTCATTAGTTCATGTAATCATTCGCTACTTAGTTGATCCGGCTTTTAGTTCTGCTTAACCCTTGTTCCTAGTTCCCGGGGCTGCCTCGCGAGGTGGATCCCTCAGCCGTTGTGTGTTGTGCTTTGTGTTGTCGGGGACTCGCACGCCTCACTCTTGACCAGACTAGGGACCCGGGACGGACCCGCAGTGCCAACCTGGGACCAAGCAGCAACGCTGAGCCACTGCGCTTGCGGGGTAACTACTCCAAGCCATGCCCTCCCGGGACGGACCCGGAAGCCGCACGGGGAGCGCACTCCCCCCGCAAGCATCCTTCTAACACCCCAGCCACACGCGGGTTTCGGAGTCACACTTAACGAGGTAGCGTTCAGTTACGTTTAGTTCTCAAAAAGTTCATCGTTCAGGTTCAAGCACTTAGCTTTTCGTTCGGTCACGTGCTCGGTACGCTTGCCGGAGGTGTACGCCTGGTACATCGCCCTTGAGAAAGCCTGTTTGAGGGATGCGGCGGGAACGCCGCGGTAGGATTGTTGCCGGCGACAAGTGCCGACGACGATGCTACCGCCGTGTCTCCGCAGCAACCCTCACCTTTGGAAGAGCCCTTGCTTTCGGAGGAACCTGTTCCGAGGGGTGCAGTAGGGACGTCGTGACTTCCTTGCCACCAACGGCGAACGCGGGTGGCGAAGACATCACGACGTCCCCGCAGCAGCCCTCGCTGCTTCTGGAAAAAAGTACCTGAGGGGCGCAACGGGGACGCTGTGGTGGGCCGGAGCGAACGGCGAACGCCGGCACCGGCGCCATCACAGTGTCCTCGCGACGATCCTCGCCTCTGGAGGCGCCCTCTGGAGGGGTGCGGCAGGGACACTACAGTAGTGCATCCGTCGGCGCTGAGCGCCGATGGCATGCACTACCATAGTGTCACCGCGGCAACCCTCGCTCCTTGCGGAGATACCCTCTGGAGGGGTGTGGCGGGAGCACTGCGGCAGTGCACCCGTCAGCGCCGAGCGCTGATGGAATGCACCACCAGAGTGCTTCCACGGCAGCCCTTGCCCCGAAGCCGCTCACTAGAGGAGGTGGGGCAGGGACACGGTGGCAGTGCACCCGCCGGCGCTGAGCGCGGGCGGGATGCACCACCACCGTGTCTCCGTGGCACCCCTCGGAGTGGGCTCGGTGGAGGGATGCGGCAAGGGTGCGACGGCAGTGCACCCGTCGGCGCTGGGCGCTAATGGCATGCACTACCATCGCGCCTTTGCGGCACCACTCATCTTCGCGGCCTCTTCCTTGGCTTCGCTCTGAGTCGTTCCATGGCCGGGACACTACTTTTATAGGCGCAGAAGGGGGGCTTGCCACCACGCGTGCCGGGTCAAGGCAGTATACGTGGTGCCCCACCCCTTGGAGTGCGGTATGGTCCTCGCCACTCCGCATGCCAAGTTGCTGTGGTACATGTGGCGGCTTCCTCCTGAATCAGGGGCCTCGAAGTGCGGCGAGTGCCTCGTGGTGCGGTCGCTCCGCACCACAAGGCGTTGCTACATGCCGCGACCCGTGGGCGGTCCACGGGCATTACAGTGCGCAAGATTCTGCCTTTACCATGCACATTAGATTCTTACCAAGCCCGAAGGCTGCAAATTTTTTCAAAATTCACGAAAAACACAAAGCAGCAGTATGGATAACTCTCCTGCCTCCCCAGCCCCCGGGTACGGAAGGGTCGTTGCCAAACTTGGATGTGAGCACTTTATTTCCCAGACGCAGCGACTGCGTGATGCACGTTGCGGGAAGCCCGGCAATTGCACGTCCCGTGATGCACGTTGCGGGGAGCCCGGCAACTGCATGTCCCGTGTCGGAGCGATCCGGCAACGGGTTTATGTTTTCGAGACTTCGGCAGCTCCCTGCTCACAACCAAGTATGGAAAGACACTTCTGTGCACCTAGGGCAAGAGATAGAAGTGAAAGGAACATGCAAATAAAACGAGGCAACTAAACATTCAGGAAACGGCACTTATCTTTATTCATAATAACCAGTGGTTTACACACAGGGGTTGTCCGGCTACACTAGTTCGAGAGGTATGCATCGGCGGCATTACCTGAGGGTCGGGCTCCGCCGCTTCACGGGTAGAACTTGCGCAAGTGCTCAATATTCTAGCTATTTTGCATCGGCAAGCCATCTTCGGTTTCCAGCCGGACAGCCCCCGGTCTGGTCACCTGTACTACCCGGAAGGGCCCCTCCCATTTCGGAGTCAACTTGTTCCCGGCCTTCGTTCCTTGTATCCGGCACAGGTCAAGGTCTCCGTTCTCGAGCCCCCGGGGTCCCTGCTGGTAGCGCGCGGCTTGCACAGCAGCCCGGCATCGAAGCTCTTCGATGAAGTTCAGATCGTCAACCCTTTGCTCGTGTTGGCTGGAGTTGCCGTATGCGCGTACTCGGGGAGATCCGTGCTTGAGCTCGAGGGGCAGCACCGCTTCTGCCCCGTAGACAAGAGCGAAAGGGGTTTCGTCCGTTGCCCGACTAGGTGTGGTCCTGATTGACCACAGCACGGGCTGGAGTTCTTCGACCCAGTGTTTCTCGTGACCTTTGAGCTTGTCAAAGGTTCTCGTCTTGAGCCCCCGCAGCACTTCCGCGTTGGCTCGCTCCGCCTGCCCGTTACTCCTTGGGTGAGTAATGGACGCGAAGTGTATCTTGGTGCCCATGCCCTCGCAGTAGGCCTGGAACACCACGCTCGTGAATTGCGTGCCGTTGTCGGTGATGATGCCGTCAGGCACACCAAACCGGCACACAATGCTCTTGAAGAACTTGATGGCCGCCTGGGCGGTCACCTTTCGCACCGGTTCCACCTCCACCCACTTGGAAAACTTGTCGATGGCCACGAGCACGAGCAAGTACTCGTAGCCGCCGACCGCTCTCGGCAGCTTGCCGACGATGTCCAGCCCCCGGACCGCGAATGGCCATGAGGACGGAATGACCTGCAGGGCCTGCGCCGGCTAGGTGCTCTTCTTTGAGTGGAACTAGCACGCCTCTCACGTCTTCACCAGCTGCTCCGCATCGGCCAGGGCCGTGGGCTAGTAAAAACCGTGCCGAAACGCCTTGCCGGCCAGCGCCCGGGAGGCCACATGGTGGGAGCATGTGCCTCGATGTGTCTCCTCCAACAGTGCGCGCCCTTCATCTTGGGGCACGCAGAGGAGCTTGACTCCATTTGCACGCCTGCGGTAGAGGTTCCCGTCCACCATGGCGTACATCTTGGCTTGCCGAGCCACTCGCTCCGCAGCGATGTCATCTTCCGGGAGAGCCTCCCCCTTCAGGTAACGGGCGATTTCCATCGCCCAGGGAGGGGTCTCCCTGCCAATGCATGCCGCTACGTCAGCAGCATGGACCCCTGTTGTTGCGGGGTTTCCTTTGGTTGCCGGAGGAGCTTCCCCGGCAACCAGCTCAGTGGCGACTGAGGGCGTAGCTTGCCTGTGCCAGAACACCCCCGCTGGAGGCTTCCGGCGTTCTGCTGCCATCTTGGACAGCTCGTCAGCCGTGAAGTTGTCCTTCCGCTTGACGTGCTCAAATCGCAAATCCTTGAACTTGCGTTATAGCTTGCGGACTTCCTCCACGTACGGTGCCATCTGCGGACAGTCGTAGTCCTTGTTAACCTGGTTAATCACGAGCTGAGAGTCCCCGCGAACGATCAGGCGCTTGATGTGCAGGGCGATAGCTGCCCGCAACCCGGCAAGCAAACCCTCGTACTCTGCCGTGTTGTTGGTGGAGTTCGTGAAATCGAGTTGGACAGAGAAACTCAATTGATCCCCCGTCGGTGACTCGATGACGACCCCGGCGCCGGCCCCCTGGAGGCTGAACGCCCCGTCGAAGTAGAGGACCCAGTGGCGTTCGTCTAGCTTGCCCGGCAGGCTGGTCTCCGGCGCCTCCTCTTCTACACCCGTCGACGTCCACTCCGCGACGAAGTCCGCCAGGGCCGCACTCTTAATGCTCTTGGAATTGGTGAAGTGCAGATCGAACTCCGATAGCTCCATCCTCCACTCGGCCACCCTCCCGGTGGCTTCACGGTTGGTGAGGGCTCGCTCGAGGCAGAACCCCGACACCACCGTGACGTGGTGCGCCTGGAAGTGCTGGCGCAGCTTCCGGGACGCGAGCAGAATCCCCAGGAGGAGCTTCTGCACCTGCGGGTACCTCGTACGGGCGTCGCGCAGCACCATGCTGACGAAGTACACTGGGTGCTGCATGGGCCGCTTGCGCGGTGCTGAAGTTGCCAGCTTGGGGGCGGTCCCCAGGTCCGAGGCGGTTGCCGGGGGCCGTTCAGCCCCCTGCCCTGCAGTCTCAGTCCCCGGAACATCTTCTTCCCTCTCGGCAACCAGCACCGAGCTGACCACCTGGTCAGTCGCTACTAGGTAGAGTAGCAGCGGCTCGCCCCGCTTGGGGGCGACGAGGACGGGCGGCGACTTCAGGTATTGTTTCAGATCTTGGAACGCTGCCTCGGCCTCGGGGGTCCACTCTATCAGGCCCTTGTTCTTCATCACTTTGAAGAAAGGCAGGGCGCGTTCGCCCAGCCTTGAGATGAAGCGGCCCAGTGCGGCAACGCAACCGTTGAGGCACTGGACATCCTTCACCTTGCGGGGAGTCTCCATCTTCTCGATAGCTTCTATCTTCTGTGGGTTAGCTTATACCCCCCTGTGCGAAACCAAGAAACCCAGAAGCTGGCCCGAGTTTACACCAAAGGTGCACTTCTCAGGGTTCAGCTTGAGTTTGATCCTGCGGAGGTTATCAAACGTTTCCCGCAGGTCATCAATCAGCGAGTCCCCGCACTTCGATTTGATGACGATATCGTCCATGTAGGCCTCCATGTTCTGGCCTAGCTGGGGTCCCAAACACTCGCGGAGCGCGCGCTAGAATGTTGAGCTCGTATTCTTCAACCCAAGGCATGCACGTGTAACAGTAACAACCAACCGGGGTGATGAACGCTGTTTTCTCCTCGTCTTCGACTGCCATCTTAATTTGATGCTAGCCGGAAAAAGCATCCAAAAAGCTCAACAAGTCGCAAGCACCAGTGGAGTCAACCATCTAATCGATGCGGGGTACAGGGAAAGAATCCTTGGGACATGCACGGTTAAGATCAGTGAAATCTACACACATGCGAAGCTTATTTCCCGCCTTGAGTACTACTACAGGGTTAGCTAACCAAGTGGGGTACAGAACTTCCCTGATAGCCCCTGCAGTCTTGAGCTTGTCCACTTCTTGCTTGATGAAATCCTTTCGCTCCTGCGCTTGCCGGTGGATCTTCTGCTTGACGGGGCGCGCGTCTGGACGCACCGCGAGTCGATGCTCAATCACCCCCCTAGGGACTCCGGGAAGGTCCGACGGCTCCCAAGCGAACACGTTGGCATTCTCTCGAAGGAAGGTGATGAGAGCGCTTTTCTATTCGGCAGTAAGGTTTGCACCGACGGTGACGGTGCGCTCCTTGTTGCCGGCTTGGAGGGGCAGCCTCTTTCCCTTGGCGGCCTCCTCCCAAAGCTTTTGGCCCTTGCCGGGGCATGAGCTCGAGCCTGCGCTTCCCCCAGCAAGCTCTTGCGGGGCAGCACGGGCCTTCTTTGTTGCGGGGCTGTCGCCCGGCAAGCCTTCGTCCCCGGAACCGTCTTCGTCACCGGCGTCGGCCACGGCGGCGGCTCTGACGACCTCGCAACCACACCAGGCCGCGTCCTTGAGATCGCACCTGATGGAGAGGACGCCGTACACGGATGGCATCTTCATCACGCCGTAGGCGCAATGGGTCACCGCCATGAACTTGATCAGCACCGGCCGACCGAGGATCCCGTTGTAGGGCAACGGGGTATGCGCCACGTTGAACACTATGTGCTCGGTCCTAAACGCTTTCCGGGACCCGAAGGTCACCGGCAGTGTGATGCGCCCCAGGGGCGCACGATCCCGGGGTTCACCCCCCGGAACAGGTCGGTGGGCTTCAGCTGCTCTACCGGCAACTGGAGTTTCTCCAACAACCTGGCGGACAGGAGGTTCAGCCCCGCTCCGTTATCCATCAGCACCTTGGTCACCCTCATGCTGCTGATGATCAGTGAAACCACGAAGGGTATGACCCCTAAACCCAGCTGCCGCGCTGGGTGATCGTCGGCGCTTAAGGTGATCGGCACATGCGACCACCTCAACGGCTGCTGCGGCTCCGCGTCCGGCAACAGCGTGCACACGTCGCTGGTGAGGCGCTTCACTGCCGCGTGAAATAGGAGAGCATAAGCTCCCCCATGGATGCAAGCGACACCGCGAGGCTCCTGGAAGCCCGGCTCGTCGCCGCCAGTGCAGTCGGACTCGCGCTGCTCCTTAGCGCGAGCCCTGTCTCGTCCTCGGAGAGGGCGCTCCCTGCCAGCGCGGGCTTGGCCACGTCCCCCCTGAGCTTCCTCCCTGCCAGCGTTGCCGCCAGCAAGCTTCAGCCCCGCTCTAGGGTCGTTCGGGCAATCTCGGGAGAGATGCCCGATGTCGCCGCAGTTGAAGCAGGCGCCGGCTGCTCGGCGCTCCTCGTGGCGCTGCTCGCGCCGCCGCGTGATACCTTGTAGGATGTGGCAGTCCTGCGCGTCGTGGGTAGAATTGGCGTGGATGGGGCAGCGGGGTGCGTTGCCCTGCTTGCCGCCAGACCTGCCACCGGGCGAGGCCTTCTTTGCAGGCCTCACATCAGCCCTGACTCTGCGGCGAGGACTTGCTTCCCGCTGCGCTTGCGGGAACTCTTCTTCTGCGAACCCTCTCCCGGGCTCGCGGCAGCCTTAGCTGCAAGTTCGGGTGCTAGGCGCCTTTCCTCGGCCATGGCACACTTGTGCGCCAGGGCGTACAGATCCTGCGTCGTCCGATTCCGATGCGTGCTCAGCTTCTCGCACATCTTGGGGTCACGGACGTTGATGGCGAAGGTGTTGACGATGGCAGCAACCTCCGCCTCAGGGATGGAGTAGGAGAGACTGGAGAAACGGTTGACGAAGCTCCGGAGCGTCTCTCCCGGCTTCTGCACTACAGTGTGCAGCTCCGCCATGGTTCCCGGGATTCACGGTCCCGTCGTACGTACCGAGCGCGGGTGCTCGGAACTTGCGGGGCCATGTCACCCGCCGCAACTCACGCGTAAACGCAGTGCAGCCATTCTCAGGACCCATAGGAGCATCCTCCTGCTCCTGTGGGTGTTGGCGCTCCACCTCTCGCCGGTGCTCCAGGCGCGGACGCAGGTCCTCCTGCTGGCGGGCATTCAAGATGCCGCGCGAGTCACCTCGCGCGACGGTGGGTGACGAGTCGGAGGACCCCTTCGGGTCCCCGCCTCCCGGGCCTCCCTGCGGGGGAGGGTTTTCCCCTTGCTGCGAGGCACGGGGCGCGTCTCCATGCCCCGGGTTCTGCCCGCGGCCTGAGCCTGCCGGGCCGCATTCGCCCTGTCGCTGTTGGGCGGCGAGCGCGAGGAGCGCGTCCAACTCGGCGCTCCATGCCTCGTGCGCTGGCGTGCCCTGGGGCGGCTTGTTGCGCACCATGACTCGCGTGGCGATGATGGCCTCCGCCGGGGTTTGCGCGGGAGGCTGCCGGTTCCCCGAACGGCTGCCCTCCGCTCTATCCCCGGACACCCTCGGGTGAGCCGGACGCGAGCCGATTGGTGTCGCCCGTGACGCTCCGTGCTCCTCGTGTGACTGTTGCGGTTCGTCGGCCTGCGGGCCACCCCGCTGCAAGGCACGGGCGGCGTTGTGACCGCTCGTGCGGCTGGCTCCAGCGCTGGGAGACGCCGGCCCTCTGGACCGGTTATCAGCCGACGGTCGAGGAGGCGGCGGTGGCAGCTGTGATGGCTGCGCTCGGGCAAGCTGAGGATCACCCTGTTCCTGCGATGCCCGTGGTACATCGTGCAACCGCGTGTGCGCCGCTGGGGCTGCATGCGGGTCGATCCTCGAGTCACCATCCCGCTTGGGGGGCATGGTGGCTGGCTCTGTCGTCGAGAAAGACGAAGCCGATGCTGGTGCAGACGTCGCCGCCGGCGGTCACCGGCGAGCTCTCCTCACGCAGCCCCCTACCTGGCGCGCCAGATGTCGTCGCACGGGGCTCCGACACCGGGGATGCGCGGGCACCCCCTTTTTAGGTTCGGCAGTGGGCTACGGGGATCGCTTCGGCGATCGCAGGCGGGGCCAATGCGAAGCGTAAGAACGCATTGAGAACACTATCAAGGACACATGCACACGCTTTTTACCCAGGTTCAAGCCACCTTGCGGTGTAAAACCCTACGGCCTGCTTGTCTGAGCTTGTATTACTGTGAAATTGGCTGTTTACAGGTTGCCGGGGGAAGCCCCTCCGGTGGTCTCTTTTGGCTAAGTGTTCTCTTCTACTTCAGGCTATTGCCAGTGTTGCACTACGAGTCGGCTCAGCAAACGAGCGAACGAACTCGGGCTAGGGGTCGGGTCTGGACACGGTGGACGGCCGGGGCCCAGCGTGGAGCCGATGTGGACCTCAGATGTGGGTCTCCCTGTCAGTTTTCCCGTCAAAACGCGATAAACAGCGAAATTAGTGCGCGGGAGGAAAACAGACCGAGAAAGTGGTCGTAATTTGAAAAAAATTAAGAAAAAGATGGTTTTCCTCGACATCTGCCCCAAATGTGGTGGTTTTAAGTAATTTTCTCGAGTGTTAAAAGTAGACCAAAGCAACCAAAGACATTGTGACTCGCGAAACTTGGCAAGTCCTTTTTTTAGTTGTCACTCCAACCTAGTTTGGACAACGATTTAATTTTGGCCCTTACCGCCATGGACGAGTGTCGCTCTCTGATTTGATGATTTAGTATGGAAGGCAAAGGTAAGAAATAACGGATTGCTTCTTCTTTTCTTCCATGATTTTTTCTGCTATTCCCTTATTTTTTTTAATTAAATATAAAAAGGACATATATTGACACAATCCATGAATGGAAGAGGAGCCTTTTTTCTTTCATTTTGGCTATTGCCGCCTGGAAGGGTCCGGTTTATTGGATGCAGGGCCAAATGCCTCTCTTGACTCTGTGTCCATCCTTTTCGTCACGCCAGATGGTCACTACTTTTGTTATTTTCTCCTTAAAAGAGTACTACTCCTACTAAAATTTTGAGTCACCTTATTTATGCGATTATGCGTCGATACTCTGTACCATGTTTTGGATTTGACGGGATTGTAACAGCCCGAGAGCAACACTTTACTTCTAAGCCCTTGTTGGACTTGTTTATAATTTAATTAATGTTGCCATGACATTTACTTTTGCATCCATGCCCATGTCATATCTACTTTTGCTTCCCATGAATTTAAATTTACCACTTCAACTTGTTATTTGAAATCTTGTTGTTAGAGTTGCTAGAAGATTCAAGTGGGAATCTTCCCTCTTTCTCTTTTGTGATTTAAATTTCTTTTTCCTACCTTTACAAATGACATTTGAATGGGTTTTGATTTAAACCTTTACCCTCATTTGAATATTTCCAAATAATAGTACCATATTTGAACTCTCCTGCTCCTCAGCTTTTCAAAATGGTATTTAAAATTTGAATCAAGAAAACAAAGTACAAACAAAACTATTTGCAAAACAGAAAACAGAAAAAGGAAAAAGGAAAAAGGAAAACTTACCTTCTTACCTTCGGCCCGAGTCGGCCCAGGCCCACTCGGCCTAGCTACACGCGCCCGCACCCCGCAGCCCAACTTCACGCGCGCCGCCCCGCGTTACGCCTCCCAGCAGCGAAGGCGTAAACTCCTGAATACGCCATCTCTCACAGTTGCACCTTCTTCCTCTGCTTTTTTCTTCTCCGAGCAGTGGGGGCGCCCGCGCCACTTCGACGACGACAACGACTGGAGGGCTCCGCGCCGCCTACTTAAGCATAGCCGCGCCTCCTCTCAACCCTAGCGCAAGGAAACCCTAGATGGCTCCTCCTCCCTCCTTTTCTGCGCGCTGCCGTCGCCTTCCTACTCCGAGCCGTGGGCGCCGCCGCGTCGAGCCGTCGTCTTCAAGCCCGGCTGACTGCGTCACGAGATCCCCGACGTCGACTACTTCCTTGGGGCGCGAGGAATTCCGCCGAGATCGACGACAGCCACGCCTAGCTCCTCTTCTTCGTCTCCGGCCGCCGACGAATCTTCTTCAAATTCCGGCGAGCTCCCTCCTCTTCACCGGCGAATTCTTGCTCGGTGAGCTTCGCCATGACCTCGCGCACCCGTGCCCCCTTTCCTCCCTCCAGGCGAGCTTCCGCTCCGTGCCGTGCCGGTGCTCCGGGGAGGCTTGCATGGTGGCCGTCGAGCCACCTTGCCTCTGCCGGTCTTGGAACGACGAAAAGGCCGAGCCTGTGCTCCGCGGTGCCGTGTGGTCGCCGCCGACGAGCCTCTGCCGTGGCCGCCGCGCGCGCCCGCAAGCTGCTATCTCCTTTTGGTTTAAGGAAGCCGAGCGCTTGGATCTGTTAAGATCCGAACGCTCAGCCCAACTGGCTGCCTGCTTCGTCCGTTTGCCGACCGAGCTGAGGCGCGGGTCGATTCCCCGCCGGCGCAAGATTAAAACCCCAATTTTTGGGTATTCGCCGGTTACTGACAAGTGGGCCCCATGGACCCACCTGTCAGCGACTTGGTGCACTGCTGCGCCCGGTGAACCGAGTCCACGCGCCGGATCTGTTTTGTTTTCCTTTTGGTTTTTGGTTTAATTGCAGAAAATGTGTTATCTTGTTTAAATCCGAGTAAATGCATGCTAGATCCAATTTGGGCAAACCATATATGTTTTGGAATCAGAAAAATGTAAGGAATTTAACTGTGCAGTTAGATTTCCACTTTGAGGTTTCGAATTTCAAATCTGTCCCAGATTTGAAATTCAAACTTATAAATTTGTGTAGCTCCTAGTTTAAAATTGGTAATGCTTTTGAACCTTCTGTAAAGATGTAAATTATTCCTTGAAACTTGTACTTTATGACCATGTCATTGTTTATTATATTTGGGCAAAGTGTAGCCACTGTTATCATCTATCTTACTAGCTAATGGATAATCTATTTCCCTAAATGCCTAGAACTCTTGTTTAAATTGTATGCATCGTTTTATCACATGCCATGCATTCTTGTTTGCGCATTGCACTCTATGTATGCTTATTCATCCGTACCTTGTGTGTTTGGATCTTATCGTTAGCGTCTACGCCACACTCCGCCGACGAACCGGGTTCCCACACCTACTCGGACCCCCTCTCTCGGTGCCCAGCGATCGAGGATCCAGGCAAGCAGCCATTCCTTGACCATGTTGTTTATACCCAACGCCTCTCTCTCATTCTTGCACTAAGTTACATTCTCGGTTCTTGTCACGATGCCTTTAGGATTGCATAGCTTTTAGTCAGCTCTACTCAAATGCCTTTTGTCTTGTTACTTGTCCAATTACCATGTCACATGTTTGTTTTATTGCCCTACTTGGTCATTAGAAGTCTTGCTTAGATTGCTAGTCTAGTATCCTTACTTGGGGTTATACAATTGCTGCATCCACATGCTACTTCCTGTATTTAAATTGCAATTGTTAAACTGTGACATGTTATTACCTGCAACAAGGCAACGATGGGAGGCCGTGCTAACGCATTGGTGATTTGTTCCATTTGCGCCGACCTAAGGACCGAGTTCTCGTTTTTGCCGATCCAAGACTCTTCGCGCTAACCGCTCGTGGGTGAAGATATGGCTTCCCCCTCGGCCTAGTACTTGTTTCATAGCTCTTCCAGGGGCCACATAGTTCGGGCGTTCCATTTGGCATATCGCATATACACTGGTGTTGTTGGAGATTTATTTGTACTTTGCATTCATACAGGGCTTGCGGCACTAGTCTGGAGTGGTCATCCTGCGGGCTATGAACCGCTACCAGCTGTCCTCGCAACTCTTGAGTCCGTACGACGCTTCGGCCGGGCTCTCGTTTCGGATAGACTCAGTTGGGTGGTCCCCTGGATTAGTTGTGGGGTTTGGAAACGCCGTGTCGCCCAATCCTGCTGGCACACGCCTTCGTGTGTTCCTACTCGAGTGGCAGCAAGGGTTGGACGAACGTGTACGGGTAAATTGGTGCACCCTGCAGGGATAAATCTTTCGGAAAGCCGTGTCCGTGGTTATGGACGACTTGGTTGGTCATTACTTGATCATAGAGAACTTGATCAACTTAATCTCATAAACTTGAGTAGTAATTAGCCTTAATCATGGATATGCTTAAAACTGCTTAAGTGTGAGTCCCTTTGGATCATTTCCTCACAAGGGGTTGAGGGGGTGATAAGAGGTTGTGTTTGGTTGGTGTTAGTTATTAGAAGATCACCTCACTTAGTAGACGCTTCTTATCCTCTACTTAGACGATATCATTAGTGTGTCTCTCCCGATATTTTGCTGCTGCATAACCCTACAATATTTATCCATCCTTTGAGACTTGTTGCATAAATAGCTTAGTTCTCCATGTAAGTCTTGCGAGTACTTTGTACTCAGTTGCTTTGCAACGTTGTTTTCTCCAAAGTTCCCAGCGGAGCAGGTGAGTGGTTACTTCGTGGAGTTCGACGACGACAGCTTCGACGTTTAGCCAGCAGATTCCAAAGCAGAGTTCTGTGAAATTGTGGCGGGCTCTCCTTTCAGTTTCAGCCTCTTAGGCAATAATTGTAAACTTGTCCGTACTTGTGCCTAATTTGCTTCCGCTGGTGTAATGATGATTGTGGACATGTGTCCGTGAGTTGTAATAACTTGGTATTTCGCTCCTTGTATGAGCTTAATTTAATCTTGTGTCTTAGAGTGATGTCATGATATCATTTTTGTTCCAACCTGCGGTGAACACATTGCGTGTATGTTGTGAAGTGTTCATTGTAGGGAGGCATTGGGGCTTAATTTATGCGCGAGTTAGCATTTGGGGCTAAATTTAGCCTCGCTGCCCTTAGGTTTCTCCCTGGTTAGAAATGGTCGAAGTTGAGTCTACTAACTATTTTAACCTCTAAACTATTTGAAAAATGGAAAAGTAGACTCTGATTTTTCTTCTTTTCCCACCCACCCACCCTTCTTGTTTTGAAAATTCCCTCTTTCCTCAGTTTTTAAACTAGGTATCTCGGGGATTTTTCCCGTAGTTCCTTTTAGTTGGTGGCATTCAAGTTCTGTTGTGGTTTCGTTGTCAGAGAAAAGACCATTCCTTCTTGTTTAGCTCATATCTATAGTGCAAGATAAAGCTAGTTCTTCCAAAGTTCTAATCCTGCAATCACTTTCTTTCAGATGTCGCTATACACTCCTCCTCGTCCGCAGGTGGTCTTGATGTCCAACTGTGAGACAACCCAAGGTTTCCCTGAGGTGCTCCGCGAGATCATGAAGCACATCGGTTTTCGATACCAGCCGGAGTACACGGTATTCGAGGATTGCCGTGACTTCAACCAGGAGTACTACCGTGCCGTTGTCCGCCTCCACCAAGACGTGCCTTCAGACAAGTTTCCAGTGCACAAAGCAGTGGGAACTAGGCATACCATCGAGTTGGCAATCCAACAGGTGGCGTACATGTGCGTGACCCTACTCCACAGGAAGTATGAAAGGCTGGACAAAGGACCATTCAAGTATATCCCAAGGGGCTTCATCACGTGCGAGAACAAGTTCTTCACACTTCCAGGCTTGCCCGATGAGAAGGTTGCAAATGACAGCTACGATATCTGCAACTTCGTGACAAGCCAGGAGCACATGATGGCAAACATGCGCGCCGAGGTCGAGCACTACCACAAGCTATCCTCCGCCGTGGTCGATGCAGGAATGTACGGGAATGAAGTTCGCTATCCTCCAAGGCCTCCTGCTCCTGAGTTGACCCATGCGTTCCCAATGGATGGGTTTACTCCAGCACGTGGCCCACCAAGAGTGTTCGAGAGTACATTCCTTCCACGTCAGTTCCTGTACGGGGAACAGAAGGCAGATGCATACGTATTCCCGTACTCTCCGCAGCTACTGCCGAGGTTCTGACAGCTTTGTCAGGATAGGTCTCTTGTATCCGTAGTTCCATCTATGGCCACACTTCCTGTGCGATGTGAATGGCATGATGTGTAGTGTAATCTTTCCTTGCTTTGGATGACTGTAATCACTAAATCTTTGGATGGCCCTATGTGGTATCTAATCCTCATGTTATCCTTTAATCCTGTCTTTGAGGTTTTACGTCATGCAATTGTGTTTCAACTGTTGTGTAAACCATTGTGCAAACAGGATGGCGCCTATTCGTCGTGATCCTCCTCCTCCGCCTGAGTTAGGCAACATACTACTTCAAATGGGACAGATCCTTGAGCGTATGAACAACCAGCACAATAATCATGGCAACAATGAAAACAATGGGGCTAATGACAGGGTTTCCATCAAGGATTTCCTTTCTCTCAATCCAAGGACTTTCTCTCTACCCTCAGAACCACTCGATGCTGATGACTGGCTTTGTGAGATGGTCTGCGCTCTTTACACGGTTCATGTGGCTAATGAGGACATGGTTCCTTTTGCGACCTACCTCCTCCGGATCGTTATCCCGGATGCCCTCGCTTGGGTCCGGTTGGCTAGCGGGGGTGTTGTCCATGCTAGGAGCCGGGCTGTAACCGAGGGTGTAGGTGTCTTCGTCGTCCTCTTCCTCCTCTTCACCCCCGCTAGACAACCGGGAAGGGGAGGATCGAGGAAGGGCCACTGCAAGAGCAAGGCGAGGCAAAGGATGGAAGGCTACTGCATGCTGTACGCCGACTACTTCGCCGATGATCAATTGCACAACGATGTGATCTTTCAGCACCGATTCAGAATGTCTCGGAAGCTTTTTTTGAAGATCGCTGAGTACTTTCGGGAGTACGACGATTACTTCAAATTGAAGAGGGACGCCATCGGCATACTTGGTTTCACATCAATTCAGAAATGCACGGTATCCCTCCGTTTGCTTGCTTATGGAATTTCTGCCGATACACATGACGACTACCTCCGCATGGCCGAGTCCACGGCCATCGATTGCATGTACAGGTTCTGTAGGGCAATTGTGGCAGTGTTTGGAGAGCAGTACTTGAGGACACCCACCGCAGAAGACACAGCTCGGATCATGGCACAGAATGTAGAAAGAGGATTCCCAGGTATGCTTGGCAGCATCGACTGCATGCATTGGTCATGGAAGAACTGTCCATTTGCACACCAGGGCATGTATAAAAGCCACAAAGGATCATGCAGTGTGATGCTTGAGGCGGTGGCCGATCAGGATCTGTGGATTTGGCATGCCTTCTTCGGTATGGCCGGATCGCACAATGACATCAATGTGCTGCAATGCTCGCATGTGTTTGCCAAGCTTGTTGAAGGCACTGCTCCTCCGGTAAACTATGAGATAAATGGCCATGTGTACAATAAGGGATACTACCTGGCAGATGGCATCTATCCAAGATGGTCGACCTTTGTGAAGACAATCTCAAACGCACCCGCAGGAGGAGCAAGATCTTGGTTTGCGATGCAACAGAAAACATGCAGGAAGGATGTCGAGCGGGCATTTGGTGTGTTGCAGGCTCGATTTGCCATCGTTCGGTACCCTGCTCTCACTTGGTCGAAAGATCAGATGTGGGAGGTCATTACTGCCTGTGTGATCATGCACAACATGATCATTGAGAGCGAGCGGGAATGTCCGGTGTTTGACACTGAACTGTATGAGAGGATGGGTTCTCTAGCCAATGTCAATCACCAGGTGTCGGCCGCCTTTGCTGCTTTCCTCAGCCGGCGGCAAGAAATTCGAGACGCCGGTACTCATCAGCAGCTTCAAGATGATCCGGTCAAGCATTTGTGGAGGCTCCGAGGAAACCTGTAGTTTTTCTTATTTATTTGCTTGAATTTGATTAAATTTGTTTGAAATGTGATTCAAAACTTATCAAATAATGTGTTTGTTTCAATTTGCAATATTCATAAAATTTGCTTTGGGGAAGCGTTTGGGGGCGCCGGCTGGGAACCGGCTTGACCTTAAAAACAAATTCTAGCCCCCCATACGGCCTAAAAAAGTGGCAGGCCGGACGTCAAACGAGGGGCGTGGCTGGAGATGCGCTAAATTGCAACGCCCGCTAAACACCCTTCCCTTTCGGAAACCAGACAGTCTGAGACAAAAAGTGCCGCTCCGTCAACATTCTTGGACGCAAAAGCCTGAATCCACCTGGCGTTGGATTGTGATTTGGCCTTTTGTAGACCCTCCGTTCTCCCGAGAATGCCGTGTACGCGTTATTGTTTCTAAAGATATGCATGCAGGTCCGGTGATTTTAATTCTTTCAGTTTGTATAGTGGCATCTTTTACAGTAGTACTATCACTGTCACCTCCATTGCTTACGCATTCGTCATAGCAAAGCATGAAATTAACAGGACAACAGGACGACGATCACAAAGTGTCCTTCATGAAATCTAGCAAACTTTTGCATGGAAATGTTCGTAATTTACAACAGGGTGGTACAAGTACAACTGAAACCAGCTAGGCCCACTTCACCCTGAGCATGGCCTCCTAGAGACATGCGCCAGGCCGCCTTACTTTCCCGGCACGAAGTTTGTGGCGAAGGCCCAAGCATTGTTGTTGACCGGGTCGGCAAGGTGGTCGGCGAGGTTCTCGAGTGGTCCTTTGCCGGTGACGATAGCCTGTACGAAGAAGCCGAACATGGAGAACATGGCGAGGCGGCCGTTCTTGAGCTCCTTAACCTTGAGCTCGGCGAATGCCTCTGGGTCGTCGGCCAAACCGAGTGGGTCGAAACTACCGCCTGGGTAGAGAGGGTCGACGATCTCACCGAGTGGGCCACCAGCAACACGATATCCCTCAACGGCACCCATGAGCACGACCTGGCAAGCCCAGATGGCGAGGATGCTTTGCGCGTGGACAAGGCTGGGGTTGCCGAGGTAATCGAGCCCGCCCTCACTGAAGATCTGTGAGCCAGCCTTGAACCAGACGGCCTCGCCGAACTTGACGCCATTGCGGGCAAGCAGCTCGGGGAAGACGCATCCAAGGGCACCGAGCATAGCCCAGCGGGAGTGGATAAGTTCCAGCTCGCGGTTCTTGGCGAATGTCTCGGGGTCGGCTGAGAGCCCGGCGGTGTCCCACCCGTAGTCACCAGGAAACTCACCAGTCAGATAGCTCGGTGGCTCGCCGGATAGCGGGCCTAGGTACAACACACGGTCGGAGCCGTACCATGGGCTACCCGATGAGACAGGCTTGGCCTTGGCAGCGGTCTTACGCATGGTAACGCGGGCCTCACCGAAGAGAGCTGAAGATGGCAGGTTCTTCACCGCCTTGCCGGCAAAGGCCGAGGAAGAAAGGGACATGGTGGTGGCCGCCATTGCGCTTGTAAGACCAGTGTGTCAAGAACTAGAGATGGATTGAGAGGAGAGAAGGAGGGTGCTATTTATAGCAAGAGGAGACACTGTTATGGGGATTGATTGGTGCTGTCAAGAGAAACAAGGCCAGGAAAATCTGCAGCAGCAATGCCATTGGTGAAGCGCTGATCTGGTGACGATTGGAGAAGCAAGAGACTCAATTTTAAGGGGATGCGATATGGTTGTGGTTGTGGGCACGGCTAGGAAGAATCTCCGTGGAGGCATGTGATTGGTCTGCACGTTTGAGTTTGATCGGCCCAGAGGATTCTGCATCGTCACTACATGTGTAGATTAATCTAAGTACGATTTTTGTGGAACAAGTGCAAATTAGTAATCTGCATTTTTTTTCCATGGAGAATCATAAGCATGTTACATGTACACATGCAGATTGAATTTGTGCATGTAAATGTGTATATACGATTTGTCCGGATTAAGTAGTTACTCTGGACAATGAAGACCGAAGGTAAGCATGTTTGGCATTGTCCGCGCTTTGGGCTGTGACCAAGATTGTCCATCTTTTAGTTGGGGGACCATCTGGCGCATGATAGCCGCTGCTCTCGTGTGTACGTGGTAACTAACTATGCTGCCGACATGCGTCAGAAACCTTTATTTTTTACTCTGCGATCCGTAATAATAAGTGTCTCGGACTTAATGCAATTCTGTATTAAAACTGAGACACTTATTATGGATTGCATGGAGCAATGTTTTTAGTTGGTACCTTTTGATATTAAATAGTTGTGTGGTGTATTTATTTTTCCGCTGAAAGAAAACATGAATTGGCCGATGCACATAACCGCATAATTAATTAATAGAGTTTTCCAACATTATTCAAACAGTAAATTTTATAGAACCACAGTTTTTGATGCGTTCTTCTCACGGGGTCACAAATTTTTCTAATTTGTTCAAAATCACGTGTTTTGTGTCTAATTGTCTCAAATTGCCAAAAACAGAGGATTAATCCATTTTTACAGGTTTTCTTACATGTGGGCTCACATGTCATGCACCCTTGGACTTAACCCGGCCCGAGCAGTTAGCCCACCAACAGTGGTGGCCACCGTTGTCTCGGGCTCCGGCCGCCGCTGCTGCCTCGCCGTCGGGTCGGGCGATATATTCCATATAGGAATCTCCGTGGAGGCATGTGATTGGTCTGCACGTTTGAGTTTGATCGGCCCGGAGGATTCTGCATCGTCACTACACGTGTAGATTAACTAAGTTCGATTTGTGTGTAACTAGTGCAAATTAATCTGCTCTTTTTTCTCCATGGAGAATTGTAAGCATGTTACATGTACACATGCATACTGAATTTGTGCACGTAAATGTGTATATACGATTTGTCCGGAGCAAGTAATTACTCTGGAGAGTGAAGACTGAAGGTGCATGTCAATGAGTTTTGTTGAAAAACCAACGGTAAGCATGTTTGGCATTGTCCACGCCGTGGGCTGTGGCCAAGATTGCCCATCTTTTAGTTGGGGGACCATCGGCTCTGGTGTATGTAGTAACTAACTATGCTGACAGACAAGCGTCATGAAGTTTTTGTTTTTGTACCCTCCGATCCATAATAAGTGTCTCGGACTTAGTGCAACTCAGTATTAAATGTGAGACACTTACGATGAATAGTTGTGTAGTGAATTTATTTTCCTGTTGAAAAAAAAGTGCATTGGCCGATGCACATAACCGCACATTTCATTAATAAAGAGTTAACCAACATTATTCAAAGAGTAAATTTCACATAATCATAGTTTTTGATGCGTTCTTCTCACCGAATCATACATTTTCCCAATTTGTCTGACATCCACATGTTTTGTGTCTAATTGTTCAACTTGTCCAAAACAAAAGGTTAAGCCATTTTTACAGGTTTTCTTACATGTGAGTCCACCTGTCAAGCCACCTTGGACTTGACCCGACCCGAGCCATAGCCCACCAATAATGGCGGCCCCTGTCATCTCGGGCTCCGGCCGCCGCCGCTGCCTCGCCGTCAGGTTGGGTTAAGCCCAAGGTGGCTTGACAGGTGGGGCCTACATGTAAGAAAACCTGTCAAAATGGCTTAACCTGTTTTGAGCAACTTGAGACAATTAGACGCAAGATGTGTAGTTTTTAGACAAATTAGCAAATTCTGCGGCACCGTTTTCCTCATAACTATGGTTTTGTGAAATTTAATCTTATTCAAAACACTCATGCATCATGTAACAGTGAGATATAACACGTCACTCATTTTAGTTGAATAACACAAGACCATCTTTAACCGGTTGCACCCATAGTCCATGGGATCCCTCATATCTGCACGAGGCTGTAGGAACCAAGTACGAACTCAATCCAATGATCTGATAAAAATAAAATAGGATACTTTATTTGTTTAAAATAATTTATTCATACAATTCTATAAGGATCAACGGATTGCGCAGGCACTTCTAGGATTAGTTATTTCAAGAGTTTTGCCATCTCCATCAACCACTCCCAAACATAGCAATGCTATAAGTAGGCGGGAGGTTGAAGGGCCACACAAATATGGCCACGCTACATCATACGAGCAATCTCGTATTCCAAGAACAAATGTTAGCCCGTAAAAAAAACAAATTTTGTATTATCTCGTTTTGTTCAAAAAAAACTACACTTTTACTGCCACTCTATCTATTTATGGTAGGCGAAGAGTTTCGTGCACTGTACTAGGTCACTCAAAAGCTCAAGCTGATGAAAAAAAGACACTTCAACAGTAAGTTCGTCTTTATTATTTTTTATACCTAGGTTGTGGATATCATTTTCCTACGACAAATAGTGCTATGGCAGAAATGTATTTATTGCGGCTATATCTTGTTGCAAAGGAAAAGGAAAGAGAGAAATGACGGGAAGTATCTTGGGAGCTTATCTCACTTGCTTCGGTGTCACATAATCCCACGATGATTTAGACCGCTCGGTTAGTGGGAATGCCACGTCCAGCTAAGCTGATTCCTACAATTTTAGAGGAATCGAATACGGAGTTTCTCCGACTTTAGGATATGACCACCTGTCAAGCAAATGTGAGCTGGTGCTTCAACCAAGGAAAGTAGTTTTATATGGTAACCAAGTTATAATTTACACCTACCATTTTTTGAGCATACGAGCCAAAATGCTGAAGGTACACCTGACAGAACATACTCAAGGGCTTTTGAAATTTGGATTTCCGTAACATGATTTATACAAGAGTTCTTCCATATTTATTGATTTTTATCGACCAAATTAACTCTACCAGATAACAAGTTCAACTTTATGATATTTACAAGTCCATCCTAGGCTAGATTTCAAAGAGGTATTGTCATGACTGGTATTGTACTGTCAAAAATAAAATGAAATGGTTATCTAAGCCGGAAACATATCGCAAAGGATTCACACAAAAGTGTGGTTTCTCATTCCAACTGATTAGTGAGGTGACCAATATTTCCCGATTGGTAGGAGTCACTATATGGAATATATGCCAATATGACATGGATAGTCACTATCATGTACTCACCAAGCATCTTGGTTTCGTGTCAAAATATTGTATATAATATAAGTTCTACTCCCTCCGTCCAACAAAGGATGTCTCAATTTTGACTAAATTTGAATGCATCTATACATTAAGTCATGTCTAAATACATCCAAATTTTGACAAACTTGAAACATCTTTTGTTGGACGGAGGAAGTATTATATCTTTGTTGATATGTAACCATCAAAACAAAAAAGTCTATACGCAATATAAACACTTACATATTTTACAATTGTGCATGCATGCTAGGACATACGCTGCAACAGGATTTCCCATTTCTGCTATTACTCTGCACACTTGACTTGCTACATATTTCTCATTTTAAGTATAACCATGGAGCCAGCAAAGACATCTTACCAATTTTTTGTTGTTAATTGTAAATATATAATTTTCAAAAGAAACCAGTTGAGGTTAAACAAGCTTTATCATGGCTTAATTGCTCGTGACAATCCTATATCAAAGTGGGGCCTCAAGAGAGTGAGTCGGCCAATTTACGCCATTTAATGGATCAATGTATGTCCAAATAGACATCTCTATTTGCATATTTTGTGTCAAAGGTATGGTGTACAGAGTATTGGCTTTGATATCCCTTTGTCAATGTAAAGAAAAAAGTTCGTATTCCTACCCATCAAAGCCAATGCCACGTACCCAATATAAGAATTTCTCTATTCTTGATAACAAAACTCCTTGATGCAAGTTCAGCGAGGTGGTGTCACATGTGTATATTAGCATTGCGCAACTGTCTGTTTACCTTATTCAACTTATAAAATAATTTGCCGAGAGAAATTCAGCGTCATTGTATCTAGGTTGTTGGCATTGTCGTCTCTCATTTTCAACGGTGCGGGAGATTTCACCGCTTGTGTGTCTTATGTTTAAGGTCACTAGGTTGTACATGTTACGTTAGTTGAAGACTTTTGTGCGTTTTTCGTGTTATGGTTGGTGCAAGTTTGTCTGCATTTTTGTTGCAGGGTTTTTCACTTCTACGGTACATGTTTTTTTTTATAATTATCACTACTCTTATCATTACTCTTAATTGAATAATTGAATACAAGACTTGTGCAAGTATTTCCAAAAAGAAATATATGCCACGAATAGGAACAGCTAAATATACATACACATGGTGCCACACCGTTGTTTTCTGAAACTTTACGCCACATCAAAAGAATAAACTTTTCCCCTAACCCAAAACAGAGGTTTAAAAGGAAAGGAACTTCTTTTACGCTTTTACCTACCCTCCTCATTTTTTTTGACAGCATTTACCTACCCTCCTCATTCCTCTTCTTTATATTTTCTTCTGCCATAAATTCCTTGTTGTTTTCTTCTCTTGATTTCTTCCACCTTCTTCTCTTTTCTTCTCCTGCTGTCTCTTGTGTGACACGTGGAAAATCATTCCCTCCTACATCCCCACCACCTCTCTATCCACTTTCAGGATCCGATGATTCATCAGTTGCTCACTGTCTCGTCTCTCTCCCAAAAAGACCACATATTTCGCAGAGAAGAATTTTGCTTCTATAAATCCGAATGAGAGCAGAGGAGGATCGAGAGAGAAGGGAGTAGCTGGGGGAGTGCAGTGTCGCCATGGCCGACAAGGAGGGAAACCTCGACGCCGTCCTCAAGGAGGTCGTCGACCTGGTAATTAATGGCCTGCTCTTGCCTCTTGGGGTGGTGGTTCTTGGGATTTTTGGTGTAGTGCCCGGGCGGAGGCTGCACCCTGGCGGTTTCCGTTCTTGGATGGATTAGCGCGGGGGATTTATGATTTGTAGAACTCTTGGCGAAAATCGGCATGTGGCTGGGGTTTTAGCGTTGCAGGGTGGCGAAATTGGTCTGCTAGCTTCGCTATAGGTCAAATATTGTTATTATCTAGTACAATCATTCTTCGGCTCGTGTGAATGGTTCTTGTCAATATCTGTCAATTCTGGAATTCCTTTTAACACCCCAATCAAGGACAAGAATGATTTCTTTATTATGTGTACTTAATTTAATGATTCGTGTTAGTTCACTCTTTGTGGTAATGACTAATGAAATCGTGATACGCCCTGGTTGAAGGCCGGATTTTAGTACTCCGTATTTTAGTTGCACGGATGTTGACGCCTTGCTTTAAAGAAAAATCTCGAGTTTTTTTTTTTGCCGGTAGGAAATTTGACTGTTTGGTAAAATTATTGTGTTTATGTGGTGTTCAAACACTTGTTGTATTGGAATTTGTCTCTTAGTTCACTCGAGTAGTAGGCTCCAGCGTACTTGCATGTTGAAACGTGCAGGTTCTTGGTTACCTTGTGTTGTGTGTCGTGTTGATGGGACTTGTTTGGTTTCTAAAGTGAGTTTTCACAAACAAAAATTTCAGGAGAACATCCCAGTTGATGAAGTGTTCGAGAATCTGCGATGCGGACGTGAGGGGCTCACTTCCCAGCAGGCTCAACAACGCCTGCAAATCTTTGGTCCGAACAAGCTCGAGGAGAAGGAGGTCCGGTTCATTTGGACAATTGATTCATGGGGAAGATTTTGTTTGACGGGACATGGGGAAGATTTTGTCCTTCCTGATCTTGGCATAGCAATAATATTCTTCTGGAATGTTGATGGCTGCAGGAGAGCAAGTTCCTGAAGTTTTTGGGGTTCATGTGGAATCCACTGTCATGGGTCATGGAGGCTGCTGCTATCATGGCCATTGCATTGGCAAACGGTGGGGTAAGAGTCTAGGGCCTAACACATATCACAAAACGTTGTCGTTGTCTTTTAGTTTGGTGATGAGTGAAAGTGTACGTCCTACTCTTTTCTGAATATATGAGATGTGTTGCTCATCAGGGGAAGCCACCAGATTGGCAAGACTTTGTTGGTATCATCACACTTCTACTTATCAACTCAACTATCAGTTTCATCGAGGAAAACAATGCTGGCAATGCTGCTGCTGCACTGATGGCCCGTCTTGCACCAAAAGCAAAGGTCCTTATTCACATAATTTGTGACGTTTCACTGTATTCTGCATGTATGACCTTGATGGAGTCCATTCGAATTGAATTGTGGAACTCATTGTTATATTGGCGGTTAGGTTCTCCGTGATGGCCGTTGGACCGAGGAGGAGGCAGCAGTCCTTGTCCCTGGGGACATCATCAGTATCAAACTTGGAGATATCATTCCTGCAGATGCCCGCCTCCTAGACGGAGATCCTTTGAAGATTGATCAGGTTCTTCCTATCATTTTTTTGAGGAATCTTATTTCTATCATTCACATCTAAGTCAAATTCATCTTTTCTTTAACTCATGTTTCCTCATCTCACAATTTGGTCTTCTGTTTGTAGTCTGCCCTGACTGGAGAATCATTGCCAGCCACCAAAGGTCCTGGTGATGGTGTCTACTCTGGTTCAACAGTCAAGCAGGGCGAGATCAAGGCTGTAGTCATAGCAACTGGTGTGCACACTTTCTTTGGAAAGGCTGCACATCTTGTTGACTCTACCAATCAAGTTGGTCATTTCCAACAGGTAAGATTGAGTAGCCTCACATACATTTATATCTTACTCTGCTATCCATTTGAAACAGCACTACATTGATGTATCCACTATCATGTGATTCACGCAGGTCTTGACAGCCATCGGGAACTTTTGTATTTGCTCAATTGCTGTGGGAATGTTCGTTGAGATCATTGTCATGTACCCTATCCAACACAGGGCATACCGCCCGGGGATCGACAACCTTTTGGTGCTTCTCATTGGAGGCATTCCCATAGCAATGCCTACAGTCTTATCTGTAACCATGGCAATTGGATCTCATCGCCTGTCTCAACAGGTTTGCATCATTTTGGGGATAGTGCCAACCATATTCTAATCAGACCAGAACTTCTGCAGTATATAATCAATTCCTGGGTTTTCTTTCTGCAGGGAGCTATAACAAAGAGAATGACTGCAATTGAAGAGATGGCTGGCATGGATGTCCTTTGCAGTGATAAAACCGGAACACTGACTTTAAATAAGCTCAGTGTGGACAAGAACCTAATCGAGGTTAACTTGGGCACTCACTTTTTCTTATCTCACATAGAACATGAAGGAACTTGTATGCTTTTTTGATCTAGGTGTTTGAAAGAGGAGTGACTCAGGACCAAGTAATTCTGATGGCTGCTAGAGCATCCCGGATAGAAAATCAAGATGCTATTGATACAGCAATAGTTGGGATGCTAGCTGATCCAAAAGAGGTATATTGATTTGTCAAATATGAGGAAGTACACCTGTCATGTTTATTTGATGAAATGAACATCTGGCAACATTTTCCACAGGCGCGTGCTGGTATTCAAGAGGTTCATTTCCTACCATTCAATCCTACCGACAAAAGAACTGCATTGACATACATAGATGGTGATGGAAATATGTACCGTGTTAGTAAGGGTGCACCTGAGCAGGTATGATTTTGTTTGATTACAAATAGCTTAAAGGCATTACCCGAGTTTTTTATTTGCGTTATTGTGCCAGTGATTCCACAACTTGATGACCTGCAGATTCTCAATCTGGCCCACAACAAGTCAGAGATTGAACAAAAGGTCCATGCTGTTATTGACAAGTTTGCAGAACGTGGACTCCGATCACTTGGTGTAGCATATCAGGTGAGCAGGATTCTTGAGATACCCCTTTCATAGTGCAGCCCAAGTTTGCAAGGCCAGATAGTGGTGTCATCCTCTTGTGCTTTGTAGGATGTGCCAGATGGGAGGAAAGAGAGTCCAGGTAGGCCATGGCATTTTGTAGCTCTCTTACCACTCTTTGATCCACCAAGGCATGATAGCGCAGAAACAATTCAAAGGGCGCTTAACCTTGGTGTGAATGTGAAGATGATCACAGGTAAACTTCTAGTCGATTTCTTAGAAATTTTCACTTCACATTTATGATTCTTCCAGACCATCTATCCTGTTTAGGATTCCTGTAACTCCTATGCATCATAAATAATAAATTGACACTGACGATCACGAGAAACTGAAAAAACATCCATTGTTCTTCTGTCTATGTTTTGAATCTTGGGGACTTGGGATCACCATAATAGGGCACACCAGACAGTAGTGTTTGGAGTCTACGAGTGCGGAGGCTGCTTCCATTTGTTCTATGCTGTAGCACGTAGTGTATTACATTATGAGAGCAAAGTGAGCACTTTGCTTGAAATCTCACTGTAAGCCACAACATCCAATGGTATATATTAGTGTAGAAAACGCAAGATCTTACCATTGAACAAAATTCAGTCATTGCATCTTGTCAAGGGAGTAACTCTTACTGCAAACACTAGTGGCTTATGTTCGTACTTTACGTGCATGTGTATGTTAATTATATATTGTCATAATAGTTTGCACTTTGCATCATCATGGTCCTGTGCATTTTCTACATTTTCTTTGAGATGCCGGAACTACATCACTCAAAATAGTCTGTCATTACTTGATAAATTTTCTGTTGAGATTCAGTAACTGGCAGTACTCAGAAAAGCTCAAAATTTAGCCAAATAAAACATGGCATGCTTACAGTTTCCAGAAACCTTCAGCATCCCATAAATGTATCCATTAACATGTCTAACGTGATGTTTATAGTTCTTACTTCTCTTTCTTTGTTTAGTTAGATCTTGGTGCAAAATTTGTTTTTGTCTGTTACTTGTGCTTTAAGAATCCCTTAAGAAAATTGTGCCATAAGTAGAGTTGGAACACTGAACCTCAGTACTAAAATTATACTGCAGCTTGTTAGTTTCAACAATTTTGTTACCGCATCTGATTGTGAGAATCTTTTTTTTTCTTTAGGTGATCAGCTAGCCATTGGGAAGGAAACGGGGCGTCGTCTAGGAATGGGTACAAATATGTACCCTTCATCTGCTTTGCTGGGGCAGAACAAGGATGAGTCCATTGCGGATTTACCAGTTGATGATCTAATTGAGAAAGCTGATGGTTTTGCTGGTGTATTTCCAGGTATCCGTTAGTCAGATGAGAAAAATCAAAGGATCGAAAGTGGAAGATAATGATATAACCATGTCATTTGGTATTTGCGCAGAGCACAAATATGAAATTGTGAAACGCCTGCAAGCACGGAAGCACATTTGTGGAATGACCGGTGATGGTGTAAATGATGCACCAGCCCTAAAGAAAGCTGATATTGGGATAGCAGTTGCTGATGCGACAGATGCGGCAAGGAGTGCTTCTGATATTGTACTCACAGAACCTGGCCTCAGTGTGATCATTAGTGCTGTCCTTACCAGTCGGGCAATTTTCCAGCGGATGAAAAACTACACTGTATGTCAGATGGGAACCTTGGAAGAGATTTTATTTGCCTCTTCCCCTACTTTTGCCTGTTTTAATTATCTTATATGCTAATCCACCTTCATGTTTACAGATCTATGCGGTCTCAATTACAATACGTATTGTGGTATGTTTGCCTGACTCTTGCTTTTGAACTATAAGTTTTAGATTCCTCAAGTGCATTGTTTCATCCTGTGGTTAAATGGTGGATGCTTCTCTTGAGTGTTTGAGATTATTTTGCAGGTCAATTATAACTATTCATTTAATGTAACTATTTTCCTGTTAACCCTGATGTTGCCCTTGATCTGTGAAATTATTTCCGAAATATTACTCCTATGTCTTGTGTTTAGTTAGTGATGATGCATCTGATTCCTATGTCTTCCAACAGCTTGGGTTTATGCTGCTTGCCCTCATATGGGAGTTTGATTTCCCGCCATTTATGGTCTTGATCATAGCAATTCTGAATGATGGTACAGTATTTTCTTTTCGCTCCAGCCCTCCTGTGTCTCACAATACTGCAGTAGAAAGTGCAAAAATACCATTCCAATTTTCACTGCAACCATTTTCTGGTACAAATAGGTACCATAATGACTATATCGAAGGATCGAGTAAAGCCATCTCCACTACCTGACAGCTGGAAGTTGGCTGAAATTTTCACAACTGGAGTGGTGCTTGGGGGATACTTGGCAATGATGACTGTCATTTTCTTCTGGGCTGCATATAAGACTAACTTTTTCCCTGTAAGGAATATCTAAATTGCAAAACAAATTTAAATCCTGTTTTGCTGAAAAACATTGACTTCAGACCTTTTTTCCGTAGAATCTCTTGGTATGAATTGGCTTAATGAAGCTAATAATTATCAGTACCATTACATTATGTGGTCTGATCCTCAAAATTGTAATGACACGTGCTGTTCAATGGAATTTCAGAGGATCTTTCATGTCAAAAGCCTTGAGAAGACAGCTCAAGATGACTTCCAAATGCTTGCCTCTGCCGTGTATCTTCAAGTCAGCACCATCAGTCAAGCACTTATCTTTGTCACAAGGTCTCGAAGCTGGTCATTTGTCGAGCGCCCTGGCTTTCTACTGGTCTTTGCTTTCTTCGTTGCACAGCTGGTATTCTCTCACCCTCTTGCTGTTTTCTGCATGTATATATTGACAAGTCAAATCCCACTGAGCAAGCCCCCCTCACCCCTTCTGCATGCAGATAGCTACATTAATCGCTGTATACGCTGATTGGGGATTCACTTCAATCAAAGGAATTGGGTGGGGCTGGGCTGGTACCGTGTGGCTCTACAACCTTGTTTTTTATTTCCCACTTGATATCATCAAGTTCCTCATCCGATATGCTCTGAGTGGGAAAGCATGGGATCTTGTCATTGACCAAAGAGTAATATTGCACCCCATAATTTCCCTTTTTATTTTTGCTACGGATAAACAGTGCATAGTTGACTACTTACTCAAACCTGCGTGAAAGAATTCCATGCATTTCTGACTTATGGACCATTTGGTTTTGATAGGTCGCATTTACAAGGAAGAAGCACTTTGGTAAGGAAGAGAGAGAACTCAAGTGGGCACATGCACAGAGGACGCTCCATGGGCTGCAGCCACCAGATGCCAAGCTGTTTCCTGAGAAGGCGGGCTACAGCGAGATGAATCAGATGGCTGAAGAGGCAAAACGGAGGGCCGAGATTGCAAGGTACGATAAAATCCCCAATAACCAATTATAGTGCTTTGCTTTCTACGATCTATCATGTTTTGCCACAATGAGCATTGCAAAGTTAACAATGTGCTTATGGATATGGTACATGGCAGGCTCAGGGAGCTCCACACTCTGAAGGGGCATGTAGAGTCAGTTGTGAAGCTGAAGGGCCTGGACATCGACACCATTCAACAATCTTACACTGTGTGACAGTTTTAGATATCCTTAAAAGAGAGTACATATCCTTGCTGCATTGAATAAAAGTGACTTTTGATAGCTGGCTTTGCCCCTTCGAGCTTAGTTAACATAGTTGCCATCATCGGCAATTCAATATACCTAGTTGTATATGCCATTAGAAAATGTATCATACGGAGTACTATATCAATCCTCTATCGGTAAGGCAAAATCCTCTATCAGTAGGGCAGAAACCATACAGAACAAAGCCAGTACTGAATAATGGCAGGGTGAAGACATCAACAAAATTTGGATGTGGTGCTACTGAAGAATGGTACCGCAATCAGTACATCGCGGCCTTGTCTTAGAAAATGGGAATAAAATTGTTACATCTCGGTTGCTCTCAAGACGCCGTTTCTTTCATTTTGTTTCAGGACCTGTAACATTCAAGAGGGAGGAAATACGATTCTCGCCTTATGTCTGTGTAATTGAAAACAAAAATGTGGGGTCTGAGAATAACCGAGGAGTGCCTACTGGAGGAATTGATTCCAGCTGCTCTAGAAGTGTGAATAAATATGAGGAAATCGCATTGCAGCTTGCAGGACCTTAAACTTCGCACGGAGGTACACTTTCATCGTTAACTTGCAAACTTGAAAAGCAAGGCCTGAACTTGGCTCGATGGTTCAGTTTAGTTCAAATGGACGAATTTGGGCTTTAAATCTGCCACGTTGGCAGCTGCCGTGGAACACTTGGGTCTGGAACCCGCAATCCACACAGCCAAGTCCTCAAAATCCCCAACCTGACGGCTAATCCTAGCGCCAAAATTCCCAAATCCTTCTCCAATCCCTTCTTTCCAGAAGCATTCCCCAAATTCCATCGCTTGAAAATTGCAAAAAGGACCTTGCCAAAGCTGCCATGCTCGCGTCAGCTGCCACCGAGGCTGATTTATCTCCAAACCGGACGATTTGGACTAAACTGAACCATTGAGACAAGTCTACGGGTCCAATTTTTCAATTTTGCAAGTTAATGAATGAAAGTGAACATGTCTACCAAATTCAAAACCCCGCCATGCAATTTCTCAATAAATATCAAAATGCAACGGGCTTAGATATACAGTACATGCTATTTGTCCATGTGGGCATGCCACAGTGCAAAGTTTTTCACTGTTTCTCCTTGGATGCTCTTTCCGTTGGACTCTAAGTTATAAACACGGCCCTGACATTCGACTCGGGCGCGTAGAAACATAGCACCGCCGGCTCCCACCCTGCGCTCCTCCTCCTGGCAGCGGCGGCGGCATAGGTTTGTCCTCTGAGCTCCTCCGATGGCGCAGTTCTCCATAGGAATTTCTTTGTTTTTCGAGAAAAATGAACATTAGGTCTAACCTCCTTTTTTCCATAAGAATGAAGTTAAACCAATTCTTTAGGATGGCAAGTGCCACCTTATGAGAATCCTAAATTTTTCTTTTTCCTATGTCTTGATTTCCTTTGAACCGAATGAGCCCTAAAGATCCAAATTTTATTTGCATTCTGCAGAGGCATGAGCTCCAGTTACTGTATTGTCTAAGGAAAAAAAACATCATAGACTTCCTGCAATGCATAGTGATCCTAACAGACAGGCTCAATCTTCCAGAAACTAATTCGGTACCTCATCATTTATTGGGTAAACTTACATGATGTGCATCAGCCAGTTCAGCATACTGGTACACTATATATCAAGTACATACAACCTTCCATATGAGTATGCTAATGAAAATAAGCAGCCGGTGTAGATGCTAATGAAAATAAGCAGCCTGCAGAGTATTTGCCTTTTGGGACGCCACTGAAGCATCTGCACCTCTGCCCTCCAATGAGTATGCTTTCTCCTGCAAAACACATGGGAAAAAATAAACTTACTCCAGAGTTTCAGAGTTACTTGAATACATATGGGAATTCAAGAATCTTAGGAGATCCCGCTGTGTAATAATGATCAGAAAGTAGGTGATTTTGTTGAGCTGGAAAAGGCCAATAACTGTGAGGCAGCTTCATTCATAATAGGGCGTATGAGTGAATAACATACAATTGACTGGAGCAAAAATAGGCCAAAATTAGCCAATGAATTGGTAGTTTGGTACATTTTCAAAATGGTGGTGAGAAAAAAAAATCAAAAGGCCATCCTAGGGAAGTAGTCATTTCAAAGCCTTCCACATATTTGGAGCTGCAATTGTCTAATAGGGCGCCCAATTGTAATAATAAGCTACCCCGTCCAAGTAACAGTCTTTTTGCAATTTGTATAGGCAATACATTTTAGACCATCTAGAAAGATATAATTACTGTCGCAAAAAAAAGTAAGATATAATTACTAGCATCAACAACATGAAATTGATGTTACTACATTCATCATGAAAATACAACTTCATAATACATACATTATCTTTATGTGTGTTAACATATTTTATAGAAACTGGTGGTCAAAGTGTCGCCTTCAAGACCATCACAATTGTCCAAAAGATATTATGACCCGTACTAAATTCTCGATAAAATTCTCAAATAGTTCCTTAAATTGATGTATTTGGTGCATGTCAAGTATGTTTTGTACTGGCACAGCTACTGAGTTTACATATACTGTATTTCAGTTGGTTAACAGTTTTCAAATATTTACTGAGTTAAGACACAACGGTGAGAATACAAGATAAAATGGAAGGAAAGCAATGTGATTGTGGAAGCACTATACCAGCAAGCGCCACAAGAAAGGTGCACCCTCTCTTTTGCTAATTTGTTTGACAAGCACCTCAATTGCTGTGTACCATCTAAACCGTGTTAGCACATGAGCAACAAAACAGTAACAAAATTCAAGTGCTGATGCAAATACCTGTAGAAGTCTCTCTGGCATTTATTAGGACAGTGTACCAAACTTCATTGAAGACGTCCACTTGTTCATCTGATGCACCAATCATCTAATTGTACCATTTGTTGATGCTTAGTAAAAGTAAATTCATAATGATTTGTCTGGAAACACTAGGTTCAGTGATCCTACTTTATAGCTAAGCCCATCGAAGTCTGGACCCAGGATGTCAAATACAGTCTTGTGCTCTCCTTTTCCATATTCAAAAACAGCTTCTGCTAGCTGTATCAAAAAAGCAACAAACAGAAAAATCAATCAACTTCCCTGGTAAAAATGTGTGATGTTTTATCACTAAAAGTTAACGATCAATAGATAAGCATGTATGAAGTAAATAAAATTACAAAATAATAAGAGATATAGGAAAGCAAGATATCCAAAATCAGTATGCCCCCTGGTGATTGCTAAAAAAATCAATATACACGGACCAACATGAATGAATGCCAATGATACTCAGAAACCAATTCAATTTTCAAAAATACTAGAACTTTGTTTGCTTCATACTGTCAATATTCTCTTGGGTAGGTATTACACTTAGAGGTGCAAAAAGGTGACCCTCAAGGTACCCTCTGACCCTCCGTTCAAACAAATGAACTAGTTTTCCAAAAAGTGGTGTGATTTTAAATTTTTAGTTCATTTTGTTAAACTAGGTACGGTCAGAGGGTACCCTCAGGGTCACCTTTTTGCACATTTACACTGTGCATTTGACACTTCTCTAATATCACTCGACCTTGCACAAAGAACTTAGCACACCTGAAATGCCTTCTGCATCGCTTGCTGTCTCTTTGTGTCCATTGAAGAGACCCTGAAAATTAAATTGTTTTTGCAATAGTAATAAGAATTATAACATGACAGTCTTATGTTTTATGCAAAAGAGGACCTTTCAGATATCTGACCTTGATCGCAGTGAGCCCAACAAATTTTCTGCTGTTCTGATTTCATTCATACTTGCTAATGCCCATAATACAAGCAAATCAAGGAGCCACTCCACATGCCAAATGGACTGAACAAAGTTCAGACTGGAACAGTCAGAGAATGAATCTCTTATAGTTTTTGTTTAGATCTATTAAATGCTATTGAGAATAGGCAGCTGAGTTAATCCGCATTGTCCAATGAATATTAAAATTGTTTCAAGATTGAGATAGTACCTCATTCTTAAGTTCGTCTAGCAATGTTCTTAATCTCTCTTTCGCAGGACCTATCTCACCGCGCACATACAGACGGAGTAGCAATCCCAGAGCATTCAAGTACACCTAAAGGCATGAGAAATTATTCAGTGTCTCGGACGTCGATGCCAAGAAAAGTGACTACAAATAATACCTCTGCTGCCTCACAGTCACTTCTCTCGAGTTCCTTCATGATGTTTTGGTCATATACCTCCAGAACTTTCCTAATAGGGGATTCTCCTTCTAAGTAACAGACTGCAACATGCCACCAGTTGTGGGTAAACCTATGAGGAAGAAGGAAACAGTTTTCTAAGAGAAGTAGAAAACATGTGCTGTCTCTTTTACTTGCATCATAAGAAAGGGTATCAAATTGGAGAACTTCATACATAAATGATGAGCATGCCTTCCATGATGGAGAACATGATTCCATGAATTCAGTAGCTTCTCTGAAGCGACATTCCTGCTGGAAAACATGGCACATCTGCAAGATAGAATGGGGGATGAAGCTTATATTGAAGAAAGTTTTATTGTTTGTAATGTGCACATGTCAGCTAGTGAAACTCTTAGGCTGATGTAAGTGTCTTAATTTAAATGCCCTTGCATGAGAACTCAGTAAGAACGTACAGAAATGTCCCACAGTAACAAGGAAATCATCATGACTTTTCTGCACAAAAAATTCTTTACTACTGTGTCTTCTAACACAATGAAAACGTGAGGGCATGGAGTACAAAGAATCAAACTTAGAGAAATAAGGTTATACTCATCTGAATGAACTCATTGTTAAAGCTAAAAGAAACAATCATGTCATATTTGTTCAGATTTTAATTGATCGTGCAAGAACTAGTTAAAAATATGCAATCATCAGTATAAGATCCTGCAAGAACTTCTAGTTTGCAGGAAAGCACAAAGCCTCAACACCTGGGTGCTTTCCAACGCATCCCTCCATAAGCTATCCAGTGACATGTTGCCTTGATGCCTTCTAGTCATCTTCAACTGTGTAATGGGTACATCATGATCCAGTTGGGGGTAAGCCATTTTGTTCCTTGGGCATGGGGTTTAACTGGAACTATTCACTTTCGTTGGATTGATCGACTGTTTAGTACTCATTTTTTAAGTCATAGGTTGCACCTTATTGATGTAACGACAAGGAAACAAAATCGCCCATTATCTAAGAAAAAGTGCTATTTTTAATATGTTTATGCATACTTGACACCATAGGATGCCCAGTTGATAGTCAGCCATGGATGGATATTGATTGTTTAACCACAGAGTTGAGCATGGTTATGACAATCTGTATCAAGCAATGAAAGACTTCACATTGGAACTTAAGGCGAAGGACTCATGACAGGAGCAAAGCATTAAAGTAACAGTATTGAAACTGTGTAGCATTACAGTGTGAGAGCCAGCCAATATAACCTGAATTCCTGAATAGGTGCTAATTTGCAGTTCTCATTTGCTTATCGTATTAAGTGACCCTGGCCTGGGTGAGGATCTTTTAGCACCTTGATGAGCACAGTTTGATCTCTCTCATATTACATAGTTTTAGTTTAGTTTTCTTTTTGCGGGGAATAGTTTTAGTTTAGTTTATGGTTATAATTTATTTAACAATCATTATTTTCGTTACTGGTAATTTGTTCAAAGTTACCAAGTTTAACTGTTGCTTCTCTTTCGATCAGATGTGGAAAGTTATAGCTGACTCCATATTTATTTGCGCGTGCACCTAACAGCAACAAAAGGTTCATAAACGATTGATGCTATTATTCATCAGGCTACTCCGCATACTGATTCACTAATACCCATGTAACCTAGTATATAAGGTTCATATAGCAAAATAATATACATACATTATGCTGTGACCAAAAGTCATTCTTGTTGATAGCCAAGCCTTTCCGAGCAGCTCTCTCAGCTTCATCCATTCTTCCAAGCTCTAGCAAAGGGAAAGCGAGCATTCCGTATATATAGTTCTGATCCTGGTTCTCTGGCAAAACCTGAGCAGCAATGAGTGCCATAAATTAGTAAGAAAGCATGCATAGTACAGTAGTATTTTAAAAAAAATTATAAGAGGAGATGCATTGATGAGCACCGGGCTTACAGCTAGATTCAAAAGTTCCTGGATTGCGCTATCAGCACAACCAGAATTTTTTAACAAATAAGGTAAAATTATTATTTTTAACCATGTAGGCAGATTGCATGTCATCTATTAAGGAAGAAATATAATACAGGAGAACTGCGCTAGGCTAGGCACGCGGTGGTGCGGCCTGCCCGCACGAGTTCGAGTCCCGCGGGACCAAATTTCGCGTGTCTCACTGTCTCCAATTTGTGGAGGGCTTGGGAGGACTGTGCGTGTGCGCGCAGGTGGCTGGTGCCCTAAACCAGCCCACGCTACTGTCGTGCTTCATTGTCGCCCATTTTATGGGGCTTCCTCTCAACGCGTACGCTCGATAAGAGGTTGTACACGTGTCCATATTGACAGAGTCTAGACTCTGGAAATCAGTAGATCACGTATACTGGTAGAGTTTGCAGGTCCTAGCTTGCGCACTAGGGTGTGGCATGCGCGTGGTGTGTGTGAGGTGTGTGTTTGGTGCGTGAGTTCAGATACTGCAGCTGTACCGTTAGAGAGGAAAATAATAATTAAAAAATCAAATAATACACAGGTCTTAAAGAGTTACAGGCAACCAGCACAACCAAAAGAAAAGGTACAAGGACCTCTCTACAAAGAGAGCCCAACTCAGGGCAGAAGAGGACCAGATCACTGGCGCAGGCAGTCAGTATGGCATTAGTATTTTGATATGATAAAGTGATTTTGCACTACAACTCTGACAGAGTTTCATTAAGAGCTACGCTGATGTTAGAAATTGGGCATTCACTCATTTGAGCTATTTTTTTAGAGATAATCATCAAAAGTCATTGTTTGATACTACCTCCGATCCATATTAATTGTCTCAAATCTGCCCAAATATGGATGTACCTATGCCTAAAAAACATCTAGATACATGTAATATTTCGACAACTAATATGGATCGGAGGGAGTATTGTTAGAAATTGTTTAACATAAGTGTACTCAGTGAAGAAAAGAAACGGCATTACTAATCCTGGGGTTTAATACGAAATTTGTAAGCATAAAACCACACCTCTTATACTCAGCTTACTTGTTGAACAAATTTGAGGGATGTATCCGGCCGCCCAACATAGAAGCAGATGAGCTGCGCTCTCTTCAGGGACATGAGATCCCTGGGGAATTCCTTGAGCAACTGCCAAATGAAAGCACCGAAGCACACCACTCATCAACCAATTCTTTTTCGATCACCATTTTTTTTTTTTGCTTTTCCCTTGAGAAATAGCAGAATCTATTGGCAACAATCAGTTCCCAAATCTAGACGAGAATCGAGCCGCTGCGAACCTCAAAGTGTCGCTCGATTGCCAGCTCCACATCCCTGTCCTCGCCCACCAGCGCAGAGAGTGTCCGGAACACCGCCCTTTCGTACTCCGTCGCTTTTCCCTTGAAGCAAAGGAACAAAAACACAGCGCGAGCCACACCACAGGTTAGTCAAGGCAGGATTCGAAAAGCGAAAAGAGCGAAGGGAACGAGCAAGGGGAGACGCTTCGCTTACGAGGCTGTCAGCGGCGGCGGCGAGGAAGGCGGCGGCCCTGTCCGGGTCGCGCGGGGCGACGAAGTGCGCGGCGAGAGCGGAGGCGAGCGCGCAGGCAGGGTCGGCGTCCGCGGCGCGGAGCACGGCGCGCCCGCGGTGGCGGCCGAACGCCATGGTCTGCGCGTAGTAGTCGTCCAGCGCCGCCGCGCAGTCGGCGGAGGCCGTGCGGTACTCCTGCCCCCACATGTCCCTCGTGACCTCCCCCTTCGCCATCTGCCGCCGCGTCGCGCTCGCGCCTGCCTAGAGCTCGGCTGTGCCGTGCGACGCCCGTGCTGCTGCTGCTTGGCTTCTGTGGGGGTGCCGCTGGGCTCGCGTCGCGTGGGCGGTGGGGACTTTTGGAAGTTGGAAGTGGGGGAAGAAGGATCGAGAGTCGAGAGGCCGCGTGGGATTGGTAGTTGCGGACGTGCTGCCAGCAATGCCATTGCCATTGCCATTGCCACCGTTCGCTACGTCCAAAGCGCAGCTGGTGGTTTGGGCCCAGTGCGTCAGTGGGTTTGGGCCCATGTAGCGGATGACGGATAGTGATTCTTCCCATGCCGAGGCGCCTCGCGGTCGCCGGATGCCGACGCGGCGCCAGATGACGAAGTGGGGGAGAAAACGATGACGAACTGAGGTGGCAGATTTTTTGAGTTCAAAAAAAAAAATAGGTGGCAGATTTGGAGGGATTCGATTATTCAGAACGTATTTGCTGGTTCTTAATTTCTTGGGTTTTTTTCTTTGAAGAATCTTAGTCACCTAAAGCTAATAACTCCAAAAGTGCATTATAGTGGATTAGTGGTACAGGTTTTAGTCTGTAGGCTATATATGAATTAACCGGAGATAAAAATGGTTGTATGTTGATCCAAAGCCTAAGCTATATGATTGCAATTTTTCATATTCCAACGACATATACATGGAATGAGTTGTATTCATTGATATTTTTTAGTAACATGAATAATGTTCACATTAACTTGCTTTTGATGGAGAATCAACCATTTGTTTTGTCGTTGTACCCTAATGAGGGTTGGACATGTAAATATGAATACAAATGCAGATAATGTAGGTCAGAATATAAACTCGAAAATGAGAAGCCCAATAAAAACATCTGCAGTCATGAATATTTTGCCGATTTTTTTGAGGAAACACAAAAGCCAAACGCATTGGTGATATAACTTCCTGGACAAATAGCTAAGTCAAAAATGCTTGAGCCGGTAGGGTTGTTTTCAAAAGGCAGACATGGGGGTTGAGTTGAGATACAAAAGGTGAGCACATTAGCTTATCTCACATATCCCATATGAACTATGAAGTTATCTGGGCAATTTCGTTAAATCCCCCAAATAATAAGATGTTGCAAATATCACTCATCATGTATTGTATCTTCTATCGTATATTTTCTCTTTTTCATAAAGGTTGGCATATTTGGTTTCGTCGAGATAAGACCTCGATCGGTAATAACTTTATTAATACTCCCTCCGATCCATAAAAAGTGTCGCCCACTTGGTACAAAACAGACGACACTTTTTATGGATCAAAGAGGGTATGTGATTTTTATGATAGAAAACCACAATTATTAGCAAACTTTGAGAGACGAATCAATTGATATTATTTTTTTATCAAAGTCTTGTCTTATTGAAACCAAACACAATGACCTTTATGAAAAAGAGGGAGTATGCCGTAGTCAGGGTCAGATAAAGACAGTAGCATGTACTTATTCCGCCAAAGCCATGTCATACCATAAGATCAAGTTTGGATTGCTGCCATGAAATATCTGTTCCGGTTTCACCTCTACCGGCAACCACCACTAGGGGACAAATTTGGAATCCAATCTTCTGCATGCATAGTATGCATGCGGTCGTATGTAATGCATCTACACTATAGCAAATATTTTCAATAATACTTGTGTACTTCCTCCGTCCAACAAAGGATGTGTCAACTTTGACTAAATTTGAATGCATCTATACACTAAGTCATGTCTAGATCCATTCAAATTTTGACAAACTTGAGATATCTTTTGTTGGAGGGTGAGAGTATGATGATTGACATGTTGTTCGAAGATTATTCCCAAATATGTTGTAGATTGCTCTCTATCTTATCTCTCTCTACAAGTTCCTCTATTTTCTCGTAGGAAACATTTCATAGGTCATGAGTGTAAGTTATGTTTATGGTCCCTATCAAAGACATGTGTACCCTGATACTTCTTTTTTTTTCTACTTTTCATTTTAAATTCACACGCTGACGTAGGCTCTTACTCCAACCTCTGGTACTCTTTACATCCGTAAATATAAAATGATAATGTCTTTCAAATTTAATTATTGACAAAAAAATATTCAACAATATATATGGAATCTTTTTGAGCTGCACAATATATGGATTTATGATACTACCTCCGTCCGGAAATAACTGACTTGGATTTGCATTTATTTTAAAAATAAATATTATTTAAAAAAACATTTTGATATTATTTTTACAGCTTTAATATTGTCGATTGTGTAAGAAAATTCACTTCGAACCGTCAAAGTTGAAGTGATTTTACATCTTGCCCGTACATTTTCTCCGATCGACGGTGCACGCGCTGCGCCCGCGACGATGGGTGGCACTGCTACTTCACCCCAAGCAGAGGCTCTCCTGAGTTCCTCCATCTCCCACCAAAATACCACGCCACGACAAGATCCAATTCGCAGAAAAAAAAAGGAGCAATTACCCAGATACCTGAGGCGCCATGAACGTTGAGGAGGAGGTCGGGAAGCTCAAGGAGGAGATCCAGAGGCTCGGCCAGCAGCAGCCTGACGGCTCATACAAGGTAAGCATTTCCTTCCCAAAAACAAACGCAGATCTGGCATCGGCCGCCGCATTCCACACCTTTCGGGGTGGCCTGAGTATGGCTGAGTTCGCCTTGGGGGATTCATTTCGTTTCCTTGACCACCTCACGCCTATACGCAGTCTAGCTTCCGCGTGTCAATCATTCGATATGAATTTGTCTGCTATTGCCCAATTTACTGGGTTCGGTGGCGATCTTTGTGGTTTTGCTGCTGATGTGCGTATATAGCAGGGTGTCGTTCATAGAAGAGGATGTGTTTGTCTGAATGGATCACTCTATTCTGTAAATAATATGTGCAGTGGAGATCCAGAATTTGTGATTCTGAGACCACTATTACAGGTCCATGAAATACAGCTAATGGAACCTGCGTGCATTTTGTAACACAATTAATGGTCTGGATAATTCATAAGCTGAATAGATTGTATTAAAACTACAAGACATATTTTTCCCGTTTCTTGCCTGTGGAGCAGAGTTTACTCTGCATTTTTATATGGTTTCTGTATATTCAATTCGAACTATGTGGCTGCAGCAGAAGGGTTAAGAAACCACCAGTTCACCACAAATAGGGCTGCAGTCTAGGCAAGGTGATATCCTATACCAATAAAGATTTCCACTAGGATTATATGACAAAATGAAACATAGAAACGCAATGCACATGACTGTTCACCTTTTCCAGAACTAGCATGGTGTCCTGACATGTTGTTCGCACGAGATATTATATCAGTGTAAGGAACTAATATTCAGGGTTGAAAGCCAACCTATATGACTCCATGACCTGGCATTCTTCTACACACAAATATGTACGTGTAATCATTATGCCCTTCTTTAACTCCTACGTTCTAAATTCTCTCAATTCTCGTGTGTTCTCTCCTAGGAGGAACACTGTAAAGACTTCTTAATGAGAGCAATGCCAGAGGCTTGTATAATAGGAAGAGCGTAAGGAAAAATACCTGGAAATTTTAAAACGACATACAATTCTGGGCAAAAGAAATGGCTAAATTTACCTATATTTCTGGACATGCAGAGACAGGGTGGAGAGAGAGAGAGGAAGAGAACAACTAGCATGGACTTCTCTATTTTGGCTCATCGTCTATAGTATGTTCCCTTGTCATTCCTGTAAAACACCTGGTTGATTTACAGCCCTTGACTGTAAAAAAAGTTTGACATTTTGGATATGCAAATGGACAAAAAAAAACCTCAATATGATATCATTGTAGACTAGATAGAGCTTGACAGATCTTGGACCTTTTGTTCTTGTTCTGACATGGCATATTTTTTATGCACAACACTATAACAGGCAGCTGATCATTTAAGATTTGCTAAATGCAGTCCTCGTTTCCTAGAAAGGTTCTGTAGGAACTCTAAACATGTATCCTATTAGTAACTTCATCAAACGTAGGCTTATAACACAGAATCTTTATAATTCTATAGGAATTATCCGTGACAAAGTTTGTAGCATAGCTTTCCTGCACTTTCCGAACATATTCAAAGGATGTCAAATAAATGCAGTATTGTGGTTTGTAGGTGAAGTTTGGTGTCCTCTTCAACGATGACCGATGCGCAAACATATTTGAAGCATTAGTTGGCACCTTGCGGGCCGCCAAGAAGAGGAAATTTGTCACCTATGATGGTGAACTACTACTGCAGGGTGTCCATGACAATGTGGAGATAACCCTCTTGCCTCCTGTGGTCGCTGCTGCTTGAAGTGTGGAGCACTGACAAGTCTCTAATGTCATTGCCTCGAAGTGCCTTTAATTTTGTGTGCTTAAGTTCCCATGAACTGTTTGGTATTTCCAGAAGAGTACAATTATGTGATGTATAAACTCATGACCTATGCGGTTGCTTTCCTTGCATGGTTGTGTTGGAAATTCAGTGGTGATATGCTATGTTGTGAAAGAAACAATGACAAGCTCCGACTTGAGTTAATGACAGTACCACTCATGTTCACGGGGTATCCAATTGGCATTAGTGTTCTCATTGGCATGTAATATCACATCACTTGTCTGAGATATTGACATCCATGGTACTTCTCACCTCTCATTTGACATCATGTTGCATGGGCAACTGGGCTATGACTAGTTTGTTTTTACAATGTGGAGTGGCTCTTGCTGTTAGTGCTTTCATGAGATAGGAGGTATTGGGAAGAAGATACTATTTTTACTAACATTTAGACGTAAAGATATTGTATCGATAGGCATAAGTTATATCACTTCATCTTTCACCTTATCATAAGCCGATATGGATATCAGTATAACTTATTGACTAGCTATGTTTCACATTATTGTTAAGTCTGAGAAGAGGGTTGTGTGCAATCCAACAAGGACATTCTAGGGCTAAAACATAGCATTGCCCTTGCCCATGTGTTAATGGCATTATGGCGCTTGAGACTGATTTTCTAGATCTTCCTTTTCTTTGATTTAATTTTTCATGGCATATACAGTTGTTCTTTCTGAGTGAGCAATAACATGTCATTTATGCAGCCATCCAGAATTCCAAGTCAATGAGAAACTTACCTCTTCACACATCATTTTTTCCTCAGCTTTGTTATAGATATGAACTGTAATATATGACCCGGGGAAAACAATGGAAGGATGGGAAGGACGATGGTCTTTACCATTTCGCTTTTCCCCATGTATGCCTCTTGCCCACATGAGGATTGCAGGTGCCGTAAACATGGTAATGGTAGCCCCAGTGACTAGTCTAACAGGCACTGCATGCTGTGGCCTGTCATGTGTCAGGGTAGTTGGGATCCCGAATTCGTGATCAAGAATTTGATCGTCTTCCCTAGCTAAGGATCACAAATAATAGGGTTGATGTAGAGTTTAAGGTCAAATCTTATTCTACCCATTTAACATTCTTTAAAATCTGCGATGCATTAGTCAATCATACACAGACTTTATATGAAATATGTAGGGCAAAATAAAAATCATTTGTTACTTTGTAGCGGTAATTGTATACAATAAACCACTGGAATTTAGTAGAATCATGTAGGGTCAGATGAAAATGTTGACGGAGATAGTACAATATTTGGTAGAACTATCACAGTATTAATATTACCCATTAATATTCTACCAAATCAAGACTCCACCTAGCTAGGATCAGGTCGTTCCGGCCTATCGATCTATTTTTTGTAAATGATAATATTGTATGACTGAAATGAGATTCTGACCAACAGTGGTCTTGTGGCTGACCCAAGTTTGTGTTTTATTTGGTCTTTTGTGAAAAGAGAAAGACATTTATCACTGGCCGATCACTGTTATATGAAGTACAACACTACAGAATGATCAATGCAACACCTTGGTCTTCTCTCTTATGGTTTCTCCTCATCTTATATAAGCTTCTAAATGCAAAGCAGAGGAACAACTGAAGGATGCAAGAGAGATAGAGAATACTTGCCCCAATAGGAAAGTCACCATTTGCCAGCGTTCCGAGTCTAGTGTTTCCTGCATTTTGCATTTCTCAATTGTAGTGTGCATAAGGATGGGAGGCGTCATGAAAACTATATGTGTCTGTTCAGATAGTGATGAAACATGCAAGTTGTGAGTGTGAAGCGGTTTGAAGGAGCTCATAATCATATAGACTTCAACTCAACAAAGGAGCCTTATTACATCTCCAATAACTGCCTCAGTTTGCACTGACCTTGTCAACACCACTAGAAATATACCTATTATCAATAAAGTAGTAGAATTGTTCTAGATATATTGTCTACTATCTCTTAATTTAAGGTTGGTGGGTGGTGGTTGAAAGGGCATTTCGATTCCTAAGTGTTTTGGTGTTAATGACAACATAACTTGTATACTAATCGTGCACCAAGTGTTTTCAGATTTTATAACTAGTGTTGTGACACGATTCATCGCCCTAAAAAAGGAAAGAAGAGTAGAAAGATTTGCGGCTTTTTACTTTATTGAGTCATAGAAAATCCGTACTATAAAGAGGGAGTCCATTTGGGAACGCTTTGTGTGAATCAACTTCACGTACACAAATCTACTAAATTGCACCCACATAAAACCTAAACCCCGTTTTGAGTTGAGAGTTGTCGTTATCCTGCTTTGCCTATCAGACTTTTTCAGTGATAGCGGTACTTCCACCTAAATAGCCGGAAGTTCCGGTGGGCGGAAGTTCTGCCCTGGTACTGGTCTGGTACTGAAACGCTACTGGAATCATACTGCGTATAGCGGTAGGAGACCGGTAGCAGGGCGGAAGTTCTACCCCTTAAAACTTCTGGTCCACTACCGGCCTAGTACCGGTGTTACTGAAATGTGTCATAACGGCTGGATTTCGATGGGGTATAAAAGGGGCTTCGTCCCCAATGGGTTTCCTTGCCCGAGTACACCCAGTTCATCCCCATTTTCTCACTCAAGAACAACAAGAGTTTCAAATCTCGAGATCTCTCTCCCTAATGTGCATCCCCCAAGCCAATACTTTGAGAAAGGGTTGAGAAGAGCTCGATCTAGGCTTTCACCAAATCAAAAGTTGATTCCCCTCGTTTTTCTTGGTGGATTTTATTACTCTTGGGATTTTGAGATCTCTAGCCGGAAGGTGTCTCTTCAAGCACTCCAATCTTGTGAGGAGGTGTTTGAAGATTTCGGAAGGAGCCTCCAATTTAGTTATGGATTCGTGCCCTTCCCTTTGTTTATAAAGGTTTGGCGTTCGCCTTCAAGAAAGCCATTAGTGGAACTCACCTCGCCTTTGTGGTGTCGTGAGAGCTCATCCCACCTTTGTGGTGTGGTGAGTTGGAGAATAGAGTGAGCCTTCGTGGCGTCTCTCCTTTTGTGGTAGAGCACTCTTCCAAACGGAGACATACACCGATCCCAATAGGTGGAACTCCGGTGAAATCTTCGTCTTCCCGTGTGATATCATACTTGCCATTTTACTTACTTGTTTTACTTCATTGTCTATACTTTGCTTTGGCTAGTGCTTCGGCTATTGCACTTCATACTAGGGTTGCATTCCTTTTAGAGAATTTAGTGAACCCTAGGATTAAGTGTTTGTATCTTTCAAGAAAAGAAAATTAAAAAGTAAAATTTGTTTGTCGCCTATTCATCCCCCCTCTAGTCGACCATACCGATTTTTCAGCGGTTCTCACACTCTCGATAGAATTTGCCATTGTAGACTACAATTGAGAAATGCAAATCTTTGTGCTACTTTCCTTTTACCCAATTATGCTGCGAACAGAGTAGTTAATTTTCAATTACAGTGGTCCGGAGCTGCCTCTTTATTATTACTTTTTATACTTCTAAGTCCTAATTTATTAGATTTGCTCACAGTTTATATTTGTTCCCATCTGAGTCTTTCGTTATGGAATTTGGATCATGAAGTTCAAGTTTACCGTGTTTGGTCAATTATTTGAAAGTCAAAGAGAATGCATGTTCATAAATAGTTTTTTAAACATCTTCACAAATTGTTACAATAACCCGGAAATTGGAGGGAACTTTTTATATGTGTCATGGCTAGGAAAAAAAACACTTCGTAGGTAAAGACCCCTGATAGTTATTATTTTGCATTATAACATGTTAGCCGATAGCTTGATCTCTATGTACTTTTATCCAGGTTAGCATTGCCATGTGCTCTGTTCGTTGTCAAAATTAAGTGCCCCTTCGTGTGTTTTATATATATTGAAAAAGGGAGCTTCTTGGCCTCTACATCGAAGCGATGCACACAACCATTTTATAACCATATTGTACTATTCATATCCCTACTGCATGTACTTATTCACACAATGTGCTGTATCGTGGGAGATGTTTTTTTTAGGAAACACAGTACGAACACAGACGCTCACAAGCACGCACACACACTCACCTCTAAGAGCGCACGCACGCACACCCTACCCCTATGAGCACCTCCGAGAGACTGGTCCGACACATCATCTTGAGATTGACAAAGTCACCACAGGCGTCTCATAGTTGACGGGTACGCCACTCCCGCTGAAAACACAATGCCGGTTAAGTCCTGAAATAAATCCAGCGAAATGCGAACACCCATGTCAAATAAAAACTTGAACTTGGGTGGGCTTGTCCCACCACAAGGATCCAACCACCTGAGTTAAGCTCAGTTCGCATGTGAGATGGTATTTGATCTCTGCTGCAAGCACTTCTTCTATTTTTTTTCTTTTTTGCTTTACATTTGAGTTGGCATTAAGTTATAAACACTCTAATTGGATCAGAAGAACCGTTGGATTCTCACATTCTTCGAGGCTAACTTATGATCATATCTTTCAAGGTATGAATATTTCTCTTCTCTAAAGGGCAAAGAATCTGGCCCTTGTTTTGTGCATCAGCGTGTCTCAATCTCTGCCGTTGCTGTCTGTGATCGTGGCCGTTCGTGTCCCTACTCGTCTCTCCTCAGCGTGGAACACAGCCTCCCCTCGATCTCTCCGCAGCGCCGCCGCCTCCTTCCCGTCCAATCCATCGGCGGTGCCCGGTCTCATCTACTTTCCTCTGTCCTCCCCAGCCGACGCACACGCTCTCTCCCAATCATTTTCCCCTCCCCCTCCTCAATCGAAGGCCGGCGGTCCAGATCCATTAGCGCCGCCGCCCGTGGTGCCTCCTCCCTCTGCGCGGATCTGGCTGCCCGTGGTGCCTCCGCCTTGTCCGCGGATCCAGTCGCCCGTGGAGTGACTCTTGCTGTTTGCGTTTTATTTGGTCTTTTGTGAAAAGAGAAAAACATTTATCACTGGCCGATCACTGTTATATGCAGTAGTACAACACTACAGAATGAATTAATCTGATCAATGCAACACCTTGGTCTTCTCTTTTATGGTTTCTCCCTATCTTATATAAACTTCTAAATGCAAAGCAGAGGAGATAAAAGAGAATACTTGCGCCGATAAGAAAGTCATCATTTGCCAGCGTTCCAAGTCCAGTGTTTCATCCAATTTGCATTTCTCAATTGTAGTCTGCATAAGGATGGGAGGCATCATGAAAAATATATGTGTCTGCTCAGATAGTGATGAAACATGCAAGTTGTCAATGCAGAGCGGTTTGAAGGAGCTCATAATCATATAGACTTCAACTCAACAAAGGATCCTTATTGCATCTCCAACAGCTGCCGCAATTTGCACTGACCTTGTCACCAGTGTACCCATTATCAATAAAGCAGTAAAAATCATAGCCACTAAAAATAGAATTGTTCTAGATATATTGTCTACTATCTCTTAATTTAAGGTTGGTGGGTGGTGGTTCTCACATTTTCGATATAATTTGGCATTATAATCTTCTGTGTGCTACTTTCCTTTTACCCAATTATGCTGTGAACAGAGTAGTTAACTTTCAATTACAGTGGTCCAATGCCGCCTCTTTATTGTTATCTATACTTTTAAGTCCTAATTTAGTAGATTTGCTCACAGTTTATTACTCACTCCGATGCATAAAAAGTATCGCCCATTTTGTACTAAGTCAGTACAATTTTTTTACTAAGTGGGCGACAATTTTTATGGATCGGAGGGAGTATATTTGTTCCCATCTGAGTCTTTTGTTATGGAATATGGATAATGAAGTTCAAGTTTACAGTGTTTGGAAAATTATTTGAAAGTCAAAGAGAATGCATCCTCACAAATAGTTTTAGTAAACATCTTCACAAATAGTTACAATAACCGGGAAGCTGGAGAAAACTTTTTATATGTGTCATGGCTAGGGAATAACACTTCGTAGGTAAAGACCCCTAACAGTTACTCCCTCCGTCTCATATTAAGTGACTTATATTACATGTATCTAGACACTTTTTAGACATAAATACATTCATATTTCGGCAAATTTGAGTCACTTAATATGAGACGGAGGGAGTATTATTTTGCACTATAACGTGTTAGCCGATAGCTTGACCTCTGTATTTTTATTCGGGTTAGCTTGCCATGTGCTCTGTTCGCTGTCAAAATTAAGTGTCGCTCCGTATAATTTTTTTTTAAAAAGGGACACAATCATTTATAACTATATTGAGTACTATATTCATATCCCTATTGCATATGCTTATTCACACAATGTGTTGTATCGTGAGAGATGCAATTTGATCTCTTCTGCAAGCACTTAAACACTTAAATGGATCAGAAGAACCGTTGGATCCTCATATTCTTCGAGGCTAACAACGCTCATATCTTTCAATGTATGAATTGTGTTTAACTTGTCATGATCTGCTCACTGTGGATGAACTCTTGTTATTGTGCTATTTTATTCGAACTGCTTATCAGCGCATCGTGGATAATTATATATACTCCCTCCGTCATGAATTAAGTGACATGGATTTGTATAAGAATCTATACAAATTCACGTTAGTTAATTCGCGACGGGGGAGTGGTTAATTAATTGGACATACCTTGGGTTTCTATTGTTCTCTGTATTCCTCATGAAACTGATAAGGCCTTGAATGCCAAACTTATGATGTACATGTTTGAACTGATGTCTGGATTGAAAAATAACTTTTTGAAAAGTGAAGCCTTTGTTGTTGGTGGGGTGGGGGGGGGGGGGGTAGTAATAGTATTGATTCTTATTATGCTGGCCTTTTTGGCTGTCGGATTGGTACTTTACCAATTAAATATCTGGGAGTGCCTGTGAGTTTCTCTTCACTAAAAAAATAAGGATTGGACTTTTTTTTATGCTAAATTCCTGAAAAGACTAGAGGGCTGGAAAAGTTGCACCTTATCCATGGGAGGGAATATTGTTCTGTTGAATGCAAGTTTATCTAATTCGCCCTCTTATCATATGGCTATGTTACTGTTTAACAAGACCTTTATTGAAAAACTGGATAAACATAGAAGAAAATATTTATGGCAAGGTAACAGTGAGGAAGTACCATCTTGTGAAATGGCAAAGAGTTTGTAGATCAAAAGACAAGGGTGGCCTAGGGATTAAGGATCTCAGAAAACAAAATATAAGTTTACTATGTAAGTGATGGTGGAAGCTGGAATCTGGACAAGATTTGTGGCAAACTGTGATCAGGGAGAAATATCTGCATCATTCTACAGTGACTTCTGTAAAACCTAGCTAGAACTACTGATTCCCCCTGCTGGAAATCTCTGTTGAAAGTTAGAGAGTTTTATTTGGAGGGGACGAGGATTAAACTTAATAATGGGCAACCGATCAGGTTTTGGGAAGATGTGTGGGGAAATAACGTTGTCCCTCTATGCCTAAAATTTCCTGCCTTATATGAAATTTGTTCGCATGTGAACGCAAGTGTGAGGACCTTCAAAGAACAACTGCACCTTGTGACCTCCAGGAGGAGATTATGCTCCAATTTAGCTGGGCAATGGGTGGAGCTTTCCAGCCTTGTGTCCAACTTAGTGTTTAGCGATGAAGAGGATCAGGTGGTCTGGGCTTTTGAGAAAAAAAATGAATGTACCCTGTCAAATCAATGTATAAGTGGCTAGAAAGAAATCTGCATGACAATCATCATAAGTGGATCTCCCAGATGTTTCATGATGCTGTGCTAACTAGAGATAAAGTGAGGAAAAAGAATTGGCCTGTCTCCTTTCTGCTCCTTCTGCAATCAATTGGAATCAACTCAACACTTGTTCTCTACCTGTGTGGTGGCTAAGGTTGTATGGGGTGTGGTGGGATCTATGTTTCATACAATCTAGTGCCTTCATCTGTGTGGCAATTCTTTATTCGGATGCATTCTTTTTTGCCTCATGGGGATAAGTTTTGTGTTGGTTTAGCTGTTGTCCTGTGGGCTACCTGGAATTGTCGCAACAAAGTCACTTTTGAGAAATATGTGATGCATTCCCCTTTCGAGATTGTTTTTGCCGCATGCTCTTTCCTGTTGTCTTGGGCAGGTCTTCAGAAGCCAGTGGACGCAGAGCTGCTATGATCTGGAGCGAAGCAGCTGGTGCGCAATGCGCATGCACTGATGCGCCAGATGGGAGAAAGTGCGATGAACACTTTTGGGCCGGCGGATGTACTGGCTACTATACGGATCACTAAGGCGTGATCGCAAAAGGCTGATGAATTCGCTTGATAGAAGATGTTCTGCTTAGTTCTTTTGGTTGTCTTTCTGTTGATTTTTAAATTGGAACTCTGGTTCGTATCTGAACTGTTGGTAGGGATAGATTAGGGGGCAGGTTTTCGTCCCGTAATCAGTTCCCGATTGCGGGGCTGGTCAATGGGTTTTCTGCTCCACAGTATCCGATCTCTCCTACCCCTGTTCTACTCGCTCTGGCTGTAATGTGTGTGGGGTGTTGGACAAACTTTTGTATTTCCGTTATGCAAGTAATGAAAAGGGAAGAGATCTCGAATTGAAAAAAAAATATTACTCGAAAAAAATTGCTAGTACTTCCTCTGTCCAATAAAATATGCCTCAACTTTAACAAATTTTGAATGCTTATATACACTAAGTCATGTCTAGATACATCCAAATTTTGACAAATTTGAGACATCTTTTGTTGGACGGAGGAAGTAATACGTTTTAAGAAAACATGTGTGTAACTTTTGTTTTCTGCAGAGGTCGGCCCTCTTATTATCTCTTTTTGTTAATTAGGCTTCTAAGAAATTAACTATAGCCTTGCTTTTCATATTTGGACTTTTTTTTTATCACAAAACACGAGTTTTGAAAATTTTATCACTTAATCACAACTATTCTGCTAATCCGCTTTGAGAAACCGATAATTAATATGCTGATCGCGGTTTGATGGGACCCACCCGTGAACCTCTTGCCGGAAATAATATGGGGTTTTCTCCTCGGTCCGGTTCTAATCGATTCGACCTTCCACCTGTTCGCACGGTTTCCGTCGTCACCACGGACGTTATTAGCACTAAATCTGGCCCATGCGTCATCAACTGCTTACTTTCCAGAAGCTTCACGATTCCCCCAGTTACCCGCGCCCCGCTCCCTTTCTCCAAGCAATCCGGGGACTCCCCTCGGGACCTGTCGAAACATCCGACTGCTTCTCGAACCTTCCTTCATCTCCCAATATATCCCCTCCGCCCCAACACCGGACAGAAATCACAACACAGACAAAATCGAAAGAAGACGAACACCGATTCCGAGCGATCTCCAAGAGAGCGAGCGACAATGGCTTCTCGCCGCTTTTTCACCTACGACCCCTACGACTACTACTACCCCACGCCGTACGGCCACCCCTACTCCTACTACCAGCACCCATCCGCCGCCCGATCACCCGCACGGAACGATGGCTTGTTCTACCCCCACATCCAGCGCACCGAGCCGGCGGTGAGGGCGGCCGCGCGTCGAAGCCCCTACGATCTCTTCCCGGACGTCGAGAGTACCGAGGCGCCGATGGGGGCGTCCGGGTATCCCGACATCTACTACAACCAGCGCCCCTCCGCCTCCGCTCGTGCCCCTGCGCGGAACAACGGCGCCCTGTTCCCGGACGTCGATTGCGCCGAGCCGGCGGCGAAAGAGGCAAGGAGATCGGTCTCCGTCCCTGTCCACTTTGCCGGGCCCGAATTGGGACCGGAGCGGGAGCGGGAGACTGCGGTGGCGACTGAGATGGCGATTCCGAAGAAGCAGGCGCCGTCGGCGGAGCAAGCGGCGGTGAGATTGCAGGCGTCGGCGCGAGGGTTCCTGGCGCGGCGGATGGTGCGGGAGGTCCGCGCGGTGGAACGGGAGGCGGAGGCTGTCGCGGCGAGGATTGCGGCCGAGGCAGAGGCGCTTCTCGCGAACACGAGGGCGAGGGTGGCCATCGGGGAGGAGCTCATGCGGCTGCTGCTGCGCCTCGATGCGGTGCGGGGCGTAAGGGAGTACCGGAGGAGGGTGACCAAGCGGGTGCTCGCTCTCCAGGACGCCGTCGACGCCCTGGAGATTAAACCGGCGCCGGCGCCCGTCGAGATGTCAGAGGAGAGCGGGATGGCGAATCAGGCCGCAGAGCAAGGCGTCCGGATTGAACCTGAGGAGGAAGGCGTTCCGATTGAATCTGACGACGCGGTTGATTCTCCGGCCACCGAGACAATCGCTGAGATGGACATGGTGGTCGACGGAGGAATTGCCACCAGCGACGAGCGCGACCTCGGCGAAGCGGAATTGATGATGGACGGCGAGAAAGCAGAGGAGGCGGAAGGCGAGAATGCAGAGGAGGCGGAAGGCGAGTGGGAGATGGTGGCAGAAGAAGAAGCTGTCGCCGGTGAGAATCCGGCGCCCAAAGAGCAGCAGCAAGAACCGGCGGCAGAGGAGAAGGAGAAGAAAGCGGAGGGCGGAGGAGCTACCGACGGTTTAGACGCGAGGAAGGTGATGGAGATGGTGGCTGCCATGTGCGAACAGAGCGCGCAGCAGTGCGCGGCGATCGGGGCGCTCGCTGAGCGGGTGGACGCGCTTGAGCGTGCCGTGCGGCGGGTGGAGGTCGCCGACCGGCGCCGGCGCAGGAACAAGAAACTCAAGAAGGATGGAAAGGCTGCAAGATGCTGCTACAGCGACTAAGATGTCAATTCTTTTGTTTTATAGTTGTAAAAGTTTGGTCTTATCTTATTTTTTGTTGATTTTCGTTTCGTTTGTAATCTTGGATTTTCTGAAGCAATTGAGTTACCTGAATCTGTGATCAGACGATGGACTAACAGACTAAATTTTGTCACCAAATGTGATCAGCTAGCTCAAAAATTTGCCGCCCCGCATAAATTTTCATCACCAAATGTGTACTATTCATGGAGATTCCAAATATCCATCTACCTCTGGATGGAACTATTTAATCATTGTACTATTTCTAATCCTATAATCTTATGCTATCTAAATGAAGTGAGGTGGAGACTAGAGAAAACATGGCAAAATACGTAGAAGTACGAAAATTACGGTTATACTAGCTTAGCTGATGTAGATTTTGTCAGCTTTCTAGATGAAAAATGAGGCGGAAACTAGAGCAAGGAGTTGCCTGAATCAGTCTGTAAGAACACTATCCTCTTCATTCTACGTGTGACTAACCTGCAGTCGTCACCTTGCTGTCAAAAAAAAAAAAACTGCAGTCGTTGTCTAAGCTGAGCATGCCATGTCAATCTTGTTAGGTTGTGGGGGTTCCTGCAGGCCTTCATATCTTCTGTTTGATGATTAGTTTATTTTCTTCTCTATTTTCTTTTAGTTCTGAAATCTTGCTTATGATGGTAAATAAAGTAGGGTGGTAGATATATTCTCATGGTTATGCTTGTCCACACTTCCTCAGGGCAAGCGACACCTTCTTCCGGGTACTCCTGCTTTGTGATTGTGATCCAGAACTCAGGTGCATCCTGGTTGTTCAAGAAGACGGATACGTTAGCAAAGTACACAAGCAGACCACAAGACATTATAATGCGAATTCCCATGTGTTGTTTCTCCTTTAGTAATGCATCATTATATTGTATTTGGAGTGACAACATAGTCCTCAGCGCCATCACGGTGTCTTCCCTCTTTTGTTTCTCCTATGCCTGAATCGACCGAGCATTATTTATACTCGGTACATCTTACTACTTGGTTGAGAGAGCTTTGGTCACTGCCTTGATTGGCATTTGGCAGGCTTCGGCACTTCCTCCCCGTCGGCAAGATGGGGTAGCCTCTTCGTCGTCAGTCCATCACAAATCAACGTCAGAAGAAGAACCATTTGCGTCAGTGCTTTTCCAGGCTACTCCCTGAGAGGACCTGGTCTAGATCTTTGATTGCCTCAACATCAAGGCGATCGTTGAGTGCGTGCACTTTCTGATTATGAGAGACTGCGTGAAGGATTCGACATAGCCTAACCAGCATTGGTCCAAAAGTCTGGGCAAACAAGTAAATGTTACAAACTAGACTGTTGGAATCACACAAAAAAATCAGCTGTCTGTTTCAAATAAGTTTACCGTTACTCTCTGGCACAAGGGACATCTTTTTCCTGGTACCTCTCATCCTTACAGATGGAGAAATGAAGCGAAACGGAAATACCATAAAACTCCCACACCTTATGTCTTTTCTCCATCATTCTCTTCTAGTATTCATTTTCTGTGTTCCGCATGCCGACGTTTTATATAGACAAGACGGGAGAAAGGGACATGTATATATACTCGAAAAAGTGGATGCGGCATAGATGACAGTTGTACTTACGGATCACATGTACTCCAAAGACCCATAAAGAAAGAGATGCGGAGTAATTGTATTTTGTCCTTCAACTACTGCAAGAGCGTAGATTTCTGGTGTGTTTGCCATAGCTCCAACTTCACAAATTTGGTGGAGTTGGTCATTCATGACTCCACTTTTTTGTGGAGCTGAAGCTGGGAGTACTTGGAAGATGTTTAGAAGTTTTATCTTGCTGAATCTTCGAATTAATCACAACTTCAACTCTACGAAAAAGTGTATTTATAATGACCGGCTCTACCGAATCCGTGGTGCTGAAGCTTTACCAAACACACTCATCACCTAATTTTATGTGTAAACTCCATGCTTCGATTGTCAAAACCATGTAGATTTGGCTCTAATAATGGTTTGATTGGATCAAACCTGATTTGGATTCCGTTTAAAAAAAACTGATCTGGCTTGACATGTCAGCTCGAAGGTGGTTTAACCACGTCAGCTAATGATGTGGCGACCCAGAGTACCACGCTTAGATATTTTCCCATACCTCTCATTATTTCCGTTAGGTGTAAACTGAAGTCACGGCATCATCACATATGAATATATGATGTACCATGAAGCTTGTTCCCGTGAGCTGATTAATTTTTCTAGATATATGAGAAAAAAATAAGAAGCTTGAAAACAATATTTTACATCATGGTCACATGTGAATCATCGATAATCCAATATGAAGATTGTCCCTTGGAGATTTACAGTTTAGAGTATTTTCTAAGATTTTCTCCCGCAGTTTTCGTCTCATCCGGCACCGGTAGATTACAGAGCAACGTGACTCTTGCTTCGGCGATTTGAAGTCCTTTCCCTTCTGTGGATGGATCCATTTTCCAGAGCTTTACCTCCCATACCTTCAAATCCATTTCAGCACAACTATGGGTTAATGCCAAGCATCATGAGATTTGATAATGTTAAGCAACTACTCCACTATAGAAGATGGCTTTAACAATTCCGTCCGTCCTAATCAGCTTAGACAAGTTGCAGGTGTTTCACATTGAGACCATAATACCATTATCTTAAGGTCGTATGGAAAAAAAATGTTCCATTATCTTTCTCTTAAGCAAAGAACAACTTGCAGCTTATTATAAACAACTAACAACTGGGACCCAGTTTATTTAACATCACATGATTAGCATCAGCCTAGAAATTTCATTTTCAGGGTCAGCAAATAACAGCAAAATCGAAGGAAATCCACGCGGAATTGGAAAGCAGAGTTGGAACGAGTAAAAACAATTAAAGGAGAGGTTTCAGAGTCCAACTTGGGGTTGGGGTTGGCGTTTGGGTCGTAGTCAAAACCGATCGTGGGGTGGGGGCGGCGTATGGATCGATGAGAAGAAGAAGAAGAAGAAGAAGGGAAACAAGAAACGCACCTGGGTGGAGCGGCCGACGTGGACGGGGACGGCTTGCGCGTGGACGGTGTCCCCGAGGGCGGCGCTCCGGAAGTGGTTGATGCTGAGCTGCATGCCGGCGACGCGGCGGTAGCCCGACGCCATGTGCGCCCCCATGCTCGCGAGCCCCTCCGCGATCAGCGCCGACACGCCGCCGTGGAGCACCTTGAACGGCTGCCGGCCAGACACGCACGTGTAAAGCCCGAGAGCGTTTTGATTTCGACGGGTGGATTCAGGCAAGTCGCGAGGGGAAGGAAGGAAGGAAGGAAGAAGAACCTGGCAGCAGGTGGGCGTGACGAGGAGGCGGCCGGTGAGTCGCGACGGCGAGACCTCGTCGATCTCGAAGCCGAGGGCGTGGAGCGGCGCGTCCAGCTCCTCCGTCTTGGTCCGCGACGAGGCCGTGGCGGCGGCGGCGGCCATGGCGGCCGGCCGGCCGAGGACCTGCGGTGCGGTGCGTTGGGCGTTGGCCGGTGTGGGGGAAGGTGCGCCTGCCGGCTGCCGTGTCGTTGTGTACGCGTGTGTGTGTTTGGGGAGGAATGGATCGCGGTTAGTGGTCCTGGGGAATTTTAATTCGTTCAGACAACTGATTGCGATTGGCACCAACGGGATATGTATGCATCGGAGAAACTGGGCAGAGGCGTGGAGCCGTTGCCGATTGGACAGGGCTGTGGTGGAGTCGCTGGACCGAGATACTACTCATATTTTTCATTTGTTTCTTGTGCTTTTTCGGTTGTGTTCGTGCTAGCTGCTCCAGACAGCACGAACACCGGATAGTCAACCACACGTTTTCAGATCTGACGACTGCAAAATTTCGATGGCTCATTGCATAAATCTCGTATGACTATATGTCTGAGATCATTTTTTTTCTCAAAACATCTAAGGACCAGTTCTTTTTAGCTTCAACTTTTATAAAAACAGTTTTAACTTCTCTACCCACAAAAACGGTGGTGAGGAGAAGCCCTTAAAAAACTACAGTTCGGTTCTTTTCGGCTGTTGACATCTCAGCTTATTGTTTGAGTTGTCTGTTGAAAAGTCTATAATAAACTTGTTCTCTGTTGGATATCAAGTAACACAATCTGAACAATCTGATGATATACTCAAACAATATATGCTGAAAAGTTCAGGGGTTGTTCAGCTGATGCTTTGAGCTTACATCAGTAGTTCATGACACAGGGAACAAAATAGTCAAGAACACAAGTTTCACGCTTCGGCATCACAAAATTGTCAGAACTACAGAATGCATTGCATATTTGATCGATACCATCAATCACGTCTGAGGTGTAGCATGGCCACTAGTGGAGGTGGACGAGATCCTGGGATGATGCAAAGCCGCCTAAGAGGCGGGGGGGGGGGGGGGGGGGGAGGGGGGGAGCCGCGATGGTGCAGGGACGGCGCTGGACATCGACGAGGTCCCTTTCTCTGACCCCCTTCTCCTCCTCTCGTCGGAAGCGGCGATCGGGGACGACGACGACCGTTGTCGAGGCCGCGCTTGGCAGGGGCGGCAACGCGCTCTAACCAACAGCATGGACAACAGCGGGGCTTCGTGGGTTGACGGCAACGGAGGTTGGAGACGAATCCGCAGCGGCGGAGGCGGCAGCGCCAGCTCAGGGGAGGAACCCTAAGAGCATGTACAATGCAAGGTGCTAAGACATGTGCTTACGAAAATAAACCAAACACTTTTTAAGCACCAGTGCTTATTTGTATAGAGGAGGTGCCAAGTTAGGCATCTGCTTAGTCTAAATAAGCATCAGTGCTTAACAAAAACCGGTTAATTTTTCTAAGCATCCACATAGGCATCTTGCATTGTACATGCTCTAACCGTGGCTATAGAGGAGAAGGAGAGCTGGAGAGGAGACCGGAGGAATCGCGAGGGGATGCACGTGGGGAAAGAACGAACCGGTACGCGGCTGCATTTCTATTGTAATTAGAGTGCCTTTTTTGGGCAAAGAAAGGTGTGGTATTTCAGAAGTTCAGAAAGTTGTCCCAGACCAACTTTTTCTCGTACGAAGGATTTTGGGGATTGGGTCGTCACCAGAAACTGGTTGAAATCTATGGGCTGCTTGGTTTGAGTCCACAATGCACTTGCCAAATATTTGGTTGCCAAAATATTGGTTGAGGTTTTACTTGCCCATGATTTGGCCAACTTTGGTCAAAAAAATGAACTAGAGTTGTTAGTGGGGAATTGGCTTGTCAAAAAATTGATTTTGATCCAAACAAGAACCAAATCTTAGTCAATGACCAAAAATTTGATAGGGCATGGTTTAGCCACCATCCAAACATACCCTTATTTTTTTTTTCAGCTTGTCTGGATCTAAAAGCTTGTTTAGAAGCCGAAAAGAAGTGGCCCTAAATTTAGATGACACGGTTTTTCTCCTCCAATTGACCAAAACCGTGTCATTTGTCTCTATGTTTTGCTGCAGGTTGAAGCCCCCATCTCCTCCCAACCCTTCTTGATAGCTTTCTGCTTCCACCAACGGCCCAGCTCTCTCTGGCCGTGATCATCTCATCTCTGATCCTTTATATGTCAGTGAAAATCTTTTTCCTAATGCCTCTCATCCTTATCCTTATGCGGGCATAATCACATAATTATAATGCATAGTCTAACTTTGCACACGTCAGCTATCTTTTTCAATCCGTGTTTATCTTCTTTCTTTTTTTTCACGTTTCTGTTTCACATTTGGATGCTTTATAGGACAAATATAGGAGAAAATAATGAGAAGATATCAAACAGGTACCCGTTGTATTTATGGCGCGGTGCATCGTGAATGTATCCTCATATGTGAAGAAGTATTATTGCCACTTACCTCCTCACTGCCCCCTCATGATAGTCGCTATCGTTAACACAGGAACACACTCTTTAGAAGTTCACTTTCTATTTCAAGTAAATTACTAATCGGACAATCTAATTAGGGCACGTTCCCACCGTTGCGCTCCCGTGCGGCGCGCGTTCGTGCATGCACGGTTCAATGGCCAGCTGAGCATGCGGGCGGCGCACTCCTGATCCTTTCTCTTTTCTTGTTTTCTCCTCCCCGATGTCTCTCAAGACCGGCCGCGCTGTGTGGAGTCGTTGGGCCGAGATACTACTTGTACAATTTTCCTTTTGCTTCTTCCGCTTTTTCTAGTTGTATAGTTTTTTGGAAGAATTTTGTTGTTTCTATTGTGTTCGTGCTAGCTGCTACCCATGGCTGACAGAGAGGGGATAGAGTGAGGCCGATAAACCTGATAGTCATGCACATGATGTTCAGATCTAACGACTACAAAATATGGATCCTTTGCGAGAATCCGATATGAGGTCAATTTTTTCAAAACAATTTTGGATGACATATGCTTGTTTCCTACAATCTGCTACCCCATCTCCCATTAACTTTCTTTCCTTCTTGTTCGCTGTCTCCTTCCACCACCAACAACTTCCACCGGACGTGACCGTGTGATCATCTTATCTCATGTATGCACATATGTGCTGAAAACATTTTTCCTGATGCCTCCCATCCTTATGCTGATCCAATGAAACGTCACGAGTCTAACTTTGCACCTCATCGGTCTTTGTCAATCTATGTTTCTCTTTTGTTTTCTTTTTGCGTTTTTGTTTCACATTTGGATGCTTTATAGAACGAAGATAGGAGAAAATGAGAGAGAAGTGATATTGCAGATGTCAAACAAGTATTGTGGTATTGATGACACCGGTGACATCGTAGGTGAAGCATTATTGCTTAGAGGTGAGGCCATAACTAGTTTAATGCATGTATCATGGAAATAAAATAAAGCCAAAAATATTGCAAAATGTCTGGAGAGGGCAAACTATAAAGTTCCTCGTGCATGTATCAAGTTCCACTATCCGAAGACAGCAAAACAAACATAGTCAAGAATCCACACATTCATGTACACACTTGTCGTGCTTGTTATTTTTAACAGGAACGTACTCTACTCTAGAAGTTCATCGCTTACAAGTTCAAGTAAACTACTAAGAGAGCAAGAGAGCAAAAGGGGCCAAAGCTATTGCAACAGCAACACAGGACAACAACATATTATAAAAGAATAACAAGAGGCAAAGAACCTCCTAAAAAACATACATCGATATGTTTTTGCTATCCTTATAGGTTTTAAAAGGTCCTCTAAATCGTCCATCTAAACAAATGGGAACTCGAGATCATTTGATGCATCATGGCTAGGGTAACATTCCTTGGAAAACAGCGAACTATCAAACCACTACTCTGTGGTTGGAAGAAGATTAAAAACACGAAAAATGGCATTTACTGGTACATAGTTCTGCCCTTTTTGTTGATTCCATATCAGCCGTCGGAAGCCAAGATGAATTGAATAAGATCGGAACCGTGGACAATTCTCCTGCATAGCATCTTTCAGTGGTTCTAACCAATACAAGGAGATTGAAGTATCATACATGAGATAAGTCAGCAGGAAGATAGTAGCGAGAGACTCAAGGTGTTCGACACACCGACAGACAACAACCTCAATATATGTAGGCCAGTCCTCAAATATGGGGCATTAGAAATTTATCTATCCAGACCACAACTTTGTTATGGCCTCTTGGGCCGTTTTTCTGTTCATGCCTAGACTAATTAATAATTAAAGGAAATGATCTAGTGGCCTCGTAGCACCGCAATAACTGTGTTCGCCTCACAACTACCACCCACCACCGCAAGAGCAACCGGCGACGGAGAAGAGGTCATTATTTAATATTTTGATGTTGTAAACGGTGTTTTGATATAGCTAGAATCAAGTTTTTTTGCCACATACAAAAAGCTATTATGTTGCAACTATTTTTTAGTGTGCTTTGAGGGGGGTTTATGTTGCATGTGCTGGTTTTTAATATGGTTTGAAGGACCAATATTGCAAACATCTGAAAAATGCTGCATACGAATTTTGATGTTGCCATGGTCTAATAATGCACGAGAATACGAGATTCGAAGCTTTTTTTAGAAAAAAAAAATCCGACGGCCAGAGAGGCGACGGATCGAGGGCTGCAATCCACCGACGGGAGTACTGCCCAGAATTAATGCTCACGCCCTCGAATCCGACAGGCGCGACATGGTCCTGGGCCAGCCTGAAGAGCGAACCGTTGGGCTGAAGCTGAATAGGCCCATATGGACCGGTTAAGTTAAGCAATAAATTGTTCGACATTATCCCTCAAATTCACGTGGACCCATTTGTCAGCTTAACACCCACCCTCTCTCCGTCTCTCTCTGTGGCGGAGATCTCCCCCGCCGCGCGGCCAAATTCAAAAGCCGAGAACGGCGAGAAGGACCAAACGGAGCCCGACCTGGCCGCCGCCCAGATCCGATCCACCTCCCGTTGCTGCGGCCGCGCCGCAATAATCCAACTGACATCCCCCCCGTTCACCCAAAGTCACCCCCAGGTAAATCGCAACAGCGCCGCCCAAATTTCAAATCTTTCTCCCCTGTCCCCTCTCCCCTCTCTAGGGTTTCCCCTACCGTCTATATGTCGAATCTCTAGCCTCTCGATCCCTCCCGCATGCCCCCCTCCTTCTTCCCGACCTGCTCCTCCCTCAAAGGTGGCGCGCTCGCCTCGCCGTCCGCAAAGATTTGATGTTGTTTTTTTGTTGCCGTGTGTTTAACATCGCGGTCCGTTTTGTTCTGATTTGTTTGAGCAGTGGAAATGGAGGAGATGAGCAAGGAGTTGGACGAGCTGAGGTCCGAGGTGGAGGCCCGCACCGCCGAGTGCCGCGCCAAGTCAGCCCTCGTCGACGGGCTGAGGCGGGAGAGCGCCGAGCAGGCCGCGCGGCTCCGGGAGGCCAGGGCGGAGATCGAGAGGCAGGCGGGGGAGATCGCCGCCAAGGACGAGGAGGCCTCCTCCGCCAGGGAGCTGTGCGAGCAGCTCAGGGCCAAGTTCGCGGACAAGGAGCAGGCCCTCAGGCACCTCTGCGCGGCCCACGACGGCCTCAAGGCCAGCCTCAGGGAGAGGACGGAGTGCTGGGATACCGAGAAGAGGGATCTCGTTGCGGCCCTGGAGGAGTCTGAGGTGAAGCGGCAGGAGCAGGATGTGGCCGTGCGCTCCTGTAACGAGGAGATTGCGCGGCTCAGAAAGCTCTTGTCAGAGAAGGAGAAGAAGTGCTCGGAAGCTGACCAGAGGGCATTGGCACATAGGGAGGTCATGGTGAGGGACGACACATTGGCCAAGCTGGAGGAGGAGAAAGCTTCCATCCAGATCAAATTCAAGTGGAAGACCGAGCAGTTTCGGCACCTTGAGGACGCCCTCAAGAAGGTCCAGGATGAGTTCAGTGCTGCTAAGAGGGAGTGGGGCTCTGATCGATCTGCCTTGGTTGATCAGATTGACACTCTTGAGACCAATTTGGATTCCAAGACCAGGGTGGCCGATGAATTCAGGTCGAGGCTCGAGATGTGCAGCCAGGCGTTAGCCCATGAGGAGGGCCGCAGGAAGCTGCTCGAAGCAGAGATGTCTGATTTGAGGCACATGTACGGCAATGTGGTTTCGGAGTATGAAGAGGCCAGGTCAACAATTGAGTTGCTAACCTCGAAGAGGGATGGTGAGATTGCATCTTTGAGGAGCTCACTGGCTGAGAAAGTCACATTGCTAAATGAAATGGAGTACTGTAAGGCACGTCTTGATCAAGAAAATGAGGAATTGCGGTCTTCACTGAAGGAGTACCAAGAGTGTCAGATTAGTGGTGCAGATGCTGTAGTATCCTTGAAGGGTCTGTGGGAGAAATTCCGAGCTCTGGAGCAAACACATAGAAGCTGTACTGAGAAGCTGAGGGATAAAGAAGCAGAATGGAAAATGCAGATGGGCAAGCTTGGGAATGACCTGGATGGATTCTTGTCGCAGCTGGATTCCAAAGATATGCTGATCAGGCAATTGCAGAATGAGTTGATGAGCAGTTACAGTTTGCTGGATCTGCAGATTGTAGAGAACTGGGAAGCTTCCATAGTTCGTCTCTCTTTAGAATCAAAATTGTATGATTGCTGGTCGTGTATTGATACTTTAGAACTGAATATGCAGCAGCGTTGTGAAAAGTTTGAGCAGAGTGTTGCTGTCGCCAGAAAACAATTAGAGGAAAAGAACTTTGTCATTTCTCAATCACAGGCTGAACAGGCACACCAACTGGAGGTAATCGCGACATTGCGTGGAAGAATTGAGCAGCTAGAATATTTGGAGCGTGAACATGAAAAGATGCAAAAGCAGCTTGGAGCATACAAAGAAATGCTTGATGATGCATCAAGAAATGTTCACTGCTTAAAAGGTGACACTTTAGAGAAGGAAAATAGCTTGCAGGAGAAATTGGGGAAAGCATTAAGTGATCTCGATAAAGCACACCATGATCTTGCTGAGCAGAAAAACCAACTGAGCCAATTCGAAATCAATCTCCATCAGCAAAAGCAACTAGTGGACCATTTGGAAAAGCTAAAGCTTGATTTGGAGACTGAACTTCAGGGCTATAAGGATGACAACCATGTACTGAAGAGAGATCTGGATGTTGCTCTTAACGGCAAAACTGATTCCGAGGTATCTCTTATAGACGAAAAGGAGAAGTTATTAGGTGCTCTCAGTGAAGCAAAGTGTGCCCTTTCCGAGAGGAAGAGCGAGCTAAGCGAGAATGAAATCATTCTTCATCAACAAAAGCAAGCAGTAGAGAACTTGGAAAAGCTTAGAATTGATATGGAAATTGATCTCAAGGGCTACGTGGATGAAAACCATATACTGAAGAGGGATCTTGATGTTGCCCTTATTGCCAAAATGGAAGCCCAGGAGTTCCACAGAGAAGAAAAACAGAAGTTGTTGTTGACTGTTGATGAAGCCAATGGTGCCATCTCTGAGATGAAGAAAGAGGTGGACCAACTCAAGGCCAATATTCATCAGCAAAAGCAAGCAGTAGAGCATTTGGAAAAACTGAAAGTTGACATGCAAACTGAACTCAAGGACTACAAGGATGAAAATCATGCACTAAAGAGCAATCTTGATGTTTTACTTATGACCAAAGTCGAAGATGAGGACACCCTTAGAGAAGAAAGGGATAAGTTATCAAGCATAATTGATGAGAGAGATAGGAATATTGATGACCTTCAGCAATACATCAATGTGCTGGAAGAAGATAATTTGGGTAAAAAACTTGATGTAGCCAGTCTTATTAAGTTAGAGGTTGAGAAATCCATTCGAGAAGTGAACAACAGGTACTCTGAAATTGTCGAAGTCTTTGACAAAAAGCTCCTGGAGCTTGAAACAAGGCTTGGTTTCTTTGAGCAGAAATACACATGCAGAGAGCACGAAATCATGGAAATATTTGATCAAGAGGAAGCAGATTGGTATACACTAATAGCAGAGAAGGAAAATGCTATTGCTGACATTCAATTAATTGTTGAATCTGTTCAACTTAACATAAAGCATCTTCTTGAGGCCGCTGCATCCAAGCTCACAGAAGTTCAGCTTGACGTCAAGCAACTATATGGTTTTGCAGAAAATCTGAATTCATTAAATCTCATCCAAGAGCATGATAATTTTTTTAAAGACATGCTCATTGCAGAATGCGAAAGAGAGCTCGAAGGCATGCAATTGAAATTAGTTGAAGAGAAAGAACAGTCAGGAAATTTGAAACATGTCCTTGATAAAGTAAAAGCTGAGACAACTGCAGAAATGCTAAAGAAGGCAAAGGAGCATCTGGAAGTAGTAAATAAGCTGAAATGTTTGGAGGAAACAAAAGAAATGTTGGAAGAACATTTGGGAGAGTTGAAATCTAGAACAAAGGATATGTGTAATGTTGCTGTACAAGAAAAGAAAGGGTTGGTTGATGAGCTGAATGGTATCACCTTTTCCATTGAAGCTGCAAACCATGGAGATGAAAACCTGATGATAAGCTTGAGAAGGATCATGCAGAAAGTTAACATTGAAGAACCTCTCTTGAATGCTAGCAGTAAAGGTATGCCTAGCTTAGAGAAACCAAACACAAGAAATCATGTGCCCTTGACCAGGAACAAATCTGTAACTCTCCCAGATAGAAGATTGCCACTAAAAGAGAACAACTATTAGTCTTGGTAGGTGAAGTCAGATTGTGCACTGACTTTGTTGTAATCTCTGTACCCTCTTTTTGGGGGAAAGTTGTAATCTCTGTATCCAGTTTCTCTAAAATCCCACAGGCTTCATATGCTTCCTGCGGATACTTGCTGCCATTTGTGTTATTTTCTTTATACGGAATGGCTACGTTTATACAACATTTCTTTTCTTCAATAGCCTTTGAATTTTTTTAAATGAACTAATAAATAAAATGACTATGTGTTCCATTACCAACTTGATATTTTAGATCTGCTAGTTATTCTCATGTCCAATCTTAATCTCTTATTGTAATATGCATAGTTCTCACAGTCACATGTCTATAACTTTATGTTACTCCTGAGATATTTGTTATTATTAAGGTCATGATGATTGATGAGAAATTGTTGCATCTATCAACTGGCATCACAAGAAGGATCTGGAAGCGGTAAGCAGCAGTCTTTCTACCACACTTATGTCTGTGTGAACAGCATTCATCCGCAATGCAAATACTAGTACCAGTGGAATTACTTGCGTCGTAAAATCTTGATGTCTTCATTTTCTTATCACTTCATAGTTGATAGTTCATAGTATGTTCAGTTGTAGCTTGGGTGGTAATGTGACATTGACCAACAGGACTGAGTTTGGGTTAATTCCACTTGTTATTTGGCTTAGTTCACACTGGATCTCTTAGTTTTATAGATATGTATCAGGTTTCCATATTCCAAATGTTGTCAAGAACATTGGACAATAACATCATGCAGTTCTTGTGCCGAACATCAACGCATTAGATTTTGGGTTGCATGTTCTCTGCATTTATTCCTACTTTGCACATTACTAACTGTTTTTAGGACAAAGTAGAAAACCCTTCCCACTTCCCAGATTATTTTAGTAAACTTATTTGATATTTGGCATGATTTTCCGCAAGTTATAGATTTGTTTTTGTGGGTTAAAAGGTGCATGGAACTCAATGTGATGCCGCAGGTTCGCTTTGCCACTGTGACCCTTGGGTTTCTGGAACAGCAACCTTTCCAGGCATTGCAGAGTTCGAGGCAGTTATTTGTCTCCTCGCTTCTTATGGTTAGTTTTCATTTAAATGCTCAATCAGAGGTCTCGACTTTGTATGCTCTTACTGTTCTCTGCATATAGATTTGGTTGGATGGTACTCCCTCCGTTCCATAATTCTTGTCGAAATGTTACATGTATCTAGACGCTTTTTAGGAATAGATACATCCATTTTTGGACAAATTTGAGACAAGAATTATGGAACGGAGGGAGTAGAAGTTAATTTTCACAGAACTGCACACAACTATGATACTATTTATGTGTTTTGTTCTGGTGGTCAAGATCATATGGGACAAGCAAGTGAAGCAGCAGTCTATTCATTCAGCTGTAGCTTTAACCATTATCTATCAGGGTTCTGTTCTACTCCATGTGACTGTTTCGTGTCGGTTAAATTGTTCTGAAAAATGACCACAGAAGTAAACACTTAGTACTAATTTGGTATCTCATGGAAATTAGTCTGGGCATGTGCAAAAAGCCTCTCGAGAATTAAAACCACAATGTGACGCTTGGCTAGTGTTACTCTCTTTTGGTTACTACATGCTTCATGTTTGGAATTGCTTTGACTGGTCTGCAACGAAATAGTAATCTGATTGTTACTGCTATTCATCTATGGGCTATGGCCAAAGAGGGCAGATAGAGCATTTGTGCACTATTTACCTGTAACCTTTTTTTGTTTTTTTGTAATCTGATTTCTTGATTCCTCTGCAGCACTTCAATTTCTAAGCGATACCTATTATGTCACCTCCAATGTATGATTATGCCTGGAGTCCTATATGAAAATGGACAAATGGGTATAACGATGCATCCGGTAAGTCGTCTTACAGTGGCTTTCAAGAAATCTGATTTGAAGGTGTTCTAGAAGATCTTATGATGGTCCAGAAGTTTTTCTCGCAACAGGGATGTGATTTGCAAGAGCAGTTTTTCTCAAGAAATATCTGATGATGTGATTTTCTCAAGAACAATTTTTTCTCTCAGCAACAAATATCCATGTTCCTTCCACAGCATGAGCGCAACCATTGATTAATTGTTCTCATCTGCTATATCAGGAAGCATCTCTGGCCTTACTGCTTCCACACTCCTTTTGTAGCCTGTAGTCCTGAATTTCTGTGTCAGCATGCCGCCTGATCAAGTGAGTCCATAGTGCAGGGGTGTTTCTAGTATTTGGTAAGTAAATTGAGCAGGAGTGATGCGAAAAGCAGCTATACATTGAGCAGTGAGCACGAAGGTTTTGTGAATTGTTTGGTGCAACCAAAATTAGATGATTGACTAATTAAAAGGAGTATTCCACTCCTTATGTTTCAGTTGTTGATAATCTTTATGCACTGAAAGATCAAAAGTTCATATTGGATTAGGTTTAATTTGGTTGAGGCTAGATTTGATCAGTGGTGTAGATAAGGAGTTTGTTCTCTTCAGTTTTTGCTTGTGCCTCTGTTCTTATCCTTCCATAACAGTGCTTGTGAGCATGCAAAATTGTCAAGTCTTCATTGCACGGTGTTTTTTCTCTCCTGGCATTTCCTTAATGTTGAATTTATTTTTCAACTGGCAAAGGCCGAATGCTGTGCCAGGTTTCCACTATCTGTATTTAATCTCTTTCTACCATGCTCCAGTGTGGCCAGAATTTGGCTTTTACGAGATAACGATAAGCTATCATTTGATTAATGTGGCTCTTTAGAAAAGTGAGACTAGAAAGCAAATGTTTTTGGATTTAAGAACATCTTTGAATGCGTGGTCTTAAGCAGTTTAAAAGGGAGGCCTTGTTTCCATTGTACCGTATTTCTTATCTTCCTTTCTTTTCTTCTGTAGGCTGCACAAGATTCAGGTGAAAATATGGAGGTTATTTACAGAGTTGTTTCTCCTCATGCATGATGCGATCAAAACTGATGGTGATACCATTATAACAGTCACCATCTCCAAGATATGCAAAGCAAAGGGAAGGTACTCAGCACCCACATTTACCTCTGTTGTATGAAACATGTCTGAAAAGCGAATCCCAATGTTCTTTCTAGACTTCCTAAGTTTGAGTTTCTTGGTTTGGCTGGGGACATCTGCACACCCGGTGTTTTTTTTTGTTCATTTTTACAAAGCAAATGTTTCCTTTTTTGCCGCATTGTTCTTGTTTTCTCTATTCTGGTAAGGACAGACTAATACTACATCTGAATCGTACTGAGTCAACTGTGGCAGCCCTCTTCATTTGCTCTGCTTTGTTGCAAGTGCTCTATGGTCTTGTAATTTCTTCCATCTTCACCTTGGAGCTTTGGTGAGTCAAAGCCTGCTGGCCAGGATGGCAGGATGATTGCTGGGGATAAATGGCAGTCGAAAGTCCAGTTCTTTCTGCAATGTGTACTTAATTGTTTGGGTATAGCACCATACCTTTTATTTTTTTGTGTGGGAAAAAAGGTAGCACTATAGCCTTTCGACAAGACTTTCCAAAAAGAGAAGAAAAATAACTGATTAAAATAGTTTGAGTTGTCTTTAGTTACAGATTTGCAGACCCAAAGGAATCCGTATCTTTGTTAGGTAAGCCGCAAATCATCAAATTTTAGCTTGATCTAAATACAGTGCATATCCTATTAGCAAAAATTCAGAATTTGCAGCCTTTTCTCTCCCGTAAATGATGATCGTTCTATTGTTCTCTTCAGAAGAGCTACATCGTGAGAAGTGGGAAACCATGTTTACACGTAGACGTCATGTCAACAGGATTATCGGAAATTTTTTGCTCATGGAAAACAGGAATCAAACACGAACTACTTTTTCGCATTGAAAATAGATCTGAGAAATGATTAGCTTGGTACATTTGGATATATTTGTGACCAAATTCTTATTTGTTTTTTTTATTTTCATGGTAAAATGCGAAATTTACTCTTTTTCTATAAATTTTCGGATCCTTTTCGGAAGAAAAAAACACACGATGTAATTGTGAATCGACAGCACCCGTTAGAACAGTAGTATGTACCGGACGAGAAGTGACAAGCAAATAAAACCACAATCTTTTGCTACGGAATAAGCAACGAATCATCAAACTTGATATTGGACGAAACAGAGGTTTCATTGCAGCCAAGTGCAGAATTTTACAGCTACTTTTCTGACTGTTCTAGTGCTCTCTTCTGCAGATTGCAGACTTGAGAGGGGAAAACAACCTTTTTACAATTTGGCATCAGGGCCAGAACCTAAACCCTAACTAAATAATTACTCGAACTCCCAGAACGCCCTCCTGTTCGGTTCCTCCAGCTCGGCTTCGCCGCTAATCTTCTCCAACGCTGCCTCGGTAGTAGAGATCACACGATCTGCTGGCTCCGCTCCAGACACCTCGGGAGCAGGTTCTTCTTGGCCTGCTGGGCGCGCACCTCGCGCGTTCTTGGAAGCCTGCGGTGGGCACGTCGGCGGCGCCGGCAGCACGGGCGCGTACTGGTCGTGGCGGCGGTGGCAGCACGGCTGGAAGCGGCTGCACCCGGCGAGCTGCTGCGCGCTCTGGACGCGCCGCATCGGCACCGGACCGGCCGCGCTGCACGGGCCGCGCACGCTCTGCTCGCTCTGCACGCGCCGTATCTTGGGCGCCAGCGGAGGACGCCCTGATGATGCCGCGCGCCGCTGGACCTGGACGCCGGAGGCGGAGAAGAAGAGGCGGAAGACGGCCGACGGGCGCGTGGCCCTGAGTCTGTCGTGCTCGTCGCGCATGTGGGCGAGCTCCTCGTCGCAGGTGGCCGACACGAGCACGTCTTCGTCCTCCGCTAGGCGGTACCTGACCGCGGACACGATGGTCCTCTACCCGCCGGCCATGGCTGCAAGCTTCGCTAACAGTTCCCGGAACGAGGCGTCGCGCGGCACGACGAGGACGCGCGTCTCGCCGCCCGCGTACCGGATCGCGCCGTCGGGGCCCGAGGGCAGGAAGCGGCCGCCGTGGCTGCACATCATCCTCAGCCGCGCGGGCGAAGCAGTGGCGCTGGAGACGCCGCTCGATCGCTCTGCCGCCATCGGAATCTCGATCGGGGCGACGATTGCTCCTTAGCTAGCTTGCTCACGCGCAGGAGATGGGGAGTCGTGTGGGAGTCTCCTCGGGAAGGGAAGGAGAGGGATTTCGCGTGAATGTTGTGCGCGCACGCACCGCCAAGGCTGCGAATTTATACCGCTACTACGCGTACGCGGCGACGGGAGGGAGTAGTCCGAGTTGGACCGCGATTCGAATCCGGTAGCGTCGGACGATTCCCGTTCGGAGTCGGGTGGAGAGGCCATGATTCAAATTTGCTCGATACATGGACGCATATGTGTCTAAAAAACGTCTATATAACATGTAATAGAAAAGTCAGTTAATATGGGACGGAGAGAGTAGTTTATACAAGTTCAACATGAAACATACTCTTAGTACAATCAAGAATCATAACTAATCGATCACCTTCGTTTCTCAAACAACAAAAATCAACCCCGCCCCCAAAAAAGTTCAGATCTTCTTCCGAGATGCCAGGCACGGCAACACTCGTACTTGTGCCCTACTTCATCGTTTTGGGATTGTCCGGACGACGTCTTGCCCCTTCTGCAACACCCCGGTGCCCGAGGACCTGGTGCACCACGCGCTTGGCCCCTCTCTGGCGCGTTCTCGGAATCTCAACCACTCCGGACCGGATTGCCGCTACGTTCGACGGTCTCTATACCGCTGTCCTGCATGCTCTCTACGGGCTCTCACGTCCCCTAGCCAACACCTGCCTGCTCCTGCTCCTCTGGGCCATTTGGAAGAGTCGGAACCGCATGGTCTTCGACGCCGCGCCGCACTCGGATTTGGTTTTGGCCTCGTCGATTTGCGACCTCGCTGCCCTGTGGTCTGCTCGGCTTCCCCGTCGAACTCACCCACGTTCTCTAGTCGACCGAGTGTGTCGGTTCGCGCTCGTTTGTAATCTGTATCTCCCTCTCTCCTTTTCCATGTACTCCCTCTGATCCTAAATTCTTAATTTAAATTTGCCCAAATATGGATGTATCTATTCTTAAAAAACATCTAAATACATGTAATATTTCGACAACAATTTAGAATCGGAGGGAATACTATTTTTACCTCCTTTGTTGAATAAAGATTTTGTTTCAAGTGGGGCCCTCGCCCACCGTTGCCGGTTAAAAAAAATCAACCCCAGAAGCATAATAATTGAAAAATTACGGTTTTGCCATAGCAGTCACCTGGAATTTTTAAAATCCAGTCGATTTCTGGGCCGTTGATGTATGCTCAAGATTCGTGTCAATTTTGTTTTTCTTCTGCCTCCGACCGCTTCTTCCCTTCTTCCCTGCCCCCCGTCCTTCCCTGCCCGGCGGCGTGGGGTCGGCGTTGTCGCGGCCGCACCACCTCGACGGCGACGGTGCGAGCGAGGCAGGGCGCGCTGGCGCGGCCCTCGAAGCTTGCCACCGGGGGTCGTCTCCGGCTTGACCTCCGTTGCCTCAACTCCTCCCGCTCCGGCTCGCTCCGCAAGGTGGCAGCCGAGACGGCGGATGCCGGGGCACGCGTCTTCTCCGATGAGTTCCGGGCGAGGGGGCGGGCGATGGAGCTGCCATGCGGACCGACGCTCGGCTCGTACATCACCGTGGACGCGATATGTTTCGAGGCGAAGGCAGCGGAGATTTGCTCGCTCCCGTCCGGTGAATCCCTTCCCCTTCTTATTCTGCCGAATAATGGTGATCTTTGTGGTTCGTTTTGTTCGTGCTTTGCCACTGATTTTGCTTCCAATTTTTTCGGCGGATATGGCTAGGCGAATAGGTGAAGACAACAAGGGCAAGGTCATCTCCATCCTTCCGTGGTGACTGGTGAGGTATCTCTTCGCCCGTGCGGTGAGTTGGCTCGCCTATTCTATTTTCATTCGGGGATTTGTATCATATACTCTGACGAAATCAGCATTTCCTGAGATGGATATGGATGCATCTAGGTGACAATCTGTAATTGATGTAGGTGTAGCCTTGCATGCTACAAACTGACTGTAATTTTATTTGCTGTGTTCTGGAACAGATTATTTGGTAGTCAGCTTTTGTGCATTCTGTTGTCTGTACTAGTGTGCATAGTTCGCAACATATAGCATTAGCAGTCAAGTTACTTGATCAAGGTATGCTCACAATATAACTGTGTGGGCTCCTGTACAACATATTTGGAAACCAGATGGGACTCTGAATGTGCATGCTTTAAATTTGGAATTTCTTTTTTAGGGAAGTAGATATCTTATTGATTTAAAGAAAAGCAGTTTACATAATCATTCTGAACAATCACGTCAACCTCAGGTGGGACATATCCCATCCAGAAGTTGTTGACAGCATGAACTCTAGCTAGTTTAGCAAGCTTGTGGGCTGCCTGATTGCTCTCTCTGACAGTTTTACAAACTCTGAAGTCAAACAAAACAGACTCGATGGTTGGTTCTAATACCTTCGTAGGTGCGCCAGCTGCTGGAGAGGTTCTGGTTTCTTTTGTTGATCGCCTCCACAACTGCAGAATTCTCAGCTTCTAACACCACCGAGCGGTTGCCTGGATTTGGAATTTTTTCCAAACTGATCAGGCAAGCAACAGCTTCAGCTTCCTCAGCGCTTGCGCATATTCCGGTTGCCTAACAGCAAGCCAATAAGACCATCCCTTCATGATCTCTAGCAATTCATCCAGCATAGCTATGGCCGTTTTCTTGATTGTAGGCAGCATTGACATTTAATTGATCCATCCCACTTCCGGGGGATGCCAGTTAGGGATCTTGTTTGTGAAATTCTAAACAGAGTTCATTTGGTGACATGCAGCAGTAGAAGTACCTGCAGTAGAGGTTGGCTTCTTTCCTTTATGGTTGTCTGGAGTCCTGCAGTTTATCATTAGATTATGTAAGTATCTGTCCAAAAAGTTAACAGAATTAGAGATCTTACACTCTCTTTGTCATGGATCACGTCACAGCGCAAATGCCAAGATCGTTTGGAATTCCTAGTGTGAAATCATGACTAAGATATTTGTTACTCCCTCCGATTCATATTAATTGTCGAAATATTACATGTATCTAGACGCTTTTTAGTCATAGATACATTCATATTTGGACAAATTTGAGACAATTAATATGGATTGGAGGGAGTACTATGCTTTGCTATTCCTGTCCTTCAAATCTGTTTTGTTTGACTAGTCACTTCCTTAGATGTGGCCCCAGAAAAAACTAGTTGTTTTGCATCTGAGGTTATGAAGCATATTTGTTAACCCTGTTGGACAGTATATTTTTGTAGTTGAAGCATCAAGGTTCCTATACAATTTTGTAGCAGAGACACATCCCTGTTCGTACCCATTTGGTTTTGCATCGGTTCTGCTTTGCCATAACCGTTTAGCTAATATACACATTCAGTTATATCAGATTTTCTAAGATCCAATTATATTTTTATTAGTTTCAGTATTTGCTCTTATGTCATTATTTAAAATTTGTAAGGGGACAAGCTTTGCAGTGTTTTTATGCTGCCTAAGATTGCCTTTTTGGTTTGCTATAAGGTAATTCACACTTTATTTGTCTTTTTTTTAGATTTTTTGAGTTCTTTGAATTCTTTGCTGGTGTTGGCTGTGTGCTATAGGGGAAGGAAATCTAATTAGTGTTAGTGTTGATTAGTACTCGTGTTAGATGCCAAAGATGTTGCAGATGATGTAGTGTTGCAGATCTGATTTTCTTATCTTCGATATCATTTCAGATGATGTAGTGTTGTTATTCTGACCGTATAAGCGGAAACCTTGAGCTGATCATGAATGTACCTAACCTGACCCCTCTTAAGCAGCAATAACTCCTGCCCAGCTTAATCGTTCCTTCAGGTGTGCTCAATCATTTCATATGAAACATCAAAACACGTTTTGACATGGCAATATTTGGTTTGAATTTAGTTGCACTGCATTATGATTTCAATTACACTACCTTTACTTTCGCAATTGAAAGTCCGCCAAGTTGCCATTAATTGCAATTCCAGCATTCTTGAATTGGAAAGTGAAGGTTGGTCCTGTACTGCGAGCAATTCCTTAGGTTTTGAAATCTCGTTTGAGCTTTTAATCAGTTAATTCCTGTTTGCACTGGGTTTCAGAGTCAATCACATTACTTGCTGTTGCAATCGCAGTTTTTGAAATTGGAATTTGCAGTCTCTTTTTTCTTCGAACTTTTTGTAATATATAGATTTTGATCCCATTTGCACTGATTTTAAAATTTAATTGCATTCGTTCCGTTGTTGCAATCCCAGTTTTTTCAAATTGCAAGTGCAATTTATTGTTCTGGCTCTTTTTCTTCCCTTGTCGTTATGGACTTTGATCCAATTTTGCACTAAGTTTTTGAAATTTCAATTTACACACAACACTGCCTGTAGACAGGCTATTGTAGAATACTACAGCCTGTAGACAGCCCATTGTAGCATAAGTCCAGTACATAATAAGCCCATAAGGCAATAGGAAAGCCCGGTACTGGACCCTTCGATGTTGTATGAACGGTTGATGGGAAAGTGGCTGGAATTTTGCAAAATTCCAGTAACTTGTGCAATAGAACAGACCTAGTTATTCAGTACACAAAATCAAATTCAACCTAGCGTCACTTCGATTTTGGCTGCGGAACAGGAAATTCCATTGAGAACGGTGAGTTTCTCCTCTTTGCTCCACTTGCTTTGCTGGTTTACCATCTCCCAGCCACAGGGCCCCTTGTCTTTGACATGTCCATGCTTGAATAGAGCAACACGGCTCAGCGCCATGGATGCCTCCACGATGTGCTTTACAAAGCCTAGATATCTCGCTGTTGTCTGAAAGCCAACGACTACCAGCTCCTTGAGATGGCAGTAGCGTGCAGTAGAGGGCTGCCACGGAGGTATCTCCGGGCCCGGCTCCTCTTGGGATTTGGGATCAACATGGACATGAATGGTCTCCAGCAATGGCGCTGCCTCGATGAGGAGGACGGGCCCTGAGACATCCCGAGAGGAAGGCACCTCCGCAACCAGCAGCTTCCGGAAATTGGCCATTAGACAAACGGGATTCTTGAGGCCGATCCACATACCTGGCCCAGTAAACCACAGGGCAAGATCCGTCATGCCGATGGCGCGTTCGAAGAAGCTCATAAGCACGCGAAAGATGCGATCCAGATTGTTACGATAATGGAAAGACAAACTGTCCCCTTCCAGCGGGCCAACAGAGAAGACGAAGCTCACATGTGTAAGGCAAGGGGCAGCGGTGGCGGAGCTCAACACAAAGGAGGAATGCAAAACAGTGAGACTTTGGAGCTTGGGGAGAGAGCTAAGCTCAACTATGATCAAGGGGCTGTCAATGACAAGCTCCCTAATTTGTGAGTTGGGTGCATTGAATACCAGCCTCAAGCTTTTACCTGTCAAGGGATAGCGGCAGGAGATGAGGTGCAGAACTTGCAGCTGAGGAGGCGGCAAGCACGGTCTGGCGTTGACTTGGGCAAGCCTTGCAAGACGAGCGTGGTGAGCGCTGTGAGGCCCTCGAGTGACGGCGGCAAGCAGTTGGTGAGCTTGAGGCATTGCAAGCGAGACTCGGCTGGCTTTGCGCTGATGCTGGTACCAGGGGGGAAACTGTAGGCCGGCGGCTTGTGCGCGATCAGGCCCGTGGGCGTGGCGACAAGCTCCAGATCCCGGATGCCCCAGGAATTGATGGCCTCCGCTATGAGAGGCGTGCGATGCAGCTGGGCGAGGCGCTGCACGGCATGGCGAAAACCTCGAACGACAGCCTGGTGGCACGGCGGCTAGCTCCGCTGGCCAAGAGGCTCTTGACGGAGGCGACCATGGAGCGCGTGGCGCGGCGCTCGTACCGTCCGGTGATGTCGGTTACCATGTTGCTGCCGAAATAACATAGTTGATGCGTTCTCCTGGCCTCGCGGAGGAGGAGGAGGCGTCGCCTGTAGCGCGGCGGCAGTGCGTCGGTGACTTTGAGATCCAGCACGGGCAGCTCGCGGGGGAGGTGGGCCAAGCGCCTGGAGAGCGCGGTGCGGGAGTTGACACGGCGCAGGATTTGTAGAAGCAGATCGTTGCTGAGCGCACTGAGGCGGTCCTCGCCGCAGGCCTGCCGGCGCTGGCGACGGGAGGGAAGATCCTTCTTCTTTCTGGCGGCCATGGGAGAATAAGTTTAGCGGAACCAGGAACGGCCTGGTTAGGGTTTGCTTCTAGGGAGTCGTGTGGGAGTTTCGTCGACGTGAACTTCGCGTGAATGCTATGCGCACGCGTATGCGGCGACGGGAGGGAGTCCGATCGAGTTGGACTGCGATTCGAATCCGGTCGCACGATCCCCGTTCGGAGTCGGGGAGGAGTGCCCGCGGCCATGCGAGTCCGAGTTCAATGGGCCAGCTCTATGTTAAAAGCTAGCAGACCGGCCCAGCGGCCCGTTTCAAGTATTCAACCCCGAGCTCTCGATCGATCAAACCAGCGAAAGCGAAAGCAGCAATGGAGGTGGACAAGCTCACGGCAACGATGCGCGACTACTCCAACAACAACCGCCTACAACAGGCCTCGCCCTTGGCTGTGCCCTGCGGCGGCGGCGGCGAGCCGGCGGCGATGAGCGAAGAAGAGCCATGCACCGTGCGGGTGCGGTTCCCGGACGGCCGTGTCCTCTGCGAGAACTTCGGCGCCGACCGTCCGGCCACGGAGCTATTCCTATACTGCCAGTCGGTGCTTGTCCAAGGCGGGGGCGCGATGCGGCCGTTCCGGCTCGTGAGGCTCGCCGGTGGCGCCACCAACGAGATACGCCCCGACGGGTCGTCTTTCCGGAAATTCGGGCTGCACCACTGCACCGTGCATCTCGTTTTCTATGTTTGATTAGTTCGGCTCCTCAAGCAGCAGCATCACCGGACGGCCGCGGAGGCGTGTCAACTAGCTAGTAGTAGTGCTGCAATTAGCAAGAACGGTGACCAACAAGAAAACGACTCTGGATGCGACCGAAGACGAAGCCGAGCCATGGGCGGGCAGATGAAGAATTGGCGGTTGGTGTTGGGCCGCGTTGGCCACGGTGAGATTCGCGATGAAGTCAGACCTGAGACATGAACGGCTTGCTTTGCTTGTACCGAATTTTTGCAGGCAATTGTGAGTTTGGTGGGGCCTCTTGGACATGGAAAATTAAGCAGCTCTGGCTGAAGGATACTGTACAGTACAGACTGTCTAGCATGCGTTTTCTTTGTTTGTTGTTGGCTACAAAATTATCAGACCTGAGGCTGTATGTGTTTATCAAGTACAGTTAGGTTTTAGTTAAGAGCACTGTGCACTGGTTCAGCATGTACAGTCGCCTGATTTAGCTATTAATATGCTTTCAGTTTAATTGGTGTAAATCATGACCTCTTTCATTTAATTGAGTTCCACATAAATTCTAGAGAACTGTACAGCCGCATTCACCCGCATCATCCAACAAACTCCACTTCTATGTTTGAAATGGCAGGTTTTCATTTAGTAGAAGTTCGGTTTTTGGAGTTTCATCATCAGTTCACACTATTTGTTTTCTAAAAAATCTACTTCACTTGAATTTAATAGCCCTGAAGGTGCAAGGAGCTACTTTTGTGCTTATTATTGGCAGAGCGAGGTGTGGAGGTGAGGAGAGCCAAGGGGCTGACCGATCTGATTGATCGGAGGAAATGCGGGTTAACGCCTCATCGTCACGGAGCTGGCCGTGGTACCCGCATTCTCTTCCAACGTCTGCTACTTCGAGCCATTTTGTTTGCTGAGTGGAGCACCCATATTGACATATGCTCTTCGATTGTCACTTGCCAGCAGAAACATGTTATTATATGCTTGTATAATCCAAGATCTAGTACTCCCTCCCTCTCATATTAAATGTCACTAATTTAGTACAAACATTTATGAAACAGAGGTAGTACTATTTATCCGTGAATAAACTCTTTTGTTGTCACATAACAAATTTAACGGGTCCAAAGAACTATCAAAATAAATAACTGGCAACTATTTGCTTTCTTAAACACGAATCTAAATATGTGTCATTTTTCTCTTAAAAAATGTGCATCATTTTATATTCGAAGAACACGTGAGATTCATGCCAACTGTACGGCAAAAAAGGGAAAGAGGTGAAAGGAAAAAAATAACATAGAGGAAACCAAAGCAAGCCGGGAAGAGCCAAAATGAGAGGAACGAAAAGCAACTGCACACTCCAACGATTTAAACTCATACTACCCACAAATCCTATCCTCGTAGAACCAATGCAAAAACAGGAGCCATGCAACTGACGACTAGGGGAACCAGAAGGCCGTGTTCTCAACAAAATAAAAACAAAATAAATCGAGAAGACTATCTTTCCAGGGAATAACATAACGAAACAAATTGTCATATCCACAGTACAGGACACCAGTACAACTTCCATTTTGATATTCTAGTTCAATCCTGAATTTTAATTGACCGCCATTCTAAGTATTATATGTTCTGTCTACAAAGAAATACAGTCCACAAGGACACGACCTTATTGAGCTTAGGGGAAAAACAATGTATTTAAGTTTTTTATACTCCAAAGATGTAAGAAGGGTAGTTCTGCTCAAAGTGAGAAAATTTCGCGATGCTAAGTTCTGTTCCAACTAACTGCATAAATGAAGTCCTCTCACTAGTTTTAATATAAGCTCCTGACAGAGTTCCACTCGGTGTCCAAAACTTCATGGCTGAATCATGACCATACCACTGTCTGGAGCAGACTTCTCCCATCTACCGACGCCCTCCAGGTTTCCTTGCACCTGGAGCTTGTTCTTCTTCATCTGATTCGACATCTCCATACTGCCAAAGACGCAGCCTTTCCTTCTTTGCTTTCTCCTGGAACTGCTCCAGATTATTGAGTGCTGTCTTCCTCTCCTTGGTGTCCCATCTCTTGCTTCTTTCAAGCCGAGCAAGCCCTTCCTGCACATACAGAATGAGTACATTATTGAATGAACTTTCCAGATTACACAAGTAGATTACTGGGATGAGTTAGCTGCCAGTCTTAATAATGACACCTAATAACAATTATTTCCATTTGTTTTTACAAATATTACGAATAATTACTTACAAAAATTCAAAGTTTGGCAATCTATGACTCAATACAGACAACCGTGGTTAGAATCAGATATTCAGGTGTTATTGGTTTTCTAAAGCCCAGAGTCCATATATACCATAATATACCACATTTCAGGGGGGAAAACATCAGAAACGGGATCTGGATATTTCAAGGTCAATGTCAGCCGCAAAACATTGTGAGCCAATTCTGAGTTATTGTTTAAACCTGCTAAAACTGCTTAAGTGATATTCTCCAACCCTATTTTTCATAGGATCTAAAAATATTTTTTATAAAAGAACGCTTCATGTGGAAAGATGAAAGCAGACTCTGCAGAAGATCACCAGCCCATAATGCAAAGTAGTCAGTAGCACAAACCTCAAGCATGGCAGCATTGATGCTGGATTCTGCCTCTCCATCAACCAGAGTCACAATGAGAATAGGCCCAGTCCCTTGTCCCTTTGATTTTCCACCAGAAGTATCACGTTCCTCAATCATTGCCCGGTATTGTTTCGAACTGCTGAGAAGGCATTCACTAAGATACTCAGCTGCTTCCTGACCATAATCATCTTCCAGGCCAGGCACTTTTATGAAGGCAAGGCTGCACAGCTGAGCAAGAGCAGGAGAAGAGGATACTGATGGGTCTGCAGGTCGTATGCGGCTATAAGGAACCACTTCTTGGTTACCATAATCAATGTAAAATACTTCAAACTTGTCATCTACAGACTCTACAGCTCCTCGAGGTCCATTGACAATCTGCACAAGGAGTTACAATGGAAATGCTTCCTTAGGGTATCGTATGACTGTAAGAAAAGTATAAGCATGTAGCATTGCATAGGAATGGACCACTCAGCATGTTTTCCAACAATACAGGCAACTTGATAAGATATACTGCTACCGTATTCTGGTCATGTGCACTGTTAGTTTCTTAAGTATGACACTCAGGCATCTGCCACTTCCTTATAGTTATGTAATAACAAAAGGTAAAATTAGCTGCCTACAATAGCATTTACTAATTTTTCACAAGTTAGAAGTTCGCGACAGAAGAAAATTAAGTAGTCAACAGTAGCAGAACATTAGTGAAATATGAGTGCGATGAGCATAAGTCTATGAAAACTAACAATGGTTTAACTAAGAATAAATTTATAACTCATTTACCTTGTGGTCAGGTCCACTGGCTCGAGTAAGATACTGATACTTGTTAAACACACATGAATTAAATGGCTAATGACAGATCTAGCATAGGTATCTCTAAGGAAATGGCCCAAACCACTGTCCAAAATTTAAAACTAATTGTACAGTTACCCGCAAAAAAAAACTAATTGTACAGTTACAAGTAACTGATAGACAGTTTAACTCACAAAGATGGCAGGTATCTTACACTTAATGGCGCGGAAAATGTTTTGCATAGAAACTTGAGACAAATAGATATGAAAAGGAACTTTCAGTGAAGATGATGTAGAAATAAGTTACTAAGGTTAGCACAAGAATAGTTAGTTATTTTTAACCATACCATGGCTCTATTCCAGGAGTTGTCGAGGCTAAACTGAGCAAGGACTATCTCTCCCTTCACAGGATTAAAAGCACCAATGACTGGTGCGTCTTTAAGTTTCAATGATGCAAGCTGTTGTTGAATGGAAGACACTCTCTGGTCACCTACTGTCTGGGCATAGAACTTTCCACCTCCAAGGACTTCAGTAACAACAACCTGAAGTCAGATAATAGAGCCCATGTCAGCATTATTTTGGCTAAGCCAAAAATGTGTTTTTCAATATTTAATACTCCGTATTTGTTCAGGAACAAACCTTGAGAATTTCCTTTTGTTTGGATTCAGAGGCTGATCCATTGGAAACTTCTTCACCCTCCACGTAGTTCTCCCATATCTTGAAAACAAAAAGGTGTCAGTAACAGAAGTATATATATTTATATACTAGCATAGTGTCAATGCTTTGCTACAAAATCGTTAAAAAAATAGAATAATGACAACATAATAGTAAGATCATGCGCAACGTCAATAAGGCCTGACAACAGGCTTTGCTAGATTTGAACTATGAACCCAATCTCATAATAGAGAATGGAGAGCAGAGACAACACAAAGATTGGGGAAGATAGGGTTATTGCAGATTTTTACTTGTTATGTCCGATGTGATAAGAAAATGGCTGAGAAAGAGTGAACTGACGACCGCAACCTCCGAACTTTATAGGTAGGAAAGATATACTCCAAGATGAATGAGTTACCTTCAGTTTCTGCTGCTTTGCGGACTGTTCAGCTCTTGTGAGGACATGAGCATCCGGAATCCGATCCAAGTTAAATGAATTAAGCTTGGCCAACCCAGCCTCCAAAAGAACAGAAGACATGTTGGTCCTGGACTCCCACAAGGAACCTATGAATGTTCCAGTTCTATCAACTGCTTCAACCTCAATCTGCAAAATAATTTGGTATTGTTTATATATTCAAGACGAAAATATAGGGCATAGCGGAGAGGCAACCGGAGTCATACCTCCACATCACGCTGTAAAATCATCCTCCTCATCAAAGCAATAGCTTCGCTCGAGTAGGGCTCATCTTTACCTGGGCACCTAACACCAGACAATGAAAAGGCGATGCTGCATGTCTCCTTTGGAATTGTTAGCTTGAAACGATGGCCACTGAAAACATATTCAATAATAGCAGTATGCCTTTTGTTCCTCTGTAGGAACGGAAGGAAGTCTTTGGCCTTTTTAGAAGAAACCTGAGTCAATATGAACCGATAACAAGTTAGCACAGAAGCAGGTCAAGTGTCAAAGGAAACTAATGAAAGAAGCAAAAGAAGGCCATACAATTGTCAAATCTGTTATATGCATCACAGGAGAAAGTTTGCCAGAATGAAGTCCTTTTTTTGCTTTCTCAGCTCGTGAATGAGCTGCTAATAGAGCATCAAAATAATGTGATCTTTCCTCGTAGTCGCGGTGTTTAGATATCTCAGCAAAGCCCCGCGAGAGCAAAAGTTCAGCAACATTAATTCTAGGCTGGTTGCCCGGGCTAGTGATTGAAGATGTGTCATCTCCGCTGGCCAGTGATGGTGAACCTACAAAAACCGAACCATAATCCAGAACTCTGGTATCAGCTGCGTTTGACGAGGAAAGAACATTCTGTCCATCCATAGTGCTGATCCTTCTAGAATATTCCATTTCCACAGTCACCTAAAAAATCGAAAGGAAAAAATCAATCACTTTCAACTAAGATCACAACTTCTCATTGTTGTAACTTCAGTCAGAATATAGAGAGACCATATACATACTTGTTTGCCAATCAACCGTGTGCGCAAGAACTCCTTAGATTCACGAGCAAAATTTGCAGGCTTTTCCTCTTTACGAGGATTGCCTAGCTTAGGAGCCCTAATACTTGAAAGATTAACCCGGCGTTCTGCCGAAGGACTGCCGTGTGGAGCAGCATCATCAGCAACAATAATGCAATCCCCACTGACAACTTCTACCACCTATGAAGAGATCAAAATGAACCAAGTTTGTTAGTCACACAAATCATGATAAAAACACTACGTTGAAAACATGAAACCTACTTTTCCAGTGAATTTCTGGTCATGGATTGGCTTCGAGTTTGTGACTGGTGGCTTAAATCCAGTCCAAATGCGCAGCTGTTCGTTCTTTGCCTTAAGTTCAGCACTCTTCAGCTTTATTTTGACTTCGACATCTAGCATATTCGCGCTCCACTCGACATATTTCGCAAGACCCTGTAATGGGAAGGTTAAAAACAATTTTGAAATGCAGAATGCCTAACAACTTAAGAAAATTAAGCAATGTTTGTCTCTAAGAATGAATATTGTGAATACAAGGAGTTTGTATAAAATAGTTAGTCATACATTTTCAACAAGCTCAAGGGACAAGTCCTTTGCAGTGTCACCATCAGGGTAATACACTGAACCAATTATATTGTTAAAGCTGTCTGTGCCCTCCACAACAATCCGCACCTAGAGGGAAATACAAAATATGATGAAAGGGTGAGAAACGTTGGCTCCAAATATGCCATAAAATTTTGAACTAAAGGTGTCTTACATCTCTGCTCAGAACTCGAGTCTCTGTGAAGTGCTTAGCTTCTCTGCCAAACCTGTCTGGTGGAATTTCAGTAGATACCGCCGATGCAGCAAGCCTTTGTGCTGTAGTCAGTGGTGCAGGAGTTTCCCCAGAATCGTCACCATTTGTGGCATCGGCAGTGCCCTCCGCTTCAGTAACAACAGTAGGATTTGGTGGGCGTCTCCCCATGGATGGAGCCTACATTTCATTGTTCTCAATGTTTTATCTTCTAAAGGAAAAGGCATACAGAGGAAAATAAAGGGCATGTGAAGCATACCTGTACTCCAGCAACATATATCTGCACAAATTGGAAACTTGGGAGCAAGTAAACACGGATAGTACTGCCATCACGAACTTGTTCAACAATAGCTTCCAGACTCTTTCCTTTATTAGCAACCGCAAAACCCTTTGCATCAAAACCACTTGATTCACCAATTGCTGATGGTGGAAGATCTCTTATGGATTCTTCAGCAGCACCAGGTTCCTATTTGGTTCCCGGAGAATATGAAACAAAAGCAAGTCATCATTCAATATGACATTCATGCCATCCAATTGAAAAGGCTGGTTGCCAGACAGCAGGAAACCCAAGATTGCAAACCTTGCTCCAACGCCCTAAACCCTGTTGTTTGGCAACTTCCTCCAACCTCTGCAGCTCGGCAAGATATGGGCTTTGTTCACCGCCCTTCGGGACTTGTTCTTTTACCTGATCAAGCAAATAAGATTAAAAATTAGTGCAACATTTAGCAGGATAAAATACACGAGGAAAGAGTAAAAGATCATCACCCTTGCCCATCCTGCAGAAACTACTGAGTAGGCAACATTCTTGTCGCCGAGGTAAACAGTACCAAATTCCCGTCCAATGTTAGGAGCTGTATAGTCCACTCTGAATGTAACCTCCTGCAGTAAGTAGTAGTTTTAAATTTTGAATAGAAAAGAAAAATGTTTTCTGCGAATATAATGTATACACAGGAGATTTTGGAATGGATGTAAAATTCAGATGGTGTACCTTTCCTACACAGAGTTCCCTCAGGAACTCCCTGCTCTGCCAAGCAAATGGTTCGTCCACTCCACTACGACGAGCCTAGAGCAGCATGAAGTTTCCGATTCAATAGACAAGGAAAAAACAGAGAAAGAAATAAAAGGTAAAGATATGTATTTCGCAACAAACAGCACCAACTCTATTATAGGTTTATTTCTTTAAGAGTTAACCGTGCGAACATAACACAATCAAAGATTAGGAATAACAATGCAATGGTGGAGATAATTATTGTGACAAATATGAACTTCCATCAGCTCCCAAGCTTAACATGGAAACCACATTCAATTACTTTACAGAATTCATGGACGAAATTAAGAGAGACAATAATAAGTTGAAATGTCAAACAATATTTCTATTGTTGACAAGGATTTCATCAACTGCAGATTGAATCTTACCAGTCTTGGAGCCATAAGGTATGACAGAGTGATGGACTTCTCTGGCGGGATCTCTGCCTTTGTACTGCCCATGATGAGAAGGCAGTCACCAGAAGTCACAGCCTTCACCTTACCCCTTAGCCATCCTGACGCTCCTGTGTTTGATGCCATGGTAGTAGCAGTTATATGCTGTAATCAAAAGGAAAGATAGAACTCCATTAGCAATTAAACCAAATTTAGCAGAGTCCTTATAATTCCACAGATTCTTTTTATTTAGTTGATTTGTGACTCATATTTTCACGCAATAGGTCACATGTTGCTAAAGGAAAGATGGAACTCTATTAGCAATTAAACCAAATTTAGCAGTCTCCTTACAATTCCACAGATTTTTTTTTAGTTGATGTGTGACTCATAATTTTCACTCCACAGGTCACATGTTGCTAGAAGGAAAGAAGAAAAATGGGTGATCATGTGCCAAATTGACCACAATGTCAATTTTTCACATAAATCCCTGCTGTTTTTTTACGTTGCAAATCAATTCACTCCAAGTCTCAGACCCTACAACAGCCCTCTTTACAATACGCAACATCAATATTACAGAAAGAAGGGGGGATTACCGGCAGTAAACATCACAGATATATATGTAGGAACATGAAGTGGACAGCAGGATATCACATCCAGCTATTATCCCTACACTACACAAGAATTGCTAAAAACGAACATGTTACTACAAAAGGAAACATAGGAAAAGAATTGCACCCAGCAGATTTGGCCCACGCCTACCCCAAAAACCTGCAAGAGTCCAACCACTCCCGGGCAATGGCGGAGAACCCAATAGGACCCAGAGTAGGATCTGGGAGATCACGGAGATGAAACGGGGAGTAGGCGACGAGGAATAGGAGCGAGGGGGATGAGGCGCTCGGCGGCGGCTCAGGAAGGAAAAAGAGAAGAGGAAAACTACACAGCGGCAATTCCGTGATCTGGATCTTTAATGGCTGGAAACTTCCAAGCACTTCTGCCACAGCGACTAGGCGGGAGGAGGCGACGCCATCTCGGGATCGGTGCGGCGGGCCGGCGGCGGCAGACGGCAGGCGAGGTGGCTCGGAGGCTCTCGGCGGCGGATCGGATCGGGGTGGAGTAGTGGAGTCGTGGGTAAAGACAGAGAGCATCGGATCAGGACTCTCACCTCGGCGCGGTCGCCCGGAGAGCGACGAAGACGGAGCGGATCCCGGCGAGCGAGGTTCGCGGCGTGGGGTCCCTTCTCGCCGGCTTCGCGGCGAGGGGAGAGCGCGTGAGGTTTTTGGATGTATCGACTGGCTAAACGGGAGACTCTCGGAAGAGATCAAGCTCCTCCTCCTTTATAAAGAGTGCGAAACCTCATAGACTGAACGTTCCGGCCTGAAGTAGAAATACGGCGCATAGTCTAATACGGCACGGTTTACCTTTCTTTTTTCTTTGGGTTTTTCTTTTCATGGCCTGATACGGTACGCTTGTTCAGGTTAATAAACTTTATTTAATTTGTGCTTAGCAGGCACCTACTACTGGTAGCAAAATCATTCGACAACGGAAAGCAAATCGGTTCGGTTTAATTCGGTTTAAATCAAGATATTGCAAGTGAGATCTGCAATCCAGATGTGGGTGGAGGGCGAAATGTTTCCAATCAAGAAATTACCAGACAGAAGACCAAAACCAAAAGGCAAGAATTAGCGAAGAGGACCTGCTGATTTTCAGAGCTTTCGCCCATTTTTTTCCATGCACCAGACAAAAGAGTAGGGCGACCAACTAATTGCGAGCTATACCAAATTTTCGTCATATAAAATAAACAAAAACATGGTATTGCACACAAGTTCAAATTCAAATGAAATAATTCTAAATTTCATTTGGAATTAGATACATTGTCGAGCTTTTGGAAGGAACCGAAGTGCATCGAGATTAGCAGCCCAAAAGAGAGATCAGATAAGGAAGCGGCAGCGTGAAACGACAAGCAACCGTTTTTTTATTTTTCCCGCCGTGCAAGAGATAGAAGCGGCAGTATGGGAGTAGAACAACCTCTTTTGTTTCTTTCGCGCCACGTTAGAGATTAGATAAGAATGCAATAACGTAAAACTAGAGCAAAGGTGGCCAATTAATATGAAACGGTGGGAGTATGAGATAAGGAAGCAACGGTTTTCCTATTTTATCATGCAATAATAGGAAACCACGACATATCGTCTCCACCTATTATTGCACGGTAAAATAGGAAAACCGTGACAGCATTAAAACGCCTAGGTCACGCCCATGACAGCATGTTGACACGCCTAGGTCACGCCCTGACAGCATGGTAAAATAGGGAGTATAATTTTGTTACGTGAAGTTGTCCAAATTTTAGGGCCTCTTTGATTCGCAGGATTTCAAAATCGCAGGAATAGGAAAAACATAGGATTTGAATGTCATGGCATGTTGAATCCTATGGAAATTCAAAACACAGGAATGTGTAGTAGAAGTTGTTTGATTGCACCACAGGAAAAATGTAGGATTTGCTTAAAGGATCATGTGCTACTCATTGTTGTCATAGAGACAAAGGAAATTTTCCATGAGGTTAGATCTCATGGAAATTTTCTTTTGGAATTGCATGCAAACTAGTCCATAGGAAGTATTCCTGCGGTTTCAATTCTTGTAAATCAAACGAGTTACGAAGGAAAAATTACTTAGGAATAGAACCCTCCAAATTTTCTATGAAATTTCTTTGAATCAAACGAGCCCTTAGAACAAAAGTTTCAATTGATGCCTAACGTGTGCGTGGCAGCCTAGATATACGGAATAGAAAAGAGTATCCAAATGTATCTGGACTCTTGCACAGTTGCACAATTCAAATGTTTCAACATTGGGAATTGGGGCCTCTTCCACTTGCTCCATTACTCCGATCGCTGAACTGTATCCTGGTTGTGACGTTGAGCGGATCGACCCTTTTAAAGGCACATCGAGGCTTTACCTTACTTTGCTCTTGCCATTGACAAATGACAATCTGCTTCGACGAGTACTTCTGTTCCGTCCATATTTTCCCGTGAGATCTTTTTCCCCCATTGACTCGTGTTTTTATCAAGTGGTCGAGGGAGGATTGATGACCCGGTTGACAATTTTTGTCGCTAGGCTACTTGCGATTTTCCACGAGCTACACGCATGCACGGCACTAGCGATTTGATCGGCACACAGAAATAATGTAGCGATCCTGGTGCCGGTATAAGTGAAAAGTATCGAACTGTATTAAGATCGGGTGATTAACACATCTGCGTGACTGTGTTGCGATGCTCTCAAACACTGAACTTTCACACAGGAAGTTCTTCAGAAAACACAACGATCGTCCCTCGATTTCCCGTTTGTACAAAAAATAAGGCGTGTTTTTAAACGGTCATGGACCAACGGCGATTTTATACGCACAATCCACGGCGTCCCATCTTGAAGTAGTCAGGTGGTACGTATCGTTGTTTAACTTACCCAACTACAACACCCACGTGGGAATCAAGTGACTCGTGGTAGTCTGGTGGACCACCATATCCCCTTCTATGTACTGTAATATTTTGATTATCCTGTTAGAAGCACAAACCTGCGTAAGTTCTCATCTCCGTTTTTAAATACTCCCTCCGATTCATATTACTTGTCTCAAATTTGCCAAAAGATGAATGTATCTGTGTTCAAAAAGCGTCCAGATACATGTAATATTTCGACAAGTAATATGGATCAGAGTGAGTATAAAAGTTACAGTGTAATTTATTAAACTTTTATTAAGTTTATAAGAAAAAACTAGTAACAGCTCTAACTCTAAATTAGTTTTATTAAGTGGGTCATGCTGTATATTACCATGCTTATTTCATATTGTAGATGTTGGTATGTTTTCCTATAAACTTGTTCAAACTTTAAAAAGTCTAAAACTTAGAACAAAAAAAAATATGATTTCTTATATTTATGGGCAAATACGGAAAGACACAGCAATGTCAGTGGTTGGGTAGGTTCTGACTCTGAACATTTGGCTCCAGGGTTCGCCTTCCCCGGTAATTAATGCTTTGAGGGAGTGCTATGAGCAATACTGTAAAAATGTAGAGCTACATATTGGCATTGGGTTTTTGGGTTCAAGAGACCCCACTAAACTTTGGCAAATCCTATATTAAAAAAATCACCATTGATGAATAGAGCTAAATTCTCAGGTAAACGTCGAACATACACGTACGTAACTCCACGAGGTTTGTGAGGATGATTTGATATTGTATCAGTACGTACTTATATTCTTTAGACGGATATGAATCTGATCCGACTGTGAAAATATAAGCAAGCTAGAGTGTTGGTGGCGAGCGGTGACAGGAGGGAACGTCGTGCTGTGCTCACCGCATTGATCAGGCAAACTAAACAAGTCATAGCGATCTTCCTACTCCTGGTGTAAAACCAAGAAGCCCCAGCTCTCAAGCCGGCAAATGTCTCGCGGTCGCCGTTATTTATTGCAAATTTGGTCAACTCTCACATGCCGCCTGCCTTCTTCCTCCTCCCACCCCCGTCCCCATCCTCAGCCCCCAATAAATCTAGCCGCTGCTCGCCTCGCCGCTGCGCAATCATGCCCGCGCGCGAGAACCAGAGCCAAGAACCGGACGGCGTCCCACGATGGGGAGGCTATGCTCACGACGCTCAGTCTCTTTCCCTGTCCTCCTCCTCCTCTGCTGCCTCTCATGGCAGTCCTGCTGGCTCCTCCACGCCCTCCCGCTATGTACCGACTCAAGTGAGCACCGAAGCAGCAGCAGCAGCTGCTGCTGCTGAGCCTTTTCATTTGTCTTGACGATCGTCTGCGTTGTCCGTGGCTGGCTCGCGAGTCGCGATAGATTTTGGTGCTATCGGGTTTGCTTGCCGTTTGCAGGGGCGCCGGTGGCGCTGAACGGGACGCTGGGATTCTGCTCCTACAGAGGGAGCAGCTGCTGCGACGTCGCCGCGGACGCTGCGCTGCAGAAGCAGTTCAAGGCCATGAACGTCTCTGACGCACCGTGCGCTGCTGTCCTCAAGTCGGTCCTCTGCGCGGTAAGGACTAAGGATTGATATGTTCTTGCTCCCGTTCCCATTAGTGGGTAACGAACATAGGTCGTATTACTGCAACAAGCATGTGTGTTCATTGGGATGCACAGTACATGTTCGACGTTTTGCCTGGGCGGGGAAGTGGGGACGAAGGGCTTGCGCCCAGGTGTAACCTCGGTGGCAGCGTTGACCCGTCCTATTAGAAGTAGCTGAATCTCATGCTACGTTAGTACCTTTTCATATTTTCTCTCTGCCGTAGGTTTGTTATTAGTATTGCCATGAATCGGAGAACAATAGTTTCTTTTTTTTCTTTTTTTGAGGGAAAGAATAGTTTCTTCTTAAAAAAAGAATTCGGAGAAGGACAAATATTTATCCAAGTCTGCAAAAGGGTAAAAAGGTAGCACACGAGTCTAATTGCTACTTGTTGCTAGTATTTGCTAAGGACCATAATTTCTGTTTTTCTAGATGGAACTTGGGGAAAGCATTTTTACGTTTTGTGTCATCGTAATTACTGGTACCTGTTGGGATTTTTAGCCTGTGTATCAGGTTATTTTCCTTTATGGAATTATATTTTTGCTTTTATTAATAAGCAAAAAATGTTCATGCATGAAAGTAAAATTCAGAAAATAAATGTCTAGGTATAGCCAGGAAGGTTGCTCATCGGAACCTTAACCATAAAAACCTCTGAATCCAGAACAAACACACCCCAACAGTGATTTGTTAACTTGAATCTTATCCATGTACTACTAAAAACCCTCTCCTGGTTTCCATCACGCTTCATTGATACTCCCTCTGTTCCTAAATACTCCCTTCGTCCCATATTAAGTGACTCGAATTTGACCAAATATGGATGTATCTATACATGAAAATCGTCTAGATACATGTAATATTTCGTCACTTGATATGGGACGGAGGGAGTATAAGAAGTCCTAGCTTTGTACTAATTCAAAGTTCTCAAACTTTGACCAAATTGATAGAAAAATCTACCAACATCTACAAATCTAGTTTTATTAAATCCATCATGATATATAAATTCCATAGTATACTCATATGTTGTAAATGCTAGTATGTTTTTCTATAAACTTGGTCAAAATTTAAGAAGTTTGACTTAGGACAAAGCTAGGACTTCTCATATTTATGAACGGAGGGAGTACCTTATTGCCTTGATGCTGCACTGAACACTTCTGAACACCCTGGAACATCTGTTAATACAGTTTTGTTTGTTTTCAGAAATGCAATCCATTTTCAGCTGACTTGTTCAACTCAAGCTCAAAGATTCGTATGGTTCCTCTTCTGTGCAATTATACCTCTTCAGGAAGTCGTTCTTCTCAATCAAAAGATTCCACACAAGACTACTGCAAACTAGTTTGGGAAACGTGCAAAAATGTTACAATATTGAACTCTCCTTTTCAACCTTCCTTGCAAGGAAGTGCAAGACTTCCTAACTCATCATCAAAGCTTATTGATGTCTGGCAGTCAGAAAGTACCTTCTGCACATCGTTTGGTGGCTCATCTAATGACCAGTCAGTATGCTTCGATGGAAATGCAATTTCGTTTAACACTACTGAACCACCACCCTCTCCTAAAGGGGTATGCCTTGAGAAAATTGGTGACGGGTCATACCTAAACATGGCCCCTCACCCTGATGGATCCAACAGAGTTTTCTTGTCTAACCAAGCGGGAAAGATATGGTTGGCAAATGTCCCAGAACAAGGCTCTGGAAGTACTCTACAATTTGATGAGGCGAACCCATTTATCGATCTAACTGATGAAGTGCATTTAGATTCTGAGTTTGGACTCATGGGTATAGCATTTCATCCAAAGTTTGCTACCAATGGGCGCTTCTTTGTTTCTTATAACTGTGATAGAACCCAATCACCTAGCTGTGCTGGTAGGTGTTCATGCAATTCTGATGTTGAATGTGACCCTTCAAAGCTCGGCACTGATAATGGTGCCCCACCATGCCAGTACCAAGTTGTTGTTTCAGAGTATTCTGCAAAAGCCTCCTCATCAAATATTTCTGCGGTATGCATTTGGATACCCTCTTTTGCGCAGATCTTGATACAATATTATTTTTTACCCTTATTTCATTGTTGTTATTTTCTCATACTCCCGGTGGCATAATGCCATTCTCATTAGTATTGGTTTGCTTTGTAGGTAACATCAGCTAATCCATCTGAGGTAAGAAGGATATTTACAATGGGACTGCCATATAGAGCTCACCACGGAGGACAAATCCTTTTTGGGCCTGCAGATGGTTATCTCTACCTTATGATGGGGGATGGTGGAAAAAAAGGCGACCCATTCAATTTCTCTCAGAACAAGAAATCACTTCTTGGGAAAATAATTAGGCTTGACATTGACGATGTACAAAGTAAGTTAGCCCTTGCAATAAGGATCTTAGTTTCATTTCTTTCATAATTGCATCTGATTAAGGCTTATCATTTGGGTAAAACGTTTGATTTTTTTAATGATGCTAACTGAACAGCCTGCAAATCAAACTAAGGAACATCAGGATCATGCCGTTTCCACACTAATTTTGTGAGCAGATGTTAGCTATGTTCAGATGGTTGCGATTATTAAATATAGCTGACAGTGGTCATTAGCTGCCTTTATTGCCGATTTTAAATCACATTAACTTACTAATTATTATTTTTGAGAAACATTAACTTACTAATTTTGTGTATGGCTAGACGATAATGTCGATTTAAATTTAAACTTTTACTTCCTATTTTGGTTCAAGGCCAGGCTTCAATGTCGATTTAAACTTGTAGACTTTTCTGGGAATTAGTTTGATTGCTTGCTGTCGGTCGACTTTATTTTCTCAGATGAACTGTGAAGTTTTTAGAAATTTTATAGATTGAAAAAGCAGTAGCATAGGCAGTTAATGCGGCACCACAAAAATTGATTTTGGTTATGTTTTTGCTCCGAGGTCCTTCTAATTTCTGTTTTTCAGGCCAGAATCAAATCAGTAACCAGAGCTTGTGGGGTAACTATTCAATTCCGAAGGACAATCCGTTTGTTCAAGATAGTGACTTACAACCAGAGACTTGGGCTTTGGGATTTAGGAACCCATGGAGATGCAGTTTTGATTCTGAGAGGTCTTCCTACTTCTATTGTGCAGATGTTGGACAGGTATTTTCAAGACTAAGCAATACATCACATTTAATTTGCTTGTTGCTCAATCTTCATTGATAAATTTAACTGTATTTATAGTGAAGTTGCTTGATTATCCTACTCTACATATGATAGTCTTGAATTTGTATTATTTCGAATTTATATTGCATTCAGTGCTTCTGGGGCTTTGATGGAATCTTGACATGAGTATCGGACTGATATAACTCAAAATACTCCCTTTTCATTCTCAAGGCTCAGATCTTTATAACCTTTATTATTGCACTAGCTTTCGACATTTTCATCTACTTCTAGTATTCCTAATCTCTAATTCTGTGTTTAACACGTACATGTTTCACAGTTTCAGCCTTCATCATGGGTCATGTTTCAGCATTGATACAAGATTCTTTAAACCTCTTATGATCATCATATTTTGTGAAGCTTGAGTTTCATAATTTATGACGTATCTAGGATTTTACCACTGGGGGTGCCACACTTTGCACACTCAATTTAACTACCATGTGTGAACGTCATTCGACAAAAATTCAAAATTTGTCAAAATTTCGATGCAAATTATTATGGTGGACCGAGGTGAAATACATGAGTATGCGAACAATGCAAATTTGACACCCATATTTAATTTTTGTGGAAATTACAGTACATAACACATTGCTGGGTAGTTTCACACTTGTTCTACAGTAAGAACCCCAGCAAGTTTCACTGGGCCTAGCTAACCTCATCTCCCGATTTAATCCACAATCACTTTCTGTCTCACCATCTTCAAGTGTTTTGATAATTTCTTGACCTCTAAGATTTCGGACTATATAATGGCACTTACAAGTGGGCAGTGGAATTAGAGTTTGGATGATTAGTTCGTGCATTGGTGGTTCACCTATGGGCTTTGGTCCTGTGGTTCTTGGGCAGCAGATCAGCAGAGTAAATATATACTAGTACATGGAAAAAGTTTTGCTTTTTTTTTTCTCGAACACGCCGAGCGGCGTGTCATTTTCATTAAGAAGAAGGCGCAAGAAGCGCAAGTACAAAGGCAGCCCGAAGAGCAAAATGCTCAAAAACAGCAAAAAGGAAACAGCAAGAAGAAGAAGAAGGCAGGATGGGCTCCAGGCCCCTATACAGAAGGACTAAGCCCGGCATCGGGGGGCCGGGAGTGAAGGGGGAGGCGGTCGAGCTGTCGAGCGCCGGCAGCATGCCAAAGATCCGCCTCCACGAAGATATCCTCAACGAGACGAGCAACCACCGGAGAGGCCCCCTCGAAGACGCAAGTGTTACGGAGCTTCCAAATCCGCCAGAGGGAGAGATTGATTAACGTCCTGATGGCCTTCGCGTTCCTCCGGAGCCTACGAGCCCCATCCAAAAGCCAATCGACCAGGCTTTCCGAGGGGCGAGGCAAGCAGCAAAGAGCCCCAACTCTGGACAGGACGGCATGGAGAACTGCCTTCGAGAAGGAACAGCCAAGGAGAAGATGGGCCATGGATTCCGGCACCTGATCACAAAGAGGGCATCGCACATTGGAGGGAAGGTTGCGACGCTCGAGGCGATCAGCAGTCCAACAGCGATTGGCACAAGCAAGCCAAACCCAGATACGACACTTCAGGGGCGACCAACATCACCAAATTTGCGACCAAGGGGCGAAGCTCGGGCGATCGGCAAAGAAGTGAAGAAATGCCGATTTAGCAGAATAAACGCCCGCCGACGACCAGGTCCAGTGGAGAACATCCTCCTGACCGGGATGGAGTGTCACCGACGCGAGAGAATCAGCCAAGCGGAGAAATTCGGCCAAGCCTTGGGCATTAAGGGGGCCCAAAATGTCCTGAATCCAGGCACTCTCCGCAAGGCCGTCAGCCACCGTGCGGGAGCGGGAGGCCCCGTGACCGACCACGGCAAAGATACCCAGGGCGAGGAACATAATCGACCGGCCATCGATCCAGCTGTCTGTCCAAAAGAAAGTAGAACGACCGTCTCCCACAATCGAGCAACAAGCCGCCCGGAAAAGGGAGAGAATCTGTGACCGAAACCGGATGCGGAAGGAGGCCCAAGGCTTATCAACCGCGGTGCGTTGGAGCCAAGGCCATCGGAGCTGAAGAGCGGTGCTCACGAGGTTGGCATTCCGAACACCAAGACCACCCAGCCGGACAGGGAGGCAAACCTTGGCCTTGGATGGCGTGCCATGCCACCCCACTGGATCCGCCCAATGTATAGATACAACAAACAACGGTGTTTCACCCATAAACCACCACATTAAGGAAAGTAGGGTGATGATTTTGATTTATTTCTCTCAGGTATGCCTTTTCTCGGTTATTTTGAAAGAACAGAACTACTGCTGGTTCAATACAAACTTTTGAACAAACCATGATTTCATAGGTTGACCTCGGCAGAAATTGCATTTTGGTCTGTCCATCTAATCTCAATGGTGTTTTTACCTCACTTATGCAGGATGCATATGAAGAGGTAGATTTGATCTCCAAGGGTGGAAACTATGGGTGGCGGGCATATGAGGGCCCATATACTTATGATCCAGAATGGGCACCTGGAGGGAATACATCACTTAGTTCCATAAATGCCATCTTCCCTGTCATGGGCTACAATCATTCTGCTGTCAACAAGAACGTTGGATCTGCATCAATTACAGGCGGATTTGTCTATCGAGGTTCCACAGATCCCTGCTTATATGGAAGGTATACAGCCTTTTCCTGTCAGGAACTTCCTATTGCATTTCCTTGTTTTCGAGGAACGAGATCTAGAATCGAATGGCGCAAAAGTTAGTCCTTTTTTTTTTCCTTCAGCAGCTCGAGTAATTGCCACATCTCTAGTCTTGCACTCTGATAATCATGGTTTTCAAATCATTACGCCACCTGCTATATCCTTACTTTACCATCTCGACGAGTCAACACTATAACTTTCTGCTATGTTCAGATAACTTCTATTGCATGAGTTGATTGCAATTTCAATGCGTAACATTGTGCACCAAATTCCGGGTTATAAGCATTTAAGGATATAAAAACATATTCACACACGGTGCAAACTCTACCAAATAAATAAATGTTTAAATAAGCAAAAGTACAACTTTAGCACGGTGAACATTATTCTTCAATCCCCACTTTGCCAGGGAAGTAATGCTCTTGTCTTCCTAGTTTCCTACTTCATCTCCCCTTGTATAGCCCCTTTTTTGTTTTTCCTTTTGCTTTCTCCTTCTTTTGTTTCTCCTTTCTTTCTTTTTTCTTTTTTTCTTGTTGACCTGCTCGGGTTTTGTTTGTACTGGTGCTTCTTGCGCTTTCTTCTTAACGAATATGACATGATGCTCGGCATGTTCGAGAAAAAGAAAAGTTTCCTACTTCATTTACCATCGATAAGCTGCAGGCGCCAAGCAGCTTAGCTTCGTCTTTACAACCTTTATCATAAATGATTTCGTCGTTAGCTTTATCATCGCCCAACATGATTTCAGGTATATTTACGCGGACCTATACGCATCAGCAATGTGGACTGGCTCAGAGACCCCACAGAGCAGCGGAAACTACACCTCCACTCTGACACCATTCAGCTGCTCCAAGAACTCTCCGATGCCCTGCGAATCCGCAGACGGAGGCTCTACCCTGTCGTTGGGCTACATATTCTCCTTCGGCGAGGACAACAGCAAGGACATCTTCGTTTTGGCGAGCAAAGGCGTCTACCGGGTTGTCCGGCCTAGCTTGTGTGGCTACACTTGCCCCACGGAGAAACCAGCAACCGATAATGGAACAGCGACACCTTCTGGCCCTTCGTCGTTAGCCTCGGCGACACGGGTGTGGAAGTCAATGGCAGTGTCCTTGGCGTTTGTTGTATATATACTGTACTTCTGAGCTTTATGCGGTTATGCCTGTGTAAAATAGTACTGTTTTGTTCTAGTATTTTGTACAGCATGCACGGGGGACTTTGTGATGCTTGATTTTCATTCAAACTTTATGTGGTTTATGGCTTGCGGAACTTTCTCTTTCGGTTTCTATCCCCAAAGTTTGTAACCACAGATATAGATGTATGGCTGCCAAATCTGAACTAAGATAATACAGTATACATATCGGGCTTCTGGAATGACGACTCTCCAGCCGGGGAAGAATGAATGTGTTGGCGATCGATTCGCCGAACCAACTCTGTTAAGTTGCTACTCATCTGCAAGCTCCTCCGTCCTTGTCTTCCCCCTTGTACGCATTAGCCTAGGTGGCCGTCATCGGGTTCAGAAAATACGGGAAGAAGCTCGTCGCTGTACGTTCTTCTGTCTTGCTTCCTGTCGGGAAACGCATCGTTAACCGAATATGCCCTCCCCTCTCCATTCATTCTGCGGTTAGTTGCCCGTGATCCTCCCTCCAGCAATCGTGCGGACGTGTGGACGGCCAAGAAGCAAAGATGAGCTTGTTTATCATACGGGCACTCCATAATACAATCATTCCCAGGACGCAAAAAATAAAAGTAGAGAATCAAGCTTAAGAAGAATCCAATCCCTCGGAAAATCCCTTTGCCCCCCGCTCTCGTCGACTTTTTCGACGAGCCTGGGGACCGAACCTAATAATAAGGGGATGATAGCACGTACGTGGCGTACGTGGTAGCCCGTGACAGCTGCTGCAACGGCAAGGTGCCGCGCGCCGGCATAACTCGGCCTGACCTGCATAGATAAATTAGTCCGGTCTGGGGAGGGATTGGTTAATCTAATTATTCTTTTCGAAAACAACGTACGTAGCGCGTTCGTTCGTCCTCGGCTCGATCCACCGGCCGGCCGGCCGCGCGCGCCCGTATACGTATATACGACGTCATGGGCGGGCATGACCTACGTGCGAAAAGAATTATTATTTGGCCCCCGATCTCCCTTCTTCGTGCGCGTGGATTTGGGGCGCACGTTGTTCCTAGCTGTTGCACGGAACAGAGCAGAAGGGCGCGTACGTGCCACCTGTCCTGTGATATGAATCCATGGAGCATGGTGGTGCCATGGATGATGATGATGGGAGTAATGCCTTCACCTTCGTCGTGCTCCCCCTCACCACGACCATGTACTTCCTGCCCACATTTATAAGCACTCGCCCACGCCTCGTCTTTCCCTCCAGACCACACCTCCCTGCATACCTACCTAGCTCCAAATCCCAATCCATGGAGTCCGCCGCGCCCTCCCCGCTCCGGTGGGTGCTCTCCGTCGCCGCGGGGGGCCTCTTCGCCCTCTTCCTCCTCCTCGCTTCCTCCTCAATCCCTTTCCCCTCCACTTCCCTCTTCTTCACCCCCACCACCCCTGCCTCCCCCTCTCCCCCGCCCCCGCCGCGCTTCGCGTACCTCATCTCGGGCTCAGCGGGCGACGCGGCCATGCTACGGCGGGTCCTCCTGGCCCTCTACCACCCGCGGAACCACTACATCCTGCACCTGGACGCGCAGGCGCCGGACTCGGACCGCGCGGGGCTCGCCGCCTTCGTGGCGTCCCACCGTGTCCTCGCCGCGGCGCGCAACGTGCGCGTGGTGGAGAAGGCCAACCTCGTCACCTACCGCGGGCCGACCATGGTGACCACCACGCTGCACGCGGCGGCGGCGTTCCTGTGGGGGGAAGGGCGTGGGAAGGGCGCCGACTGGGACTGGTTCGTCAACCTCTCCGCCTCCGACTACCCGCTCGTCACCCAGGACGATCTCATGGACGTGTTCTCGGGCCTGCCCAGGGGGCTCAGCTTCATCGACCACACCAGCGACATCGGCTGGAAAGCGTGCGTGCCGGTTAAATTCTGCTCTTCTCATAAGATTGGAATGGAGAGCTGATCGCCTGATCCTCGATCGTTTTCTCTGTTCATTGTGATTGAATTGCGGGTTTGTGTCAGGTTCGCGAGGGCGATGCCGATGATCGTCGACCCGGGGCTCTACATGGACAAGAAGGACGATCTGTTCTGGGTGCCCCAGAAGCGGAGCTTGCCCACCGCCTTCAAACTCTTCACCGGTATGCAAAAAATGCTGCTGCTGCTGCCTGCTGCAAATTTGTCCATGGATTTACTCTGGTGCACTGCATCCCATGATGAACTTTAATGTTTGCGCTACGGCACGCGCGCGTGGATGCCAATGTCTCTTCCTAGGAAAATGCCATCGTCTCCGATTGTCACATAGCAAGTTAATTACTGGTATTAATTAGATTAGGTTCTTTCTGCTGCGTAGTGTTTGTCGCCGCTGTGTGTCCACTTTGACACGATACTTATCCCTGACTTCGTAACCTAAGATAATTAACTTCCTTGTACTAATCATTCAGGACCAAGTCGCCAGCTGCATTCCGGTTACAATATTGTTTCATTTGTGGTTTGCGCATTAGCTACTTTGACCTAAGAAATCATGGTGCGGTGCACGTTGCATGTATACTACAGAAGAACATCAGGATTCGATGGCAACCACATCCAAGAATTAAAACATCTTGATTACAGCAACTATCCCATACTAGATCGATTATATGCGACCAGAAAACTATTTGATCTTTGGATATGTAAACCTATCTTTTTACAGCAGTAAACAGTCAACACACTTCATCCATAAACTCTCCCCTGTGACAGAAGTTCCAAATTCAGAAGACAACTAATAAGCCCTCCTCTCTGTTTTTTCCAGGCTCAGCGTGGATGGTGCTATCGAAGCCGTTCGTGGAGTACCTGATCTGGGGGTGGGACAACCTGCCCCGGACGGTGCTCCTGTACTACGCCAACTTCATCTCCTCCCCGGAGGGCTACTTCCACACGGTGGCCTGCAACGCCGAGGAGTTCCGCAACACCACCGTCAACAGCGACCTGCACTACATCGCCTGGGACAACCCGCCGATGCAGCACCCGCACCTGCTCACCCTCGCCGACTGGGACGGCATGGTCGGCAGCGAGGCCCCCTTCGCGCGCAAGTTCCGCCGCGACGACCCCGTGCTCGACCGGATCGACGCCGACCTCCTCTCCCGCGCCCCCGGCTCGCTCGCGCCCGGAGGGTGGTGCAGATCCGCCGCGGCCGCTGGGGAAGGGGAAGGGGAGGGACGGTCAGGGGGTGCCGGGGAGAGTAATAACCGGACCGGCGGCGGCGAGGATCCGTGCACTGCTGTCGGGGACGCGGCGCTCCTGCGGCCGGGGCCTGGAGCGGCGAGGCTGCGGCGGCTCGTGTCGTCGCTGCTGTCGGAGGAGAACTTCCGGCCGAAGCAGTGCAAACTAGTAGAGCCTGTTGCCGCTGCGGATGATAAAAAGAAAGATGTAGGACAGAGCTCGGATGGCGGGGCATGAGCTGCTATGCTAATTGCTAATGTTCTTCCTGGATGGCAATTCAGCGTCACACCTTGAGGCAGTGTATAGTCGATTTTAATTTGTTACCGGGAGTGAGATTTCTCGGCATGTAGGTGATACCTCACGACGGTAAATGATGCTAGCTGCCGGGCACTTGGGATATACCAACACATCTACGGGGGATGAGGAATGTGCCCAATTTATACCATATAATTTTTCCTTTACCAGTATTCATACTCCATTTATTTATACCTCTCGTTGTCGATCTCTGTATCATTTTTTATTTTTTGAGACAGAGCTGTCCATCTCTTTAGCTGCTGTGCTTTTTTTTAGGGGATTTAGCTTTTTTTTTTTAGCTGATGTGCTTCTCTGTTTGTTGCGGTGCCGGCTTTCTTTAAAGCACAGGTGGGCTGACTCAGCGCAACACAAGGCCCAACTGAGGCCACTGGGCAATCGGCGGCCTGACGAGGCCCGTCCATACCAGCACATGGCCTGTTCAAATCCAGCGTGATAAAACTTATTTGCCGCTACAAATTTTCATGGACGATTGAGCATTGTGTGTTAAAAGTTACTTCAATTCCTCTGTTCCTATCTTTCTGTGAAGTTAATTTTTTAAAACTTTGACCAAGTTTACACAAAAAATTATTAATATCTATGACTCTAAATTAGTTCCATTAAGTCCACGATGATATACATTTTCATAATATACTTATTTTATATTCTAGGTGTTGATACATTTTTCTATAAGTTTGGTCAAACTTTAAGAAGTTTGAATTAAGACAAATTATGACTTCTTATATTTAGGAAAGGAGGCAGTATCGGTTCAAACATGGTCCCGTAGAATTTGTGACGGCTGCTCGAAAAAAGAACAGGTTAATAACAGCTGGCTCTAGATCAAGCATGGAGCAATTTTTTCCTAGAGAAACTGGGATTTGGGTAACCGATATGACACATACTCTCTCTTCATGAGTAAGTGTACTTTTAGGTTTTATCTTAAGTCAAACATTTCTAGATTTAGTCAACTCTGTTAAAAAGAGTAGCAGCATATAAAACATTTTAAAACGGATCTAATGATACTAACTTAGTGTCATAAATGTTGCTACGTTTTTTATAAAAATTTTAACTTAGGACAAAACCTATAAATACAAACTTATTTGCGAACGGTGTGAGTACGTAGTACTCTCTACACACAACCATGTAGTGGACACAAATAATTTGATGTTCATTTGTGTCTTGACTTCGAAATTTCCAGAAAATAAAACTTTTTATCTAGGAAATGTGGTTAACGGCGCCCGCTAACCAAAACCTTGCCATGGATCGCCGAAAGCAACCACATACTACTGCCCACGCATGTACTGGACTGACTCAATTCGCAACTTAGTCGTTATCACTTAGCAGTAGCCAGTAGCGTACCGCCTGCCTCTGTTCCTGGCTTCTTGCTATACATATTCCCCGTATCTGCGTTCATGCAGCTAGCCAGTCATGCATGTCCTCCTTGGACTCCGTCTCTCAGCTGGCGGCAGGAATATTTTCATGGAGAGGAATTTTTTGCGGCAGTGGCCCGTCAACGTTTTTGTCAATACTGTCTTCCTCCGGAAATTATTGACAAAACTAGCCTGACGGAAAGCTTAAAAAGAAACACGTGGACTTTCCGCCAATGACATTGGCGGAATGTACTGTACACGGACTGTATTGTCGGAAAACGCTTTTGTCCCTTTTCCATCAATGCCATTGACAAAAAGACCTTTCCGCCAATGCCATGGGCGGAAAGGCCTTTCACCAGGCTACTTTTGCAATTTCGTTTTGAAGGAGGTTGAATTTGTCAAAAAAAAAATGCCGGGGGCCACTGCCGGAAAAAAAATCGCGAGCGACCGAGTCCCAATACTCTCATGCACACAACTAAGCTACCCTACCAATCTTACTGTATACACATAGTAGTAGCTTAGTTGTGTACTTGTGTCGCCATCGATCGACCGTCGTCGTCAATCATCACTGCATGCCTCAGGCAACTCGCCGTACGTATCGATCCAGCGATAACATCATCGGGATTCAAGGCTCGAATTAGCTATATGCAACGATCCTCAAAATGCGCGTCTCGATAGCAGCACACAGGAGAAAGAAGAAAATAAAGAAGGTAAAGGGGGAGGGAAGAAGATGCCGCTGCTGCCTCCAGGCATGTGTCTGCGTGCAAAAGAGGACCGAGCCCAATCACGGAATCACTCGCTACCAATGGCGACGTTGCCCAAGAATCAAGATGGACGAGCGCAGATCACAAGAGAACCTCTCCTGCTATACTCCGATCCGTAGCAGCTGCCGTGCCGACCCAATATGCATGATCGCCTACACGGCTGCACACCCCAACGTCTGGAATTTCAGGTTGTATAATTGATCGTTCATGGTTACACGCATGCAAGTACGTGACAGAGACTCGGAGAAAATGGTACACTCGTTCGTTCGAGATCCCTTTGCTCCTTTCGAGTCCTTTAGCATGCAAGCAGATATATACGGCCCAATAATTAAAGAGATCATTGGGAAGAATGAAAGCTAGACACCTAGTAGTCGTTTCAGGAAAAAGAAGAAGCTAGAATCTGTCGTGACAAGAATCTTTGAGTCGTGTGAGCTTTTACTCTGTGTGAAACTGTGAACGCAGTAATACGCTTGGAGTTGGAGTGCTCCTTTTAACACCATTAACCCCTCCAAAAGAAGAAAAAGGAAAGGAAAAAAGAATACAAAACCCTCGTCAAGAGAGATCAGAACACTTTGGCCAAAGCAAGCGAGTACATGAATACTTATATAAGTATATAACTCTCCCTCGACGACCATCATGAGCACCACCATGGCTGTTGCAAGTAGCCATGGAACCTTCCATTGCCACTTCAATGTTGTGCTCGATCGGTGTTTTTGGCCTTTGGATCTCGGCAGTTTACGCGCCTAAATGCCTGTCGACGCTCTACACTCGCCTCGCCGGTGCGTCTCCCCATCTGGTTCTCCTGATAAAGCAAACGCATCATGGTCAGCAAAACATGCATGCAGAGAGAAAAAGCAATTAAACCGGTGAACCGAGGTCAGTTTGCAAAACATGCATGCACTAGCTAGCTCGTTTGATGGGCCCCGTATATATTTATGCATGTCTGGTTCATGATTAGTAGGACGATCTAGATGACTAAATACTGCATGGTTCTGCACACTTCAATCATTTGTTTGCCAGTATATGGAGTAATAGAGGCGAGCTGCAAACATTTCTGGAGCAAAGAAGGGTGAAATGAACTAAAACTAACCACATGCTTTGCATTATACTCCTATATACTAGTAGGAAGGAATAATGTACTAACAGACATGAGATAAATTAAGTACGATACCTATTGTGAATCGGATCAGGCCCGTTGGGCACCTTCCTCTTGCTGTCCTTGTACGTATCATCCAATGCAGCCTTCTCGGAAGGCACCGTTGTTGCAGCGGCAGCAACCGGCGGCGGCGGCGCCACATCAGTGGCAGATATTGCAGCTGGACCAGGAGCACCGGTGCCAACGTTAGTTGCCCCACCGGTCCTAATGCCGTTTGCCATTGTCGTCGACAAGAGCACGACGACGACGACCAAGGCCAGCCCACTGATCCGGCATCGACCACCAATACTGCCGCCCATTGTGAAGAACTGCCCACGGCCCCTTCTTCTTTGCCTGTCAGATGATCGGGTGACCGATCACGACAGACTTAATTCTCTAGCGACTTGCTTCACAAGTGCTATATATGTCTCCTCTCCTTGGGATGCCGTAGAGAAGAACAGTATGGGGGCAAACAGATGATGGCGTGCTAGCTAGCTAGGGAAGAAATGGGTATTGGCCACAAAGAGAATAGGTGGAGTTCCTTTCTTGGGGGCAATGGGGAGTAATGGAGAGTGACAAGTGTCAAGTGGCCGGGCAGGGAGGGAAGGAGTGTGTGTGGTACTATGATATGCTATAGCTTACCTACACATGATCTTCTATATATACTCCTACAATGGAAATCTGTTCTTCTCGCTTTGATCCCCTGACGTTGATATATGGACAGGGATGTGGCGAGGCTCTGGTTTCCTTCCCTTTGTTGCTTGGCTCGAAAAAAAGCAGCAGAAATCAGGAGCAGCACACAGCAGGTCTAGTCGTGATCAGCCTACGCATAAATAGGCGCAGAATAAGTTGTTGTGCCCGAGGAAGACAGGGAGGTTCCAAAATAGTATCGGCACCTATCTACTACCAGTACTCGAATAGATCATCTAGATATATGTGCAGTGCAGGGGCCTACGAACTGATCCTTCTCTGAACTCTGAACAAGCTGTAAAATATTTACAAAGAAAGTGGTAGGAGGAGTATCAGATATGGTCGCTTTATACGTTGTTCCTCCGGCATGGCTCCAATGATTCCACTACCATATGGTTCTGGTTGATGGCGACATGTGATGTGAGCATCGTATCGTATCAGCTAAACAGAGAGCCAAGACAGTCAGGGGAACCGGAACGCAGGACTGGTGGTGGTCATCAGGTCATTTCTTGGTTCCCCTCTTCCTTCCTTTGTTGGATTTTGGGGTTGGGATCGAAAGCGACCATGTGATCTCGATCGATGCACTTCTCCTTGGCTTTGAGTTTGGTTCGGGGCTCCGTTCCCAAACCGGACGGACGGACGGACTCATCGCTGTCCCTTGTGCCTGCTGCCTCCTGTTTTAATTAGCTCTCTCGGCCAATGGCCATGGCGCATCGCTATCGTCCCCTTATACTGGAATCATAGCTGCTCTCCCGGAGAGATTTTCCTGCTTTTGAGAGGGCCAACCACCCGGCCAGGTTGGCGTACATCGCCGTTCATGGATATCGCTATCGCCTGGAATCAATCTCCTGCCGCGGCAGGGAGACAGGATGGGGGAATGTTTCTTTGACCGGATGGGTCCCTGCTTCCTTTCCTTTGGACCGTGGAGCTCTGTCATTCTCGTTCGAAGGGCGGAGGAAGGTTAGTTTGTGCGCGCGCGGCGTGGCGTGCTGCAATGAGTGCTGGCACCGGGCTGCCACGCCTCAAGCCACCACAAGCAGATTGGTGGTTTGGCTTGCCTCTCGCCAAGTGTTAATTGGTTCTTAATTTTGATGTACAAATTCGACGAGAAAGGAAAATGCTAATCATAGGTCGGGGGTTGAACGTCCCTTCATGTGAAATCTCTATTGCCTCTTTATGTTCAGTTTTGCAATTTCTGAAATGTGTTAGGCCTCTCATGATGCTACTAGGTGGCGTTATCTCTAGCATCTGTATTATTAGTAAGAGACAACACATAGAAGACTATTCATTGGAAGATAACTTAGTTGAATTTATTTTACAATTCCTTGCGTGACACATGAATTTATTTTTCGGAGCCAAGTGCAAGGAGTGCTTTCTGGAGTAACACATGGTACCCTCCAATGAAGAGCTATCCAGGATAGGTGTTTTTCTCTTTTTTAGATCTAGGTTTCCAAATCGTGAACGTTTTCACCGTTATATTTTTATCGACGAGAGTTTTTTTTTATCTAGATCCCATATTTATATGTGTTGACGAAAATAATTCTTCCCATTTTTATCCTCCCATGATAGTTATTATTGTTACTCTTAAGTGTCCTATCTAACAATGATGTGACACAAAAATGGCACAACAATAACGATACGCGAGACGCTATGAAACAGGAAACATGATATAGACACAATACAATATGAACGTAAGACGTTAGGTAGAACATCATGTAACATGAGGCAGAAAATTTTTGGACACAAAAGTTTCAAGACAGCTGCGAGATACAAGGCAGGACAAAGGCACAAGGTATGACAACCACGCATGAAAATTTGCGAGACTTTAGGAAGGATAAAATTGTTATAAATGTTTTCAAGAAAACCTATCAATATGAGATCTACTGAGTATTTTTCAATCTCTCATCACGAATGGTCGACATCGAAAATAGACTGTAAATTGGATGGTCTTTCAAAGATATTACATTTTGAATTTTAGATCTAGAAAAAGAAAACTCATCTCCCACGTACTCAGCACATGTCGCACCCAATTGATTGTGTCGAAGATCGCAAGCGAGGCCTTGGCATGGAAGCAGGCGCAGCTAATTGGAGACTTAGGTTTTAGCTTCGAGTGACAAGAGGGGGATGATCCGTGGAGAGACATGGGTTGAATCTTTCGTAATTTAACTCTTGTTCTCGGCTTTCTTCTATAAATGATGATACATCCCCTTGGGGTATTCTTGAAAAAAGAAACACATGTGGCGCTAGGAGGCCTCTGAGGGGTCAACAAAACAGAATACTCCCTCTGATCCTAAATTAAACTAAAACAACGACAAGTATTTAGAATCGCGAGTAATAAAGTACACAAAAATTAATGGAGCAAATGAAGTTGTGGCAATCACCACAACGCCGTTTCAGTTCCAGCCCTCGATTTTTGCGGGCCTAAATTCGTCTGTAATTTGCTGTTCTGACTCCTACCGGGCTTGTCTAGTCTAGAAGCTAACGACCAAAAAGTTTATGGCCCAAGGAACAG